>NC_138295.1:27225000-27867500 GCF_965601325.2 Salmo salar
TCTCGCGCAGGCTGCATCGGTAGTGGTCGATGAGGGCCCTGTCGTTCCATCCTGCTCCGGCAGCCAAGGTTCGAAATTCCAGGGCGAACTCCTGGGCGCTCCTCATCCCCTGCCTCAAGTGGAAGAGACGTTCACCCGCCGCTCTACCCTCGGGCGGATGGTCGAAGACTGCCTGGAAGCGGCGGGTGAACTCCTCGAAGTGGTCCAACGCCGCATCTCCTTCTCCCCACACGGCGTTTGCCCACTCCAGAGCTCTCCCCGAGAGGCACGAGACGAGGGCGGACACCCTCTCCCTTCCCGAGGGAGCCGGGTGAACAGTGGGCAGGTATAGGTCCAGCTGTAATAGGAACCCCTAGCACCGTGCTGCCGTCCCATCATACTCCCTGGGAAGGGCGAGATGCATCCCACTGGGACCGGATACAGGAGGGACGGGTAGTGGTAACCCCGGTTGTGCTGGTCGAGGCGCTGGAGAGACTCTCTGTCTCTCCCAGCGGTCCATGGTCTGGACAACGCGATCCATCGTGGCGCCGAGATGTTGCAGCATCGCTGAGTGTTCTCAGACGCGCTCCTCGACCCCTCGGCCCGGGGTACCTGCTCCTGCTGACTCCATGGTAGGGTGTGGAATTCTGTCAGGTTGTGCGCTACTGGTGTAGAAGTCAGGTGCAGGAGAGCAGAGAGTTGTGATCAGGCGCACACTTTATTTGGCAGAAGCAACAACAGACGGACGTAACTGTGTCAAAAAACCTCCAGCCAATGGCAAAAGTGAAAAGCGCGACAACAGTCACAAAGATGCAAATGTTTAACCTGTTGGGGCTAGGGGGCAGTATTTGCACGGCCGGTTATTTGTTATTGTAGTTTGGTCAGGACGTGGCAGGGGGTATTTGTTTTCTGTGATTCGGGCTGGTTGTGTTAGTTGTAGGGTGTTTGATTTAGTATTCTGGGTTTTGGGCACTGTTCTATGTTTATGTATTTCTATGTTCAGTCTAGTTATTTGTATTTCTATGTTTAGTTAATTGGGGGTTGAACCCTCAATTGGAGGCAGGTGTTTTCTCGTTGCCTCTGATTGAGGGTTCTATGTTTTAGTATTTCTGGGAGATTGTGCTGGGTATAGCTTTGTTGCCTTACCGGCCTGTTATTAGTCGTTATGTTTTTGTTGTGTTTGTTTTGGTTCACCTTCTTGTCCATTTAATAAAGATGATGAGTGCACATTTCCCCGCTGTGTCTTGATCCACTTTACCCTACGACAACCGTGACAGAATCTCCCACCAACCAAGGACCAAGCAGCGGGGTAAGGAGCAATGGAAAAATTATATGGACTATAATGGAAATTGGACTTGAGAGGAGATTTTGGACGGGGCTGGACCTTGGCATCAGGCTGGAAACTACCGTCTTCCTCCGGCGGAAATAGAGGCAGCCAAGGCGGAGAGGCGTCGGTATGAGGCTTTGTACGCGCCGATAGCGTTCAAACCGGAGAGGCAGCACCAATAACTTTTTTGGGGGGGGCACATGGACAGATCGGCGGAGCCGAGGATGGAACCAGAGCCAGTCGGGGTAAAATTGGATGTGAGCGAAGCAGAGACTATTAAGGAGTTGATGGGAAAATTGGAGATGAAAACTATGAGAGAGCTACTGTGTTGGTGTATTAGGCACGACATTCGCCCTACAGAGCGTGTCCGTAAATTGATGTCACCTGAGTCAGCTCTACACACGTGTCCTGAGGTGCGTGCTAGCCGGCTGGTGAAGAAAGTACCAGCATCACGCACCAGGCCTCCAGTACATCAGCCCAGTCCAGTATGTCCTGTTCCCGCTCCATACACTAGCCCTGAGGTGTGTGTCTCCAGTCTGATACCTCCAGTACCAGCACCACGCACTAGGCTTCCAGTACATCAGCCCAGTCCAGCACGTCCTGTTCCCGCTCCTCGAACTAGCCTTAAAGTGCGTGTCTCCAGTCTGAGACCTCCAGTACCAGCACCACGCACCAGGCCTCCAGTGTGTCAGCCCAGTCCTATTCAGCCTGTTCCCGCTCCTCACACTAGCCTTGAAGTGCGTGCCTCCAGTCTGATACCTCCAGTACCAGCACCATGCACTAGGCTTCCAGTGCATCAGCCCAGTCCAGGATGTCCTGTTCCCGCTCCTCGCACTAGGCTTGAAGTGCGTGTCTCCAGTCTGATACCTCCAGTACCAGCACCACGCACTAGGCTTCCAGTGCATCAGCCCAGTCCAGGATGTCCTGTTCCCGCTCCTCGCACTAGGCTTGAAGTGTGTGTCTCCAGTCTGATACCTCCAGTACCAGCACCACGCACTAGGCTTCCAGTGCATCAGCCCAGTCCAGGATGTCCTGTTCCCGCTCCTCGCACTAGGCTTGAAGTGCGTGTCTCCAGTCTGGTACCTCCATTACCAGCCCCACGCACTAGGCTTCCAGTGCGTCAGCTCAGTCCCGAGCTTCCGACGACAGTGCCCCGTCCAGAGTGTCCGACGACAGTTCCCCGTCCAGAGAGTCCGAAGACAGTGCCCCGTCCAGAGTGTCCGACGACAGTTCCCTGTCCAGAGTGTCCGGCGACAGTGAATCGTCCAGAGTATCCGGCAACAGTACCCCGTCCAGATTATCCGGCAACAGTACCCCGTCCAGAGTATCCGGCAACAATGGATAGTCCGGAACCGAGTGAGACGGCTTACAGTCCGGAACCGAGTGAGACAGCTTACAGTCCGGAACCGAGTGAGACGGCTTACAGTCAGGAACCGAGTGAGACGGCCTACAGTCAGGAACCGAGTGAGACGGCCTACAGTCAGGAACCGAGTGAGACGGCCTACAGTCAGGAACCGAGTGAGACGGCCTACAGTCCGGAACCAAGTGAGACGGCCTACAGTCCGGAACCGAGTGAGACGGCCTACAGTCCGGAACCGAGTGAGTCTGCCTACAGTCCAGAACCGAGTGAGTCTGCCTACAGTCCAGAACCGAGTGAGTCTGCCTACAGTCCAGAACCGAGTGAGTCTGCCTACAGTCTGGAGCTTCCAGAGTCGGCTTACAGTCAGGAGCTCCCAGAGACGCTCTACAGCCCTGAGTATTCAGCAGGGGTGGACAGGTTGGGTGGGGGTAATAGACCTGAGCCTGAGCCACCTCCAGTATAGGTTGGTTGGGGGGGGTGTAGCACAGGAGCCGTCGTTAACGGCAGCCACCCTCCCTTCCCTTCCTTTAGTTTAGGGGGAGTGATGAGCTCTACAGCAGAGTCTCACAACTCAATCGCTGGTTGAAAACTGTTTTCTGCCCCTCCCAAAAGATAGAATTTGTAGATAATTGGCCCTCTTTCTGGGACTCACCCACAAACAAGACCAAGCCTGGCCTGTTGAGGAGTGACGGACTCCATCCTAGCTGGAGGGGTGCTCTCATCTTATCTACGAACATAGACAGGGCTCTAACTCCTCTAGCTCCACAATGAAATAGGGTGCAGGCCAGGCAGCAGGCTGTTAGCCAGCCTGCCAACTTAGTGGAGTCTGCCACTAGCACAGTCAGCGTAGTCAGCTCAGCTTTCCCCATTGAGACCGTGTCTGTGCCTCGATCTAGGTTGGGCAAAATTAAAAATGGCGGTGTTCGCTTTAGCAATCTCACTAGTATAAAGACCTCCTCCATTCCTGCCATTATTGCTAGAGATTGTGATACCTCACATCTCAAAATTGGGTTACTTAATGTTAGATCCCTCACTTCCAAGGCAGTTATAGTCAATGAACTAATCACTGATCATAATCTTGATGTGATTGGCCTGACTGAAACATGGCTTAAGCCTGATGAATTTAATTTGTGTTAAATGAGGCCTCACCCCCTGGTTACACTAGTGACCATACCCCCCGTGCATCCGGCAAAGGCGGAGGTGTTGCTAACATTTACGATAGCAAATTTCAATTTACAAAAAAAAAAACTATGACGTTTTCGTCTTTTGAGCTTCTAGTCATGAAATCTATGCAGCCTACTCACTCACTTTTTATAGCTACTGTTTACAGGCCTCCTGGGCCATATGCAGTGTTCCTCACTGAGTTCCCTGAATTCCTATCGGATCTTGTAGTCATAGCAGATAATATTCTAATTTTTGGTGACTTTAACATTCACATGGAAAAGTCCACAGACCCACTCCAAAAGGCTTTCGGAGCCATCATCGACTCAGTGGGTTTTGTCCAACATGTCTCTGGACCTACTCACTGTCACAGTCATACTCTGGACCTAGTTTTGTCCCATGGAATAAATGTTGTGGATCTTAATGTTTTTCCTCATAATCCTGGACTATCGGACCACCATTTTATTACGTTTGCAATCGCAACAAATAATCTGCTCAGACCCCAACCAAGGAGCATTAAAAGTCATGCTATAAATTCTCAGACAACCCAAAGATTCCTTGATGCCCTTCCAGACTGCCTCTGCCTACCCAAGGACGTCAGAGGACAAAAATCAGTTAACCACCTAACCGAGGAACTCAATTTAACCTTGCGCAATACCCTAGATGCAGATGCACCCCTAAAAACTAAAAACATCTGTCATAAGAAACTAGCTCCCTGGTATACAGAAAATAAACGAGCTCTGAAGCAAGCTTCCAGAAAATTGGAACGGAAATGGCGCCACACCAAACTGGAAGTCTTCCGACTAGCTTGGAAAGACAGTACCGTGCAGTATTGAAGAGCCCTCACTGCTGCTCGATCATCCTATTTTTCCAACTTAATTGAGGAAAATAAGAACAATCCAAAATTTCTTTTTGATACTGTCGCAAAGCTAACTAAAAAGCAGCCTTCGCAAATGGAGGATGGCTTTCACTTCAGCAATAATAAATGTATGAACTTCTTTGAGGAAAAGATCATGATCATTAGAAAGCAAATTACAGACTCCTCTTTAAATCTGGGTATTCCTCCAAAGCTCCATTGTCCTGAGTCTACACAACTCTGCCAGGACCTAGGATCAAGGGAGATACTAAAGTGTTTTAGTACTATATCTCTTGACACAATGATGAAAATAATCATGGCCTCCAAACCCTCAAGCTGCATACTGGACCCTATTCCAACTAAACTACTGAAAGAGCTGCTTCCTGTGCTTGGCCCTCCTATGTTGAACATAATAAACGGCTCTCTATCCACCGGATGTGTACCAAGCTCACTAAAAGTGGCAGTAATAAAGCCTCTCTTGAATAAGCCGAATCTTGATCCAGAAATTATAAAAAAACTATCGGCCTATATCGAATCTTCCATTCCTCTCAAAAATTTTAGAAAAAGCTGTTGCACAGCAACTCACTGCCTTCCTGAAGACAAACAATGTATACAAAACGCTTCAGTCTGGTTTTAGACCCCATCATAGCACTGAGACTGCACTTGTGAAGGTGGTAAATGACCTTTTAATGACGTCAGACCGAGGCTCTGCATCTGTCCTCGTGCTCCTAGATCTTAGTGCCGCTTTTGATACCATCGATCACCACATTCTTTTGGAGAGATTGGAAACCCAAATTGGTCTACATGGACAAGTTCTGGCCTGGTTTAGATCTTATCTGTCGGAAAGATATCAGTTTGTCTCTGTGAATGGTTTGTCCTCTGACAAATCAATTGTAAATTTCGGTGTTCCTCAAGGTTCCGTTTTAGGACCACTATTGTTTTCACTATATATTTTACCTCTTGGGGATGTCATTCGAAAACATAATGTTAAATTTCACTGCTATGCGGACGACACACAGCTGTACATTTCAATGAAACATGGTGAAGCCCCAAAATTGCCCTCGCTAGAAGCCTGTGTTTCAGACATAAAGAAGTGGATGGCTGCAAACTTTCTACTTTTAAACTCGGACAAAACAGAGATGCTTGTCCTAGGTCCCAAGAAGCAAAGAGATCTGTTGAATCTGACAATTAATCTGGATGGTTGTACAGTCGTCTCAAATAAAACTGTGAAGGACCTCGGCGTTACTCTGGACCCTGATCTCTCTTTTGAAGAACATATCAAGACTGTTTCAAGGACAGCTTTTTTCCATCTACGTAACATTGCAAAAATCAGAAACTTTCTGTCCAAAAATGACGCAGAAAAATTAATCTATGCTTTTGTTACTTCTAGGCTGGACTACTGCAATGCTCTACTTTCCGGCTACCCGGATAAAGCACTAAATAAACTTCAGTTAGTGCTAAATACGGCTGCTAGAATCCTGACTAGAACCAAAAAATTTGATCATATTACTCCAGTGCTAGCCTCCCTACACTGGCTTCCTGTTAAGGCAAGGGCTGATTTCAAGGTTTTACTGCTAACCTACAAAGCATTACGTGGGCTTGCTCCTACCTATCTTTCCGATTTGGTCCTGCCGTACATACCTACACGTACGCTATGGTCACAAGACGCAGGCCTCCTAATTGTCCCTAGAATTTCTAAGCAAACGGCTGGAGGTAGGGCTTTCTCCTATAGAGCTCCATTTTTATGGAATGGTCTGCCTACCAATGTGAGAGACGCAGACTCAGTCTCAACCTTTAAGTCTTTACTGAAGACTTATCTCTTCAGTAGGTCCTATGATTAAGTATAGTCTGGCCCAGGAGTGTGAAGGTGAACGGAAAGGCTGGAGCAACGAACCGCCCTTGCTGTCTCTGCCTTGCCGGTTCCCCTCTTTCCACTGGGATTCTCTGCCTCTAACCCTTTTACAGGGGCTGAGTCACTGGCTTACTGGTGTTCTTCCATGCCGTCCATGGGAGGGGTGCGTCACTTGAGTGAGTTGAGTCACTGACGTGGTCTTCCTGTCTGGGTTGGCGCCCCCCCTTGGGTTGTGCAATGGCGGAGATCGTTGTGGGCTATACTCGGCCTTGTCTTAGGACGGTAAGTTGGTGGTTGGAGACATCCCTCTAGTGGTGTGGGGGCTGTGCTTTGGCAAAGTGGGTGGGGTTATATCCTGCCTGTTTGGCCCTGTCCGGGGGTATCATCGGATGGGGCCACAGTGTCTTCTGATCCCTCCTGTCTCAGCCTCCAGTATTTATGCTGCAGTAGTTTATGTGTCGGGGGGCTACTGTCAGTCTGTTACATCTGGAGTATTTCTCTTGTCTTATCCGGTGTCCTGTGTGAATTTAAATATGCTCTCTCTAATTCTCTCTTTCTCTCTTTCTGTCTTTCTCTCGGAGGACCTGAGCCCTAGGACCATGCCTCAGGACTACCTGGTATGATGACTCCTTGCTGTCCCCAGTCCACCTGGCCGTGCTGCTGCTCCAGTTTCAACTGTTCTGCCTGCGGCTATGGAACCCTGACCTGTTCACCGGACGTGCTTGTTGCACCCTCGACAACTACTATGATTATTATTATTTGACCATGCTGGTCATTTATGAACATTTTAACATTTTAACATATTGACCATGTTCTGTTATAATATCCACCCTGAAAAGCCAGAAGAGGACTGGCCACCCCTCATAGCCTGGTTCCTCTCTAGGTTTCTTCCTAGGTTTTTGGCCTTTCTAGGGAGTTTTTCCTAGGGAGTTTTTCCTAGCCACCGTGCTTCTTTCACATGCTTCGCTTGCTGTTTGGGGTTTTAGGCTGGGTTTCTGTACAGCACTTTGAGATATCAGCTGATGTACGAAGGGCTATATAAATAAATTTGATTTGATGATTTATTTTGTTTTGGGGTTATTTTGTTTATTTGTGTGAGGTGCATCCGGGGTCTGCACCTTTGGGGGGGGGTACTGTCATGTCCTGACCAGTAATAGGGGTTATTTGGTATTGTAGTTTGGTCAGGACGTGGCAGGGGGTATTTGTTTTATGTGGTTCGGGCTGGTTGTGTTAGTTGTAGGGTGTTTGATTTAGTATTCCGGGTTTTGGCCACTGTTCTATGTTTATGTATTTCTATGTTCAGTCTAGTTATTTTGTATTTCTATGTTTAGTTAATTGGGGGTTGAACCCTCAATTGGAGGCAGGTGTTTTCTCGTTGCCTCTGATTGAGGGTTCTATAAATAGGTATGTGTTTGTTTTAGTATTTGTGGGAGATTGTGCTGGGTATAGCTTTGTTGCCTTACCGGCCTGTTATTAGTCGTTGTGTACGTGTTTGTTTTGGTTCACCTTCTTGTCCATTTAATAAAGAAGATGAGTGCACATTTCCCCGCTGCGTCTTGGTCCACTTTACCCTACGACAACTGTGACAGTGAGGACCTGCCTTACAACAGGTCTACAAGCCCTCAGTCCAGCCTCTCTCAGCCTATTGCGGACAGTCTGAGCACTGATAGAGGGATTGTGCGTTCCTGGTGTAACTCGGGCAGTTGTTTTTGCCATCCTGTACCTGTCTCGCAGGTGTGATGTTCGGATGTACCGATCCTGTGCAGGTGTTGTTACACACGGTCTGCCACTGCAAGGACGATCAGGCTGTCCGTCCTGTCTCCCTGTAGTGCTGTCTTAGGCGTCTCACAGTACAGACATTGCATTTTATTGCCCTGGCCACATCTGCAGTCCTCATGCCTCCTTGCAGCATGCCTAAGGCACGTTCACACAGATGCGCAGGGACCCTGGGCAGCTTTCTTTTGGTGTTTTTCCAGAGTCAGTAGAAAGGCCTCTTTAGTGTCCTACGTTTTCATAACTGTGACCTTAATTTCCCACCGTCTGTAAGCTGTTAGTGTCTTATTAACGACCGTTCCACAGGTGCATGTTCATTAATTGTTTATGGTTCATTGAACAAGCATGGAAAACAAGGTTTAAACCGTTTACAATGAAGATCTGTGAAGTTATTTGGATTTTTACGAATTATCTTTGAAAGACAGGGTCCTGAAAAAGGGACGTTTCTTTTGTTGCTGAGTTTATGTATAAGCTGGAACCCACCTCACTCATCCTATACAAGTGGTACATGGGAGCAGATGATTTGCATTGCACGTCATATCCTCGATTGCATGCTCCTCCAAGGTGGATCTTCATGCCTTGCACACAAAGTCCTGACAACACTGATGGCCGAAGTCACTGCTGTGATAAATGCCAGGCCTCTCATCCCAGGATCTTCAGACCCAGAATCACCTCTCATCCTCACTCCAGCTATGCTCTTGACCCAGAATACTTGCATCCCCCCTCCTCCACCAGGCAAGTTCGGGCATGTTGAACTCTACAAGCAAGAGTGGATGCAGGTACAAAGTCTAGCGGACAACCTTTGGAACAGGAGGCGGCGGGAGTATCTGTGCACGCTGCAGAGCCGACACAAGTGGCAGGACAAGAGGGCAGATCTTAAAGAATGGGATGTTGTCTTATGAAGGACAGTCAGGCTAAAATAAATGAATGGCCTATGGCCATCATTGTGAAGACCCTTCCCAGCCGGGACTGGATGGTGAGGAAAGTCAAGGTGAGAGTTGTCAAGGAGGGAACTATGAAGGACTTCTCACTGCCTATCTCCGAAGTGGTTCTCCTTCTTTCTTCAGAAGACGCAAGCGGTCAGAGCTAGGTTTATGTGGGATAGTTAAAGACCCCAGGCGGGGAGTGTTCTGGATCTTTTAGTTGTTTAGTGGCAGTTTATGTGCAGCAGTGTATTTTCTTAATTGTAGAATAATAGTGAAGACATCAAAACTATGAAATAACACATGGAATCATGTAGCAACCAAAAACGTGTTAAACAAATCAAAATATGTTATATTTGAGATTTTTCAATGTAGCCACCCTTTGCCTTGATGACAGCTTTGCACACTCTTGGCATTCTCTCAACCAGCTTCACCTGGAATGTTTTTCCAACAGTTTTGAAGGATTCCCCACATATGCTGAGCATTTGTTGGCTGATTTTCCTTCACTCTGTGGTCCAACTCATCCCAAACCGTCTCAATTGGGTTGAGGTTGGGTGATTGTGGAAGCCAGATCATCTGATGCAGCACTCCATCACTCTCCTTCTTGGTCAAATAGCCCTTACACAGCCTGGAGGTGTGTTGGGTCATTGTCCTGTTGAAAAACAAATGATAGTCCCACTAAGCGCAAACCAGATGGAATGGTGTACCACTGCAGATTGCTGTGGTAGCCATGCTGGTTAAGTGTGCCTTGAATTCTAAATAAATCACTGACAATGTCACCAGCAAACTAAGCACCCCCAAACCATCACATGCGGAGATCATCCGTTCACTTACTCTGCGTCTCACAAAGACACGGCGGTTGGAACCAAAAATGTCAAATTTGGACTCATCAGACCAAAGGACAGATTTCCATCAGTCTAATGTCCATTGCTCGTTTTCTTGGCCCAAGCAAGTCTCTTCTTATCCTCTTACATCTAGATGTTCCGCTAGCGGAACGCCTCGCCAATATCCAATGATAGAGCGTGGCGCGAATTACAAACACCTCAAAAATCCCAAAACTTCAATTTTTCAAACATATGAGTATTTTACACCATTTTAAAGACAAGACTCTCCTTTATCTAACCACATTGTCCGATTTAAAAAAGGCTTTACAACGAAAGCAAAACATTAGATTATGTCAGGAGAGTACCCAGCCAGAAATAATCACACACCCATTTTTCAATTTAGCATATAATGTCACAAAAACCAAAACCACAGCTAAATGCAGCACTAACCTTTGATGATCTTCATCAGATGACACTCCTAGGACATTATGTTATACAATACATGCATGTTTTGTTCAATCAAGTTCATATTTATATCAAAAACCAGCTTTTTACATTAGCATGTGATGTTCAGAACTACCATACCCACCGAAAACTTCCGGTGAATTTACTAAATTACTCACGATAAACGTTCACAAAAAACATAACAATTATTTTAAGAATTATAGATACAGAACTCCTTTATGCAATCACGGTGTCCGATTTTAAAATAGCTTTTCGGTGAAAGCACATTTTGCAATATTCTGAGTAGATAGCCCGGCCATCATGGCTAGCTATTTTGACACCCACCAAGTTTGGCACTCACCAAACTCAGATTTACTATAAGAAAAATTGGATTACCTTTGCTGTTCTTCGTCAGAATGCACTCCCAGGACTTCTAGTTCAACACCCAATGTTGTTTTGGTTCCAAATAATCCATAGTTATATCCAAATAGCTGCGTTTTGTTCTTGCGTTCAAGACACTATCCGAAGGGTGACGTGCCGGCGCGTATCGTGACAAAAAATGTCAAAATATTCCATTACCGTACTTCGAAGCATGTCAAACGCTGTTTAAAATCAATTTTTATGCAATTTTTCTCGTAAAATAGCGATAATATTCCAACCGGGAGACCTTGTTTTCGTTCAAACACTGAAAATAGGAAATGGAGTCTTCACATGCACGCGCGCACCAGTGTCATTGTTCTCAGAACGACCACTTTCCAAAACCCCTACTGTTTTTCGCCCAGGGACTGCAGAGTTATCATTCAACGTTCTGGCGCCTTCTCAGAGACTATGGGAGCCTTAGAAAATGTCACGTTACAGCAGAGATCCTCTATTTTCGATAAAGAGGCTACAGAAGGCCAAGAAATGGTCATACAGGGCACTTCCCATATAGAATCTTCTCAAGTTTTGGCCTGCCATATGAGTTCTGTTATACTCACAGACACCATTCAAACAGTTTTAGAAACTTTAGGGTGTTTTCTATCCATATAATTATATATATTATATTCTAGTTTCTGGGCAGGAGTAATAACCAGATTAAATTGGGTACGTTTTTTATCCGGCCATGAAAATACTGCCCCCTATCCTAAACAGGTTATTATTGGTGTCCTTTAGTAGTGAAGGCCTGTCTGTTACTTGAACTCTGTGAAGCATTTATTTGGGCCGCAATTTCTGAGGCTGGTAACTCTAATGAACTTCTCCTCTGCAGCAGAGATAACTCTGGATCTTCCTTTTCTGTGGCAGTCCTCGATGAGAGCCAGTTTCATCATAGCACTTCATGGTTTTTGTGACTGCACTAGAAGAAACTTTCTTGAAAGTTCTTGAAATGTTCTGGATTGAATGACGTTCATGTCTTAAAGTAATGCCATAAAATGGACTTGGTCTTTTACCAAAAAGGGTTCCCCTATGGGGACAAATTGAAGAACCCTTTATGGTTCTCCATAGCACCTTTTATTCAAAGAATGTAGGGATTGGTTTGTGACTCAAGCAGCTTCTCACCTATTTATTAGCAATTTTTCAGCTCACACCACAGTTACACCTCCAACATTGCAAGAACCACTTCCAACGCTCAATCTGATTGAATCGAGGCTTAAGGTTTTTTCATTATTTTGTGAATATCAGCCATTCCGTCAACTGTGCTCAACTGTCTGCTATTAAATGCTTTACGACCATACCTCTTTGATTTAAAAAAAAAACGTGTTCCATTACACTGACCTAAAGACATGTACAGTATGTCAGGTTGGATACTTGTCTCTGCTCACCATCGATCCCCCAAAAAAGAGCGATAGCATAAGCTTGCATATCAGCTCAGTGAGACTGTTCAGGCAAGAGTTAAACTATTAACAATTTACTGTCTGCCGACCCTTAAAACAACAAACTAGAAAAAATCACATCTGAAAAAAACTTGGTTTTCGGACACGTGTGAATAAAAAGTGAAGAACTAAAAAAAATAGTTAGCATTTTCACAAGTATGGCGCATGTGGTTTTTGGACACAGGTGAAGTTTCACGTGTACATTTGTGTGTTTTTCCCTCATGATTATAATTTGTTTAACCAGCAGTGGGATGTAGTGTGCTATGTTGCTGGAATGAATATGCCAGAACATGCAACTGGAAAAAAGACAGCGAAAGCAAAGTTCAGGCTAACAGCCAAAGAAGTTTTATTATCCTTGTAGTATTTTGTTTTCCTTTCAATATCATTATTTTATTTGCAAAACTAATAATTTTGTTCTTGACTTTAGATTTAAAAAAAATATTAAATGGCACAAAAGTAACTCACTCACTAGAGGATCACACTGTAATAACCCTATTACACTATTACTCCCCACCAGTTTCAGTCAAAAGTTGAGGGATGGGGCTGGAGAAATGTAACCACTCTCAAATCCATAGACTACGATATGGATGCAAGGACTGATAATCAGAATTATAGTTGACTCCCAAAATGGTGGATGGTGGATTTGTCTCCGTCCGTTAATTTGTACGTTAGTCACACACAATATCTCAGACAGCACTAGGCCGATTTTGACAACACTTGGGTGACGGATGCGTCTTGCCATAGAGATCCGGCATTTACAAAATTCCACTGATTGGCCCAAGGCGGGAGCTATAGCAAATAACTGAAATGTGTTAGTCACGCGATTTCTCAATTGACCCAAGGAGGACGTTGCATCATTTGTGGGGGACGACCTGTTTACTGTTGCCTTGTATATGTTAGGGTGAAGTGTCATCTCTAATTCAAAACAATAGCCCATTTCATTAACACATAACAGTGCGTTCTCATTGAAGCTATGATGGTCGTTTCCATGGTAATCCTTCTCTAATTGGTTTCCAGTTCCAAGAAAAACATTTCCCAACATGTTTTATATAACCCAAACAAACTTGTATTTGGTTCCAAGAAAAACATATAGAATTCCAAATGTTTTGTCACTCTAAAAAACATAGGCATTTTAGCTTGACCGTATGCCTCACTGTGGGCTTTCTAGTAAACGCTCTAATTCATAGAAACTCTCTTTATACATTTTTTTTCCACTGTTTTGATTACAACCCTTGAGAATAACTATATCAATGACAAATAGATGGACCCACTTGAACAAAGTGATTATACTTATAATGGTCTCCACCTCATGTTCCCCCCCCAAGGCTGTTTTCTGGAACAATGTCCAGACTCTGTACATTCGTAATAAGAGAGAAAGAAAATCTGTCTGAACACAATTTCGATGGGGATGGGGATGTTGATGAAGGAGGCAAAATGCGAGTTGAGTGTATCCGCTAAATCAATATCCTTAGCTGGGCTTGCTCCAACATATAGAAATTTGTTAGTTAAGTCTTGGTCGGCTTCTGATTGATTTTTACACCCCAAGCCTTCAGGACTATGGTGAATGTTAATTACCTGAATATATGAACAAGCAGAGTGTAAAGGCATCCTAAAAACCAGAATGAGAAAGAATAGCAGAGGTCCAACCCTTCCGTGTAACCAGTCGGCTCTGGAGGACTATAAAGCAGAAGTTACTACAGAATATTTACATTGACCTGCTCAGCACAAATGTTTCATGAAAGTTTGAATTTATGGACTGTGTACGGATACAGAAGACATTGACCTGTGGAGGATGTGAAAAACATCGGAATACTTTTCTTTGTAGCGTACCATTAATGATTACAAAGCATATCAAAACTATTTTGAAATTAACATTTCACATGAATGAATAATTCTGTATTTTATGGGAGATGTCTTGCATACACCCGCTCCTTCTCTCCATCGATTGATGTCGCTGGTCTACTAACCACCTTCCCTGGCAACCATTATTACGCACACCTGCTCCCCATCATTACGCACACCTGGTCTTGACTACCTACGGCCATCTGGGACAGAGGAGAGCTGAGAGGTTCATGGCTCTGTTCAGGGCTGTCTTCGACCGTCCTCCAGAGGGCAGAGAGGGAGGCGAGCGACTTCTTCAACTCCAGCAGGGTGCCCATAACACAGCGGAGTACGCCCTCACCTCCCTCCTTTGGCTGTCCTGAAGCAGAGCCTGAACCCATGGAGGTAGGGGCCACACACCTCTGGTATCGCTGGAGACTGCTGAGGCTCTGTCCCTAATTCGGCCAGGAGGGGCACCAACTTCCGTGGTGTCTGGTACAATACTTGCGCCAACCCGGAGTCCACTAGGTCAGAGGGGTGGCACCGGGATCTTCTGTCTCCCAGGGTAGGCGCAAGTATTGTATCATCATCGTTTTCTGCTAAACCCTTTCTGGTTCCCATTTTACTGGCTGGCTGGCTGTCCCTCAGGTGTTGTCTCTACAGCTCTACTGGACGACAGTGCCACAGGGAATTTTATCAACCAGGCCCTCGCCTCCTCCCTGAACTTAACTTTGTACCCACTCGCCTCTACTTTTCCAGTCCAAGCACCACTCACCCTCACAGTGAGACCCATGCACCAGGACAGCCTACCCTTCCTCCTCACCGCACCCGTACACAAAGTCATCCTCGGCCTCTCGTGGCTCCAACGTCATAACCCCACCATCTCCTGGTCGAGATTGAAAATCACCATGTGGGGACCAGGATGCCGGAAGACCTGCTTTCTCTTACCCTGTGGTTCCCCGCCGGTTGAGAGTGCTCAATCGGTCTTCCCATATCTTTGGCCCCGTGTTTTGGGATGTAGATGTGGACATCCGCCAGGCTCTGGAGAGAGAGGGAACCCGCTCCTGCTACCTGCCCTCAAGAACGCATCTACGTCCCCACGGGGGTAAGAGATCAGCTGTTGACCTGGGCACACACATCCCTCGGCACTGGGCACCTAGGTATCACCCGCACTATCCAATCCCTCTCTGATTAGTACTGGTGGTCCACCTTGGCACAGGACGATAGCCACTATGTCAACTCCTGCTCCATATGTGCCCAAACCAAATCTCCCCAGCACACTCCAACAGGGAAACTACTTTCCCTTCCCGTGCCCTAGTGGCCTTCGTTATTGATCTCCCGTCTGATGGTTCCATTTTTATCCCTCTCTCTGATCTCCCTACTGCTCTCCAGGTCGCTGAGGCACTGTTCCAGCAGGTCTTCCGACACTAGGACCTTCCAGAGGACATTGTCTCTGACCGTGGCCCCCAAATCCCATTGTGGCCCCCAATTCCCATTCCTTCATGAAGAAGTTGGGGGCCATGGCCAACCTCACAGCCGGGTACTGGCCTCAGTTCAACAGGCAGGTGGAGGGGACCAACCAGGAGCTGGGGAGGTTCCTAAGGAGTCACTGCCAGGACCGACAGTGGGAGTGGGCCCAGTTCCTTCCCTGGGCGTAGTACGGCCAGAACTCACTTCGTCACTCCTCCACTGGGTAGACTCCCTTCCAGTGCATCCTGGGATATAAGCCGGCGCTGGACGGTGAGCAGGAAAGGTGTGGAACGCAGCCCACTGGAGACTCCAGCACGCTGTCTGCCATCGGAAGGATCAGGCGGACCGCCACTGCAGTGAGGCTCCAGTGTTCCATCCTGGTGATAGCGTCTGGCTCTCCACCAGGAACCTTCTGCTCTGCCTACCCTGCTGGAAGCTGAGCCCCTGATTTGTTGGGCCCCTCAAGGTCCTCCGGAGGGTCAATGAGGTAACTTGCCGTTTACAACTCCCCACCAAGTACCGAATCTCATCCTCTTTTCATGTTTCCCTCCTCAGGCCGGTGGTTCCTGGTCCCCTGGCTGATGACGTCCCCCGCGACACCCCTCCACCTCCCTTGGACATCGATGGGACCCCCAACTATGCCGTCAGCTCCCTACTGGACTCCCGACGTTGTGGGGGTCAGCTTCAGTACCTGGTAGACTGGGAGGGATATGGCCCAGAGGAGGACTGTTAGGTTCTGGGAGCTGACATCCTGGAACCCAACATTGTCCGGAATTTTCGATCTTTTCTGGAATACCAATGATCTACAATTACTTTTCATGAACACCAATATTTTGTTGTTTTCAAAGCCCTAAATAGTAAGAAAACATACATTGTTGTTTTCAAATCCCTAAATACTAAGAAAATATACATTGTTGTTTTCAAAGAATATTAGAGGATGTTCTAAGAAATTAGAAGATTAAGTGTATATTCTTATCTACTAACCACACACACCTGATATTATTATGTTATTTGGCAGACATGCACACATGCGGATCACTGTCCTCTGAATAACAAAATCCAACGTGACAACATTTCAAACTTTCTATCATATCCAAATATAAACTAAACTCATTTTGGCAATTTGGTGCATAGACTTATGCGTCCTATTCCAACACGTAATAAAAAGCATAAAAGCCCTAAATTATGCTTCAAAAGAAATGAAAGATGGAAGAAAATGTTAGCTTTTCAACCCCAAAGGGAAGCTCACTCTTGAAATCACTCTCGATTGAATGGCTCACATCTGTAGCATCTTCATAACAATCCCTCCAAAATTGAGGTGTTGGTTTATCCACGCTGTGAAGCTATTTACAAAGTACCATAAAGTTTGTTAATAACACTTTCAGCTTGCAGGTATAAAGCTTTATGATGTGATGCAGTGTAAGACTTGTGATGTGCTTGTATAACCCCTTACAATGTATACCTGCAGGCTTTTAGTACAGTGGAACACCATTGTTTGACCCTTATTTATTTCATGCGAGTTCTTGCACCTAAAAGAGTTATCGCACCTATCTGACAACGAACACGTAATAAAAAGCATAAAAGCCCTAATTTGCAGCTTATTTCATCTGAAGCAGCAGACCTAACCTTTTGGCATCCACGTAATTACAATGCTGGCTCTAAGGTTTCCACACTGAACCACAGTCAAAGAAATTAGTCAAAATATCAGTGGTCCCTTCTGCAATTGCTTCCCATGATGCTTATCTTTTATTAGCTCATAAAATTCCGTCTGGGCAGTGGTCGCTGATCTGTGGCGCTCACCGTGGCAACACAAGTCAGCCAATTAGCAACAGCTTATCTTGCATTGAAGATTTGGGGGTGTGGAAAATAATTTAAATTGAATGAGAGAGAGTGTGGAAAAAGTTGAATTTAAAAGAGGAAACTTGAGGTAGAAAATGTGTATGATTAGGCCATTGCAAATAACACACTGTGTGGTTTTCTGCCATTAGTTCATTGCTTCGTCAATTGTTGTGGTTGACTACTGAAAGAACTGTTTTGTTGGACATCACAATCACATGAAATAATGTCAGTGATCCTATTAAGGGTCAAATAATGGGGTTCCACTTTACTAAAAGCCTGCAAGTATACATTGTAAGGGGTCACAAGCACATTACAAGTCTTACAATGCATTACAGTGCAGTCGGAAAGTATTCAGACCCCTTGACCTTTTCCACATTTTGTTATGTTACAGCCTTATTCTAAAATGGATTAAATTGTTTTTTCCCCTCATAAATCTACACACAATACCCCATAATGACAAAGCAAAAACAGTTTATTTAGAGATTTCGGCATATGTGTAAAAAATAAAAACTGAATTATTACATTTACATAAGCATTCAGACCTTTTACTCAGTACTTTGTTGAAGCACCTTTGGCAGTGATTACAGCTTCGAGTCTTCTTGGGTATGACGCTACAAGCTTGGCACACCTGTATTTGGGGAGTTTCTCCCATTCTTCTCTGCAGATCCTCTCAAGCTCTGTCAAGTTGGATGGGGAGCATCACTGCACAGCTATTTTCAAGTCTCTCCAGAGATGTTCGATCGGGTTCAAGTCCGGGAACTGGCTGGGTCAATCAAGGACATTTAGAGACTTCTCCCTGACTTGTCCTGACTTGTCTTGGCTGTGTGCTTAGGGTCGTTGGCTTGTTGGAAGGTGAACCTTCGCCCCAGTCTGAGGTCCTGTGTGCTCTGGAGCAGGTTTTCATCAAGGATCTCTCTGTACTTTCCTCCGTTCATCTTTCCTTCGATCCTGACTTGTCTCCTAGTCCCTGCTGCTGAAAAACATCCCCACAGCATGATGCTGCCACCACCATGCTTCACCATAGGGATGGTGCCAGGTTTCCTCCAGACGTGATGCTTGACTCCAATCTTGGTTTAATTAGACCAGAGAATCTTGTTTCTCATGGTCTGAAAGTCCTTTAGGTGCCTTTTGGCAAACTCCAAGAGGGCTGGCATGTGCCTTTTACAGAGGAGTGGCTTCCGTGCTGCTCTACCATAAAGGCCTGATTGGTGGAGTGCTGCAGATATGGTTGTCCTTCTGGAAGGTTCTCCCATATCCACAGAGGAACTCTGGAGCTCTGTCAGAGTGAACATCGGATTCTTGGTCACCTCCCTAAACCAGCCAGCTTTAGGAAGAGTCTTGGTGGTTCCTAACTTCTTCCATTGAAGAATGATGGAGGCCACTGTGTTTTTGGGGACCTTCAAAGCTGCAGAAATGTTTTGGTACCCTTCCCCAGATCTGTGCCTCAACACAATCCTGACTCGGAGCTCTACGGACAATTCCTTCGACCTCATGGCTTGGTTTTTGCTCTGACATGTACTGACAACTGTAGGACATTATATAGACAGTTGTGTGCCTTTCCAAATCATGTCCAATCAATTGAATTTACCACAGGTGGACTCCAATCAAGTTGTACAAACATATCAAGGATGATAAATGGAAACAGGATGCACCTAAGCTAAATGTCAAGTCTCATAGCAACGGGTCTGAATACTTTTATAAATAAGGTACTTCTGTATTTTTTAAATTATAATTTTACAAACATTTCTAAAAACCTGTTTTCGGTTAGTCATTACTGGGTATTGTGTGAAGATTGATGAGGAAAACAATTAATACATTTTAGATAAGGCTGTAACGTAACAAAATGTGGAAAAAGTCTGAATACTTTCCGAATGCACTGTACATCATAAAGCTTTATACCTGCAGGCTAAAGTGTTATCAACAAACTTTATAGTACTTTGTAAATAGCTTCACAGTGGGGATAAACCAACACTTCAATTTTGGAGGAATTGTTATGAAAATGCTACAGATGTGAGCCATTCAATCAAGAGTGATTTCAAGAGTGAACTTCTACTCAGGATGAAAAGCTAACATTTTCTTCCATCTTCCATTTCTTTTGAAGCATAATTCAGCCAAACACCCCGCCGAGACAAAACGAACATACTTGCAATTAGTTGCACTTAATGAGATGACCGTCTGAAGAGATGCTTTCCATCCTCCCTGGGAAGCCCTGTTAGCCATCGCCAGACGTGTTGCACTAGGATGCCAGGGAAAATTCACTTTTTTAGGCTCCGGAAGTTTGTGAATCTTAATGAGAAAAAATGTGTCTTTATTCTGACATTCCCAAAAGGTACTGTTATGTTGTCAAGTGTTATGTTGTTCAAAGCTAACCTAGGCATCGAAAGGCTATGAATCTTACAATAATAAGTGAACATTTTGTCTTGACATCCCAAAAAGTAGTGTCATGTTGTCAACAGTATTTATGACTTTTACATAGTTCAATGTTATTCTTGGCTCCAAAAACCTCTTGATGTGTCTGGTTTTAGTTGTCCACGGTGCTGACAATGCTGGCAGTGGTTGCACAAGTGCAAACTTGATGTGAATGTTTTCATTAGGGGATGGTGTGTCCATTCATTGAGGCTGTGAGTGGTTGGCACCAGCTTGACATGTCTTATTAGGGCCATATCTGGGGACTTGGCAGCAGTGGCTCTGTGCCCAAATAGCAGAGAGAGATTAGCAAAGAGGAACCCACTGAGCCCATGCACTTAGCTATCCTCACGTACACTGTGTGCAGTGTGTATGTGTGTCTGCACACACACACACACACACACACACACACTTGCCATTTCCCACTGTACTTGAGCCACTATCCTGTGTGTGGGTAACCAACTCCCAAATGGTGCTCCTCTCCTACCTGCCCCCCACCCTCCCATCTCCCACCTGTTCCCCCCCTCTTTCCCCCTCCCACCCTCTCCCTCTGACAGTCCCCAGGCTCAATGTGTGGAGAGCACCATCAAGGACATTAAAAAAATGCCTCGTTGGGAGAGATGCGTGCCAACTGAAGCGATTTTAAACCTATCAAAGGGGGATCGTTTTCCTTTCATAGTTCAATTAGGTTTGCCTTTCATAGAGCCTTCTGTGAATCAAAGGCCTTAAAAAACGGTGGTGTATCTCCATTGATTCCCATTGATTCCCAAGATAGAGCCTCAATCAGCAGTTGAATGGTGATTTTTGTTTATGGTGGTGATTTTCTAAAATGGTATTACAAGACAAAGTTATTGGATGACTTGCTCAAAGCAAAAATATAATGGTGCTAATAATTATGATAGTTAAGTGTCCATGTTATATTTCAAAACATAGTCAATAGCCAATTATCACCATTAACTTCACATTCCAACAAACGGAATAATACAAAATATTGACAAAGAGCATTGTCGACTTTTAAGACATGTTTAAGACCAATTTTCAAGCCTAAACAAATACAATGACTGTCTGTCTAAAATGTAAACCGTGTGTGTAACAGATGTTAAGCTTTGTAACACGGAACGTAAAAGCCACCTTTTGCCCAATTTGTGTACAATGACAAGGGGTTGTAATCCATTCAACAATGTGCTAAATCAAAACAATTTGACCATAGGTTACACTCAATCTCTTGTGTAATCGTAACAGCCGACATTGTATGTAAACACTATGTAGGCACACTCTACATAAATGAGTGTGAATAAACTGTGTGCATGCATGCGAGCGTGTATTTGTGAGTGAAAGAGAGATAATGATGCAAAAGTGAACACAAAGAACCAAAGTAACACGTGTCAGAAGGGTTGCAGTGGGGGACAACCAGAACAGGAGAGAATGTGTTTATGCACAATATTCTATTTTATTAGAAAACACAGCAAAACAAACAAGACCACAAACCCTTAATCTGTAGCCTAGCAGATGGTTATAGGGGTGGCTGCATTTGCATACAAATCCCTGTGTACTCTTATTCTCCTTGCCAGCGCCAGCCCTTGTACACTACACCGCCACTGGGAGAGTGGGCAATAACCTCGGGAAGATTACCCCCCCCCCCCCATGCTTAGTCTACCTGAGTCAAGGAACTCGGAGATAGAGAAGACTTAAAGGTAGCTGGACCGGACAGTGTGACCAGAAGGGGTGGGGAGAAAGGAGAAATCAGTGCCGAATTTGCAACTGAGGCATGGACCATCTTCTTTTGAAGCTCCCTTTTCTACTCAGAAACAGCACTCAGGCTATTGAGTCAGTGTGGAATAGGTCAACAGTGTTGGTTGAAACTCTTGAACATGTTTAGCTTCCTGGACTTCCTTTCTGAGTTGTAACTGCCCAAATGGCTAGGCAGTCTTTGTGAATTATAGGATCTCGTTGACTGACAGTGCCTTAGATTCAGAAATTCTTAAAGTCCTAACAGGTCACAAGGGGATATATAGCCTGTTTGAGTTATCCACATAGGCAGTGGGTACTAAAATATGTTAGCACCAGGGTCTAAGGAATTTTCCAAGTCCATACTACAATAATATGTCACAGGGGGATATCTGCAGTACTATAAGTCTTACTTAGCCACATCAACTAAGAAGTAGTCTGCTTTTGTAGTTCCTCGTGTGTAGTCTCAAAATCTGGGTCTCTCTTGAAAGTGGTAGCCATTCTGCCAATATCAGTACGCTGGGAGCAGGAAATTGACAAATAGGCTTGCCTCTCACATTTCTAAATGGCTGGTGTGATGAATAACACGGTTTCTTCACAGCATTGCTCCAAAATGACAAGGGGCTTTAATTCGTTCAGAGTGAAGAGAAAATTATTCTGAAATGACGCGTCGCACAAGTAATGATGCATGATCCTTTTAAACAAGTTTATGGAAATTGTTTGCTTCTTCAAGTGTCCTTGCATGTACAGTGTTTGCGTATGCCGTTACGGGAAAACCACATGAATTTCACGTTTCAAAAACACATGTTTTCATGTGACCATGTGATTTTATGTGAAGTTAATGTGAAAACATGTGACAACACATAAAGCAACATGTGATTACATGAAACTACATGTGAAGTGTTCCAAAAACACATTTTCACATGATTTCACATGTGAAATTTCATGAAAATCCTCATAACTTTATGGTCTGTGGTGTAATTACATTTTTGTAGGACTTGACAGCATTGACTCTCCTCACCTCTCGAGAAGGCCTTGTCTGAGCTGTGTGTACTATCCTTATTCATAACCACTGGAGTCTGAGTCTCACTATCCATTCAGTCACTAAGGAGCCTTCTGTCAGAGTTATAGGAGATAGATGTGTACTATCCTTATTCATACAGTGGCGTGCGAAAGTATTCACCCCCTTGGCATTTTTCCTATTTCGTTGCCTTACAACCTGGAATTAAAAAAGATTTTTTTTGGGGGGGGGGGTTGTATCATTTGATTTACACAACATGCCAACCATTGTGAAACAAACAAGAAATAACACAAAAACAGAACTTGAGCGTGCATAACTATTCACCTCCCCAAAGTCAATACTTTGTACAGCCACTTTTTGCAGCAATTACAGCTGCAAGTCTCTTGGGGTATGTCTCTATAACCTTGGCACATCTGGCCACTGGGATTTTTGCCCATTCTTCAAGGCAAAACTGCTCCAGCTCCTTCAAGTTGGATGGGTTCCGCTGGTGTACAGCAATCTTTAAGTCATACCACAGATTCTCAATTGGATTGAGGTCTGTGCTTTGACTAGGCCATTCCAAGACATTTAAATGTTTTCCCTTAAATCACCCGATTGTTGCTTTAGCAGTGTGCTTAGGGTCATTGTCCTGCTGGAAGGTGAATCTCCGTCCCAGTCTCAAATCCCTGGAAGACTGAAACAGGTTTCCATCAAGAATTTCCCTGTCTTTAGCGCCATCCATCATTCCTTCAATTCTGACCAGTTTCTCAGGCCCTGCTGATGAAACACATCCCCACAGCTTGATGCTGCCACCACCATGCTTCACTGTGGAGATGGTGTTCTCGGGGTGATGAGAGGTGTTGGGTTTGCGTTTTACTTGATGGCCAAAGGACACACTGCCAACAGCCAGTGAAATAGCAGGGCGGCAAATTCAAAACAACAAAAATCTCATAATTCAAATTTCTCAAACATACAACTATTATATCCCATTTTAAAGATAATCTTCTCGTTAATCCAACCACATTGTCCGATTTCAAAAAGGCTTTACGGCGAAAGCATAACATTAGATTATGTTAGGACAGCGCCTAAACAAGAAAAACCACACAGCCATTTTCCAAGCAAGGAGAGGCGTCACAAAAACCAGAAATACAGCTAAAATTAATCACTAACCTTTGATGATCTTCATCAAATGACACTCCCAGGACTCAATGTTACACAATACATGTATGTTTTGTTCGATAAAGTTCATATTGATATCCAAAAACCCCATGTTACATTCGCATGTGATGTTCAGAAATGTTTTGCCTCCCAAAACTTCTGGTGAATGAGCATATCAATTTACAAAAATACTCATCATAAACGTTGATAAAATTTACAACAGTTATTGAAATAATTATAATTCCATGCTGTCACAGTTACCAGCCCTTTCAAGCTTAACATCCTTATCATTTATCGCCCTCCAGGTTCCCTTGGAGAGTTCATCAATGAGCTTGACGTCTTGATAAGTTCCTTTCCTGAGGATGGCTCACCTCTCACAGTTCTGGGTGACTTTAACCTCCCCACGTCTACCTTTGACTCATTCCTCTCTGCCTCCTTCTTTCCACTTCTCTCCTCTTTTGACCTCATCCTCTCACCTTCCCCCCCTACTCACAAGGCAGGCAATACGCTTGACCTCATCTTTACTAGATGCTGTTCTTCCACTAATCTCATTGCAACTCCCCTCCAAGTCTCCGACCACTACCTTGTATCCTTTTCCCTCTCGCTCTCATCCAACACTTCTCACTCTGCCCCTACTCAGATGGTATTGCGCCGTCCCAACCTTCGCTCTCTCTCTCCCGCTACTCTCTCCTCTTCCATCCTATCATCTCTTCCCTCTACTCAAACCTTCTCCAACCTATCCCCTGATTCTGCCTCCTCAACCCTCCTCTCCTCCCTTTCTGCATCCTTTGATTCTCTATGTCCCCTATCCTCCAGGCCGGCTCGGTCCTCCCCTCCTGCTCCGTAGCTCGACGACTCATTGCGAGCTCACAGAACAGGGCTCCGGGCAGCCGAGCGGAAATGGAGGAAAACTCGCCTCCTGCGGACCTGGCATCCTTTCACTCCCTCCTCTCTACATTTTCCTCTTCTGTCTCTGCTGCTAAAGCCACTTTCTACCACTCTAAATTCCAAGCATCTGCCTCTAACCCTAGGAAGCTCTTTGCCACCTTCTCCTCCCTCCTGAATCCTCCTCCCCCTCCCCCCCATCCTCCCTCTCTGCGGATGACTTCGTCAACCATTTTGAAAAGAAGGTCGACGACATCCGATCCTCGTTTGCTAAGTCAAACAACACCGCTGGTCCTGCTCACACTGCCCTACCCTGTGCTTTGACCTCTTTCTCCCCTCTCTCTCCAGATGAAATCTCGCGTCTTGTGACGGCCGGCCGCCCAACAACCTGCCCGCTCGACCCTATCCCCTCCTCTTCTCTCCAGACCATTTCCGGAGACCTTCTCCCTTACCTCACCTCGCTCATCAACTCATCCTTGACCGCTGGCTACGTTCCTTCCGTCTTCAAGAGAGCGAGAGTTGCACCCCTTCTGAAAAAACCTACACTCGATCCCTCCGATGTCAACAACTACAGACCAGTATCCCTTCTTTCTTTTCTCTCCAAAACTCTTGAACGTGCCGTCCTTGGCCAGCTCTCCTGCTATCTCTCTCAGAATGACCTTCTTGATCCAAATCAGTCAGGTTTCAAGACTGGTCATTCAACTGAGACTGCTCTTCTCTGTGTCACGGAGGCTCTCCGCACTGCTAAAGCTAACTCTCTCTCCTCTGCTCTCATTCTTCTAGACCTATCTGCTGCCTTTGATACTGTGAACCATCAGATCCTCCTCTCCACCCTCTCCGAGTTGGGCATCTCTGGCGCGGCCCACGCTTGGATTGCGTCCTACCTGACAGGTCGCTCCTACCAGGTGGTGTGGCGAGAATCTGTCTCCGCACCACGTGCTCTCACCACTGGTGTCCCCCAGGGCTCTGTTCTAGGCCCTCTCCTATTCTCGCTATACACCAAGTCACTTAGCTCTGTCATATCCTCACATGGTCTCTCCTATCATTGCTATGCAGACGACACACAATTAATCTTCGCCTTTCCCCCTTCTGATAACCAGGTGGCGAATCGCATCTCTGCATGTCTGGCAGACATATCAGTGTGGATGACGGATCACCACCTCAAGCTGAACCTCGGCAAGACGGAGCTGCTCTTCCTCCCGGGGAAGGACTGCCCGTTCCATGATCTCGCCATCACGGTTGACAACTCCCTTGTGTCATCCTCCCAGAGTGCTAAGAACCTTGGCGTGACCCTGGACAACACCCTGTCGTTCTCCACTAACATCAAGGCGGTGACCCGATCCTGTAGGTTCATGCTCCACAACATTCGCAGAGTACGACCCTGCCTCACACAGGAAGCGGCGCAGGTCCTAATCCAGGCACTTGTCATCTCCCGTCTGGATTACTGCAACTCGCTGTTGGCTGGGCTCCCTGCCTGTGCCATTAAACCCCTACAACTCATCCAGAACGCCGCAGCCCGTCTGGTGTTCAACCTTCCCAAGTTCTCTCACGTCACCCCGCTCCTCCGCTCTCTCCACTGGCTTCCAGTTGAAGCTCGCATCCGCTACAAGACCATGGTGCTTGCCTACGGAGCTGTGAGGGGAACGGCACCTCCGTACCTTCAGGCTCTGATCAGGCCCTACACCCAAACAAGGGCACTGCGTTCATCCACCTCTGGCCTGCTCGCCTCCCTACCTCTGAGGAAGCACAGTTCCCGCTCAGCCCAGTCAAAACTGTTCGCTGCTCTGGCACCCCAATGGTGGAACAAGCTCCCTCACGACGCCAGGACAGCGGAGTCAATCACCACCTTCCGGAGACACCTGAAACCCCACCTCTTTAAGGAATACCTAGGATAGGATAAAGTAATCCTTCTAACCCCCCCCCCCCCCCCCTTAAAAGATTTAGATGCACTATTGTAAAGGGGTTGTTCCACTGGATATCATAAGGTGAATGCACTAATTTGTAAGTCGCTCTGGATAAGAGCGTCTGCTAAATGACTTAAATGTAAATGTAAATGTAAATAAATACACTTCTCCTTAATGCAACCACTGTGTCAGATTTCAAAATAGCTTTACGGCGAAAGCACATTGTTCAATATTCTGAGTACAGAGCTCAGCCATCAAAGCAAGCTATACAGTTATCCACCAAGTTCTGGAGTCAACTAAACTCAGAAATAGTATTATAAATCTTCACTTACCTTTGCTGATCTTCGTCGGAATGCACTCCCAGGACTCCCACAAGAAATTTTTGTTTTGTTCGATAAACTCCATTTTATGTCCAAATACCTCCATTTTGTTCGCGCGTTCAGATCACTAATCCAAAGGCATAATGCGTGAGCGCAAAACTCGAGACAAAAAGTCAAATAGTTCCATTACCATTCTTAGAAACATGTCAAACGATGTTTACAATCAATCCTTAGGGTCTTTTTAACATAAATCTTTGATAATATTCCAACCGGAGAATAGCGTATTCATTACAGAGGAAAAAGAAGGAGTGGTGCGCCTGCGTGAGCGCGCAGTGAACAACTCACTGGTCCCAGGCTTGAGACAGCTCTTATTCTCTGCCCAGTAACAGTAGAAGCATGAAACAAGGTTCTAAAGACTGTTGACATCTAGTGGAAGCCTTAGGAAGTGCAAAATGACCCCACAGACACTGTAGTTTGGAAAGGCAATCAGTTGAAAAAATTACAAACCACTTCCTGGTTAGATTTATTCTCAGGTTTATGCCTACCATATGAGTTCTGTTATACTCACATACATCATTCAAACAGTTTTAGAAACTTCAGAGTGTTTTCTATCCAAATCTACTAATAATATGCATATCCTACCTTCTGGGCCCGAGTAGCAGGCAGTTTAATTTGGACACGTCATTCATCTGAATTTCCGAATACTGCCCCCTGTCACTAAAAAGTTAAGCAATGGCTTTTTTTCTGGCCACTCTTCCATAAAGCCCAGCTCTGTGGCGTGTACAGCTTAAAGTGGTCCTATGGATAGATACTCCAATCTCCGCTGTGGAGCTTTGCAGCTCCTTCAGGGTTATGTTTGGTCTCTTTTTTGCCTCTCTGATTAATGCCCTCCTTGCCTGGTCCGTGAGTTTTGGTGGGCGGTCCTCTCTTGGCAGGTTTGTTGTGGTGCCATATTCTTTCTATTTAAAAAACAAATTGATTTAATGGTGCTCCGTGGAATGTTCAAAGTTTCAGATCTTTTTTTATAACCCAACCCTGAACTGTACTTCTCCACAACTTTGTCCCTCCCCTGTTTGGAGAGCTCCTTTGTCTTCATGGTGCCGCTTGCTTGGTGGTGCCCTTTGCTTAGTGGCGTTGCAGACTCTAGAGCTTTTCTATAACAAGTGTATATATACTGAGATCATGTGACAGATCTTGTGACAAATACTGTAGATTGCACACAGGTGGACTTTATAACTAATCATGTGACTTCTGAAGATAATTGGTTGCACCAGATCATATTTAGGGTTTCATAGCAAAGGGGGTGAATACATATGCACGCAACACTTTTCCGTTTTTTAATTTTTATGTTTTGAAAAATATTTTTGGGGGATTTCACTTCACCAATTTGAACTATTTTGTGTATGTCCATTACATGAAATCCAAATAAAAATCTAATTAAATTACAGGTTGTAATGCAACAAAATAAGGCACTGTAACCACTGGGGTCTGAGTCTCACCATCCATTCAGTCACTAGGGAGCCTTCTGTCAGAGTTAGAGGAGATAGATATATGTGCTGTCTTCTGGTTATCCATATAGTGAACAGAAATGTTTTTACCGTTTCACTGGGGCTGGTATCTTTGGGTGGAAAGGTACTGTATGCCTTTTAGCTCTGTGGTGTTTTGCAGTCATACAGGATATGAAATATGGCCGCTTTTCCTGAGATTCTGTGTGGACATAGTCTGTCTTAAGAGCTAACAGTTGTTGTTACAAAAACATGCACCAATATACTCTGCCACTCATTAAACAAAGTACTGTACATTTTGAATGTTACCCTTTCCCTAAAGACACCAGTACATGATCTAGTTCCTGATTCATCCAAAGGAGAAGAAAAATACCGGCACCAGGTTTAAAAAACAAGTGTGAAGGCTAATGTTTTTATTAACCTCCTGCTACTTAACAGCCACCCTCAGGTTTTGAGTATAATGGTTCTATCCATGCCAGCTTTGTGTTGAAATGTTGGGCCAAACCATTCAGGAAGAGGGATAATGCAGTAACCTGTTCACTGTACAGTGACGCTAGCTGATGGGATCAAACAGTTCTCATCATTAGATGTGATAACTGTTGATAACAGGCTGCTATTTAGCCCTAAGCAGCTGATTTTCGACCAAACTTTACTTGCCATTACTTTCTTTGTAACGGCAAGTCACCGGTGTCTTCTAATCTCCCATGGCTAGTTGCAGGGGGAATGTTTGAATTTAGAAAATGCTCCATTATTAAATTAAATCTATTTTGTCTCCATGAAGTATGTCATAGGGTGGACTTTAGCTTTCCTATTTAACTGAATTTTCATTGATCTATGCATGCTTTGATTAACTTTAAAGTGGAACTGACAGCATTTTAACTACATTGCAGATATGAAACAAACAGACAATCATAATATCAATCAAAATATACAATTCCCAGTTTATGCTTCAAAACCAACTTTAGAAGAGGTATTAAAAATGGGGTCTATTTGACCAAAAATCCATGATGTACGCTAAGTCATTGTTGGTAGAATAGATGTATGCAGTTCAATGCATGATTAATATAATTCACCAATACATTTCTTGGTTGCCCCCAAAATATTGCTATCAGGTTGTAAATCACAGCTGGCATGGTACATTGTTTGCTTCCTCCATTCGATATGCACTGTTTCAGTTTCAATATTTTTAACAAAAACGGACGACTATAACTAAGTTTGGGAAAGTAAATACACAAGTCAGTCATAACGAGGCTAATAGGCTAGTGTACATGAGTCAAACACAAGGCCCGCGGGTCGAATTGGATACACAAGCGAGTATAAATTAGTCAACAAGTCCTCTACTTTATGAAATTACAGCCAGATGCGCAACTTCAATTGCGCTGCTTATGTGTGTCTCATTTACAGAGCGCAGAGGAGGGAAAGTGTGCAGACACATGATACAGTCCTAGCTAGGCTACTAAAATGTTGTAGTCTGGCTTCGGTTATTAAAGCTTGTCAATGAATAACCAAAAAAACTGAAACCTGCATCAAAAAATCATGCAAAGGAGAAAGATGTAGACGTATTACAGCATCATTTGAGCATTTGGCTAGGCTGGCTACTCAACTACAATACATTTTGCGTGCACCATACAGCAATACTGCATTCAACCTCACTGGTGATCAATGCAGTGCAGCAGAAATTAAAAACCTGTTTTTAATTTCAATGTTATAACAACCTATAGCTACATTTTTGTTATTTGGAGTTATTACATTTTTGAATAGGGTTGCAGCATATTATGCACGTATGCAAGCATAGCAGCAAAGGCTGGACAAATTATTTATCTCTTTTGTTTTAATATGTTAAAATGCTATATACAGCATCCTATGTACATAAGTGGACATTATAAAGGGCCATATTTCTTTCTGATAAATCAATAGCCAATTTGGGTCGCAGTTGCAAGTTTTTTTTGTAAAAACAGAAGTTTGACACCCCTGGGCTTGACTATCTATTTATGGCGCTAGCTATTTATTTAGCAAGCTAAAAACACAGAGCCTAACGTTAGCTAGCTGCTGGGAGGATTACATGTCATTTGAAGGCTGGGTGAGTGACCAACTTTTTTTCCCCCTCATATAGTGTTTTGGTGGCGACAGCTAGATATGCAGGTGTCATTTGGTTAGCTAGCATGACATGTGAATCACTTTGCTAGCTAGCTAGCTAGCTATGCAGAACTTGAACGATTGTTATCCACAGTTAGCATATATCTTAGTTGCCAATCAAATGTATTTGGCAGCGATCAAATGGGCGGTCAGGCAAGTTCCCATTCAATTGTCAAAACATGGGTTGGGACAAGCATGAATTAGCAGGCAAGCTGCAGAAGGACCAGCAGGCTACTATTCCCCATCGTTTATCAGCGCAAGTTTTGATAGCCAACTAGCTGAAAAAGTTTTAGAGTTGATCTAATGTTTCCTCGTTAGATTTTAGCTCATCTCGCTCTGGCTAGCATTAGTTGTTAATCTTGTTATTGTTCATGTGCATAGGCAACTGAGGAAAAAAGCCTATCTTTCCATGGTTGTTTGATCAATAGTAATGTGAAGTTCCCAAAATGTATTTGCATAAATCCTTTCAGGTGTATTTTGTGACTTTCACCGAATCTGTTCTAATGATCTAAAGTCCCGCTGTTGGTATTGATTGTAAACACACAGCCCAGTTCAAAGTGAATGACGGAAGGCCTGTGTTGCAAATGGCTTATTTGCATATACAGTTGAAGTCAGATGTTTACATACACTTAGGTTGGAGTCATTAAAACTCGTTTTTCAACCACTCCACAAATTTCTTGTTAACAAACTATAGTTTTGGCAAGTCGGTTAGGACATCTACTTTGTGCATGACACTAGTAATTTTTCCAACAATTGTTTACAGACAGATTATTTCACTTATCATTCACTGTATCACAATTCCAGTGGGTCAGAAGTTTACATACACAAGTTGAATGTGCCTTTAAACAGCTTGGAGAATTACAGAAAATTATGTAAGGGCTTTAGAAGCTTCTGATAGGCTAATTGACATCATTTGATTCAATTGGAGGTGTGCATGTGGATGTATTTCAAGGCCTACCTTCAAACTCAGTGCCTCTTTGCTTGACATCATGGGAAAATCAAAAGAAATCAGCCAAGACCTCAGGAAAAACAATTGTAGACCTCCACAAGTCTGGTTCATCCTTGGGAGCAATTTCCAAACGCCTGACGGTACCACGTTCATCTGTACAAACAATAGTACGCAAGTATGAATACCATGGGACCACGCAGCCGTCATAACGCTCAGGAGGAGACGCGTTCTGTTTCCTAGAGATGAACGCACTTTGGTGCGAAAAGTGCAAATAACCCAGACCAACAGCAAAGGACCTTGTGGAGATGCTGGAGGAAACAGGCACAAAAGTATCTATATCCACAGTAAAACGAGTCCTATATCGACATAACCTGAAAGGCCGCTCAGCAAGGAAGAAGCCACCGCTCCAAAACCGCCATAAAAAGCCCAGACTATGGTTTGCAACTGCAGATGGGGACAAATATTGTACTTTTTGGAGAAATGTAATCTGGTCTGATGAAACAAAAATAGAACTGTTTGGCCATAATGACCATCGTTATGTTTGGAGGAAAAAGGGGGAGGCTTGCAAGCCAAAGAATCAAATCAAAGTTTATTTGTCATGTGTGCTGAATACAACAGGTGTAGGTAGACCTTACAGTGAAATGCTTACTTACAGGCTCTAACCAATAGTGTGAAAAAAAGCTGAAATAAATCATTCTTTCTACTATTATTCTGACATTTCACATTCTTTAAATAAAGTGGTGATCCTAACTGACCTAGGACATAGAATATTTACTAGGATTAAATGTCAGGAATTGTGAAAAACTGAGTTTAAATGTATTTGGCTAAGGTGTATGTAAACTTCCGACTTCAACTGTAGGCCTACTGTAGCTCTGATTGGCTAATGCACACCGGTCTGTGTAGTCTCCGGTTCTGGAAAATATAGTTGTTTTTATTAGGTTTTATTTACTTAGGTAGCTACATTGCTAACCTCCACCCAGTGATGATCAATCAATCTAGATTTGAGTTTGGTTCAACTACCACCAAGCTACAGCAAAATGGAATTAAATGACTAGTTGAACTATGTAGTTCACTACACCTCAAGACTGCCTGCTCTTCACTGCAAAGCGAGCCTGCTGAACTGAACAGCAAGTTCTGAGAGAAGTGAAGGCTTTAGAACCTAATGTACTCTGTACATTGTAGCCTATTTATAGTTGATCAATCTATTGCAACATCTATAGCCCTTCTCTATTTCAGGGGGGTTTGCTTATTAATTTAGTGTTTCCATGATATTCTGTTGATTGCCTCCAGACCTAATTCTGACATCAAATCCTTTGTTCCATTTGGCCTTCTATAAGTGATTGAGTTAGTGAGTGAGTGAATGAGACAAAGAAGTCGTTTGTGAGTGAGGGAAAGAAGGGGTGAGTGAGGGAGTGAGTGAGGGAAAGCATGAATGCGCAATTTTTTGTTTATGCACTTTATTTTGTATTGCTTATAATTTAACCAATAAATGTGTTTTTTATATATAGATCTGCCTTGTTGCAACTCAAAAAATAAATCCCTTTTTCAATGTATGGAAACGATCAACAACGTTCAGGTAATTTTAGCAAAATTAAATGAGATACTTTTTACTTGAGTAGTTTTTTACAACAGTAGTTTTACTTCTACTTGAGTAGGATATTCCAGTACTATTTTCACCTCTGCTGTTATCACAGCTAATGATGAGAACCATTTGATCCCATCAGCTGCAGTGGCGCGTGCATTACTGATTGTGCACCACCACCCTCCTGTGTAAGTCAACTCAATCACACTCTCAAGCCTAATTACCTTCAGCCCTCACCACCTGCAGCTCACCACTAATCCACCGCTAAGCTGTCTAACCTAAAGGGGTTACACACATAAATAATTGTGTAGGTGCTCGCACGCACCTACACAATTGTGTGCACTCACACACACACTTGTGTGAACACATGTAAATGCACACACTCATGCGGAAAGACACATACCCAAACACACACCCACAAACAGTTATAATAACAAGTACAAAATAAATCTTAAACTGAAAGAAAATCAGCTTCTCCATCAAGAATGTATGCAAATTGAATGCAGACTGTGGCAAAGCAAACGTTAATGCATGTAAACAAAATGCACAAAATGAATTATGTACACTTTCCTGATCTTTGAGTTGAGACAAAGGTAAAAAAAAAAAGGTAAGTATAGACAAACAATGTTTCCTTCATTCTCTCATTAAGTGACTGTTCTAGTGTCCACAAAGTGTTCCTGAATTGCTCAACAAGTAAATAGTTCAACTCCTAGATCAATATCCCTGGCAGGCTTGGGCAAAGTGTTAGCATTAGGTCAAGTGTCAAACTCATTCCACCGGGGGTCGAGTGTCTGCGGGTTTTTCACCTGATTCTCTAGGGTTTAATTGTTAGGAAAAAAACAGAAACCAGCAGACACTAGGCCCTCCATGGAATGAGTTTGACACCCCTGCATTAGGCTAATAGATAACCTAACCCAGGGCTCTCCAACCCTGTTCCTGGAAAGCAAACCTCCTGTAGGTTTTCACTCCAACCCCAGAAGTAACGATCCTGATTCAGCTTATCAACTAGCTAATTATTAGAATCAGGTGCGCTATATAGGGTTGGAGCAAAAACCTACTGGACGGTAGCTCTCCAGGAACAGGGTAATGGAGAGCCCTGACCTCATTGGTGGTCCAGTGCTTCTGTGGAGGTTATACGTGTTGCACAGTTGGCTGTTTAATTGTCATCCAACTGGGAGGAAATTATGGTTTATGAACCCAGCAACAAATAAAGCTGATCCTCTCTCGAGTCACTAATGAGCGGCCTAGCATATTGCCTTATTTGTCGACAATACAAATGTTGGTAATTTTCGCTTTTATCGAGCAAACATTGAGATTCTGACATGTTTAATGAGAACCAATTCCCCAATTAGGTCTGTAATTGAATTATTACCATATATTTGTTAGGGCACGAGAAGGGAGAAAGACAAGCTTGATTGCGGTGTCACCTCTGTGGCGTGGTGGCAGGTGGTGGGCAACAGCTGGCAGGTCCTGTCAGGGCTGCCCATTGTCCCAATCTTCCAGCTGCCCAGCTGGCCCTCGCCATCCTGTGCCTGGCCTCGGCCGCCTCGGTCCTCTCTCTCAGGGCATCGTGGGATACTTCAGCTGAGTGTCGTCCGCCGCCCGCCTGCCTCTTGTGTACCGCTAGCCTGGGAGAATGAATGTGTCGGCCAAGGACATTTGGCATGGGCTGGACTGTGATAAAGTGTTTGTGTGTGTGCGTGCCTGTGTGCTTGCCTGCTTGCATGTTTGTGTGAGCCAGTTTGAGTGTGTGCGATCGTGCGTGTGTCCTCTACAAAAATACCAGAATATCCCCATATATTTATTAGTGAGTGTTGTAAACGAAGCATGTTGCCAGCCCTTGTCCTCATAGCTCTGGGATCAGGCTTTGACAGGGTGAGGTCAATAGATCATGTGCCTGCTCTCCAACATTTCTCTCCACAGCTTAACAAGTCAAGGGCAGAGTCCATGACTAACATAACACCTAAGAATAAAGGGTATGAAGGTCAGAATTATTTTGTTAGACTTATGTTGCTATTTCTCTCATACTTCCTCCAGCAAACTATTGTCACTGGTCGAATGGATTAGTGTGTGTTGTTTTCTGTAGATCTCAGAGTTTAGTTTACGGAAGCATATATCCCTGACATCAAACAGCTGTGTTGCTTTGCAAAATTACATATTTCAGCCATGTAATGACTTCTCAAATTGGCTTCACAGCTAAACCGAGATTACATCCTAATGTTTCAAAATGGCACTCAATTGCCAAATCACCTTGCAAAATGTCTTAAGCCTTGTAAACATTGGCAGTTTGAAGTAACTCAAATACAATTTTTCTGCATATCTGATTCTAACCTATTCTTTTTCCTGCAGTCTGAACAGCCAAAAAGCACATGGAATCAGATATTTCAAACCACATTTCAAACCAGATTTGTATCTTTGAAATCAGATACAAATCTGATTCCTGGCAATGCGACATTGTCTGAACAGTCAAATATGAATTATTTGCCCACAAGCATATCTTGTTGCTTGCTAACTACTCTGTCTACAGTTTTGACAGGAACATGTGGTAACTAACTAGCTTGTTCATTGTTTACAAACAAATGAATGAATGTGCTAGAAAGCTAACCAGCTAGCTAGTTGACTCCTGTGGCTAGCCAAAAATGTATCGTTTTTAAAGTTGGATCATCTTATCCTTAGAGACTTTAAAAGTGCACTATTATTTTGAACGTTCAAAATAACTGGGAAACGTCCATGACAGGCCATGTTGTCACGTTAGCTTGCTACATAACTTATGAGTGATAAGAAGCACGATCACCACCACCAATCAGCCTATACCACTGCGCACACACCCGTCATTACTAAGACAACTAGCGTAGCCATGTCAAATGACTGCTGTCTGAACACACACGTATCTGATATGGTCACTTGTAACTTGCTGTTTGGACAGTCAGTATTCCAAAATTGATTTAAAAAACTAAACGGATTTGAGCATTAAGGTCTGCAGTGTGAACAAAGCTATACACCGCACCCTCTAAAACGGAGGGAAACGGCGCTAAAGCACAGCAAGTGGCGTTTGCTGTGCCTTAAATCCGATTATGGCAGGTCACCTCTAATGAGCGAAGGTCATCCATCACTTCATCTGTCACCGTCGTCTTTTTCACCCCCCCTCTCCTCTAATTCCCCTCCTCCTTTCCTAAACAGTTAACTGCAATGCAGTGGCGGCTTTGAGAGACAGCAATGGCAAAGGGGGCATGTCAATGTTATCAGCATGCGACAGGCGCCGGCTTTGAGGGAGACCATGACTTTCCCTGCCACTCTTGCTCTCCGCTCGCTGGCTAATTACCCCACCAGACCCATTTCCTTCCCAAAAAGCAGCTGTGTTCATGTGTTAAAAAAGGCAGCCATCTTGGTGAATCAACTATTTTGGGGGAAGAGCGATTATGTCCCATCACTGGCTAAGAAGAGGTTAATCTCTCATGGACAAACTATTTAAACATAAATGGTATCATAGAGCTGTCTTTATGAGCAGTACTAGTTCCGGTGCTTGGGTTTTTCCATCACTGGTTATTCAGTGCAGGCACTTACTTTGATAAACAAACCATATGGCTTACCTCCTGCCAAAAGCAACAGGAGGTTATGCCAGTTATATTCTTGGTGTGATATAATGAAACATTTCAACTACATTTGCATTAAAAGATAGAATCACCTCCATAAAGGACATTTGATCGTTGTTTGGCCCCACACTCTTACCACAGATTTGACATTTGGATATGGTATTGATTTTGTTCAATGTTTAACATGGGCTACAAGCAGATAAAGGTCCCAGACTTAAAAAGTGTCTGCCCCTAAAAAGCAACTAAAATGGCCTACATGGTCATTATACGATTCCTTTTCAAAGACACAAGTAGGTATATCAGATTTCAAATATGCACTGGTGCACTGGTAAAATTAGGAAAAAGTTGAACAATAAAATAAGCACAGTAATTACCCTATACTTTAGCCCATTGTTAAGAATGAGAATTGTTCCACTGATCAGACTAAATAAAGTAAATAGATAAAATCTCCTGAAGACAAGATTACATAAATCTGCCCTTACACCCTAACCAAATTATTGTTCTATTTGTTGTCCCCCCTCTAGAAAACTTTGGGTTCACAATCTGTTTGACAAAATTATTTTCATGGTTACAAATCAGGTCACACTACTAAACTTCCCTGCTAAAACATATTGTCACAGCCTAAATGCCAATCAGCAAAAATAGGGGGCTAATGCAAGTGTGGATTAAATCGACACTACGACATGCTGCATTCTGCAATAGGGACAGGAGTAACAGAAATCTTATTTTGTTGGCAATATTGTACATAAAACAGCACTACTGTGCTGCTCATTTTACAGTTTTACGGCTCATGTACATTAGTACGTGGTACATTGCGGCGTGCTGCTCCGGCCGCCCAGAGTGCCTTGCATGTGGGTGTGCTGGCAGCATATAGCAGCACCTTCGATTGTGTGTCAAGAATTCAGCATATTAAGTTTGTATGAAGGTCTGGTTATTAATTATGTAGATAGTTTGATGCATTCTCTGTTTAATTTATTCACAGGTAAATAGTAATTCGCTCTAAACTGCTCTGGTGACAAACTATGTTGCTCTGTCTCCAATCATCCACATGGCAAGGAGAACCTATTCAGGTAAGTATATATATTTTGAAAATGTAAAAAAACAATGTATTATTAGCTAGCTAGCTACAATGAGCTGCTAACATAGCTAGCTAGCTAGCCAAATTTACATACTGTATAGATAGCTAGCTAAGTGAATAAAATATCACCAGCTATCTAACTTCATATTAGCTAACTATCTTAGTGTATTTATCATTGTAAATTAAAAACACGAACTCCAAATGCATTTGTAGGTAGCTAGCTAACAGCCACGGAAGAGGTTAAAAGGATAGCAGCTCCAGCTGTCAAAGAAGGGAGATAGCAATTATATTCTGAATAGGACAGATACTTTCGTGTAGTTCCAGTCCCTAGAAAGAAAAAACAGAGAATAGAGATGATAGCAACATAATATTCAGTGCTGTCTAATATGTCCTCAGATACAGAGTGCTGTAGATGAAGAGATCCCAATGAAAAGCAGTGGTTCTCAGTCCTGGGGTCTCAAAGGGGTGAACATTTTTGTTTTTGCATTAGCACTACACGGCTGATTCAACTCATCATCAAGCTTCAACTGGTATTTATGTATTCATTTGTGATGCTATCCTTGATATGATTGTCACAATCTTCTTCGTCAGATGATAAAGAAAAATCATTGGCGGACCAAAACGCAGCGGGGTTATGTGTACTCATCTTCTTTTATTAAATTGGCAAAGAAGGAAAAACCAAAATAAACACGTACACAAAACACAATGACGAATAACAGGCCGGTAAGGCATTAAGGCTATACCTAGCACAATCTCCCACAAACCACCAACAAACACATACCTATATATAGGACTCTCAATCAGAGGCAACTAGGAAACACCTGCCTCCAATTGAGAGTCCAACACCCAATGACCTAAACAAAGAAATACTAATACTAGAATAAACATAGCCCAAAACCCGGAAATAATAAATCAAACACCCTTCTAAACAACCAACCAACCCGAACCACATAAAACAAATACCTCCTGCCACGTCCTGACCAAACTACAATACAAATAACCCCTATTACTGGTCAGGACGTGACAATGATCCTGCTGTTGACACATGCTACACATGTACATGTGTGCACATGCATTTATCTATCCAATGTTATCGTGATTTGTTATAAGAGATATTATTCTTTAGCAATCCACAATGACCTGGTTATGTAAAAGTATAATAATGACATTATCTTCCATAATCCTAAAGATACCTTGCAACTTGGAGATTCTTTCAAAACGATTGCCTACCGTTACCGTGTAGGGCACTGCGCGGTTAGGTGCATTGTCAGGAGTGTGACCAGGGCCATCTGGGACTGCCTCGTGGGGGAATTCGGGCATGTGTGAAGGCTACCTGTGTCCTGCATAATTTCATGAGGATGGACACGAGGACTAGGAGGACACTTGCAGCTCTCCGCCGTCTGCTGCTATGCAGGATGTTGCCCGGATGGGGGCCAACAATGCAGCACGGGAGGCAATCCGTGTGCGGGAGATCTTCACCTCCTATTTCTTTGAAGAGGGTGCTGTTCCCTGGTAACGCCTTGTGCCATAGACTACACTATGCACAACCAAAGGCTCTTTTATTAAGAGCCACCCACATTGCAATAAGAGTATTCTTCTATTTACTTAGCTATGTCAATTGCAGTTATTCAATTCCTAGTTTCTCTCCCTTTGAAATTCTACTTCTCAGGTGAGGGATTTGTTCAGGTAAGGGTAATGTCAGCACATGAACAAAACAGGCTCTTAAGAGTCACACATATTGAAAAAAAATTGAACAATTAGACACCCTACAGTATCACCCACACACTCGTGTATCAATCTGATTGATGGATTGTGTTGTGCAGTAAGCAGGCTCAGGTGTATAACTGTGGCTCCTTCCACCTTCAAAGAATAGGCAAGAGGACCAACCATGGAGAATAGTAAGACACTTAATTATTTATATAACTACGCTATATTGTTTGTCCTTCTGTGTCTGTGCATGTTTTTCAGTATAAAGTACTCTGCAGCCAGTCGGTGTGGATACTAGGTAAGGCACACACACACACCTTTTGAACACTTTTTTTCAATAACAGTCTCCCTACCTCACTTCATCCCTCTCCCCCCTTCTCCCTAAATACTCTTATATCAGCTGTGTTGGTGAACCCCTCCTAGGTCGAGACAGCAGGTGCGGTGTAGAGAGAGAATCAAAAACAGCATGTCCGGGACAAGTTACCACATCCGGTGAACAGGTCAGCGTTCCATAGCCGCAGGCAGAACAGTTGAAACTGGAGCAGCAGCACGACCACGTGGACTGGGGACACCCAGGTGTCTTTAGGCCAGATAGTCCTGAGGCATGGTCCTAGGGCTCAGGTCCTCCGGGACGGGAGGGAGAGAGGGAGAGAGAGAGAATCAGAGGAGACGAGCCCATGGGAGCGCAAAAACCGGACAGGAATATCACGTCAGTGACTCAACCCACTCAAGTGACGCACCTCTCCTAGAGTTGGCATGGAAGAGCACTTAGTAAGCCAGTGACTCAGCCCCCGTAATAGGGTCAGAGGCAGAGAATCCCAGCGGAGAGAGGGGAGCCAGCCAGGCAGGGACAGCAAGGGTGGTTTTTCGCTCCATTGCCTTGAGTTCACCTTTGCACCCCTAGGCCAATCTACACTCAATCATAGGACCTACTGAAGAGATGAGTCTTCAGTAAAGAATTAAAGGCCAAGACCAAGTCTGTGTCTCTCACATGGCCAGGCAGACCAATCCATAAAAATGTAGCTCTATAGGAGAAAGCCCCTCCTCCAGCTGTTTGCTCAGAAATTCTAGGGACAATAAGGAGGCCTGCGTCTTGTGACCATAACGTAAGTATAGGTATGTACGGCAGGACCAAATCGGAGAGATGGGTAGTAGCAAGCCCATGTAATGCTTTGTAGATTAGCAGTAAAACATTGAAATCAGCCCTAGCCTTAACAGGAAGCCAGTGTGGAGAGACTAGCACTGGAGGAGTATGATTGTAGTTGGTTGTAGTCAAGATTTAGCAGCCGTGTTTAGCACTAAATTAACTTTATTTAGTGCTTTATCCTGGTAGCCGGAGTGTGGAGCATTGCAGTAGTTATTGCAATGTTACGAAGATGGAAAAAATCTGTCCTTGAAATATTCTTGATATGTTTGTCAAAAGAGAGATCAGTAACGCTGAGGTCCTTCACAGTTGAGGTCCTTCACAGTTTTATTTTAGACGACTGTACAACCATCAAGATTAATTGTCAGATCCAAAAGCAGAACTAGAACTAGCATATCTGTTTAGCCCAAGTTTAAAAGTAAAACATCTGTCGCCATCCACTTCCTTATGTCTGAAACACAGGCTTCCAGGGTAGACAATTTTGGGGCTTCACCATGTTTCATGGAAATGTACAGCTGTGTATCGTCCGCATAGCAGTGAAAGTTGACATTGTGTTTCCAAATGACATCATCAAGAGGTAGAATATATAGTGGAAACAATAGTGGCCTTGCAGTCGGAGGCCGAGCAGTTGCCATACCAGGCAGCGATGCAACCCGTCAGGATGTTCTCTATGGTGTAGCTTATAGAACCTTTTGAGGATCTGAGGACCCATGCCAAATCTTTTCAGTCTCCTGAAGGGGAATAGGTTTTGTTGTGCCCACTGTGGGCACGACTGTCTTGGTATGCTTGGACCATGTTAATTTGTTGGTGATGTGGACACCAAGAAACTTGAAGATCTCAACCTGCTCCACTACAGCCCCGTTGATGAGAATGGGGGCGTGCTCGGTCCTCCTTTTCCTGTAGTCCACAATCATCGCCTTTGTCTTGATCATGTTGAGGGAGAGGTTGTTGTCCTTGCACCACACGGTCCCTCCCTATATGCGGTCTCGTGATTGTCGGTGATCAGGCCTACCACTGTTGTGTCATTTGCAAACTTAATGATGGTGTTGGAGTTGTGCCTGGCCGTGCAGTCATGAGTGAACAGCGAGTACAGGAGGGGACAGAGCACGTACATCTGAGGGGCCCCCATGTTCAGAATCAGCATGGCAGATGTGTTGTTACCTACCCTAACCACCTGGGAGTGGCCCATCAGGAAGTCCAGGATCCAGTTGCAGAGGGAGGTGTTTACTCCCAGGGTCCTTAGCTTAGTGATGAGCTTTGAGGGCACTATGGTGTTGAACACCATAGTGTAGTCAATGAATAGCATTCTCACATAGGTGTTTCTTTTGTCCAGGTGTGAAAGGGCAGTGTGGAGTGCAATAGAGATTGTATTATATGTTGATCTGTTGGGGCGGTATACACATTGGAGTGGGTCTAGGGTTAATGGGATAATGGTGTTGATGTGAGCCATGACCAGCCTTTCAAAACACTTCATGGCAACAGACGTAAGTGCTACAGGTCGGTAGTCATTTAGGCAGGTTACCTTAGTGTTCTTGGGCACAGGAACTATGGTGGTATGCTTGAAACATGTTGGTATTACAGACTCAGACAGGGAGAGGTTGAAAATGTCAGTGAAGACACTTGCCAATTGGTCAGCGCATGCTCGGAGTACACGTCCTGGTAATCCATCTGGCCCTGCGGCCTTGTGAATGTTGACCTGTTTAAAGGTTTTACTCACATCGGCTGCGGAGAACGTGATCTCACAGTCGTCCTTAACATCTGATGCTCTCACACATGTTTCTGTGTTACTTGCCTCGAAGCGAGCATAGAAGTAATTTAGTTTGTCTGGTAGGCTCGTGTCACTGAGCAGCTCTCGGCTGTGCTTTCCTTTGTAGCCGGTAATAGTTTACAAGCCCTGCCTGTTTTATGGTTCGTCGGAGGGCATAGCAGGATTTCTTATAAACTTCCGGGTTAGAGTCCCGTTCCTTGAAAGCGGCAGCTCTACCCTTTAGCTCAGTGAAGATGTTGCCTGTAATCCATGGCTTCTGGTTGGGGTATGTACGTACAGTTACTGTGGGGACGATGTCATCGATGCACTTATTGATGAAGCCAGTGACTGATGTGGTGTACTCCTCAATGCCATTGGAAGAATCCTGGAACTTATTCCAGTCTATGCCACAAAACAGTCCTGTAGCTTAGCATCTGCTTCATCTGACCACTTTTTTATTGCCCGAGTCATTCGTGCTTCCTGCTTTCATTTTTGCTTGTAAGCAGGATCAGGAGGATAGAATTATGGTCAGATTTGCCAAATGGAGGGCGAGGGAGAACTTTGTACGTGTCTCTGTGTGTGGTGTAAAGGTGGTCTTGAGTTTTTCTCCCCCTGGTTGCACATTTAACATGCTGGTAGAAATGTGGTGAAAGGGATTTGTTTCCCTGCATTAAAGTCCCCGGCCACTAGGAGCGCCGCCTCTGGATGAACGTTTTCCTGTTTGCTTATGGCCTTATACAGTTAGTTCATTGAGTGCGGTCTTAGTGCCAGCATTGTGGTGGTAAATAGACAGCTACAAAGAATATAGATGAAAACTCTATATAAACTGTGTGGTCTACAGCTTATCATGAGATACTCTACTTCAGGCGAGCAAAACCTCAAGACTTCCTTAGATATTGTGCACCAGCTGTTGATTACAAATATACATAGATCGCTACCCCTTGACTTACCAGAGGCTGCTGTTCTATCTTGCCAGACAGTGTATAACCCACCAGCTGTATGCTATTCATGTTGTCATTCAGCCACGACTCGGTGAAACATAAGATATTAGAGTTTTTAATGTCCTGTTGGTAGGGTATACGTGTTTTAGTTCGTCCATTTTATTATCCAGCGATTGTACGTTGGCCAATAGGTTTGATAGCAAAGGCAGATTAGCCATTCTTCGCCTGATCCTCACAAGGCTCTCCTTCCATGAAACATCTGTCTCTTTCTCCTGTGAATGATGGGTATGAGGACCTCTTCGGGTATCCGGAGTAAATCCCTCTCGTCCGACGCAATAAAGAAAAATTATTAGTCCAATTCAAGGTGAGTAATCGCTGTTCTGATGTCCAGAAGCTCTTTTTGGTCATAAGTGTCATGCCCTGATCTGTTTCACCTGTTCCTGTGATTGTCTCCACCCCCTCCAGGTGTCGCTTATTTCCCCCAGTGTATATATCCCTGTGTTTCCTGTCTCCCTGTGCCAGATCATCTTGTATGTTTAGTCAAGTCAACCAGCGTGTTTTTCCGTACTCCTTTTCTATTCTCTTTTTATAGTCCTCCCGGTTCTGACCCCTGCCTGACTCTGGACAACTTTCCTGCCTGCCTGATCATCCTGCCTGCCCTGACCTTGATTCTGCCTGCCCTTCGGTACCTATTGGGCTCTGATCTGGTTTTGACCTTTTTGCCTGTCCACGACCATTCTCTTGTCTACCCCTTTGGATTAATAAACATTGTAAGACTCCAACCATCTGCCTCCTGTGTCTGCATCTGGGTCTCGCCTTGTGCCTTGATAATAAGAGACTGTAGAAGCAACATACAAAATAAGTTACAAACAATGCAAAAAAACGAACAAAATAGCACGGTTGGTTAAGAGCCCATAAAAAGGAAGCCATTCTCTCCGGCGCCATTATTATAGTTTGCTGTCGTAAATGTTAGCAACACCTCCACCTTTGCGGGATGCCCGGGGGATATGGTCACAAGGGTAACCAGGAGGAGAGGCCTCATTTAACACAGTAAGTTCATCAGGCTTGAGCCATGTTTCAGTCAGGCCAGTCACATCAAGATTTTGATCAGTGATTAGTTCATTGACTATGACTGCCTTGGAAGTGAGGGAGCTAACATTAAGTAGCCCTATTTTGAGATGTGAGATATCAAAATCTCTTTCAATATTGACAGGAATGCACAAGGTCTTTATTCCAGTGAGATTGCTAAGGCGAACACCACCATGTTAGTTTTACCTAACTTAGATCGAGGCACAGACACGGTCTCAATGGGGATAGCTGAGCTGACTACACTGACTGTGCTAGTGGCAGACTCCACTAAGCTGGCAGGCTGGCTAATAGGGTGCAAGCCAGGCAGCAGGCTATCTCATTGTGGAACGACAGGAGTTAGAGCCTTGTCTATGCTGATAGATAAGATGAGAGCACCCCTCCAGCTAGGATGGAGTCTGTCACTCCTCCGCAGGCCGGGCTTGGTCCTGTTTGTGGGTGAGTCCCAGAAAGAGGGCCAATTATCTACAAATGCTATCTTTTGGGATGGGAAGAAAACAGTTTTTAATGAGCGATTGAGTTATGAGAAGCTGTAGAGCTCATAACTCCCCCTAACTGGTAGGGGACCAGAGACAATTACTCGATGCCGACACATCTTTCTAGATAATTTACATGCTGAAGCTATATTGCGCTTGGTGACCTCTGACTGTTTCATCCTAACATCGTTGGTGCCGACGTGGATAACAATATCCCTATACTCTCTACGCTCGCCAGTTTTAGCCTTAGCCAGAACCCTCTTCAGATTAGCCTTTACGTCGGTAGCCCTGCCCCCTTGTAAACAGTGTATGATCGCTGGATGATTATTGTTATGTCTAATATTCCGGGTAATGGAGTCTCTAATGACTAGGGTTTTCAATTAGTCAGAGCTAATGGTGGAAGGCTTCGGCAGCTCAGACTCCGTAATGGGTAGAGGAGAGACCTGAGAAGGCTTGAGTCCGAATCTGTCACATAGGATGACGCTGGAGAGACGAAGCAGGTACGGGGAGTAAAGCATTTAATAAAGAACGGACGTGGAACGAGACAGTAACAGCGTCAGCAAACTAATAATACAGACAAAAAACAATTAATGCATCAGCAGGAAACAGAGCAAGGAACTGACAAATATAGGGGAGGAAATAAACAGATGAGTGAGTGAGTTCAGGTGAGTCCAATATCGCTGATGAGCGTGATGAGGGAAGGCAGGTGTGCGTAATTGATGACAAGAGGGGGGCAGAGCTTCGGGCAGAGCTTCGGTGGCGTACCCGAGCGCTGAGAGAGCACGGCTCCTATCCCAGCCTCGGGCGCGTCCACCTCCACTATGAATGCCAAAGAGGTATCCGGATGGGCCAGCATGGGAGCTGAGGTAAACAGAGCCCTCAGGTGACCAAAAGCCCTGTCCGCCTCAGCTGACCACTGCCAACGTACCGGTCCCCCCTTCAGCAGTGAGGTAATGGGAGCCGCTACCTGACCAAAACCCTGGATAAACCTCCGGTAGTAATTGGCAAACCCTAAAAACCGCTGCACCTCCTTTACTGTGGTGGGAGTCGGGACAGTTGGAAGAACAGTCGTAATTGCAGGAGAGCAATTACGCACGGCTGAAATGCGGTCACTCTCCATATCCACCCCTGAGGTGGAAATGCGGTACCCTAGGAAGGAGACGGACTGTTGGAAGAACAGGCATTTCTCAGCCTAGGCGTACATGCTCCAAAAGTTGACCAAGCACCTTGCGCACCAGGGACACATGCTCGGCGCATGTAGCCGAGTATATCAGAATGTCATCAATATACACCACTACACCCTGCCCGTGCAGGTCCCTGAAAATCTCGTCTACAAATGCTTGGAAGACTGATGGAGCATTCATCAACCCGTACGGCATGACGAGGTACTCATGCTGCCCTGAGGTCGTACTGAACGCCGTCTTCCACTCGTCTCCCTCCCGGATACGCACCAGGTTGTAAGCACTCCTGAGATCAAGTGGTGAAGAAGCGCGCCCCGTGCATTGACTCAATCGCCATGGCAATTAGAGGTAGCGGGTAACTGCACCTCACAGTTATCTGATTAAAGCCCCAATAGTCAATTCATGGGCACAGACCTCCCTCCTTCTTCACAAAAAAGAAACTCGAGGAGGAGGGTGAAGTGGAGGACCAAATGTACCCCTGACGCAGGGATTCGGAGACATATGTTTCCATAGCCACCATCTCCGCCTGTGACAGGGGATACACGTGACTCCTGGGAAGTGCGGCGTCTACCAGGAGATTTATCGCACAATCCCCCCGTCGATGGGGTGGTAATTGAGTCGCCTTCTTTTTGGAGAAGGCAAGAGCCAAATCGGCATATTCGGGGGGAATGCGCACGGTGGAGACCTGGTCTGGACTTTCCACCATAGTAGCACCTACAGAAACCCCTAAGCACCTCACCGAGCACTTTCGCGACCACCACGTGAGATCCCTCCGTTGCCATGAAACAGTGGGGTTATGACAAGCTAACCAGGGTAGACCTAGCACCTCAGGAAACGCAGGAGAGCAGAACTTGGTAAATAGCCGGAGCAGTTTAATAGTAAAACCGACGGCATAAGAAAATACAAAATATGGACACAATAACCCGATGCGCACCAGTCAAACACATGTGCACATGCACTTACAATAAACAATACCACACAAAGACATGGGTGGAACAGAGGGTTAAATACACAACACATAATGAGGGAAATGAAAACCAGGTGTGTGGGAAAACAAGACAAAACAAATGACAAATGAAAAATGGATCGGCGATGGCTAGAAGACCGGCGACGTCGACTGCCGAACACCGCCCGAACAAGGAGAGGCATCGACTTCGGCAGAAGTCGTGACAATACCCATACCCACGTCCTAAATAGTAGGCCATTCAAGTAAGCGAAAAATTTTAGTTTAATAGTATGCTACAAAAATCGAGTATACTTTAAATGCGTGGAGTAGTGAGGGCAGTGTGTGATAGGCCCTAATTCTCTTCAAGTAGACAAAAAACAAAACTAGTGTCATGTCTACTCCCTCTCCCCCGCTCCGGTGCTCGATTTCGCCAGTATACTAATCACCGGTCCTGGAAACCTATCATTATGCACACCTGGCAACCCTCATTACACACACACACCTGCGCCCCATCATGAGGCACACCTGGACTCCATCACTACCCTGATTACTCCCCCTTTATCTAGCACTCCCTAGCATCACTCTTCAGGCAGTATTGGTTCTGTGTTCATGTCCAGATGCTTCTCTTGCGCAATGTACGTTATGATTATTAAACTCAGCACCTGCTTCCTGAATCCCAGTGTCATCGTTACAACTAGGCTACTTAATTGGGACGATGCTGAATCCTGAAGCTTCTGCAGTGGTGTTCAAATGTAGGCTCAGTAGTTTTTGTTATCTTTAAAAGGATCACGAGTATTGCATTGTAGGCTACGTCTTTGAATACAGACGTTTTTAAAGTGGATTTCTGTTTTCTCATTAACCTCTATGGGCTAGCGTCCCACCTACTCAACAGCCAGTTGAACATCCTGTGGCGCGTTATTCAAATCCTTAGATATGCTATTACTTCAATTTTTAAAAAATATGACTATTTTACACCATTTTAAAGATAAGACTCTCGTTAATCTAACCACACTGTCCGATTTCAAAAAGGCTTTACAACGAAAGCAAAACATTAGATTATGTCAGCAGAGTACCGAGCCAGAAATAATCAGACACCCATTTTTCAAGCTAGCATATGTCACATAAACCCAAACCACAGCTAAATGTAGCACTAACCTTTGATGATCTTCATCAGATGACAACCCTAGGACATTATGTTATACAATACATGCATGTTTTGTTCAATCAAGTTCATATTTATATCAAAAACCAGCTTTTTACATTAGCATGTGACTAGCATGTGACTAGCATTCCCACCGAACACTGCCGGTGAATTTACTAAATTACTCACGATAAACGTTAACAAAAAGCATAACAATTATTTTAAGAATTATAGATACAGAACTCCTCTATGCACTCGATATGTCCGATTTTTAAATAGCTTTTCGGTGAAAGCACATTTTGCAATATTCTCAGTAGATAGCCCGGCATCACAGGGCTAGCTATTTAGACACCCAGCAGGTTTAGCACTCATCAAAGTCAGATTTACTATAAGAAAAATGTTCTTACCTTTGTTGTCTTCGTCAGAATGCACTCCCAGGACTTCTACTTCAATAACAAATGTTGGTTTGGTCCAAAATAATCCATCGTTATATCCAAACAGCGGCGTTTTGTTCGTGCGTTCTAGACACTATCCTAAAGGTTAAATAAGGGTGACGAGCATGGCGCAATTCGTGACAAAAGAATTCTAAATATTCCATTACCGTACTTCGAAGCATGTCAACCGCTGTTTAAAATCAATTTTTATGCAATTTTTCTCATAAAAAAGCGATAATATTCCGACCGGGAATCTGCGTTTAGATAAACAGACAAAGGAAAACAAAGCATTCGGTCGAAGCGGGCACGTGCCTAAGCCCATAGTACTCTGAGTGGCCACTTGCCAAAAGCGATAAAGTGTTTCAGCCAGAGCCTGCCTCGATATCGTTCAACGTTTTCCCGGGCTCTGAGACCCTATGGAAGACGTAGGAAGTGTCACGTTATTGCACATATCCTGAGTCTTCAATAAAAAGAGCCAAGATGAAACACTACTTCTCAGACAGGCCACTTCCTGCTTGAAATCTTCTCAGGTTTTGGCCTGCCATAGGAGTTCTGTTATACTCACAGACACCATTCAAACAGTTTTAGAAACTTTAGGGTGTTTTCTATCCAAAGCCAATAATTATATGCATATTCTAGTTACTGGGCAGGAGTAGTAACCAGATTAAATCGGGTACGTTTTTTTTCCAGCCGTGTCAATACTGCCCCCTAGCCCTAACAGGTTAAAGTGTTTCTTGTTCTCTTGGCCTTTGTCAGAGCTTTTAAACTAAATACTTCATCTTTTCATTTCTGAATGTGTCGGCACCGGGGACTCAGGATTTGGCTGTGTTATTGATGTCATGTTAATCAGGCCTTTTGACTTGAACATATGGTTTGTTTTAGTTTTGTAGGCTGGGCTACGTATTTAATTTATGGATCAAGCCTTAGCAGTCATTTGTATTTTTTATGGATCCCCATTAGCAGTCATTCTGATCTCATTCCCAATGATCAGTGCTTTAGTTTGTTACTGTCCAGTGGTTCTGAATTTGCGACGCACCCAACTGTCCACGTTTGTTTTGTGCAATATCCTTTTGATTTGAATATTTGAAAAGTTTTGTTGTGTGTACTAAGCTATTAAATGTATATACAGTATTTCACAGCACTTTGCTTTTACAAATAAGTTTGTTGAAATGGAACCAAATGGTCTGTTTCTGTCTTCAGTTCTTTTTAAATAGGATAGATGGGCTACAGTATAGGTTGAATGTGATAGGCTGCATATAACCTGCCTGAGTAGGTCTATAACTCCATTCCTATTCTATTCAGAGTTTAGAGAAATTAATCGAATTAGAAATTAGCTACTATCAGGCTGATTAATGCAATTAATGTCTGCGTTTGTAAAAATCCACCCTTAGTCGGCCCTGCAACACCTACTCAACCAGTCAGGAGCCACTCCTGTGTTGCGGCCATTTCATACTGCATACTTAACGGTACGCACTAAATAGTATGCGACAATGAGTTCATACAGTGCCTTCAGAAAGTATTCACACCCCTTGACTTTTTCCACATTCTGTTGTGTTACAAAGTGGGATTAATATTGATTTAATTTGTCACGGTTTTCATCGTGTTGCGGAAAAGACCAACATGCAGCGGGATTGTGGACACTCATGTTTATTAAAGAAAACATGTAAAGCATCCACTTGAACAAAAAAAACAATAAACAGTACTTACAACGGCAACAGTGTGGCAGGCTCAAACAAACGCAGTGCACACAAACAATCTCCCACAAAAGACACATACAAACACACCCTAATATATGGGACTCTCAATCAAAGGCAAATGGACAACACCTGCCTTCAATTGAGAGTCCCAACCCCAATTGACCACACATAGACATACAACAGCTAGATCAATCATAGACATACATAACAAGGAACAGTGCCTAAAAACCCCGGAATACACAAATCAAATCCCCTACAACAAACACACCACCCCGAATCACATAAAACGAATACCCTCTGCCACGTCCTGACCAAACTACAATAACAATTAACCCTTATACTGGCCAGGACGTGACAGTACCCCCCCCCCCCCCCCCTAAAGGTGCTAACCCCGGAAGCACCTCAAGAAAAAAAAAGAAAAAAAACCAAACAACAACAAAAAAATCCCCCTACTAAAGGGAGGGAAGGGAGGGTGGCTACTGTGCTACACCCCCCCTCCCCAACCCACCTATATCTGGAGGTGGCTCCGGTTCTGGCCGTTCCAGGCAGTCGGGCCACTCTGGCAGACCCGGAGGGCAGTCGGGCCACTCTGGCAGACCCGGAGGGCAGTCGGGCCACTCTGGCAGACCAGGAGGGCAGTCGGGCCACTCTGGCAGACCCGGAGGGCAGTCGGGCCACTCTGGCAGACCCGGAGGGCAGTCGGGCCACTCTGGCAGACCCGGAAGGCAGTCGGGCCACTCTGGCAGACCCGGAGGGCAGTCGGGCCACTCTGGCAGACCCGGAGGGCAGTCGGGCCACTCTGGCAGACCCGGAGGGCAGTCGGGCCACTCTGGCAGACCCGGAGGGCAGTCGGGCCACTCTGGCAGACCCGGAGGGCAGTCGGGCCACTCTGGCAGACCCGGAGGGCAGTCGGGCCACTCTGGCGGCTTCTGACTAGCGGGCGGCTCTGGCGGCTCCTGACTAGCGGGCGGCTCTGGCGGCTCCTGACTAGCGGGCGGCTCTGGCGGCTCCTGACTGGCGGGCGGCTCTGGCGGCTCCTGACTGGCGGGCGGCTCTGGCGGCTCCTGACTGGCGGGCGGCTCTGGCAGCTCCTGACTGGCGGGCGGCTCTGGCGGCTCCTGACTGGCGGGCGGCTCTGGCGGCTCCTGACTGGCGGGCGGCTCCGGCGACTGTTGACTGGCGGGCGGCTCCGGTGACTTACGACTGGCGGGCGGCTCCGGTGACTTCTGACTGGCGGGCGGCTCTGGCGGCTCCTGACTGGCGGGCGGCTCCGGCGACTGTTGACTGGCGGGCGGCTCCGGTGACTTACGACTGGCGGGCGGCTCCGGTGACTTACGACTGGCGGGCAGCTCCGGTGACTTACGACTGGCGGGCAGCTCCGGTGACTTACGACTGGCGGGCAGCTCCGGTGACTTACGACTGGCGGGCAGCTCCGGTGACTTACGACTGGCGGGAAGCTCCGGCGACTTACGACTGGCGGGCAGCTCCGGCGACTTACGACTGGCGGGCAGCTCTGGCGACTGTTGACTGGCGGGGCTGGGTTTACGCACTAGATGCCTTGTGCGTGGGGCTGGTACTGGACGTGCCAGCCCAGAGACACGCACCTCAAGGCTAGTGCGTGTAACGAGAAACACCGGACCGTAGAGGCGCACTGGCAGTCTTAAGCGCAGGGTTGGCATCTCCGGTGCTGGCTCGATGCCTACTTTCCCCTGGCACATGCGGGGTGCTGGTATTGAGCCTACTGGCCTGAAAATACCAGGCCTTACCATGGCACCTACCCCAAAGCACGGGACCTGTCCAGTCTGTTTACCTCTAACAAGGGTATGGGGCGCTGGCCTGGGTCTCCAGTCTTGCCCCGTCAAACAGCCCTTGTGCCCCCCTCTAAAAAATTATTGGGGGTGCCTCTCGGTCTCCCTTACCCGTCGTGTTCCCCAGTCCTCGCCAGAATTCTTCCGCTGCTTGGTCCTGGTTTGGTGGGAGATTCTGTCACGGTTTTCATCGTGTTGCGGAAAAGACCAACATGCAGCGGGATTGTGGACACTCATGTTTATTAAAGAAAACATGTAAAGCATCCACTTGAACAAAAAAAACAATAAACAGTACTTACAACGGCAACAGTGTGGCAGGCTCAAACAAACGCAGTGCACACAAACAATCTCCCACAAAAGACACATACAAACACACCCCAGTATATGGGACTCTCAATCAAAGGCAAATGGACAACACCTGCCTTCAATTGAGAGTCCCGACCCCAATTGACCACACATAGACATACAACAGCTAGATCAATCATAGACATACATAACAAGGAACAGTGCCCAAAAACCCCGGAATACACAAATCAAATCCCCTACAACAAACACACCACCCCGAATCACATAAAACGAATACCCTCTGCCACGTCCTGACCAAACTACAATAACAATTAACCCTTATACTGGCCAGGACGTGACATAATTGTTTGTCAACGATTTACACAACTCTAACATTAAACAAATATATAAATTAAAACATTCATCTATCTTGATAAAATAAGCATTTAACCCCCTGAATCACTAAATCTTAGAATCACCTTTGGCAGCGACTCTAGCTTTGAATCTTCCTGGGTAAGTCTCTAAGAGGTTTCCATACCCGGATTGTTCAACATTTGCCCATTATTATTAAAAAAATTACTCAAGCTCTGTCACTGGTTGTTGGCCATTGTTAAACAATCATTTTCAGGTCTTGTCATAGATTTTCAAGAAGATTTATGTCAAAACTATAACTCGGCCACTCAGGAACATTCACTGTCTTCTTGATTAGCAACTCCAGTGTAGATTTGGCCTTGTGTTTTAGGTTATTGTCCTGCTGAAAGGTGAATTCATCTACCAGTGTCTGGTGGAAAGCAGACTGAACCAGGTTTGCCTGTGCTTAGCTCCATTCAGTTTTTATTTTTATCCTGAAAAACTCCCCAGTCCTTAACAATTACAAGCATACCCATGACATGATGCATCCACCACTATGCTTACAATTATGGAAAGTGGTACTCAATAATGTGTTGTATTGGATCTGCCCCAAACATAACACTTTGTATTCAAGACAAAAGTTAATTGCTTTGCCACATTTTTTTGCATTATTACCTTAGTGCCTTGTTGCAAACAGGATGCATGTTTAAGAATATGTTTATTCTGTACAGGCTTGCTTCTTTTCACTCTGTCATTTAGGTTAGTATTGTGGAATAACTACAATGTTGTTGATCCATCCTCAGTTTTCTCCTATCACAGCCATTAAACTCTGTAACTGTTTTAAAGTCAACATTGGCCTCCTGGTGAAATATCTCTCATTTTTACTCCCAAACTTATTTAGTCTTGCCATAACAAAGGAGTATGAAGGTATGACCACTCTGACATGTTTGCCAATGTAGCCCCATTACCAGTAGAACAAAATGCTGAAAGGCACAGTATCTGTATCAGCTGGGAATGACAATGAAAGGTGCACATTGTTATATTAGCAGAACATTGTTTCTATGGTATTATGTAAAGACTTGTTTATTCTACATGGACCTGATACTACATTTTAAAGTTATCAAAAGTTTAGAATACCTACATAAATTCAGCAATTGTATTCTTATATTACTCTGTAGGCTACTGACCTATTCAAAGCTTCCTCCGGCATTTCACCAAACATCTGCCTTTATTTATTGAACTCAACCTGCAGGAGGTTTGCTTGTTGTGATTGAGTGGGGGGAAACCATTGCAGGCAAGGTTCTGGCAGATGGGTGTGTCTTGGGGGTGGCAAGGACACACCCAAGAAACACCCACAACAAACCACACCCCCAAGCCAACTCACGTTTGGCTTCTGTCATGGCTGCCAGCGTTTCTAGAGGAGCAAGCCAAAAAATTAGGCCAAATCAGTGGGTGCAGTTCCTCTTTAAAGGTGTGGGATTTTGTCAATGAAGCCCTTTATCTACTTCCCCAGAGTCAGATGAAGTCATGGATACCATTTTTATTTCTGCGTCTAGTATGATGTAAGTTAGTTTCGCGAGCCAATGCTATCTCGAACTAGTGTTAGCGCAATGACTGAAAGTCTACAGTAACAGCTGTTCCCATAGACTTCCAGTCATTGTGCTAACACAAATTGGCAATTACAGTAAACCAAAGTTAGCAACTTCGTTCAAACTGAACTCAGACAGAGATGACCTATTATATTGTCAAGATAGCCGAGTGACCTCTCTAACAATGGGAAGACGTCCTCAATGATTGAAGTCAGGCGAGATCAGGCGGGACCATTCTAGCCAATGAGAGGGCAGATCCATGTGTGAACAACAGGCTTAACTAAGTAATTTTCCCAAAGCTGCCAGAATGCCACGTGCATCCACTTATATCAGTATATTTGTAACAGCTTAAACATTACAAAACTTTTATTCGATCAAATAACCTCCATACAAAAAAGGGCTTATCACATGTGGACAGATTTTGGTTAGAGTAAATCCTTCTGCTTCACCTCTTCCTCTCTGACACATAAAAATGGTATCCACGAGTTCATCTGACTCTGGCGAAGTAGATAACGGGCCTCATTGCCAAAATCCGGAAGAATCTGTTTAATCGACATTGAATTTAGCATCTGAATTACTTACAGTACATAGTGTTGATTTATGTTTACTGCAGCAAGAAATAGAGAGCTTATTTCAGAGGATTGCAAAAGAGTTGAGGTCGGAGTTGCTGGTGGACTGCTCAATCATTTCTTATATGGTCGTACGTATATTGTTGTATACCACTCTGAAATTGCAAGAAACTAAGGCCTGTCACACCTGAATATTTCTATTGAGATAATGTGATTTATTTTTAGAGGGTGCAAGCCAATTGTATGGCAGCCACTTTGATTACAATTTCAACGTGTTGAATAGAGAATGACCTTACAAGGGGATTGTGAGCCAAATGTTATTTTACTATAACCACAAAAATTAACAGAATAAACTCTAAAGCTGTTCCCACAAGGGGTCAGTTGGAAACGGCAAACTAAATGAAAATAACCCTTGATAAGAATAATGTTCTCATTTCAGAGGTTCCTTCCACTTCTTTCTGGCCACACTAGACACCAATGGATAGACAGAGATCACAGGAAGTTGGTGGCACCTTATTTGGGGAGGACGGGCTCATTATAATGGCTGGAACGGAATTAATGAGATGGTAATCAAACTCATCACATGATTTCCATGTGTTTGATAGCATTCCTTTCACTCCATTCCAGCCATTATAATGAGCCGTTCTCCACCCAGCAGCCTCCTGTGACAGAGATTTAATACACACCAAACCAATGCAGACTACCTTAACGGAAAACCTACTCAGGTGTAACTCATTAGAACATAGCAACTAATCTTCCAGGCATCCAAGTATCCCAACTTCACACTCGACTACCAACTTCAAGGATTAATTATATGCTAGTGATTTAGGTGATGAAGTAACTTGTCAGGAAGTACAACCACTGATTGGAATTAATATTTTCTTAATCATGAATTGACCTTGAATAATGGAGAAGAACATTTAATTCTTCAGGTATACTTTTAAGTGATCAATTTGTTGAGAAGTTGTTTTGTGACCCTCAGTGAGTTGAAGATAAGTCCTCGCACTGACTCGGCTAATCAAATCATGATTTAGGGAAATTAACCTGTCAATGACTGAATAATTTAATAAATTAACTTTAATCAATCAATCAATCAATCAATCAATAAAATGTATTTATTTATAAAGCTCTTTTTACATCAGCCGATGTCACAAAGTGCGATACAGAAACCCGGCCTAAACCCCAAAACAGCAAGCAATGCAGATGTAGAAACACGGTGGCTAGGAAAAACTCCCTAAAAAGGCAGGAACCTAGGAAGAAACCGAGAGAGGAACCAGGCTCTGAGATGTGGCCAGTCCTCTTCTGGGTGTGTCTGGGTGGAGATTATAACAGTACATGGCCAAGATGTTCAAACGTTCATAGATGACAAGCAGGGACAAATAATAATAATCCCAGTGGTTGTGGAGGGTGCAACAGGTCAGCACCTCAGGAGTAAATGTCAGTTGGCTTTTCATAGCCGATCATTCAGAGTTAGAGACAGCAGGTGCAGTAGCAAGAGAGAGTCGAAAACAACAGGTCTGGGACAAGGTAGCATGTCCGATGAACAGGTCAGGGTTCCATAGCCGCAGGCAGAACAGTTGAAACTGGAGCAGCAGCACAACCAGGTGGACTGTGTACAGCAAGGAGTCATCAGGCCAAGTAGTCCTGAGGCATGGACCCAGGGCTCAAGTCTTCTGGGAGGGGAGGGAGAGGGAGAGAATTAGAGGGAGCATACTTCAATTCACACAGGACACCAGATAAGACAGGAGAAATACTCCAGATATAACAGACTGACTAGCCCCCCAACACATAAATGATTGCATCATAATTACAGGAGGCTGAGACAGGAGGGGTCGGTAGAAACTGTGGCCCCATCCAACGATACCCCCAGACAGGGCCAACCAGGCAAGATATAACCCCACCCACCTTGCCAAAGCACAGCCCCCACACCACTAGAGGGATATCTTCAAACCACCAACTTACTACCCTGAGACAAGGCTGAGTATAGCCCACGAAGACCGTAGCGTACGTGTAGGAATTTACAGCAGGACCAAATCGGAGAGATAGGTAGGAGCAAGCCCATGTAATGCTTTGTAGGTTAGCAGTAAAACCTTGAAATCAGCCCTAGCCTTAACAGGAAGCCAGCATAGAAAGGCTAGCACTGGAGAAATATGAAAAACATTTTTGGTTCTAGTCAAGATTCTAGCAGCCATGTTTAGCACTAACTGAAGTTGATTTATTGATTTATCTGGGTAGACGGAAAGTACAGCATAGCAGTAGTCTAATCTATAAGTGACAAAGCATGGATTAGCTTTTCTGCCAAATTTTTGGACAAAAAGTTCAATATTTTTTCAATGTTACGAAGATGGAAAAAAGCTGTCCTTAAAATACTCTTGATATGTTCGTCAAAAGTGAGATTAGGGTCCAGAGTAAGGGGTACATTTTTTTATTTTATAAGCAAACTCATACTACACAGAGGGTCGTACAAAATGTCCTTACATCTGATGCTTTGCCAAATGGGGACAGCGCTTTTGCCACCCTTCATATGGCATTATATTTGATAATGAATTTTAAAGCATCAATACACAGTAGTTTAAAGATAAGTGTTAAAAGTTGTTTAGTGAATTGACTATTACTAAAAGTATTAAATTATTACAATTTGAAAGGGTATTTTCATAGTTTATTCTACTCTTTATTACTATCGGGAAGAATAGGCTATTCAAACTTTGGAAACAATTGAATCATTATTGTAAGTCAAAGCACCAAAACATTGGGGAATGACAATCCTCTCTGCCCATACCAAACCGTAATGAGACAATTTGTTTGTTTACAAATCTAAGTTATCACCCACACTTAAATGATCTCCCCAGTGCTAGAGCCAAATGGCTGTCAAAGCCTTGAATAATTTATTGAACTCCTATCACAATATACTGCATGGTGCTGACCAAAACACTTTTAAAAAACATCTTGTCATCATCGTTATTGTTTAATCCCTGGGTAGTTTTGACATGTTCTCCATCTGTTGCAGCCTGCTGCTGTTGAGCTGTGTGCTGCAGGGACTCTGATAAAAGCAACTTTACTGTTTTGTGATCTCCAAACTGTTTCAGCTCTTACCATCATTCAAAGAAGGACTGCTGTGTGAAAGAGAGAGAGAGAGTGAGAGACACAGAGAGTGACAGAGAGAGACAAACAGAGAGCGAGAGTGGGAGGGGTAGATCTGTTATTGGGAGTGATGGCCGCAAACAGTGCAGTTGGCTCAAAAAGGCGCTTTTTCTTTGAGGGCAGTACTCTTGTTTCAAGCTAAGCAATTCCCTCCCACTCTCTTCCTATTCCCCCTCTCTGTTTTGTAGTTGGAAATGGGAAAGAAGGATTTTTTCTCCACACTGCCAAATGCGCTGCAGCAAAATGTTATCATTCAATGTATCAAGCAATACCAGCCTGTTGACAAGTTATAGGAACAGTGTTTGCATCGAGTGCACATACTGTAGGCTACACAATCATGTACATGGCATTGATTTAAGAGTTTATACTGGTAACTATTGCTCAGTACAAGCAAACCTACTGGCAGACAAAAATATTCAGTTCCAGGTCATTTTGGATGTCAGTACGATCATGACCTCCTACCATGTCACACATTGTAAACCCCAGTTAGACTTAAAGGCCCATTCTGTGATTTCTGCAGCCAATTCACAATCTCCACACAAGGGCACATTCGAAACAATTAACAATAGTCTAAAAACAGTTCCATACATTAAAGGGTGACAGCACTTACTGAGTTGGCCTTGTTTGTCAAATCAAATCACATTTTATTTGTCACAGGCTCCGGATACAACAGACCTTACAGTAAAATGCTTACTTACAAGCCCTTAACCAACAATGCAGTTTTAAGAAAATACCCCCCAAAAAGTAAGAGAGAATAATATAAAATAATTAAAGAGCAGCAGTAAATAACAATAGTGGGGCTATATACAGGGGGGACCGGTACAGAGTCAATGTGCTGGGGCACCGGAGTCGAGGTAATTGAGGTAATATGTACATCTAGGTAGAGTTATTAAAGTGACTATGTATAGATAATAACATAAAGTAGCAGCAGCATAAAAGAGGGGGGAACAATGCAAATACTCTGGGTAGCCATTTGATTAGATGTTCGGGAGTCTTATGGCTTGGGGTTAGAAGCTGTTGAGAAGCCTCTTGGACCTGGACTTGGCGCTCCGGTACCGCTTGCCCTGCAGTAGCAGAGAGAACAGTCTATGACTAGGATGGCTGGAGTCTTTGACAATTTTTAGGGCCTTCCTCTGACACCGCCTGGTATAAAGGTCCTGGATGGCAGGAAGCTTTGCTCCAGTGATGTACTGGGCCGTACGCACTACCCTCTGTAGTGCCTTGCGGTCGGAGGTCGAGCAGTTGCCATACCAGGCAGTGATGCAACCAGTCAGGATGCTGGTGCAGCTGTAAAACCTTTTGAGGATCTGAGGACACATGCCAAATCTTTTCAGTCTCCTGTGGGGGAATAGGTTTTGTCGTGCCATCTTCACAACTGTCTTGGTGTGCTTGGACAATGTTAGTTTGTTGGTGATGTGGACGCCAAGGAACTTGAAGCTCTCAACCTGCTCCACACATCAATGCTCAATAAGAAATGCTTGCAGCCATGACTGAGTCGATTCGATTTTCTGGCCCGGGTTACCCCAGTAGGAGGAGATTGACAGGGTGAAAAGTGATTGGACTTGTTTTGGAACCGGGCTGCCTCCCCATGCAAAGCCCATGGCGAACTCATCTCAAAACAAAAGTGACGTAGCCAAGGCTAGATTAAGCATGTGGAGTAATGAGTTGGATTCTGTTTTCACATGCAAAAGTGATTGCTTTTGATAAAAACCCTAATCTGCCTTGCCAAGAAAACGAGTTCAAAAAATGAAACATATATTTTACGGAAAAGAGATGTATGTTTCTGAACAATGCAACATCCTGCCTTGTTGTGCCAACATGACAGAGTGGCACAGATTACTGTTCAATTTGAAAGGGTGCTCCTCCCTCACCGCTTTGTGCCGTTCACATCACGGGCCGCAGACCGGTGCACTCAGGTTAGTAGAACTCCCTCACTGAAGGCAAACAAGACTTGTGGGGGTGTGGTTTGATGTGGGTGATTCTTGGGGGTGTCTTGCATTCCACCTGGCTACCCCTACCCCTGTCAACATCTCAGCACCCCCCACAGTAACTTGCCCAAGCATCCCCCATTTCTCCTTCACCAAATCCAGACAGCTGATGTTCTGAAAGAGCTGCAAAATCTGGACCCCTACAAATCAGCTGGGCTAGACAATCTGGACCCGCTCTTTCTAAAATTATCCGCCTAAATTGTTGCAACCCCTATTACTAGCCTGTTCAACTTCTCTTTCATGTTGTCTGAGATCCCTAAAGATTGGAAAGCTGCTGTGGTCATCCCCCTCTTCAAAGGGGGTGACACTGTAGACCCAAACTGTTACAGACCTATATCTATCCTATCCTGCCTTTCTAAAGTCTTCGAAAGCCAAATTAACAAACAGATCACCGACCATTTCGAATCCCACCATAATTTCTCCGCTATGCAATCTGGTTTCCGAGCTGGTCATGGGTGCACCTCAGCCACACTCAAGGTCCTAAACAATATCATAACCGCCATCGATAAAATACAATACTGTGCAGCCATATTCATCGACCTGTTCAAGGTTTTTGACTGTCAATCACCGCATTCTTATCGGCAGACTCAACAGCCTTGGTTTCTCAAATGACTGCCTCGCCTGGTTCACCAACTACTTCTCAGATATAGTACAGTGTGTCAAATCGAAGGGCCTGTTGTCCGGACCTCTGGCAGTCTCTATGGGGGTGCCACAGGGTAAAATTTTCGGGCCAACTCTTTTCTCTGCATACATCAATGATGTCGCTCTTGCTGCTGGTGATTCTCTGATCCACCTCTACGCAGACGACACCATTCTGTATACTTCTGGCCCATCTTTGGACACTGTGTTAACAAACTTCCAGATGAGCTTCAATGCCATACAACACTCCTTCCGTGGCCTCCAACTGCTCTTAAATGGGAGAAAAACTAAATGCATGCTCTTCAACCGATCGCTGCCCGCACCGGCCCGCCCGCCCAGCATCACTACTCTGGACGGTTCTTACTAAGAATATGTGGACTACAAATACCTAGGTGTCTGGTTAGACTGTAAACTCTCCTTCCAGACTCACATTAAGCATCTCCACTCCAAAATTAAATCTATAATAGGCTTCCTATTTCACAACAAAGCATCCTTCACTCATGCTGCCAAACATACCCTCGTAAAACTGACTATCCTACCGATCCTTGACTAAGGTGATGTCATTAACAAAATAGCCTGCAACACTCTACTCAGCAAATTGGACATAGTCTATCATAGTGCCATCCGTTTTGTCACCAAAGCCCCATATACTACCCACCACTGCGACATGTATTCTCTCATTGGCTGGCCCTCGCTTCATATTCGTCACCAAACCCACTGGCTCCAGGTCATCTATAAGTATTTGCTAGGTAAAGCCCTGCCTTATCTCAGCTCACTGGTCACCATAGCAACACCCACCCGTAGCACGTGCTCCAGCAGGTATATTTCACAGGTCACCCCCAAAGCCAACTCCTCCTTTGGCTGCCTTTCCTTCCAGTTCTCTACAGCCAATGACTGGAACGAATTGCAAGAATCACAGAAGCTGGAGACTTATATCTCCCTCACTGACTTTAAGCATCAGCTGTCAGAGCAGCTTACCGATCATTGCACCTGTACATAGCCCATCTGTAAATAGCCCACCCAACTACCTCATCCCCATGTTGTCATTTTTTTGCTCCTTTGCACCCCAGTATCTCTACTTGCACATTCATCTTTGCACATCTATCACTCCAGTGTTTAATTGCTAAATTGTAATTATTTCACACTATGTCCTGTTTATTGTCTTACCTCCCTAATCTTACTACATTTGCACACACTGTATATAGACTTTTCTATTGTGTTATTGACTGTACGTTTGTTTATCCCATGTGTAACTCTGTATTGTTTGTGTCGCACTGCTTTGCTCTATCTTGGCCAGGTCGCAGTTGTAAATGAGAACTTGTTCTCAACTGGCCTACCTGGTTAAATAAAGGTGAAATAAAATGTAAAAATCAATCACAACAAACAAGGCCAGTAGTGAGTACAGCAAGGTAAGCTAAGATACAATGGCTTTGCTTTGGAGAGAACAACATTTTGAAGTTTAGAACTTCTCCTGACTGACTGGCCATCTCAAGATGGTCAGCTAATTCAGTTCTATGTGTAGGCTAAAGCCTGCACTGACCTTGTGTTTAGCCAAGCTGACAGCAGCTAGTTAGCATAGCTTGGTGATAGGAAAGCCAGCTGCAGCTATCTAATTGATATTTCTGTCAAATCAGTTATGGCAAGATAGCAAGAGCCAGTGTCTGGAATGTTTTTCATAAGACACTCGTTCTACAACACCTTGCTACGAAATTAACTTTCAACTTAGTTTCAACGTTTCGACACCTCATGTAAATACAACTGCAAGTTGAGAAAGGTAAAGGGGATACGTCGTGAGTTGCACAACTGAATGCATTCAACCTAAATGTCTCTTCAGAATTTAACCCAACCTCAAATGAATTATCAAGTAATGTATAACCAAAGGTAGCTACTAGCTAGCTCATACCAGCTATCTACTTAGCTAAGGTACTCACCAACACCAGTGGTTTGATTGTTGAGGCAGCTGAAGTGACCGTGTCTGTTGTAATCCATTCCTGCCTATCTGGTAATATTGTTAAAATGCATTGGAAGTTTGAACCAACTTTATGAACGCCCATTTTCACTCCTATTTGCCGAGCAAAATGTGTGTGCATTGCACTCATATGCAGACTTAAAAACAAATGGAAGCTGGGGGAGGACCACAACGTGTTGTCTCTGGGCAATTGGGCATCATTGGCGTAAGTGGGCATGTAAGTTATCCATACTCAACCCTCCAATAAGCCGTGACAAACTCACTTACAAAACTCAGTTTTGGACGAGACTGACTATATGACCAAAATAATCCTATTAAACTTTGTAGTCATTTTGACACTAGAATGAATGTTTCTGAATCATATTGCCACATAGGCTGTTTAAAACCAGAGAAGTTGGTTCTAAGGGGCAGTTGACCTGTAACTCAGAGGAGCTTTAAAAAACCTGGTGTTACAACAGAAATTCAAGCAATGATGACGGCTTGGATTCGGCGTCAACTCTCCTGAGACGCCAGCTACGTGAGGGGGCTTTCGTAGCTCCTCCTCCTCCTCATTTGTCTTTCTCTGGGAGCATCCAGATGTTATCTTTGAGGGATCCCAGGCAGAAGCCTGATTGAAGTGCAGGGCTAGATAAAAAGCACACACTGAAGATTGATGGCTGAAAGACAGGTTCAGTCTGCTTGATGACAACTGATCAATTATTTTCTTCAGAACTTTTTTCATTGTACTGAGTAATAGCAGAAGTTCAACTAGAAGGGGTGCATTGTGAAGATGAAACTTTTCCTGTACTTTAGGCAATGAAGGACAGGAGGATGATATTCACATCCTAAACTTGAGTTTAGACATTTAAACATTTCAAAGAGCATGGGAAATTGGCATTCCTCATGCACCTAAACATTATTCAGTTTTGAAACAGATGTACCTAGCTAGTCAACACGTATACACAGTACCTCCCCCTAAATTACTTTATACCTCTTTTCCCCTGGTGTCAAATGTGGATATAATTGAATTGACATACTGTAAGTTATGTCACATACCGTCAAAAATTATTGACCATTTGGAAGTGGGCCTTTTAAAGTATGAAATCATGGCATTGACGCTATGTCATTGTAGTGTAGCCCAGTTTCACAAGTACACTCTGTTTTAAGCTCAACCTTGCATAAAATGACATGTTGAATATTCATTATGTGAAGCTTTTGAAGTCTTATCAATTGCTTTCTATTCCTAAACCAGAGACTCAGTTTAAGGCTTTCATTTAATGAACATTTCAACAAAGTGCCCCCCCTTGGGCTGTGCCGTGGCAGAGATCTTTGTGGGCTATACTCGGCCTTGTCGCGGGATGGTATGTTGGTGGTTGGAGATATCCCTCCAGTGGTGTGGAGGCTGTGCTTTGGCAAAGTGGGTGGGGTTATATCCTACCTGTTTGGCCCTGTCCGGGGGTTTCATCGGATGGGGCCACAGTGTCTCCTGACCCCTCCTGTCTCAGCCTCCAGTATTTATGCTGCAGTAGTTTATGTGTCGGGGGGCTAGGGTCAGTCTGTCACATCTGGAGTATTTCTCTTGTCTTATCCGGTGTCCTGTGTGAATTTAAATATGCTCTCTCTAATTCTCTCTTTCTCTTTCTTTCTTTCTCTCTCTCGGAGGACCTGAGCCCTAGGACCATGCCTCAGGATTACCTGGCTTGATGATTCCTTGCTGTCCCCAGTTCACCTGGCCGTGCTGCTGCTCCAGTTCCAACTGTTCTGCCTGCAGCTATGGAACCCTGACCTGTTCACCGGACGTGCTACCTGTCCCAGACCTGTTGTCCCAGACCTGCTGGAACCCTGACCTATTCACTGGACGTGCTACCTGTCCAAGACCTGCTGTTTTACACTCTCTAGAGACAGCAGGAGCGGTAGAGATACTCTCAAAGATCGGCTATGAAAAAGCCAACTGACACTTATTCTTGTGTTACTGACTTGTTGCACCCTCGACAACTACTATGATTATTATTATTTGACAATGCTGGTCATTTATGAACATTTGAACATCTAGGCCATGTGCTGTTATAATCTCCACCCGGCACAGCCAGAAGAGGACTGGCCACCCCTCATAGCCTGGTTCCTCTCTAGGTTTCTTCATAGGTTTTGGCCTTTCTAGGGAGTTTTTCCTAGCCACCGTGCTTCTACACCTGCATTGCTTGCTGTTTGGGGTTTTAGGCTGGGTTTCTGTACAGCACTTTTAGATATCAGCTGATGTAAGAAGGGCTATATAAATACATTTGATTTGATTTGATTTGAAATATGCTTAAAAACGTAATAATTGTATTGTGCTTGCCTTCTGGTGTAGGCCTATTTTTAAAGGTGAGTGTCACGTGCGCTCCCTCTCCGGCCTCTAGGTCACCAGTCTGCTTGTCATGGCACACACCATAGTAACGCGTAATTGCGTAGAATGACGACTCACCAAAGGGAAGTATCAGAAAGTTTTTTTTGCTTGTTTTTGTTTTGGAGGCGATGTCGGGTCCGGGTGTCTGGGCCAGAGCTACCTGGGAGGCCTCAGCCGGTTTGTCGGATTTCCATGCCTCGGTGCCTCGACCGAGGCAACTGGGGAGGTCTCAGCTGGCTCATCAGGCTCTCATGCCTCAGCCGGTTCATCAGGTTTCTGCACCTCAGTGGAGGCGACCAGTCCGCTCATCATCCCTGGGATCGTCCCTGTGGTTGGCATCCTGCGGCTGGAGGGGGTACTGTCACTTACAGTATGCTCTCTCTCAGTTTGACACATACAACAACACAGAGTTACACATGGAGTAAAACAAACATACAGTCATAGTAGAAAATTAAGTCTATATACAAAGTGAGCAAATGAGGTGAGATAAGGGAGGTAAAGGCAAAAAAGGCCATGGTGGCGAAGTAAATACAAAATAGCAAGTAAAACACTGGAATGGTAGATTTGCAGTGGAAGAAAGTGCAAAGTAGAAATAGAAATAATGGGGTGCAAAGGAGCAAAATAAATAAATAAATAAATAAATACAGTAGGGAAAGAGGTTGTTGTTTGGGCTAAATTATAGATGGGCTATGTACAGGTGCAGTAATCTGTGAGCTGATCTTACAGCTGGTGCTTAAAGCTAGTGTGGGAGATAAGTGTTTCCAGTTTTAGAGATTTTTTGTAGTTCGTTCCAGTCATTGGAAGCAGAGAACTGGAAGGAGAGGCGGCCGAAGGAGGAATTGGCTTTGGGGGTGACCAGAGAGATATACCTGCTGGAGCGCTTGCTACAGGTGGGTGCTGCTATGGTGACCAGCGAGCTGAGATAAGGGGGAACTTTACCTAGCAGGGTCTTGTAGATGACCTGGAGCCAGTGGGATTGGCGACGAGTATGATGCGAGGGCCAGTCAATGAGAGTGTACAGGTTGCAGTGGTGGGTAGTATATGAGGCTTTGGTGACAAAACGGATGGCACAGTGATAGACTGCATCCAATTTATTGAGTAGGGTATTGGTGGCTATTTTGTGAATGACATCGCAGAAGTCGAGGATCGGTAGGATGGTCAGTTTTACGAGGGTATGTTTGGCAGCATGAGTGAAAGATGCTTTGTTGCAAAGCCAATTCTAGATTTAACTTTGGATTGGAGATGTTTGATGTGAGTCTGGAAGGAGAGTTTACAGTCTAACCAGACACCTAGGTATTTGTAGTTGTCCACATATTCTTAGTCAGAACCGTCCAGAGTAGTGATGCTAGACGGGCGGGCAGGTGCAGGCAGCGATCGGTTGAAGAGCATGCATCTAGTTTTACCTGTATTTAAGAGCAGTTGGAGGCCACGGAAGGAGAGTTCTATGGCATTGAAGCTCGTCTGGAGGGTAGTTAACTCAGTGTCCAAAGAAGGGCGAGAAGTATACAGAATGGTGTCGTCTGTCTAGAGGTGGATCAGAGACTCACCAGCAGCAAGAGCGACATCATTGATGTATACAGAGAAAAGAGTCGGCCCAAGAATTGAACCCTGTGGCACCCTCCTAGAGACTGCCAGAGGCCCGGACAACAGGCCCTCCGATTTGACACACTGAACTCTATCAGAGAAGTAGTTGGTGAACCAGGTGAGGCAATCATTTGAGAAACCAAGGCTGTTGAGTCTGCCGATGAGCATGTGGTGATTGACAGAGTCGAAAGCCTTGGCCAGGTCGATGAATATGGCTGCGCAGTATTGTTCCTTATCGATGGCGGTTAAGATATCGTTTAGGACCTTGTGCGTGGCTGAGGTGCACCCATGACCAGCTCTGAAACCAGATTGCATAGCGGAGAAGGTGCGGTGGGATTCGAAATGGTCGGTAATCTGTTTGTTGACTTGGCTTTCGAAAACTTTAGAGAGGCAGGGTAGGATAGATATAGGTCTGTAGCAGTTTGGGTCAAGAGTGTGCCTCGCTTTGAAGAGGGGGATGACCACAGCTGCTTTCCAATCTTTTGGAATGTCAGATGACACGAAAGAGAAGTTGAACAGGCTAGTAATAGGGGTTGCAACAATTTTGGCAGATCATTTTAGAAAGAAAGGGTCCAGATTGTCTAGCCCAGCTGATTTGTAGGGGTCCAGATTTTGCAGCTCTTTTAGAACATCAGCTGACTGGATTTGGGAGAAGGAGAAATGGGGAAGGCTTGGGCGAGTTGCTGTGGGGGGGTGCAGTGCTGTTGACCGGGGTAGGGGTAGCCAGGTGGAAAGTGGCCAGCCCTAGAAAAATGCTTATTGAAATTCTCAATTATAGTGGATTCATCAGTGGTGACAGTTTCCTATCCTCAGTGTAGTGGGCAGCTGGGAGGAGGTGCTCTTATTCTCCAAGGACTTTACAGTGTCCCAGAAGTTTTTTGAGTTTGTGTTGCAGGAAGCAAATTTCTGTTTGAAAAAGCTGGCCTTGGCTTGTGCTGCCTGTGTAAATTGGTTTCTAACTTCCCTGAAAATGTGCATTTCATGGGGGCTGTTCAATGCTTATGCAGAACGCCACCGGATGTTTTTCTTGAATGGGGCATGCTTATTTAAGAAAGGCATTTAAAAAAAATAACCAGGTATCCTCTACTGAAGGGATGAGGTCAATATCCTTCCAGGATACCCGGGCCAGGTCGATTAGAACGGCCTGCTCGCTGAAGTGTTTCAGGGAGCGTTTGACAGTGATGAGTGGAGGTCGTTTGACCGCTGACCCATTACAGAGGCAGGCAATGAGGCAGTGATCGCTGAGATCTTGGTTGAAAACAGCAGAGGTATATTTAGAGGGCAGGTTGGTTAGGATGATATCTATGAGGGTGCCCGTGTTTATGGCTTTGTGGTGGTACCTTTTAGGTTCATTGATATTTTGTGTGAGATTGAGGGCATCAAGTTTAGATTGTAGGATGGCTGGGGTGTTAAGCATGTCCCAGTTTAGGTCACCTAGCAGCACAAGCTCTGAAGATAGATGGGGGCAATCAGTTCACATATGGTGTCCAGAGCACAGCTGGGGGCAGAGGGTGGTCTATAGCAGGTGGCAACGGTGAGACTTGTTTTTAGAGAGGTGGATTTTTAAAAGAAGAAGTTCAAATTGTTTGGTTACAGAACTGGATAGTAGGACAGAACTCTGCAGGCTATCTCTGCAGTAGATTGCAACACCGCCTCCTTTGGCTGTTCTATTTTGTCTGAAAATGTTGTAGTTAGGGATGGAGATTTCAGAGTTTTGGGTGTTCTTCCTAAGTCAGGATTCAGACACGGCTAGGACATCCGGGTTGGCAGAGTGTGCTAAAGCAGTGAATAAAACAAACTTAGGGAGAAGGCTTCAAATGTTAACATGCATGAAACCAAGGCTATTACGGTTACAGAAGTCATCAAAAGAGAGCGCCTGGGGAATAGGAGTGGAGCTAGTTACTGCAGGGCCTGGATTCACCTCTACATCGCCAGAGGAACAGAGGAGGAGTAGGATAAGGGTACGGATAAAAGCTATGAGAATTGATCATCTAGGACGTCCGGAAAAGAGAGTTAAAGGAGCAGGTTTCTGGGGACGATAAAATAGCTTCAAGGTATAATGTACAGACAAAGGTATGGTAGGATGTGAATACAGTGGAGGTAAACCTAGGCATTGAGTGATGATGAGAGAGATATTGTCTCTAGAAACATCATTGAAACCAGGTGATGTCATCACATGTGTGGGTGGTGGAGCTGAGAGGTTGGATAAGGTATAATGAGCAGGGCAAGAGGCTCTACAGTGCCTCTACAGCTCTACAGCCAATAAACACTAACCAGAACAGCAATGGACAAGGCATATTGACATTAAGGAGAGGCATGCTTAGCCAAGTGATCAAAGGGGTCCAGTGAGTAGTGAGGTCGGTTGCGGTCACGGCGATTCAGACAGCTAGCCGGGCCATGGGTAGCAAGTTGGCAGAAGATGGTCTGTTATTAGCCACCTCATGCGTTTCCGTCAGTAGATTAGTGGCGTTCCATGTGGTAGAGGGGACCAATCCAATTGGAAAAATAGTTATAGTTATAGTAGCCCAAGAAAATTGGCCGATAGACCTATTCACATAGCAGCCGATACGACAGCTAACGATTAACTGGCCGCAGATGGGCGTTCAGGTTACGTCGCGATGGAGGGGCCAGTTGGATAACTCCCTCGGGCAGATAACGTCGGTAGTCCAGTCGTGAAGGCCCAATGGGGCTCCGCATCGGCAGTAAAACGGGTCCGGATAGGTGTGTGTAGCCCAGGAGTGGCTGATGGAACTCTTCAGCTGGCTAGCTCCGGAATAATTGATGTTAGCTCCGGGACCGACGTTAGCCAATAGTCAGTCGGATAGCAGCTAGCTAACTGCAAGGTCCAGGTGTAAATGTCCAGAACTTGCGGTAGAAATCCGAGGATATGGAGACAAAATTGGTCCGGTATGGTCTGGTCTGAGTCGCATTGTACAAAACTGCCAATAGCTTTTCGAGCTAAGGGATAGCTGATGACCGCCAACCATGGTTAGCTGAATTCTAACATTAGCTAGTGAACTGGCTAACTTCTGGCTAACTTCTGGCTAGCTTCTGTTGTGGATTTCAGATTTAAGGTAAATAATACTTTTTTTTGAATTGGTGAGGTGGGTTGCAGGAGAGTGTTTTGAAGTTGAGTTTTTAGAAAAAAATATATAAAAAGATATGCGAAGAAAATATATGTATACACGGGACACGACAAGACGAGGACAAAGGACGTCTGACTGCTATTCCATCTTGGATTGGAATGAGTTAAAAAAAATAGAGTTAAGAAAATATTTACTAAATAAACTAAAGTAAAAAAAAATTATAATAACACAATAAAATAACAATAATTAGGCTATGTACAGGGGGTACTGGTATCAAGTCAATGTGCAGGGGTACAGGTTAGTCGAGGTAAATTGTAAATGTAGGTAGGGGTAAAGTGACTATGCATAGGCCTTCCTGTGTTTAGACCATGATAGTTTGTTGGTGATGTGGACACCAAGGAACTTGAAACTCTCGACCCGCTACACTACAGCCCCGTCGATGTGAATGGGGGCATGTTCGGCCCTCCTTTTCCTGTAGTCCACAATCATCTCCTTTGTCTTGCTCACGTTGAGGGAGAGGTTGTTGTCATTGCACCACACTGCCAGGTCTCTGACCTCCTCCCTATAGGCTGTCTCATTGTTGTTGGTGATCAGGCCTATCACCGTTGTGTCGTCATCAAACTTATTGATGGCGTTGGAGTCGTGCTTGGCCATGCAGTCGTGGGTGAACAGGGAGTACAGGAGGGGACTAAGCACGCACCACTGAGGGGCCCCCATGTTGAGGATCAGCGTGGCAGATGTGTTGTTGCCCACCCTTACCACCTGGGGGTGGCACGTCAGGAAGTCCAGGATCCAGCTGCAGAGGGAGGTGTTTAGTCCCAGGGTCCTTAGCTTAGTAACAAGCTCTGTGGTGTTGAACGCTGAGCTGTAGTTAATGAACAGCATTCTCACGTACAGTGCCCTTTAACTTGGTAAATATGAGCAAAACGGGCTGTGAAAAAAAAAAGATTTATTGTTTATCCTCGTGGTCTTTCATTCAAAATATTCACGAAAATCTAACCTTTAATAAAGTAAAATAATAAATTCTTAAAACAAATATTTTTCTCAAATACAGTGGCTTGCAAAAGTATTCACCCCCTTGGATTCTTTCCTATTTTGTTGCCTTACAACCTGGAATTAAAATAGATTTTTTGGGGGGGGAGGTTGTATCATTTGATTTACACAACATGCCTACCACTTTGAAGATGTAAAATATTTTTTCTTGTGAAACAAACAGGAAATAAGACAAAAAATAGAAAACTGGGGCGTGCATAACTATTCACCCCCCCCCCCCCCAAAAAAAGTCAATACTTTGTAGAGCCACCTTCTGCATCAATTACAGCTGCAAGTCACAAGGCAAAACTGCTCCAGCTCCTTCAAGTTGGATGGGTTCCGCTGGTGTACAGCAATCTTTAAGTCATACCACAGATTCTCAATTGGATTGAGGTCTGGGCTTTGACTAGGCCATTCCAAGACATGTAAATGTTTCCCCATAAACAACTTGAGTGTTGCTTTAGCAGTATGCTTAGGGTCATTGTCCTGCTGGAAGGTGAACCTCTGTCCCAGTGTCAAATCTCTGGAAGACTGAAACCGGTTTCCCTCAAGAATTTCTCTGTATTTAGCACCCTCCATCATTCCTTCAATTCTGACCAGTTTCCCAGTCCCTGCTGATGAAAAACATCCCTAGAGCATGATGCTGCCACCACCATGCTTCACTTTGGGGATGGAATTCTCGGGGTGATGAGAGGTGTTGGGTTTGCGCCAGACATAACGTTTTCCTTGATGGCCAAAAAGCTCCATTTTAGTCTCATCTGACCAGAGTACCTTCTTCAGTATGTTTGGGGAGTCTCCCACATGCCTTTTGGCGAACACCAACCGTGTTTGCTTATTTTTTTCTTTAACCTCTATGGGCTAGGTGGGACGCTAGCGTGCCACCCGTGGTGCACTCCATCAACAGCAGGTGCATTTCAAGAGCGGCAAATTTGAATCCAAATAAATGTCAAAATTCAAATTTTTCAAACATACAACTATTTTACACCCTTTGAAAGATAAACATCTCCTTAATCTAACCACGTTTTACGATTTCAAAAAGGTTTTACGACGAAAGCATAAATTTAGAGTATGTTAGGACAGTACATTTACAAGAGTTGTGTGTAATGTTTTGTCAAGTCAAAGACAGGGTCACCAAAACCATAAAACCAGCTAAAATGATGCACTAACCTTTTACAATCTCCATCAGATGACACTCCTAGGACATTATGTTAGACAATGCATGCATTTTTAGTTCTATCAAGTTCATATTTATATCCAAAAACAGCGTTTTACTATGGCATTGATGTTGAGGAAATCGTTTCCCTCCAATAACCGGCAGTCAAGTCAGCGTCACAAATTAAATAATTAAAATTAGAAAACATTGGTAAAATATTATATTGTCATTTAAAGAATTATAGATTTACATCTCTTGAACGCAATCAACTTGCCAGATTTAAAAATAACCTTACTGGGAAATCACACTTTGCAATAATCTGAGCACTGCGCCCAGAAAAATACGCGTTGCGATACAGACTAGACGTCATGTTGGGGAGATCTAAAATCGAAAATACTATGTAAATAATCCATTACCTTTGATTCTCTTCATCAGATGTCACTTCCAGGTATCACAGGTCCATAACGAATGTAGTTTTGTTCAAAAAAGCTCATCATTTATGTCCAAAAATCTCCGTCTTGTTAGCACATGATCTAAGCCAGCCGGACTTCTCGTCATGAACGAGGGGAAAAAATATATTTACGTTCGTTCAAACGTCAAACGTTGTATAGCATAAATCATTAGGGCCTTTTTTAACCAGAACATGAATAATATTCAAGGTGGACGAATGCATACTCTTTTATAACGTATTGGAACGAGGGTACCCAACATGAACTCGCGCGCCAGGTGTCTAATGGGACATCATCGTTCCATGGCTCTTGTTCGGTCAGATCTCCCTCCAGAAGACTCAAAACACTTTGTAAAGGCTGGTGACATCTAGTGGAAGCAATAGGAAGTGCCAAAATATTCCTCAGCCCCTGTGTTTTTCAATGGGATAGGTTTAAAGGTAATACAACACATCAGGTATCCACTTCCTGTCAGAAAATGTCTCAGGGTTTTGCCTGCCAAATGAGTTCTGTTATACTCACAGACACCATTCAAACAGTTTTAGAAACTTTAGAGTGTTTTCTATCCATATATAATAAGTATATGCATATTCTAGTTACTGGGTAGGATTAGTAACCAGATTAAATCGGGTACATTTTTTTTATCCAGACGTGCAAATGCTGCCCCCTAGCCCTAACAGGTTAAGCAATGTGTCACATCTGCTCCTGCTATGCCCTTTGGTGTTCATCTAGTGTCTTCTTGACCTGCAGTTACTCCCCCTGTACACTCACTCTCTCTCCCAATCTCTCTCACTCTCTATCCCTGTGATTGTGTGGTTGGAGACAGGTGTGCTGGAGTCAGAGCAGATCCCTACCAGCTGCAACTCGTTCCATAATCAAGACCTCTACAAATACTCAGTCCTGCCACTTCCACTCTGCCAGATCATAATCTCTGCTCAGTCAGTTCATGATTCTAGCCATTTATGATTACTCAAGATCCTGTTACTCTGCTGTGCCTGTTTCCCTGCCTGACACCATTTATCCTCCAATTGCAGTTACTGCTCTGTCTCTGGCTCCTGTCTACTATTCTACATCTCACCACCCAACTACCTTGCTCTGGATTTTACTCACCACCACTACCTCGGATTCCCCTCAGGACCTGTTTACCCTATTCTACTCAGCCAATTCCAACCTCAGTCTCCACATCTGTTTTTTCTCCAACTCATCCTATCTTCCCCGGATCTGCACTCCATATCTCTCTGTGTAACAATAAATATTTTGGTTCATTCATCCCTGTTTCCTCATCTGAGTCTGCTCTTGGTTTACCTGTGTCACTCCGCTTAACACAATGGCTTTTTTTCTGGCCACTCTTCCGTAAAGCCCAGCTCTGTGGAGTGTACAGCTTAAAGTGGTCCTGTGGACAGATACTCCAATCTCGGCTGTGGACCTTTGCAGCTCCTTCAGGGTTATCTTTGGTCTATTGGTTGCCTCTGATTAAGACCTTCCTTGCCTGGTCTGGGAGTTTTGGTGGGCGGCCCTCTCTTGGCTGGTTTGATGTGGTGCCATTTTTTAATAATGGATTTAATGGTGCTCCGTGGGATGTTCAAAGTTTCAGATATCTCTTTATAACCCAACCTTGATCTGTACGTCTCCAAAACTTTGTCCCTGACCTGTTTGGAGAGCTCCTTTGACTTCATGGTGGTGTTGCAGACTCTGGGCCCTTTCAGAACAGGTGTGTATATATACTGAGATCATGTGACAGATCATGTGACACTTAGATTGCACAAAGGTGGACTTTAACAAATTATGTGACTTCTGAAGGTAATTGGTTGCACCAGATCTTATTTAGGGGCTTCATAGCAAAGGGGGGTGAATACATATGCACGCACCACTTTCCATTTACATTTTTTTGAAACAAGTTACCTTTTTAATTTCACTTCACCAATTTGGACTATTTTGTCCATTACATGAAATCCAAATAAAAATCAATTTAATTTACAGGTTGTAATGCAACAAAATAGGAAAGAACTCCAAGGGGGATGAATACTTTTGCAAGGCACTGTACATGTGTGCCACAATTATTGGCACCCCTTCATTCAATACTTTGTGCAAGTCCCTTTGCCAAGATAACAGCTCTGAGTCTTCTCCTATAATGTCTAATGAGGTCGGAGAACACATGGCCAACGATCTGAGACCATTCCTCCATACAGAATCTCTCCACATCCTAAAGATTCAGAGGTCCACACTTGTGGACTCTCCTCTTCAGCTCACTCCACAGGCTTTTTATGAGGTTTAGGTCAGGGTACTGGGATGGCCATGGCAAACCTTGATTCTGTGGTCAGTGAACCATTTTTATGTTGATTTTGGATCATTGTCCTGCTGGAAGATCCAACCACAGCCCAGTTTAACCCTTGTGTAGTCTTAACATTCTGTATCCTCAAATCAAATCAAATTGTATTGGTCACATACACATGGTTAGCAGATGTTAATGCGAGAGTAGCGAAATGCTTGTGATTCTAGTTTCAACAGTGAAGTAATATCTAACAAGTAATCTAACAATTCCCCAACAACTACCTAATACACACAAATCTAAAGGGGTGAATGAGAATATGTACATATAAGTATATGGATAAGCGATGGTCGAGCGGCATAGGCAAGGTGCAGTAGATGGTATAAAATACAGTATATACATGTGATATGAGTAATGTAAGATATGTAAACATTAATAAAGTGGCATTATTTATAGTGGCATTGTTTAAAGTGACTAGTGATCCATTTGTTACAGTGTCCAGGAATTGGGTCTCAGTGTAGGCAGCAGCCTCTCTGAGTTAGTGATGGCTATTTAACAGGCTGATGGCCTTGAGATAGAAGCTGTTTTTCAGTCTCTCGGTCCCCGCTTTGATGCACCTGTACTGACCTCGCCTTCTGGATGATAACGGGGTGAACAGGCAGTGGCTCGGGTGGTTCTTGTCCTTGATGATCTTTTTGGCCTTCCTGTGACATCGGGTGCTGTAGGTGTCATGGAGGGCAGGATGTTTGTCCCCGGTGATGCATTGTGCAGACCGCACCACCCTCTGGAGAGCCTTGCGGTTGAGGGCGGTGGAGTTGCCGAACCAGGCTGTGATACAGCCCAACAAGATGCTCTCGATTGTGCACCTGTAAAAGTTTGTCAGGGTTTTGGGTGATATGCCAAATTTCTTCAGCCTCCTGAAGTTGAAGAGGCGCTGTTGAGCTTTCTTCACCACACTGTCAGTGTGGGTGGATCATTTCAGTTTGTCTGTGATGTGTACGCCCAGGAACTTAAAACCTTCCACCTTCTCCACTGCTGTCCATTCGATGTGGATAGGGGGGTGGTCCCTCTGCTGTTTCCTGAAGTCCACATTCATCTCCTTTGTTTAGTTGACGTTGAGTGAGAGGTTGTTTTGCTGACACCACACTCCGAGTGCCCTCACCTCCTCCCTGTAGGCGTCGTTGTTGGTGATCAAGCCCACTACTGTTGTGTCGTCTGCAAACTTGATGATTGAGTTAGAGGTGTGCATGGCCACGCAGTCATGGGTGAACAGGGAGTACAGGAGAGGGCTGAGCACACACCCTTGTGGATGGGTCAGCATAGTGGAGATGTTGTTTCCTACCTTCACCACCTGGAGGCAGCCCGTCAGAAAGTCCAGGACCCAGTTACACAGGGAGGGGTTGAGACCCAGGGTGTTGGTGTTGAATACTGAGCTATAGTCAATGAACAGCATTCGTACATAGGTATTATTTTTGTCCAGATGGGATAGGGCAGTGTGCGGAGTGATGGCGATTGCCTCATCTGTGGACCTGTTGGGGCGGTATGCAAACTGAAGTGGGTCTAGGGTGGCTGGTAAGGTGGCGGTGATATGATCCTTGACTAGCCTCTCAAAGCGCTTCATGATGACAGATGTGAGTGTTACGGGGCGGTAGTCATTTAGTTCAGTTATCTTTGCCTTCTTGGGTACAGGAACAATGGTAGCCATCTTGAAGCATGGGGGGACAACAGACTGGGATAGGAAGTGATTCAAAATGTCTGTAAACACACCAGCCAGCTGGTCTGCACATGCTCAGAGGATGCGGCTAGGGATGCCGTCTGGGCCAGCAGCCTTGCGAGGGTTAACACGTTTACATATTTTACTCACGTCAGCCACTGAGATGGAGAGGGGGGGGAGGCGCAGTCTTTGTTAGCGATCCGCTACAGTTTCACTGAATTATCCTCAAAGCGGGCAAAGAAGGTGTTTAGTTTGTTTGGAAGCGTGACGTTGGTATCCGTGACGTAGCTGTTTTTGAGGTCTGTGATTTCCAGTATACGTCTCGTGTCTGAGCCGTTGAATTGCGACTCTACCTTGTCCCTGTTCTGGCATTTCGCTTGTTTGATTGCCTTGCGGAGAGAGTAATTACACTGTTCATATTCAGCCATATCCCCAGACCTCTTTCCATGCTTAAATGCGGTGGTTCGCGCTTTCAGTTTTAGGCGAATGACACCATTCATCCACGGTTTCTGGTTAGGGTAGGTTTTAATGGTCACAGTGGGTACGACATCTTAAATGCACTTATTTATAAACACACTCACTGAGTCAGCGTATAGGTCAATGTTGTCCTCTGAGGCTGATTGGAACATATTCCATTCCGCGTGATCAAAACAATCTTGGAGCGTGGCTTCTGTTTGGTCAGACCAGGGTTGAATGGTTCTCGTCACTGGTACATCCTGTTTGAGTTTCTGCCTATAAGCCGGGACGAGCAATATGGCATCGTTGTCGGATTTGCCGAAGGGGGGGCGGGGGAGGGCTTTGTATGCATCGCGGAGTTAGATTAGCAGTGGTCGAGAGTATTAGCCCTACGTGTCGTGCAATCAATATGCTGATAAAATTTAGGTAGCATTGTTCTCAAATTTGCTTTGTTTAAATCCCCAGCTACAATAAATGCAGCCTCCGGATATACAGATTCCAGTTTACATAGAGTCAAGTGAAGTTCCTTGAGGGCCGTCTTGGTGTTCGCTTGAAGGGGGATGAACACAGCTGTGACTATAGCTGACGAGAATTCTCTTGGTAGGTAGAATGGCCGACATTTGATTGTAAGGAATTCTAGGTCGGGTGAGCAGAAGGACTTGAGTTCCTGTATGTTGTTATGATTACACCAAGAGTTGTTAATCATAAAGCATACATCCCCGCCCTTCCTCTTCCCAGAGAGGTGTTTATCTCTGTCAGCGTGATATATGGAGAAGTCGGGTGGCTGAATCGATTCCGACAACATATCCCGAGAGAGCCATGTTTCCGTGAAACAGAGAATTTTACAATCTCTGATGTCTCTCTGGAAGGCAACACTCACTTGAATTTCGTCTACCTTGTTGTCAAGAGACTGGACATTGGCGAGTAGTATACTCGGGAGCGGATAGCGATGTGCCCGTTTTCGAAGCCTGACCAGAAGACCGCTCCGTCTGCCCCTTCTGCGCGCCTTTGTTTTCGGTCAGCTGCTGGGATTAGATCCATTGTCCTGGGTGGTGGTCCGAAGAGAGGACCTGCTTCGGGAAAGTCATATTCCTGGTAGTAATGTTGGTAAGTTGACGTTGCTCTTATATCCAACAGCTCTTCCCGGCTGTATGTAATAAGACTTAAGATTTCCTGGGGTAACAATGTAAGAAATAATACATTAAAAAAATTAAAAATACTGCATAGTTTCCTAAGAACGCGAATTGAGGCAACCATCTCTGTCGGCGCCATCTAAGGGTCCTAAGGGTAAAAAATGACCCGCCTTCACTAAACCCCTAAAATAAAGCAACTGATTAATTGAATTTTAATCCCCAAATCATTTTTGCATGAAGAAACAACCTGTCATTCATCACAAACGTTGTGAATATCTGGGTTTTCCCTCTTCACAATGCAGAAAGACTGCACCACTCGTTTTTATTACAACACACCTGTCATAATTATTTTATTTAATAATAATAAACCTCTACTTTAGTATTATTACTGCTAAAGGTACTGTGTGGGTGTAAACATTTTTTTAGCAAGAGATAGCACTTGTATAGCCTAAGAAAGTAGCAGAAATGTGCAGAAAGTAGTTTTGAATGCATTTTATTGAAGGGAAACAAAAGTCTAACTTTTTTAGGAAACAGTGATTTGTTCTTATTTATATAGTGTATATATGAGGAATGCAACTACAAAATACTAGTCTTCTCCCATTTTTTTAACCATTGCCCCCACCCACAAGGTGTATAAACAACACCAATAAATAATAATAAAATAAGATAATAGATACAAAACAAAAATGTGAAGAACATACAGTTGAAGTCCGAAGTTTACATACACCTTAGCCAAATACATTTAAACTCAATTTTTCACAATTCCTGACATTTAATGCTAGTATATATTCCCTGTCTTAGGTTAGTTAGGATCACCACTTTATTTTAATAATGTGAAATAGCAGAGAGAATGATTTATTTCAGCTTTTATTTCTTTCATCACATTCCCAGTGGGTCAGAAGTTTACATGCACTCAATTAGTATTTGGTAGCATTGCCTTTAAATTGTTTAACTTGGGTAAAAGGTTTCAGGTAGCCTTCCAGAAGCTTCCCACAATAAGTTGGGTGAATTGTGGCCACTTCCTCCTGACAGAGCTGGTGTAACTGAGTCAGGTTTGTAGGCCTCCTTGCTCGCACACGTTTTTTCAGATCTGCCCACAAATTTCCTATAGGATTGAGGTCAGGGCTTTGTGATGGCCACTCCAATACCTTGACTTTGTTGTCCTTAAGCCATTTTGCCACAACTTTGGGGTAAATGTCCATTTGGAAGATCCATTTGCGACCAAGCTTTAACTTCCTGACTGATGTCTTGAGATGTTGCTTCAATATATCCACATAATTTTCCGTCCTCATGATGCCATCTATTTTGTGAAGTGCACCAGTCCCTCCTGCAGCAAAGCACCCCCACAACATGATGCTGGCACCCCCATGCTTCACGGTTGGGATGGTGTTCCTCGGCTTGCAAGGCTCTCCCTTTTTCCTCCAAACATAACGATGGTCATTATGGCCAAACAGTTCTATTTTTGTTTCATTAGACCAGAGGACTTTTCTCCAAAAAGTACGATCTTTGTCCCCATGTGCAGTTGCAAACCGTAGTCTGGCTTTTTAATGGCGGTTTTGTAGTAGTGGCTTTTTCTTTGCTGAGCGGCCTTTCAGGTTATGTCGATATAGGACTCGTTTTACTGAGGATATAGATACTTTTGTACCTGTTTTCTCCAGCATCTTCACAAGGTCCTTTGCTGTTGTTCTGGGATTGATTTGCACTTTTTGCACCAAAGTACATTCATCTCTAGGAGACATAACGCGTCTCCTTCCTGAGCGGTATGACGGCTGCGTGGTCCCATGGTGTTTATACTTGCATACTATTGTTTGTACAGATGAACGTGGTACCTTCAGGCGTTTGGAAATTGTTCCCAAGGATGATCCAGACTTGTGGAGGTCTACAATTTTTTTTCTGAGGTCTTGGCTGATTTCTTTTGATTTTCCCATGACGTCAAGCATACGAGGCAGTGAGTTTGAAGGTAGGCCTTGAAATACATCCACAGGAACACCTCCAATTGAGTCGAAGGATGTCAATTAGCCTATCAGAAGCTTCTAAAGCCATGACATAATTTTCTGTAATTTTCCAAGCTGTTTAAAGGCACAGTCAACTTAGTGTATGTAAACTTCTGACCCACTGGAATTGTGATACAGTGAATTACTGTCACGGTCGTCGTAATGGATGGACCAAGGCGCAGTGGGTATGTGAATGCTCATTTTATTTAACACGAAAAAAAAACAAGAAAACGATGAACAGATGACAAACAGCCTTGTAGGTTCACACAGCAGTACAAAGAACAATCTCCCACAATCCCCAAAACAAACAAACTCCTAATTATAGGACCTTCAATTAGAGGCAACGATAACCAGCTGCCTCCAATTGAAGGCCCCAATCCCAAATACTAAACATAGAAATAAACACCCCAGAAACAGACATAGAACTGTACAACATAGAACTAAACCAAAAACCCCGGAAACATAAATAAAACGACCCTCTACATAAACACACTCAAAACCATGTAAAACAAATACCCCCTGCCACGTCCTGACCAACCTATAATAACAAATAACCCCTTTACTGGTCAGGACGTGACAGTACCCCCCCCCCCCAAAGGTGCAGACCCCAGATGTACCTGACAACAAAAATACCCACAAAAAAACCTGCTAAACTAAAGGGAGGGAAGGGAGGGTGGCTGCCTTCACCAACGGCTCCCGTGCTACACCCCCCCTCCCCAAACCTCCTACAGTGGAGGTGGCTCAGGCTCAGGCCTTAGTCCCCTACCTGACCAGTCCACCCCCACTGAATACCTCTGCCTGAAGCCTGTCACTGTGGACCCTGGACTGTACTCTGGGACCTCCGGACTGTAGGGCGACTCTGGGAGCTCCGGACAGTAGGACGACCCTGGGAGCTCCGGACTGTAGGACGACTCTGGGAGCTCCGGACTGTAGGACGACTCTCTTGGTTCCGGACTGTAGGACGACTCTCTTGGTTCCGGACTGTAGGCCCGACTCTTTTGGTTCCGGACTGTAGACCGTCTCCCCTGGTTCCGGACACTCTGGACGAGGCACTGTTGCCGGACACTCTGGACGAGGCACTGTTGCCAAACACTCTGGACGAGGCACTGTTGCCGGAAGTTCTGGATGAGGCACTGTTTCCGGAAGTTCTGGACGAGGCACTGTTACTGGACACTCTGGACAAGGTACTGTTGTCGGAAGCTCAGGACTGGGCTGACGCACTGGAAGCCTGATGCGTGGGGCTGGTCGTGGAGGTACCAGACTGGGGACACGCACCTCAGGGCTAGGGCGGGGAGAAGGAACAGGACGTACTGGACTGCTCTGATGCACTGGAAGCCTAGTGCATGGGGCTGGTACTGGAGGTATCAGACTAGGGACACGCACCCCAAGGCTAGTGCGAGGAGCGGGAACAGGACGTACTGGACTGGGCTGACGCACTGGAAGCCTAGTGCGTGGTTGTGGCTTAGGAGACGCCAGACTAAGGACACGCACCTCAAGGCTAGTGCGAGGAGCGGGAACAGGACATACTGGACTGAGCTGATGCACTGGAAGCCTGGTGCGTGGTGCTGGCTTGGGATGTGCCAGACTGGAGACACGCACCTCACGGCTAGTGCGAGGAGCAGGAACAGGATACACTGGACCGTGAAGACGCACTGGCGGTCTCGACCGCAGCACTGGCTCCACCCTTACTGGCTGGATGCCCGCTTCCCCCTGGCAAATGCGGGGCACTGGCACCGCGCACACCGGCCTGTAAATACTTGGCCTTGACGCCGTGCGCATTACTCCGAAGCACGGGACCTGTCCAGTAATAGGTTGCCTCCAAAAAGCACGGGGATTTGGCTTGGGGCTTAATCCTGGCCCCACCAAACTACCCGTGTGCCCCCCCAAAAAAATTATTGGGGCTGCCTCTCAGGTTTAAACGCCAACCGTGTACCCCTGTAACATTCCCGGTCCTCTTTAACCTTCCTCCATGGGCCCTGTTCAGCTATAATCTCCTCCCAGGTCCACGACTCCCGATAGTCCACCTGCTGCTCCTTCCTCCGCTGCTTGGTCCGTGGTTGGTGGGAGATTCTGTCACGGCCGTCATAATGGATGGACCAAGGCGCAGCAGGTATGTGAATGCTCATTTTTATTAAACACGAAAAAAAACAAGAAAACGATGAATGGACGACAAACAGCCTTGTAGGCTCACACAGCAGTACAAAGAACAATCTCCCACAATCCCCAAAACAAACAAACTCCTAATTATAGGACCTTCAATCAGAGTCAACGATAACCAGCTGCCTCCAATTGAAGGCCCCAATCCCAAATACTAAACATAGAAATAAACACCCTAGAAACAGACATAGAACTGTACAACATAGAACTAAACCAAAAACCCCGGAAACATAAATAAAACGCCCCTCTACATAAACACACACTCAAAACCATATAAAACAAATATCCCCTGCCACATCCTGACCAACCTATAATAACAAATAACCCCTTTACCTGTCAGGACGTGACAATTATAAGTGAAATAATCTGTCTGGAAAAAGTTGTTGGAAAAATAACTTAGGACATCTACTTTGTTCATGACACAACTGACTTGCCAAAACTATAGTTTGTTAACAAGAAATGTATGGAGTGGTTGAAAAACGAGTTTTAATGACTCACAACCTAAGTGTATGTAAACTTCCGGCTTCAACTGTAAATCAATCAACTCTAATTAGCACATGTAGGACAGTATGCAAGTTTGTGTGCATGGACTTACAAATGTATTTCTCACATGTGCAGCACATAGTATTTGTTTTACAGTGCTTCTTTTGGGGCCAGAATTGGCATCTCCTCCTCTTGCCTGCCCCAGCTGCAGCCTCAGGTGGATCAGGACAAGATTTAGCCCCCTGAACAGCTTTCACAAGTGGTGCAGAGGCTGCTGTGCGGGGGAGGCGCTCCCTTCTTTGGGGTCACAAGTGCCTTTCCCAGCTGCTCCAGGAACACCCTCCTCTTGTTCCGCTTATCAGGCATCCAGGTAGGGTTGATCTTGTTCCATATCACGAAGGCATTGTATAAGGACACATCAATGATGTTATAGAAGATGACCAGGGGCCAGCGGGCAGTCATCCTCCTGCAGCTGTAAGTTTCAATCACCTTGTCCAGGTTGTCCACACCTCCTTTGTTGTGGTTGTAGTCCAGGATGCTGGCTGGCTTCCTGTCCTCACGATCACTGATCTCAGCCATTTTGTGCAGTGTGCTCAGGAGGACCAAATTCTTGTTCTTCTTTGGGAGGTAAGAAACAAGAGTGGTGGTGAAGGCAAACTTTGAGGAGAAGGTCTCTCTCCCCCTTGTTGCTAGGAGTGCAGGGTGGAGCTCAGGCTTGTTCTTCCTAACTGTGCCAACCATGGTGATCTTCCTCTTCACGAGCTGCTGGCTGAGTTTATAAGAGGTGAAGAAATTGTCACACGTGACATTGTGCCCCCTCAGTCCATCTGTTACATCAAGCACAACCTGCATCCTCTGGTTCTTCCTATCTGGGCCTCCACTGGTCGGCTTCCCTGTGTAGACTTGCATCTTCCCAGCATAGCTGGATTAGGCGTCACAGGCCACCCATATCTTGACGCCATACTTTGCTGGCTTGCTGGACATATACTGCCAGAAAGGACAGCAACCTTTTGACAAAATAAATTACTATCAGTAATTAGTATCATTGTCACAGAAAACAATCACATAAATCAATGATATTACAGCAATGCATAATGAAATTAACAGTGAAAATCACTTACATTACAGATATGAAGCTAAAAATGTACCTCTGAATGGAACCAATTGCTCATCCTCTGTTACTTCAGACCCAGGTTTGTAGAGGTATGGCAGACGCTCCACCCACTTTTCCCAGACCTCTCTTATGGCCGCCAGTTTGTCTCTCACACGTCCTGCAGGTCTTGACTCACGGTTATCAAATCGTAGCATTCTTGAGAAAGTGTGAAAGACTTTCAGTGGCATCGTGGCACGGAAAATCGCCCTTCCACTCTGCATTTCAGAGGCCACATGTAGCCTCGCCTCGGGACCTATACACACTCACTAAGATTAGCAGCCCTATGTAGGCACGCACGTCAATCAATCAAATGTATTTATAAAGCCCTTTTTACATCAGCCGATGTCACAAAGTACTATACATAAACCCAGCCTAAAACCACAAACAGCAAGCAATGCAGATGTAGAAACACGGTGGCTAGGAAAAACTCCCTAGAAAGGCAGTAACCTAGGAAGAAACCTTGAGAGGAACCAGGCTCTGAGAGGTGGCCAGTCCTCTTCTGGCTGTGCCGGGTGGAGATTATAACAGTACAAGGCCAAGATGTTCAAACGTTCATAGATGACCAGCAGGATCAAATAATAATAATCACAATGGTTGTAGAGGGTGCAACAGATCAACACCTCGGGAGTAAATGTTAGTTAGCTTTTCATAGCCGATCATTCAGAGTTAGAGACAGCAGGTGCAGTAGAGAGAGAGAGTCGAAAACAGCAGGTCCGAGACAAGGTAGCACGTCCGGTGAACAGGTCAGTGTTCCATAGCCGCAGGCAGAACAGTTGAAACTGGAGCAGCAGCATGACCAGGTGGACTGGGGACAGCAAGGAGTCATCAGGCCAGGTAGTCCTGAGGCATGGTCCTAGGGCTCAGGTCCTCCGAGAGAAGAGAAAGTGAGAGAGAATTAGAGGGAGCATACTTAAATTCACACAGGACACCAGATAAGACAGGAGAAATACTCCAGATATAACAGACTGACCGTAGCCCTCTGACAAAAACTATTGCAGCATAATTACTGGAGGCTGAGACAGGAGGGGTCGGGAGACACTGTGGCCCCGTGCGACGATACCCCCGGACAGGGCCAACCAAGCAGGATATAACCCCACCCACTTTGCCAAAGCACAGCCCCCACACCACTAGAGGGATATCTTCAACCACCAACTTACTACCCTGAGACAAGGCAGAATATAGCTCACAAAGATCTCCCCCACGGCACGAACCCGAGGGGGGCACCAACCCAGACAGGAAGAACACGTCAGTGACTCAACTCACTCAAGTGACGCACCCCTCCTAGGGACAGCATGGAAGAGCACCAGTAAGCCAGTGACTCAGCCCTCGTAATAGGGTTAGAGGCAGAGAATCCTAGTGGAGAGAGGGGAACTGGCCAGGCAGAGACAGCAATGGCGGTTCGTCGCTCCAGTGCCTTTCCGTTCACCTTCACACCCCTGGGCCAGACTGCACTCAATCATAGGACCTACTGAAGAGACGAGTCTTCAAATAAAGACTTAAAAGTTGAGAACGAGTCTGCGTCTCTCACATGGATAGGCAGACCATTCCATAAAAATGGAGCTCTATAGGAGAAAGCCCTGTCTCCAGCTGTTTGCTTAGAAATTCTAGGGACAATAAGGAGGCCTGCGTCTTGTGACCGTAGTGTACGTGTAGGTATGTACGGCAGGTCAATCTCATCCATCTTTTTCCAGTTGTCTCCATATTTACGGAAACCCTTCAAATTTGTCATCTCTAGGATGATTTTGCGATGGCTGGTGTGATGAACATGTAGAATGTTGAGGCGACGTCCTGGGCATGGGCGACTGCATGTCTTGTGGGCCCTGTGGTCATCCTTATGACATTTTGTGCTGCCATCCCTGGTTGTCATATGGTGACAAGGACCATATTATTTTGCTGTTTGACAAACATGTCTCTCTTTCAGCTTGGGGGATTTCTTCTTCATCTGAAGTTGATGCATCATGCTCTGGGTTGTATTCTTCCCCATCTTCTTCAGATACCTCCTCCTCTTCTAAATCATTGTTCTCTTGTTCCTCCTGGACATCTGAAAAAAAATCTGATCTACGACCTGTTGGGCACTGAAACGTACACTTATGGCTTCAGCAAAGAGAGAACTGGGGGGACTGTCATCTGCAGCACCTTTATGGCCTCTGACTGCATTCCCCAATAGTCAACAATTCTTTCAAGAAATGTTTATTTTCTCTGGTATTTTGTTTATTTAGTCTGTGAACTTGAGTCATGTGTGGCGTTGTGGAGGGGAGATGCTGCACATGCACAAGAAAGTTTCAATCAGTAGCACACAATCTCAATTTCTCATTTTGTGCGCGTGTGTGTGTTTTTTTTGTGGTGTGTAAATTATTTTATAACGGCCGGGTCAAAAATGACCCTAAGACAATCGTTGTACCTTGATGGTGTACAGCTTCCACTTACGGCGTTGTTTAACTTTTTCTAATGTTGGGGTCACTCTAGGAAAAATCATCAAATTTCAAGTTGAAAAAATATTAAGCTTCTTAGCAGAGGCCGTCAGGATTTGATTTAATATCTGCTGGTACTTGATAGAGTCCATGATACCATGTATCCTTACAACTTGACCAGGGCCTTTGGAAGAAAAACAGCCCCACAACATCAAAGATCCACCACCATACTTCACAGTGGGGATGAGGTACTTTTCTGCATGGCTATCTTTCTGTTTACGCAAAACACACCTCTGGTGTTTATTGTCAAAAATATATATTTTGGTTTCATCTAACCATTGAACCGGTCCCATTGAAAGTTCCAGTAATGTTTGGCAAACTGTAGGCGGTTGAGTTTGTTGTTTGATGACTGTCTTTTTATGGCAACCCTCCCAAACAAGTTGTGGTTATGTAGGTGGCGTCTAATCATAGTTTTGGAGACTTTCTGACCCCAAAACCCAACTAACGTTTGCAATTCTCCACCTGCGATCCTTGGAGATTTTTGGGCTACTCGAACCATCCTCCTCACTGTGCGTGGGGTCAATATAGACACACGTCCTCTTCCAGGCTGATTGTTAACATCTCCAGTTGCTTTAAACTTCTTAATTATTGCCCTGATAGTGGAAATAGGTATTTTCAACCATTGAGCTATTTTCTTATAGCCATTTTCTGATTTGTGCAGCTTAACAACCTTTTGTTGCACATCATTACTGTATTCTCGGGTCTTTCCCCATAGTGATGGATGACGATGGGAACTTGTCCTGTGTGTCACATATTCATACCCCAGTGAAACAGAAAGTCATGGTTTACCACTTAAGTGTTCCTAATCACTCAGGTGAACTTAAACATGTAAAATATGAATGGGAATATACTTAAGTAAAATTTTATTTATAAGAATTTCTAGGGGTGCCAATAATTGTGGCACACGTTTTAATCATTTTACAATTACAGGTTTGATTTTTGTGAATATTTTGAATGAAAGACCAAGAGGATAAACAGCAAAGATTTTTTTCACAGCCCATTTTTCTCATATTTATCAAGGCTGCCAATATTAGTGGAGGGCACTGTAGGCGTTCCTTTTGTCCAGGTGGGAAAAGGCAGTGTGGAGTGCGATTGAGTCATCTGTGGAGCTGTTGGGGAGGTATGCGAATTGCGGTGGGTCTAAGGTTTCCGGAATGATGGTGTTGATGTGAGCCATGACCAGCCTTTCAAGCACTTCATGGCTACCGATGTGAGTGCTACGGGCGGAAGTAATATTGGCAGGTTACCTTCGCTTTCTTGGGCCCAGGGACTATGTAATACCTACATGTTTCAAGCAGACCACCAGACTCGGTGAGGGAGAGGTTGAAAATGTCAGTGAAGACACTTGCCAGTTGGTCCGCCCATGCTCTGAGTACACATCCTGGTAATCTGTCTGGTCCTTTGGCCTTGTTAATGTTGACCTGTTCAAAGGTCTCGCTCACATCGGCTACGGAGAGCGTGATCACACAGTTGTCCGGAACAGCTGGTGCTATCCTCATTTGAACTGTGTACGCAAGTATTATTGACCAAAAATATTGACTTCAACACTGAGCATATTATAAAGTATGTCCTTTTCTCAGAGTATGATTGGGCTTATTTTTGCCCCTAAAGAAGTAATGTAATATTCAGCATAGACTTTGAGTCAAGTGTTCCAAACAAGGTAAACATATAGGGCCAGTTTCCCGGTCCTAAATCTACTCATGGAATGCAAAGCATGCTCAATGGAGAATCTCCAGTCCGGGAAACTGGCACTGTAATATGTTAGCCAGTGCTTGGCAGGGTCATGTGGGGGCTCTCATCCCTCTTGTGAAGTGACCAAATAGAGGACAGAGGTGGGGGACACAGTAACTCCTGGAACACAGTCAAGCCTTAATAGGCAATGAGGACTACCTGAGGCAGCTGCATCGAGTCATTGTATTCAGGCCTGTCCATCTGCTATCTGAGGCAGATGCATCTAGTCATTGTATTCAGGCCTGTCCATCTGCTATCTGAGTCAGATGCATCTAGTCATTGTATTCAGGCCTGTCCATCTGCTAGCTGAGGCAGATGCATCTAGTCATTGTATTCAGGCCTGTCCATCTGCTAGCTGAGGCAACTGCATCAGAATACATGAGGAGCAAGGGGAGGTTGACTGTAAAAGTGACAAATTGAAAATATAGGCTAGTCATTGACCTTAAACATCACTATGTTTGCCAATTCATTGCACATAGAATATGAACTGGATTGGAATCAGAAGGCTGTTGTACTGCTTAGGCATGTCTTACCGACTTCTCACATGAAAAAGTAAACAGCTATGCTATTTCAAGAACAGAACCATTCAAATCATTGTTGCAGGGCAGGTTGAGGTACGTTCTCTGCTTAGCTGTTGATCAAAGAGGATCCTCCCTTGTCCCAATGTAAAAAATGTGCAGGTATTACTGACATGGTCAGGGAAAATACACTGATATTAAGTATTTATTAAGTATAACATTCACAGTACACCACCAGTGCATATTGATAATAAAATAATTTCTGCCTCCGTCTCTCATTCTCTCTGTGAAAAATCCTCACGTGAAAAAGCCAACAATCCGAAGATGGACGCCAAAATCTTTCTTTCTAATTTATTCTGCAAGTCTCAGGGAAGACAAGACACATTATGAGGCCACTCCGACAGATGACAGGTTGCACAAAGTCAGCACTCCATCACCAGGAAAGGAGGCAGCAAATGGCATAGATTTGATATTATTTATTTATATATTTTTGTATTTTGAGACACTGGCAAGGATATGAGCTGTGGTCACCCAGACGGTAAATCTGAGAGTCCACAGTTCCTGGTTGTAAGTAATATGGATGCTATATGAGGATGGGTTTTTTTCATCTGTTTTGGCCCCGACCCCTGGCTTCCTGTCTTATCTCAGCACATTTTCAGGTGCTTTGTCACAGAGGGACCACAGTGCACTTCAGTCAGAGAGCGGGGTTGGGAGAATGGGAATTAATCAGCCTGATGTCTTCTTGTTGTCAGTACCTTCAGACAAATGGACCAGAAGATACTAGCTTTGAGGATATTATCAATGATGAGGAGGGTAAAGGTGGGAGTGATGGTGGAAATTATGATTTTGTTGTTGTAATACCATTGTGGGAGCAGTATTGTACCTTTGCCATTACAATTAAATATTATACATTCAAATATATAAAGTCATCTCTGCACCCAGACCCAAACCAGCTACTCGATTGAAACATTTTAACACCAGTCTCATAAGAGACTACACATTAAGTAAAGCTCTGTGTATAATAGATGTATTGCCTTTGTCGTTTATTTCGCCAGATAAACCTGAAATGTAGCCTTGTAGCCAGTATACCTTTTCTTTGTAGCCTATTTTTACATTCCATGACTACATTCCTTCTCTATTAGGCCTTCAGACAGAGCCTGGTGAAAGGACGTGATATCTCCACTCTCCTCAGCTCTGTGCCAGTGCTGCCATCTTAATCAAATTTAGCATGAACGGTTCCCAGACATCCCATTATATTGCCCACAGTATGCCTATTGAACACAGTCGACAATGCTAGAGCCCAGGCTTTACACACATAACTGGCCATTGCTCTGCAGAGTAATGTGGATGTCTGGTGCTTCATGATAAGGCCTGCTGGGAGAGGGAGAGATCACTCACCCAGACAATATTTACTGGGAAACAGTGACTCCATGTGGTGGGGAGTACACACTCAATTTGGAAAATAGGTAGTAAATCTATGCAGTGTCTTTCTGAATACATCAGGCCTTGTCCCCAAATAAGAGCAAAACTGAATTGCAATGGGTTCATATTGAATGACCCTGTTAAAACATGTCCACATGCATGGTTCGTGTGCAGTAGTTGGCACTGGTATTCAAAGGTCTACATGTTGCCTAGGAAACAACGGTTGGGGTTGCAAAATATTCTGTCAAAATACATGTGGCACTCACATATCAGGTTGAACATCGAACTTGACAAAATGAGTAAGTTCTTCGTATACAGTACCAGCCAAAAGTTTGGACACAAACTCATTCAAGGGTTTTTCTTTATTTTTACTATTTTCTACATTGTAGAATAACAGTGAAGACTATGAAATAACAAGTGTTAAACAAAGTAGCCACCCTTTGCCTTGATGACAGCTTTACACACTCTTGGCATTATTTCAACCACCTTCATTGGAAAGCTTTTCCAACAGTTTTGAAGGAGTTCCCACATATGCTGAGCACTTCCTGGCTGCTTTTCCTTCACTCTGCAGTCCAACTCATCCCAAACCATCTCAATTGGGTTGAGGTCGGGTGATTGTGGAGGCCACGTCATCTGATGCAGCACTTCTTCACTCTCCTTCGTGGTCAAATAGCCCTTACACAGCCTGGAGGAGTGTTGGGTAATTTTTCTGTTGAAAAACAAATGATAGTCCCACCAAAAGCAAACCAGATGGGATGGCTTATCGCTGCAGAATGCTGTGGTAGCCATGCTGGTTAAGTGTGCCTTGAATTCTAAATAAATCACTGACAGTGTCACCAGCAAAGCACCCCCACACCATCACACCACCTCCTCCATGCTTCATTGTGGGAACCACACATGCGGAGATCATCCGTTCACCTGCTCTGCGTCTCGAAAAAAGACACGGCAGTTGGAACCAAAAATCTCAAATTTGGAGTCATCAGACCAAAGGATAGATTTCCACCGTCCATTAGTGTCCTTTAGTAGTGGTTTCTTTGTAGAAATTCGACCATGAAGGCCTGATTCACGCAGTCTCCTCTGAACAGTTGATGTTGAGATGTGTCTGTTACTTGAACTCTGTGAACCATTTATTTGGGCTGCAATTTTTGAGGCTGGTAATGAACTTATCCTCTGCAGCAGAGGCAACTCTGGGTTGTCCTTTCCTGTGGCAGTCCTCATTAGAGCCAGTTTCATGATAGCTCTTGATAGTTTTTGCAGATTAACTGACCTTCATGTCTTAAAGTAAAGATGGACTGTAGTTTCTTTTTGCTTATTTGAGCTGTTCTTGCCATAAAATGGATTTAGTCTTTTACCAAATAGGGCAATCTTCTGTATACCAACCTTATCTAGTCACAACACAACTGATATGCTCAAACACATTAAGAAGGAAAGAAATTCCACAAATTAACTTTTAACAAACACACCTGTTAGTTGAAATGCATATCAGGTGACTACCTCATGAAGCTGGTTGAGAGAATGCGAAGAGTGTGCAACGCTATCATCAAGGCAAAGGGTGGCTACTTGAAGAATTTCAAATATAAAATATATTCTGATTTATTTAACACTTTTTTTGGTTACTACATGAGTCCATGTGTTATTTCATAGTTTTGATGTCTTCACTATTATTCTACAATGTAGAAAATATTAAAAATAAAGAAAATCCATTGAATGAGTATGTGTGTCCAAACATTTGACTGGTACTGTATTTTGTTCTATTTATTCTGTCAGTTTTACAAGGCTGTCTCCAATTGATACAAGAAGAGAGCCAGAATGACAAACCAACAACTTATATGTTCATCAAACAGCACACACTTTGTCCTTGGAAATAGAGTTTAATAGAAATCTACAGCCCCAGAGACCAAACACCTATTTCCCCACATCTTCCCTTATTTACTTTCAACAGTCTGAAACAAAAGATCTCTATCGACAGTATATTCATAATGTTTCCTTTAACTACACAGAGGTTGGAGGAGTGGAGAACGTTTTTAATTACTGACTAAATAGACTTTGCCAGATGGGTTCTGTCTCACTCTCGCACACAAGCAGACACACACACACATTGTTCACTCTCCCACAATTTCTCCTCCAACTCCCTCTCTTCATCTGGCTCCTGTTATTCACTGTCTACTCCCAACACACCCCCATCCTGATTAGCTCCCATTATGTACCCACTCCAACACACTCCACACACACTCTCCTCCAACACGCCCCACTATCCGACACAATTACAACAGCTACCCACATTCAAAATTACACACCCACGCATGCACCCCTGCACACAAAGGCCCACAATCAACTCACTCAATGCCATAGTCTCCTGGCACAACCATGGTTGAAATGAAATGAGACGGCAATGCGACAACAAAGAGAGAGGCCTGAGGACGAAAACAAGTTGTTTGGCAACCTGTGTGTCACGAACGTCAAAGGCTGGGTTTGAAGCAAGACCTTAGGGAGGATATCATGTTTATTAGTGTCACGAAATCACATCCCCCTTCGTAGATGTGACGGAGCCAAATAGTCAGTTGGACACACAATAACTAGAAAGTAGCTGCTACAGCTAGTGTTATTATGGAGATGGTACTTAACGTCTATCCTTCAACACCACAACTAAGAGTAACAATGAGGTTTTGTGGACGGCTTTAGAAGTAAAACACAAGGGAACTACACATGTTAATTTGAGAACACCATTTTTTGTGTTCAAGATGTGGCCTTGTATTGACAATTGAGGAATGAAGGTACTATTATACACTGGGTTTAACATCACAATACAAAACAGCATTGCAATAGAGAACAGCATTGCAATACAGAACAGAATTACAATACAGAACATTATTACAATACAGAACCAATTTATAATACAGGACAGATGTAAAATACAAAGCAGAATCACAATACAGAACAGCATTACGATACAGAACAGATTTACAATACAGAACAGATGCACCGCTTATGGTTTTGGAATGTTTTACCGAAGATCACAAACACAAAAGAACAACTCCAATTCCAGCATAGGGGCGTTTGTTATTATGTACTTCATGGTTACTGGCAGGATCTAACCTAAATGTAGCTCAAGTATTATTTTGTAAATTGTACATTTTATGTCAAGGCAGCTATTCAGTGTTGATGAAGTTTGCATTTACTGTATCCTGAAAAAGGAACTCTAGAAACAACAAAGAGGCTTACACATTAAGGTTTCAAGCAGGGCTGTTTAATTCCATTAATGGAGGGCCGAAACAGTTAAGTTTTTTGTTTCTACCTGATAGTTAATTGCACTCACCTGATGTTTGGGCTCCCGAGTGGTGCAGTGGTCTAAGGCACTATAGTCTCTGGATCGAATCCAGGCTGTATCACATCCGGCCGTGATTGGGAGTCCCATAGGGCGGCGCACAATTGACCCAGCATTGTGAATAAGAATTTGTTCTTAACTGACTTGCCTAGTTACATTTTTTTTAAATGTTACTTTACGTATAAGTCCCAGATCTGAATTAGTCCCTTATTAGGAGAGAAGAATCGTAAATGTTTTGTCCCTCCATGACCGACATTGAACAGCCCTGGTTTAAAGGAACTGAACAATTATGGTTTACCACAATATCAAAACAAGGATAATGAGAACAAACTCAAAATAATGTTATCTTGTTATGTCACTCCAAAATAAGTTTCTGCAGTACTGATATGTTGCTGCTGATATGTGCTCTCATTTTCCAGGTCAAAGAGTTGATGTTTTCCGCTCATACTAAACTCCCACATAGACTATCCACATTTCCTGGACTGACACCTCCACCAGTTCTAGGGGTACAGAAGGCAAAAACAGGCTCACAGACTCTCATTAGTGGCATAACAGCAACTCATTTCAAATGGCAAGTGTGTGTGTGTGTGTGTGTGTGTGTGTGTGTGTGTGTGTGTGTGTGTGTGTGTGTGTGTGTGTGTGTGTGTGTGTGTGTGTGTGTGTGCGCGTGTGTGCGTGCGTGCGTGCGTGCGTGTGTGTGTGCGTCAGATGGGGAACCAAGGCTATCTAGCATGTTTTCTTAATGTAGAATAGGAATGTCTAGTTCAGAGCTACAGGTTAACTGAAACGAAGGAGACCAGTCAAAATGACTAAGCCCTATAGCCAAGCTAGTACTCTCCATATTGACACTTCCCTCAGAGTATGCCATTATTTCTTAACTCACAGAATGACAAACTTTGACTCAAATGATTCAGAATAACAAGTTAATAGTTACAGTAACTTATAGCAGTGTATGAATCAAATCCATTATATAGTAGGCCTAATAGCAGTACTGGTAGCAGCAGCAGCAGCAGCAGCAGCAGCAGTAGTAGTAGTAGTAGTAGTAGTAGTAGTAGTAGTAGCAGCAGTAGCTGCAGTAGTAGTAGTAGTAGCTGGAGTAGCTGCAGTAGTAGGAGTAGTAGTAGTAGCAACAGCAGAAGTAGTAGTAGTAGCAGCAATAGTAGTAGTAGTAGAAGTAGCAGCAGTAGCTGCAGTAGTAGTAGTAGCAGCAGTAGCTGCAGTAGTTGTAGTAGTAGTTGCAGTAGTAGGAGCAGGAGTACTAGAAACAGCAGCAGTAGCACCAGTAGTAGTAGTAGCAGCAGTAGTAGTAGCAGCAGCAGCATCAGCAGTAGTAGTAGCAGCAGCAGCAGTAGTTGTATTAATAGTAGCAGTAGTAAAAGCAGCAGCAGTAGTAGAAGCAGCAGCTGCAGTAGTAAGAGCAGTAGTAATAGTAGTAGTAGTAGTAGTAGTAGTAGTAGTAGTAGCAGCTGCAATAGTAGGAGCAGTAGTAGTAGTAGCAGCAGAAGCAGCAGTAGTAATAGTAATAGTAGCAGCTGCAGTAGTAAGAGCAGAAGTAGTAGAGTAAGTAGTAGCAGCAGTAGGCCTAGTGGTATTAGTAGTAGTAGCAGCAGTAAAAGTAGTAGAAGTAGTAGTAGTAGTAGTCGTAGAAGCAGTAGGCCTAGTAGTAGTAGCAGTAGTAAAACCAGCAGTAGTAGTAGTAGTAGTAGTAGTAGTAGCAGTTGTAGCAGGAGAAGGACTAATGCAGCAGCAGTAGTAGTAGTAGTAGAAGCAGCAGCTGCAGTAGTAGGAGCAGTAGTAGTAGCAGAAGTAATAGTAGCAGAAGCAGCAGTAGTAATAGTAGCAGCTGCAGTAGTAAGAGCAGAAGTAGTAGAGTAAGTAGTAGTAGCAGCAGCAGTAGTAGTAGTAGTCGTAGCAGCAGTAGGCCTAGTGGTATTAGTAGTAGCAGCAGCAGTAAAAGCAGCAGCAGCTGCAGTAGTAGCAGCGGCTGCAGTAGAAGTAGTAGTAGTTGTAGTAGTCGTAGCAGCAGTAGGCCTAGTAGTAGTAGCAGTAGTAAAAGCAGCAGCAGTAGTAGGAGTAGTAGTAGTGTTAGCAGTAGTAGTCGTAGCAGCAGTAATAGCAGCAGCAGCAGTAGTAGTAGCTGCAGAAGTAGGAGCAGTAGTAGAAGTAGTAGAAGTAGTAGTAGCAGTAGTAAATGCAGTAGTAGTAGAAGCAGCAGCTGCAGTAGTAGGAGCAGCAGTAGTAGTAGTAGTAGTAGTAGTAGTAGTAGTAGTAGTAGCAGCAGCAGAACCAGTAGTAGAGTAAGTAGTAGCAGTAGTAGTAGTAGTCGTAGCAGCAGTAGGCCGAGTGGTAGTAGTAGTATTAGTAGTAGTAGCAGCAGTAAAAGCAGCAGCAGTAGTAGCAGCAGCTGCAGTAGAAGTAGTAGTAGTAGTTGTTGTTGTTGTAGCAGCAGTAGGCCTAGTAGCAGTAGTAAAAGCAGCAGTAGTAGTAGTAGTAGTAGCAGTATGCCTAGTGGTAGTAGTAGAATATGTAGGAGTAGTAACAGCAGCAGCAGTAGTAGTAGCAGCAACTGCTGCAGTAGTAGTAGTAGTAGTAGCAGCACCTACAGTAGGAGGAGCAGTATAAGTAGCATTAGTAGTAGCAGCAGTAGTAGTAGCAGTAGTAGCAGCAGCAGCAGCTGAAGTAGTAGGAGCAGTAGTAGTAGCGTAAGTAGTTGTAGTCACAGTAGTAACAGTAGAAAAAAAAGAAAAAAAATAGTAGCAGCTGCAGTAGTAGGAGTAGTAGTAGTAGCGTTAGCAGTAGTAGTCATAGCAGCAGTAGCAGCAGCTGCAGAAGTAGGAGTAGTAGTAGTAGTGTACGTAGTAGTAGTAGCAGCAGTAGTAACAGCAGCTGCAGTAGTAGTAGTAGTAGTAGTAGTAGTAGTAGTAGTAGCAGCAGCTGCAGTAGTAGTGGGAGCAGTAGTAGTAGTAGTAATAGTAGAAAAATCATCAGCAGCAGTAGTAGTAGCAGTAGTAGTAGTAGTCATAGCAGCAGTATGCCTAGTGGTAGTAGTAGAATATGTAGGAGTAGTAACAGCAGCAGCAGTAGTAGTAGCAGCAACTGCTGCAGTAGTAGTAGTAGTAGTAGTAGCAGCACCTACAGTAGGAGGAGCAGTATAAGTAGCATTAGTAGTAGCAGCAGTAGTAGTAGCAGTAGTAGCAGCAGCAGCAGCTGAAGTAGTAGGAGCAGTAGTAGTAGCGTAAGTAGTTGTAGTCACAGTAGTAACAGTAGAAAAAAAAGAAAAAAAATTGTAGCAGCTGCAGTAGTAGGAGTAGTAGTAGTAGCGTTAGCAGTAGTAGTCATAGCAGCAGTAGCAGCAGCTGCAGAAGTAGGAGTAGTAGTAGTAGTGTACGTAGTAGTAGTAGCAGCAGTAGTAACAGCAGCTGCAGTAGTAGTAGTAGTAGTAGTAGTAGTAGTAGTAGCAGCAGCTGCAGTAGTAGTGGGAGCAGTAGTAGTAGTAGTAATAGTAGAAAAATCATCAGCAGCAGTAGTAGTAGCAGTAGTAGTAGTAGTCATAGCAGCAGTATGCCTAGTGGTAGTAGTAGAATATGTAGGAGTAGTAACAGCAGCAGCAGTAGTAGTAGCAGCAACTGCTGCAGTAGTAGTAGTAGTAGTAGTAGCAGCACCTACAGTAGGAGGAGCAGTATAAGTAGCATTAGTAGTAGCAGCAGTAGTAGTAGCAGTAGTAGCAGCAGCAGCAGCTGAAGTAGTAGGAGCAGTAGTAGTAGCGTAAGTAGTTGTAGTCACAGTAGTAACAGTAGAAAAAAAAGAAAAAAAATAGTAGCAGCTGCAGTAGTAGGAGTAGTAGTAGTAGCGTTAGCAGTAGTAGTCATAGCAGCAGTAGCAGCAGCTGCAGAAGTAGGAGTAGTAGTAGTAGTGTACGTAGTAGTAGTAGCAGCAGTAGTAACAGCAGCTGCAGTAGTAGTAGTAGTAGTAGTAGTAGTAGTAGTAGTAGTAGTAGTAGTAGTAGTAGTAGCAGCAGCTGCAGTAGTAGTGGGAGCAGTAGTAGTAGTAGTAATAGTAGAAAAATCATCAGCAGCAGTAGTAGTAGCAGTAGTAGTAGTAGTCATAGCAGCAGTATGCCTAGTGGTAGTAGTAGAATATGTAGGAGTAGTAACAGCAGCAGCAGTAGTAGTAGCAGCAACTGCTGCAGTAGTAGTAGTAGTAGTAGCAGCAGCACCTACAGTAGGAGGAGCAGTATAAGTAGCATTAGTAGTAGCAGCAGTAGTAGTAGCAGTAGTAGCAGCAGCAGCAGCTGAAGTAGTAGGAGCAGTAGTAGTAGCGTAAGTAGTTGTAGTCACAGTTGTAACAGTAGCATTAGTAGTAGAAGTTGTGGTGGTAAGAGCAGCTGCAGTAGTAGGAGCAGTAGCAAAAGTAGTAGTAGTAATAGCAGTAGCAGCAGCAGCAGCAGCAGTAGTAGTCATAGCAGCAGTAGGCCTAGTTGTAGTAGTAGTAAGACCACACTCAATGAGCTGTATAAGACCATAAGCAAACAAGAAAATGCTCATCCAGAGGCAGTGCTCCTAGTGGCCAGAGACATCAATGTAGGCAAACTTAAATCCGTTTTACCTCATTTCTACCAGCATGTCAATTGCTACCAGAGAAAAAAAAACTATACTCCACACACAGAGACGCGTACCAAGCTCTCCCTCGCCCTCCATTTGGAAAATCTGACCATAATTCTATCCTCCCGATTCCTGCTTACAAGCAACAGCTAAAGCAGGAAGTACGAGTGACTCGCTCAATACGTAAGTGGTCAGATGACGCAGATGCTACACTACAGGACTGTTTTGCTGACACAGACTGGATTATGTTCTGGGATTCATCCAATGGCATTGAGGAGTATATCACCTCAATCACCAGCTTCAATAATAAGTGCATTGACGTCTTCCCCACAGTGCCCGTACGTACATATCCCAACCAGAAGCCATGGATTACAGTCAACATCTGCACCGAGCTAAAGGCTAGAGTTGCCGTTTTCAAGGAGCGGGACACTAATCCGGACGCTTATAAGAAATCCCGCTATGCCCTCAGACGAACCATCAAACAGGCAAAGCGTCAATACAGGACTAAGATTGAATCCTACTACACCGGCTCTGACGCTCGTCGGATGTGGCAGGGCTCACAAACTATTACAGACTGCGAAGGAAACCTACCCGGAAGCTGTCCAGTGATGCGAGCCTACCAGACGAGCTATATGCCTTTTATGCTCGCTTTGAGGCAAGTGTAACAGTTTAGCTTCCGTCCCTCTCCTCGCCCCTACCAGGGCTCGAACCAGGGACCCTCTACACACATCAACAACTGCCTCCCACGAAGCATCGTTAACGATCGCTCCACAAAAGCTGCCACCCTTGCAGATCAAGGGGAACAACTACTTCAATCTCAGAGCAAGTGACGTCACCGATTGAAGCGCTACTAGCGCGCACCCCACTAACTAGCTAGCCATGTTACACAAGCAACACTAAGCATGCATGAGAGCACCAGCTGTTCTGGACGACTGTGTGATCACACTCTCCGTAGCCGATGTGAGCAAGACCTTTAAACAGATCAACATTCACAAGGTCGCGGGGCCAGAACGTGTACTCAGAGCATGCGTGGACCAACTGGCAGGTGTCTTCACTGACATTTTCATCCTCTCCCTGACCGAGTCTGTAATATCTACCTGCAGACCACTATAGTACCTGTGCCCAAGAAAGCAAAGGTAACCTGCCTAAATTACTTCCACCCCGTAGCACTCACGTCGGTGGCCATGAGTACTTTGAAAGGCTGGTCATGGCTCACATCAACACCATCATCCCAGAAACCCTAGACCCACTCCAATTCGAATACCGCCGCAACATATGCACAGATGATGCAATCTCAATCGCACTCCACACTGCCCTTTCTCACCTGGACAAAAGGAACACCTATGTGAGAATGCTGTTCATTGACAGATCAGTGTTCAACACCACAGTGCCCACAAAGCCATTCACTAAGCTAAGGACCCTGGGACTAAACACCTCCCTCTGCAACTGGATCCTGGACTTCCTGATGGGCCGCCCCCAGGTGGTAAGGGTAGGCAACAACACATCTGCCACACTGATCCTCAACACGGAGGTCCCTCAGGGGTTCGAGCTTAGTCCCCTCCTGTACTCCTTGTTCACCCACGACTGTGTGGCCAAGCACAACTCCAACACCATCATTATGCTGACACAACGGTGGTAGGCCTGATCACCAACATCGATGAGAGCCTATAGGGAGGAGGTCAGAGACCGGTTAGTGTGGAGCCAGGATAACAACCTCTCCCTCAATGTGAGCAAGACAAAGGGAATAATTGTGGACTACAGGACAAGAAGGGCCGAACACGCCCCCATTCACATCGACGGGGCTGTCCTCATCACCAACAAACTATCATGGTCAAAACACACCAAGAAAGTCGTAAAGAGGGCACAACAATGCCTTTTCCCTCTCAGGTACTGAAAAGATTTGGCATGGGTTCCCAGATCCTCAAAAGGTTCTACAGCTGCACCATCGAGAGCATCCTGATCGGTTGCATCACTGCCTGGTATGGCAACTGCTCGGCATCTGACTAAGGCACTACATGCATGCAGCCCAGTACATCACTGGGGCCAAGCTTCTTGCCATCCAGGACCTATATACTAGGCACATGTAAAATGACATCGACTAACCTGTACCCCCCAAATTGACTTTATACCCGTACCCGCTGTATGTAGCCTCATTATTGTTGTTTTATTGTGTTACTTTTTAAAATGTTTTTTTTTTAGATCAAATGTTTTACTTTAGTTAATTTAGTAAATATATTCTTAACTCTATTTTCTTAAAACTGCATTGTTGGTTAAGGGCTTGTAAGTAAGCATTTCACGGCAATACACCTGTTGTATTCGGTGCATGTGACAAATACATTTTGATTTGAATACGCACACACATTCACACACACTTTGTTTGTACTGTTGACTTTTGTATGAATTATTTTTAACAAAATATTTGTATGTAGTTGTCATGTATTCATTATCTTAAACTGGTTAAATGTTTGTAGTTTGCATGTTTCAGTAATGATTAACATGATTAAATAGTCGTAAATCTCTGCTTGATTTTTCTTTTGGTGTATTTGACATTTTTATACATATTCTGTATTTCCAATGAAGAAAGCAATAATTAATCAACACACTACTTTAAATAATGGTGAGAAATGTTCAGTCAAAGCCATTCGGCTATGGGTTTCACAGCCCTATAATAATGACAAGTTATATCACCTTAAAAAGTGTTTATTTACAACCTCTGGGGTACAACATGTTGGGCAAAGCGGTATAGTAGAGTCTAACGTATAACCCATAACTTGACTTCAGTCTTCACCAATGAGAACCAAGAAGGGCCTAGCTTCGTCCTTCATGACTGGGAAAGGCCTCGATTCTAGGCCGTAGAAAATCCTACATCCATCTCATTAGATCAGAACAGGATCGATCAACAGTGATTTATAGTTCTGGTTTACATCCTAAAAAAAGGATAGTTGTGTTTATTTGTCTACCCATGTGATGTGGATTAGTGTCAGGTTATTAGATGTATAAGCTTCAGTAATGAACACCATGGTTGTAATAACATTTTAAACAGGTAGTTTGTAAATGTATAGAATGTTTTTGTTTTGGGTCCACACTGGAAAGTTAATTTATGTATATTGGACAGTCACAGGGGATTTTCTTCTGAAAAACTTGTCAGGGCATAGCACTTTCCATTCAGCTTCAGGCAACTTTGATGTAAGGCTTGATCACACCTGTAGTGACTACTTCTATCCGTCACTCCCATTGTTGTTATCCATTGTTCACTAGATATATCAATGTAATTTCACCCAACACAATGTTGAAAAACAGAACGCTTCCCACCACTAGATCACATAACTAGACGTCTGCTGGTTTTAATCCCAACACTGCCACTAATGTAGCAGAAGACAGTGAAAGCTGCAACAGGGACTTTAACCAGGGCTCATACGTGGCAAAGTGAGCTCTAATGGACGTTGTCATGAAAGCCAGAGTAGGCCTCTCGGCAGAGACAGTTGGCCTACAATGCTGGCATATGCCTTGTTACAATAGCCTAAGTATATAATATGATTGACACAACCGTAATAATCATCATGAAATGGCCTTGGAAGTGCCTTAAAGTGTAAGCCAACATAATTCATTATTTTACATTAACCTGTTTAACTGCATTGATATGACTTAATTGATCATAGTCCAGACTCGTTATAGGTTGAAGGTGGAGTAGGGGAGTGGGAGCGAGGTAGAGAGTAGGGTGGGGGAGAGGAGAAAGAGAGGGGATGAACGTGGAGTAACGGAAAGGTAAAGGGTAGAATGAGGGAGAGAGAGGTTTAGACGGTGTAGTGGTGGAGAGGAGGGTCGATGATGTGATACTAAATTTATGAAATCATACTACATAGCTGAAATGCAATAGAAGTGTTGGCACAGTTTCGGTTAAGTTGGAGCGTCATGGCAGTCTTGCCTGTAAGTGGTGGCACATTCCCTTAAGCATCTGACCAAGGCCTGCACAGTATAGACAGTATAAACATACAGTGAGGGAAAAAAGTATTTGATCCCCTGCTGATTTTGTACGTTTGCCCACTGACAAAGAAATTATCAGTCTATAATTTTAATGGTAGGTTTATTTGAACAGTGAGAGACAGAATAACAACAAAATCCTGAAAGACGCATGTCAAAAATGTTATAAATTGATTTGCATTTTAATGAGGGAAATAAGAATTTGACCCCTCTGCAAAACATGACTTAGTACTTGGTGGCAAAACCCTTGTTGGCAATCACAGAGGTCAGACGTTTCTTTTAGTTGGCCACCAGGTTTGCACACAGCTCAGGAGGGATTTTGGCCCACTCCTCTTTGCAGATCTTCTCCAAGTCATTAAGGTTTTGAGGCTGACGTTTTGGCAACTCAAACCTTCAGCTCCCTCCACAGATTTTCTATGGGATTAAGGTCTGGAGACTGGCTGGGCCACTCCAGGATCTTAATGTGCTTCTTCTTGAGCCACTCCTTTGTTGCCTTGGCCATGTGTTTTGGGTCATTGTCATGCTGGAATACCCATCCACAACCCATTTTCAATGCCCTGGCTGAGGGAAGGAGGTTATCACCCAAGATTTGACGGTACATGGACCCGTCCATCGTCCCTTTGATGCAGTGAAGTTGTCCTGTCCCCTTAGCAGAAAAACACCCCCAAAGCATAATGTTTCCACCTCCATGTTTGACGGTGGGGATGGTGTTCTTGGGGTCATATGTTGCATTCCTCCTCCTCCTCCAAACACGGCGAGTTGAGTTGATGCCAAAGAGCTCCATTTTGGTCTTATCTGACCACAACACTTTCACCCAGTTGTCCTCTGAATCATTCAGATGTTCATTGGCAAACTTCAGATGGGCATGTATATGTCTTTCTTGAGCAGGGGGACCTTGCGGACACTGCAGGATTTCAGTCCTTCCCGGCGTAGTGTGTTACCAATTGTTTTCTTGGTGACTATGGTCCCAGCTGCCTTGAGATCATTGACAACATCCTCCCGTGTTGTTCTGGGCTGATTCCTCACCGTTCTAATAATCATTGCAACTCCACGAGGTGAGATCTTGCATGGAGCCCCAGGCCGATTGACAGTTCTTTTGTGTTTCTTCCATTTGCGAATAAACGCACCAACTGTTGTCACCTTCAAACCAAGCTGCTTGGCGATGGTCTTGTAGCCCAATCCAGCCTTGTGTAGGTCTACAACCTTGTCCCTGACATCCTTGGAGAGCTCTTTGGTCTTGGCCATGGTGGAGAGTTTGGAATCTGATTGATTGATTGCTTCTGTGGACAGGTGTCTTTTATACAGGTAACAAACTGAGATTAGGAGCACTCCTTTTAAGAGTGTGCTCCTAATCTCAGCTCGTTACCTGTATAAAAGACACCTGGGAGCCAGAAATCTTCCTGATTGAGAGGGGGTCAAATACTTATTTCACCTCATTAAAATGCAAATCAATTTATAACATTTTTGACTGTGTTTTTCTGGATTTTTCTGTTGTTATTCTGTCTTTCACTGTTCAAATAAACCTACCATTAAAATGATAGACTGATCATTTCTTTGTCAGTGGGCAAACGTACAAATCAGCAGGGGATCAAATACTTTTTTCCCTCACTGTAGTTGTTTTTACCCAGTGTTCTCTGCAGGCTTGAGACTGAAGCTCAGCTGGTTCTCAACATGCTGCTTACCAGGTCACAGAGCTCTCTGTGTCCCCTGAGCTCTGAGAGAGAGAGAGACACCGACCGGCAGTGAGCCTGAGAGAGAGAAAGAGAGGAGGAAATACTGTATGTTAACTATATTAACACTGGATGGTGTTGGAAGGGATAGCCACTGTTTTATGTTCTATTTTGTGTTTTATTGTGCTGATTAACTTTTTTAGTATATAATGTTTCCGCCAATCGTTTCCTATGACAGAAAAGAAGAGGAGAGAGAGATGAGAAATAAATTGACAGTTTGGGTCGGATGTAGCCCTGGGTAGATTTAGGCTATGCCATGTTGTCTTCAGGAGATTTTCTGTTTAATATATTTCTTTCACATTAGCTGATGTAAGTCAGTGGAACAATTCCTATTCCTTATGATGGGCTATCATATTATAGGATAATTAGTTTGCCTGTCAGCAAGAACAGTACTGTTATTCCTCATTCTTGTTTTATTTTTCCACTTCTTCCCAATTTTGCTGTCGTAACTACTTATTTGAAATCTAGTATGCCTACTTGTGTCTTTGAAAATAAATCACAAGAAGCTATGCATTTTTTGTAGTCATTCATGTAAGTAGTCTATGTCATGGACATGTTGACTAAGTCATAAAATGAGTATAGGCTATATTGGAATTTGCTTCTTCCCTCAATTATTTTGTTATTTTAGTAGTGTGCACAAGCAGATATACAATAGCAGTGTGTACAAGCAGATATACAATATATTGTGTGTGTACATATGGAATAATAATGTAATAATTAAATTATTCAATCAATAACTTAAAATAAATATTGTATTTAGGGTTGCAAAAGTCTGGTAACAATCCCCAAATTGTTCAATTAAACACCTCTTGGGTGTTTTGACAACATCGATACTTATTGTAAAAGTAGAGGAAGCTTGCGCAAGAGGTAAGACAGATTTATTTTATTGATGATCATTTGGGAGTTTGAGAGTTTGAGAGTGAGTGTGAGTGTGAGTGTGAGTGTGAGTGTGAGTGTGAGAGAGAGAGAGAGAGAGAGAGAGGAGAGAGAGAGAGAGAGAGAGAGAGAGAGAGAGAGAGAGAGAGAGAGAGAGAGAGAGAGAGAGAGAGAGAGAGAGAGAGAGAGAGAGAGAGAGAGAGAGAGAGAGAGAGAGAGAGAGGAGAGAGAGAGAGAGAGAGAGAGAGAGAGAGAGAGAGAGAGAGAGAGAGAGAGAGAGAGAGAGAGAGAGAGAGAGAGAGAGAGTCAGGGCAATGTCTGACCAACACAGGAGAAAGAACCAGAATACACATACCAAAAAGTATAATTTTCTTTATTTTTGTAATACAAAAATCCATTCGAAATCACATTGGAACCCAAACAAGAGAGGGAGAAAAAAAGAGGGGGGTAAATAAAGGAGAAATGAAAAAAAGCAAACCATAAACATTTGCCACTCATCACTGACATGATGTCAGCTGGTCCTTTTGTGGCAGCGCTGAAATGCAGTGGAAATGTTTTTAGGGTATTAAGTTAATTTGCATGGCAAAGAGGGACTTTGAAATGAATTGCAATTATTCTGATCACTCTTCATAACATTCTGGAGTATATGCAAATTGTCATTATACAAACTGAGGCAGCAGACTGTGAAAATGTATATTTGTGTCATTCTCAAAACTTTTGGCCACGACTGTATACACTGCATGACAAGAATATAACTGGTTACTAATATATTGATCCATTATTGTTCCTACATTATCTTCTTCACACCACTGTTTCTTTTCTTCGATCAGGCTAAGAACAACATGTGGTCTTGTATAAAACCGCAGTGGCATGTTTCCTATCGACACAGATGGCCCTATAACAATATCTCTAAATCCATATTCATCAACCCTTTTTTCCAATCTCTCAGCCAAATCCCCTCTTCTGATATTGTTCACATTCCCAGCAGTCTTCTAATACAGTCAGTGTATGATGATCTACCGTACAACCCTTCTGTCTGACCCAGTATGCCAGGGCTAGCTTAACTCTAAGGGATAGTGGCATTTCTCCAGTATCTACTTGTGAGCCTCAACCGGTGTAGTTTTCTATCATCCTATCAAGGCACAACAGTGATGTAAAAGCCGCAGAACCATATACAAAGTACTCATAATCTATTAACGAACTCATCAAAATACGATAAATATTCAGTAAAGATTGCCTATCTGCCCCCCAATCATACCCAACTATTGCCCTCATAAGATTTAATACTTCTTTACAATTAATCTCAATACATGTAATCACCGTGGGCAGTCTTCAGCTGACCTTTTAAGGAGCTCTTTTGATTGGCTGAGACAGAGCCCAAGCAAAGAGAAAGCAATGAGGTATTGACCAATTCCAAATTGGGATGAGTCACAACAAGATGGCAGGTACGCCCAAATGGTTGCCGGACTTGGAGATGGAGTCAGGGTAACCCATAGAGGTCGGTAAGAAGGCGGGCAAGAAAAAAAGGAAAACATATTAATATAAAATATGGAGTGCTGCAGAAGGAAATTGAACATGACGAGAGTGAGGATAAATTTACTGCGGTGGCAGGTGCGGTGAAGAACGTTGAGTTTGAGCCTCCTCCTGATGGTGATAGATGGTTTTCCCCAGTGGGAGTGAGATTTTTGGAGAGAATGGGTCCTTGAAGTGAAAGTGACTCGAAGTGGAATCGTGTGGATTTGTTTTGTTTCTGCCGTCCTGAGCGTGCGCTCTGCACCACACAACTGGGGAACTGTGACTTGCTTCCCTCTCCAGAGCAAGGCAACGTTGAAAGGAATGATAACTGGAGTGGCATTAAAGGAGAATTTCACCCTGGGGGAATCTGGGATTTTTTTCATAATGTCCGAGGCATTTCTAGGTCAGTGAGATGTGTGTGAGATGTCGTTTTAGGCTAAATGGGACAATTCACTTGGAATAGCTTTCAGGAGGATTTTGTGATTGTTGGGGCTCAAACTATGTGTATTAAGGGGGGCGGTATAGATGGTAGTCCTTGTTCGATAGAGCCATTGGACATCTTTCAGCAATCAGCGGATTCATTGCTAAATATACAAGCTGACAAATGTTTTCTAATCTCTGAAAGACAACTCGTGTGGGGCGGTCTTTCGTGCTCTGGCCCGTCCCTCCCCCAAGTCAGGGAGGCGGACACTAACTAGACAATCCATTGCAGGGTTGCCATGTCTGCAGTTTTGCTAATTGTTATTTTATTTATTTCACCTTTATTTAACCAGGTAGGCCAGTAGAGAACATGTTCTCAACAAGTTCTCATTTACAACTGCGACCTGGCCAAGATAAAGCAAAGCAGTGTGACAAAAACAACAACACAGAGTTACACATGGGACAAAACAAACGTACAGTCAATAACACAGTAGAAAAAGTCTATGTACAGTGTGTGCAAATGTAGTAAGATTAGGGAGGTAAGGCAATAAATAGGCAATAGAGGTGAAATAATTACAATTTAGCATTAACACTGGAGTGATAGATGTGCAGATGATGATGTGCAAGTAGAGATACAAAAGAGCAAAACATTTTAAATAATATGGGGATGAGGTAGTTGGGTGTGCTATTTACAGACGGGCTGTGTACAGGTACAGTGATCGGTAAGCTGCTCTGACAGCTGATGGTTAAAGTTAGAGAGGGAGATATAAGTCTCCAGCTTCAGTGATTTGTGCAATTCGTTCCAGTCATTGGCAGCAGAGAACTGGAAGGAAAGGCGGCCAAAGGGGGTGTTGGCTTTGGGGATCACCAGAGAAATACACATGCTGGATCTCGTGCTACAGGTGGGTGTTGCTATGGTGACCAGCGAGCTGAGATAAGGCAGGGCTTTACCTAGCAAAGACTTATAGATGACCTGGAGCCAGTGGGTTTGGCGACGAATATGTAGCGAGGGCCAGCCAACGAGAGCATACAGATCGCAGTGGTGGGTAGTATATGGGGCTTTGGTGACAAAACAGATGGCACTGTGATAGACTGCATCCAGTTTGCTGAGTAGAGTGTTGGAGGCTATTTTGTAAATGACATCGCTGAAGTCAAGAATTGGTAGGATAGTCAGTTTTACAAGGGTATGTTTGGCAGCATGAGTGAAGGAGGCACTTCACTGAAAGGTCTACACTTGTTGCATTCGGCGCACGTGACAAATAAACTTTGATTTGATGTGAAATAAGAAGCCGATTCTAGATTTAATTTTGGACTGGAGATACTTAATGTGAGTCTGGAAGGAGAGGTTACAGTCTAACCAGACACCTAGGTATTTGTAGTTGTCCACATATTCTAAGTCAGAACCGTCCAGAGTAGTGATGCTGGGCGGGCGGGCGGGTGCGGGCAGCGATCGGTTGAAGAGCATGCATTTAGTTTTATTAGCATTTAAAAGCAGTTGGAGGCCACGGAAGGAGTGTTGTATGGCATTGAAGCTTGTCTGGAGATTTGTTAACACAGTGTCCAAAGATGGGCCAGAAGTATACAGAATGGTGTCGTCTGCATAGAGGTGGATCAGAGAATCACCAGAAGCAACAGCAACATCATTGATATATACAGAGAAAAGAGAGTCTGCCCGAGAATTGAACCCGGTAGCACCCCCATAGACACTGCCAGAAGGCCGGACAACAGGCACTCCAATTTGACACACGGAACTCTGAGAAGTAGTTGGTGAATCAGGCGAGGCAGTCATTTGAGAAACCAAGGCTATTGAGTCTGCCAATAAGAATGCGGTGATTGACAGAGTCGAAAGCCTTGGCCAGGTCGATGAAGACGGCTGCACAGTACTTTCTTTTATCGATGGCGGTTATGATATCGTTTAGGACCTTGAGCGTGGCTGAGGTGCACCTATGACCAGCTCGGAAACCAGATTGCATAGTGGAGAAGGTACAGTGGGATTCAAAATGGTCGGTGATCTGTTTGTTAACTTGGCTTTCAAAGATTTTAGAAAGGAAGGGTAGGATAGATATAGGTCTGTAGCAGTTTGGGTCTAGAGTGTCTCCCCTTTTGAAGAGGGGGATGACCGTGGCAGATTTACAATCTTTGTGGATATCAGACGATACAAAAGAGAGGTTGAACAGGCTAGTAATAGGGGTTGCAACAATTTAGGCGGATAATTTTAGAAAGAGAGGGTCCAGCTTGTCTAGCCCGGCTGATTTGTAGGGATCCAGATTTTGCAGCTCTTTCAGAACATCAGCTGTCTGAATTTAGGTGAAGGAGAAGCGAGGGGGGGGCTTGGGCAAGTTTCTGCGGGGGGTGCAGAGCTGTTGGCCGGGGTAGGGGTAGCCAGGTGGAAAGCATGGCCAGCCATAGAAAAATGCTTATTGAAATGATTGATTATCGCAGATTTATCAGTGGTGACAGTGTTTCCTAGCCTCAGTGCAGTGGGCAGCTGGGAGGAGGTGCTCTTATTCTCCATCGACTTTACAGTGTCCCAAAACTTTTTGAAGTTAGTGCTACAGGATGCAAATTTCTGTTTGAAAAAGCTAGCCTTAGCTTTCCTAACTGACTGTGTATATTGGTTCCTGACTGCCCTGAAAAGTTGCATATCGCGGGGGCTATTCAATGCTAATGCAGTACGCCACAGGATGTTTTTGTGCTGGTCAAGGGCAGTCAAGTCTGGGGTGAACCAAGGGCTATATCTATTCTTAGTTCTACATTTTTTGAAATGGCATGCTTATTTAATATTGTGAGGAAAGCACTTTTAAAAAGATCAACCAGGCATCCTCTACTGACGGGATTAGGTCAATATCCTTCCAGGATACCCGGGCCAGGTCGATTAGAAAGGCCTGCTTGCTGAAGTGTTTAAGGGAGCGTTTGACAGTGATGAGGTATGGTCGTTTGACAGCGGACCCATTACGGACGCAGGCAATGAGGCAGTGATCGCTGAGATCCTGGTTTAAGACAGCAGAGGTGTATTTTTGAGGGCAAGTTGGTCAGGATGACATCTATGAGGGTGCCCATGGTTACGGATTTAGGGTTGTACCTGGTAGGTTCCTTGATAATTTGTGTGAGATTGAGGGCATCTAGTTTAGATTGTGGGACAGCCGGGGTGTTAAGCATATCCCAGTTTAGGTCACCTAACAGTACGAACTCTATTGGGATACTTTGAAAACAAGGTTGCATGTTAAAATGAATTGGTCGTGGGTTGCAGGTTTTTGGGCTATTTCTAAGTTGCACCACGGCCGCCATGGCGTTTCTCTTCAAAATATATTTAACTCTGACCTGCTGCTGAGTGTCAGGTGGTTGCTGTTGCCGAGTGAGTGAGTGAGTGAGTGAGTGAGTCCTGACAACTTTTTATCAGGTGTAGGTAGGCTATTTAGATTGTCATTATGGAGACACATATTTCCATTCCTTTTTCCATAAAACATTAACACGCTAGAACAGATGCACATCAATAAATGATAGAGGCAAAGCACTGGAAAACGACTTGGACGCACTATAGCGCCTTACATAAATTCACTCGCAGAGGTGGTTTTAACTGCATTCTAATGTTGACTATGCAAAAAAGAAAACGGTATCAAGGAAGTGTTTTATGCAAACTGACATTTAATGTGAAGAATGATACATTTGCATCTGTTAGCCATTAAGTAGCCTATTAATTTATATGCCATTGTTGGCTACCATTTATTGTATGTTGACATGACGACATCACTGGAGTATTTGCAAATCAATTTGTGCCACTTGTGCAGCCTACCTGGAGCTAGCAAACCGATTTAATAAATAGCCTACAACTTCAGTTTTTGTTGTCGTTTTGTGTAATTATGCAATTATTAATGACCATGTTTACTTAATTAAATGGGAAGTTATCAAAATTATTGAAATTGCGGATCAGTTGTTCGAACACATTAGATTGACGGTATCAGTCAGATTATTCTAAAGCTAAATTAATAAATATAAACTGGATGTTGTTGACAAGCATATTCAGTTCATATACAGTTGAAGTCGGAAGTTTACATACACTTAGGTTGGAGTCATTAAAACTTGTTTTTCAACCACTCCACAAATTTCTTGTTAACAGACTATAGATTTGGCAAGTCGGTTAGGACATCTACTTTGTGCATGACACAAGTAATTTTTCCAGCAATTGTTTACAGACAGATTATTTCACTTATAACTCACTGTATCACAATTCCGGTAGGTCAGAAGTTTACATACACAAGTTGACTGTGCCTTTAAACAGCTTGGAAAATTCCAGAAAATTATGTTATAGCTTTGAAGCTTCTTATAGGCTTATTGACATAATTTGAGTCAATTGGAGGTGTACCAGTGGATGTATTTCAAGGCCTACCTTCAAATTCAGCGCCTCTTATGCTTGACATCATGGGGAAATCAAAAGAAATAAACCAATATCTTAGAAAAATAATTGTAGACCTCCACAAGCCTGGTTCATCCTTGGGAGCAATTTCCAAACACCTGAAGGTACCACGTTCATCTGTACAAACAATAGCACGCAAGTATAAACACCATGGGATCAGGCAGCCGTCATACCGCTCAGGAAGGAGACGCGTTCTGTCTCCTAGAGATGAACGCACTTTGGTGCGAAAAGTGCAAATCAATCCCAGAACAACAGCAAAGGACATTGTATCTATATCCACAGTAAAACAAGTCCTATATCGACATAACCTGAATGACCGCTCAGCAAGGAAGAAGCCACTGCTTCAGTTTGCAACTGCACATGGGGACAAAGATTGTACTTTTTGGAGAAATGTCCTCTGGTCTGATGAAACAAAAATAGAACTGTTTGGCCATAATGACCATGGTTATGTTTGGAGGAAAAAGGGGGAGGCTTACAAGCCGAAGAACACAATCCCAACCGTGAAGACCGGGGGTGTCAGCATCATGCTGTGGAGGTGCTTTGCTGCAGGAGGGACTGGTGCACTTCACAAAATAGATGGCATCATGAGGAGGAAAATGGCCTACAAACCTGATTCAGTTACACTAGCTCCGTCAGGAGCAATAGGCCAAAATTCACCCAACTTATTGTGGGAAGCTTGTGGAAGGCTACCCGAAATGTTTGACCCAAGTTAAACGATTTAAAGGCAATGCTACCAAATACTAATTGAGTGAATGTAAACTTCTGACCCACTGGGAATGTGATGAAAGAAATAAAATCTGAAATAAATCATTATCTCTACTATTATTCTGACATTTCAAATTCTTAAAATAAAGTGGTGATCCTAACTGACCTAAGACAGGCAATTTTTACTAGAATTAAATGTCAGGAATTGTGAAAAACTGAGTTTACATTTATTTTGCTAAGGTATGTAAACTTCCGACTTCAACTGTACATGTTAATAATTCTTAATTCAGTGATTGAAATGTAGCCTATTCCAGCAGGCTATTAGGAAACACAAGCACTTACCTCTTAATCGCCTCGATATTCATGTTGAATAAATGTGTCATTTAATTTGAATTTGTCAGTTTACATCTTGCCCACATATTGCCTAGGCTACTGTAGCATATCTGAAATGAGATGTAGGCCTATCAGGGGTTATAGGCTATCTGCATTTATCTAAGCAAGCTATGGCAATATTGAATTACAATCATAAACCCAGATTTTAGTCTGTAGCCTAGGCCTATTGAAATGACAAGTCAATCTCGCAAATGGGCCATTTATAACGCTTTGAATTCCTTAACATCTGACACATAATAAAAGCACAATTGACTGAAAATAGCCTAACATTAGTTTAAGATCATCCAAGTGTCTCTTGCTCAGAGATTGAAATCCGCTGTCCAACTTTCACTCAAACTTTCCTATAAGATTTATCTACAGTAGCACAATTAGTTAGGGGATTGTAAAATGGCAGCCATCTGTTCCCGGCGCCATTTTATATGTTTGATCAGATTCAAGTCTGGGCTCTGGCTGGGCCACTCAAGGACATTCAGAGACTTGTCCCGAAGCCACTCCTGCGTTGTCTTGGCTCTGTGCTTTGGTTCGTTGTCCTGTTGGAAGGTGAACCACCCCACTCTGAGGTCCTTAGTGCTCTGGAATAGGTTTTCATCAAGGATCTCTCTGTACATTGCTCCGTTCATTTTTCCCTTGATCCTGACTAGTCTCCCAGTCCCTGAAAAACATCCCCACAGCATGATGCTGGCACCACCATGCTTCACCTTAGGGATGCTGCCAGGTGTCCTCCAGACGTGACGCTTGGCATTTAGGCCCGAGTTCAATCTTGGTTTCATCCGACCAGAGAATCTTGTTTCTCAAGGTCAGAGTCCTTTAGGTGTCTTTTGGCAAACTCCAAGTGGGCTATCATGTGCCTTTTACTGAAGAGTGGCTTCTGTCTGGCCACTCTACCAAAAAGGCCTGTTTGGTGGAGTGCTGCAGAGATGGTTGTCCTTCTGGAAGGTTCTCCCATCTCCCCAGAAGAACTCTAGTGCTCTGTCAGAGTGACTATCGGTTTCTTGGTCACCTCCCTGACCAAGGCCCTTATCCCCCGATTGCTCAGTTTGGCTGGGCGGCGAGCTCTAGGAAAAGTCTTGGTGGTTCCAAAGTTGTATTTAAGAATGACTTCAATGCTGCAGACATTTTTTGGTAGCCTTTCCCAGATCTGTGCCTGAACACAACCCTGTCTCGGTGCTTTACGGACAATTCCTTCAACCTCATGACTTGTTTTTTTTCTCTGACATGCACTGTCAACTGTGGGACCTTATATAGACAGGTTTATGCTTTCCAAATCATGTCCACTTATTTGAATTTACCACAGGTGGACTCCAATCAAGTTGTAGAAACATCTCAAGGATGATCAATAGAAACAGGATGCAGCTGAGCTCAATTTCAAATCTCATAGCAAAGGGTTTAAATACTTATGTAAATAAGGTATGTTTTTTTATTTTAAATAAATGTGTTCATTTCTAAAAACCTATTTTCGATTTGTCGTTATGGGGTAGTGTGTAGATTGATGAGGAACTTTTTTTTATTTAATCTATTTTAGAATAAGGCTATAAAGTAAATCTTGGAGTCTGAATACTGTACATTGTGACATTCAACCATACATTTTTCTACCGGAATATATATATATATATATAGACGATTCCAAACCAAGTATTGGATTTCGCTAGAAACTCCGCTATAGCCGATGCCAGCACCAAGAGTGCAGATACGGTGGCCAAGTAAGTTATTTTTCCTGCAAGCCACCTAGCTAGCTAGTTAAGTTTATCAACCGAAACCCATATTGTGTATTGCTGGCTAACATACAACTGTGTTACAGTGGGGGGGAAATCAAATAACTTTTGTTTGCTAACTTAGGTAGCTAGGTAAGTAGCTAGCCTAGCTAGCTAAACAATGGCAGGTAGCTATATCTATGACTGAAAATAGAAGAGGTTTTACAATCGGAGATCTATTGCATCTACCTACCTGACCTACCTATCCAACCTACCTGCCGTGTTGTGAGCTTATTTCAGTCTTAGTGGCTGCATTGGCTACACTTAGGTCACACAGGGAGGAAGGATGGGCATGTCAGAGCCTTCCTTCCCTCTACGAGGGGCTCCGAGCCCTTCCATTTAGGCTGTCTGAGGTCAACTCATACCTCATAGCTGCTTCTGGATCTTCTGCCCTGGTCCTACCTGTTTCTGGTCCTGTCCCCAAGGTAAAGAGTTTTAAAGAGGGATTGAGCATGGGCCTACTCCAAGAGACAGGGTGGACAAATTACCACGTGTGATTTACATAAACCAGACCTGGATCACCTTGTACAGACTTGGAAGGCAGTCTACTTGGCTCTAACCGCAGCCTAAAAACATATCATTGATGTATTACTGAAATAAATGAAAACCAGCTATTTATGTGAACTGATTTTAATAAATAGTACAATTTTAAAGTTTGCTCATTCACAGTGGATAACATTTAACCAATGTCTAATAAAAGGGTCTGAATGTACTCTAATTCAAAGAAACAAGGGGGTTTCAAGAAGCCTTCAACATATTACATTGCTAAAGGGCTGGCTTCAGTCAATGTCCATGAACAGTTTTAGTTCTGAAAAGTTTAAGGCGTTGTAGAAAATATTTGTGAAGATAAAACGTTATCTCCTCTGGTAGATAACATGGCTAACTATACCTTACATTGCTGTATTATTCTGTATTATTCCAAACAAAAATGACAAAAGTTAAAAGAAACAAGTGGAGACTTATATTTTTATTAATTCTGACATACACTGTTGTCAGTTAGAAAAGTATGAGGGTTACACAGTTCAAGTTACTTCCATGTCTTATCTTGTGCAAACACTAGATGGTGCATAGGAGAGGTCTTGGAAAGGAACAATATTCAAGAGACGAAACCTCCAAATGCAGGAAAAAAATAAGTGCATTTAAACCTATGAATTGATAACTTTTGTAGTATTTATTGATTTTCCAGCTTCATACAAACTGGATGTTGAGGCATAAACATAGTACATTTCAACAAAAATATAACCAATATTTACAATTATTGTATTAAAAATACAAAAAAAACGACTGATACTTACTCCACCAATTGTCTTTTTAAAAGACATACAGGTCAAAGTAGTATAAGAAAGTATGAGAAATCATCACCAGTTAAATATACACTTCTCACTTGACATCACATCAAACCGAGTAGCAGTTCTACCTACTACAATTATCTTTATGCTTGTACATTGTTGTGCAACGTTTTGTTTTTCGAAATAGGACTTGGCCTGCTAAAGAGTTGAAGGAAAGTGAATGATGATGATGATGCATGTTACCACTGAATTACAAACGCATTAGACAATCTATTGGCAGACATAGAAAAAATTTATCATGAACAAAAAACATGACAAATGATTATAGTGTAATGACAAACCACAGTGAAAAACACTGCACTCGTTTATTTCTACTTCTCAGTCTATAGTTTCTAACTACTGATCAATGTGATCAGCACAACTCAGTGATAAAATAAGTGACACTTTCACAATTTGATTACTAATAATTCTGATTAGCAGCCTTCAAAGTTAATTATTTAATCTAGGTAACTTCCCCACTGGAGTCAAAAAACAAACATATTCAATAACCTTCTGCAGTCAATTCCAATGATGTTGCGAAACAGTGGAAAACAGGTTGTTCTACGCTAGCACTGCCTAGTCATATACACATCCACTGATCTTGATGCCTGTAACAGTGAAGGACTTCTCCAAGTGGCTTTGCAATGAAGAGGAAGGGATGTCTCCAACAGCAAGGTTGGAGAGAAGGTTTATTTTAGTTCATTCTCGTGTATTCTAGTTCAGTCTTAAAAGGGCAATCCTTAGTTGAAACAATAAAGCATTCTGTTTTGCTACAAAGTTGACGGGTGGGCCTGGAGAAATGTAACCACTCAAATTAATAGACAGAGATATGCATGCAAAGACTGACCAATCAAGATATCAAAATTAGTTTTAAGCATGTTTTTGAGGCTATACAATGTCTGTTTACATTTACAAACATTGAAGTAAAACAAGATTCTATTTTGGGGTATGATGGGGTTTGACAGTTGAACTAAGCTCATGAGGCATTTAAGTTATATTCTTCAAGAATCAATGGATATATATCATTAATTTATAAGTCCAAAAATGGACATAGCAACAGCAGATTGCTCCTTTACATGTTTGACAAACCCAGGGAAAGAGTTTGTTTATGCAGCACCACTAAAAGATCCGAGACTCCATTAACCTCTATAGGATTCAAGCCTTTGGGGTGCATAACTCAAACACGTCCCCAAGTTGGTTCATTTTAAAATCAGGTATAAATCACCTCTGTACTTATCTTTCAACATCACCATTAGGGACAAGACTAAGCCAATATAAATCTCATGTAGGTGTCCAAAACAATACCGTCTAAATATAGAATGAATATAAGTCACCAGGTGACCTTCCAGTTTAAAACCTGGATGTTCCTATCAGCGGATTCATTGCTAAATATACAAGCTGACATTTTTTCCAATCTCTGAAAGACTAAAACGTGTGTGGGCAGTGCTTCCTGCTCTGGCCCCGTCCCTCCCCCAAGGCAGGCTTTTTTGAAAGGGAGGCGGACAGTAACAACACAATCCTTTGGGCAAAATTGAAAAAAATTGACCAGACCACAAAGGCTTCAAGTGATTCCTCTCATCAACACGAATTCAAAGATGGAGCATTTTTGTTACCTACATGATGACATTCACCCATACAAGTTTCAACCGGAATATAGCGAAGAGGATTCAAAACAAAGAATTTGATTTAGCTAGAAGCTCAACTACAGCCGATGCCAGCACTAAGAGGGCAGATGACAAACACGGTGGCTAGCTCAGTATGTTATATTTCCTGCAAGCCACCTAGCTAGCTAGCAAACTTTAGTTAATCTACTGAAACATGTATTGCTGACTATCATACTACTTACTGTGTTACAGTGGGGGGGAAATCATTTTTTTCTGTTTGCCAACTTAGGTAGCTAGGTAGCCAGCCTAGCTAGCTAAGTTAGCTAAACAACTATAGGCAGCCATATCTATGACAAAAAATAGAAGAGGTTTTACAATTGGAGATGGGACCGGCCGACCGGCTAGGTCCAGCCAGATGGGACCGGCTGGACAGGTAGGGCCATTGCTACGCCTCACACCGTTAAAACTGTACATTACCATAATTTCCAGACTATAAGCCGCAACTTTTTTCTCATGCTTTGAACCTCGCGGCTTAAACAATAACGCTGCTAATATATGGATTTTTCCCACTTTAAATTTTTTTTTAAAGGAGATGACTTCAGTGGTTTCAGTGCACAGGAGGAAGAAGATAGTGACCAATGACTTTCTTGGTAGGCTACTGTTTACTGCAAATGTTTTATTTTTTGTTACAAGCCGTGTTTCGTTAAAGCCTGTGTAAAGTTCATTTGTTTCAATGTACCGGTAGGCACCTGCGGCTTATAGACATGTGCGGCTTATTTATGTTCAAAATAATAATTGTATTTAAATTCAGTGGGTGTGGCTTATATTCAGGTGCACTCAATAGTCCGGAAATTACAGTACTGTATATGACCTAGAACTTAAGATGTGGCTGGTCGTATTGGAAAAAGAGACCGATATCCAGGCCAGGTTTGGGAATGGAGGGTTGTACTAAAACTTAAGGTTTTACTGAAAAGTGCTGGAGCCAAACTGCCAGTGTGTCAGTACATTAGATTATGAAGGTGCATGTTGGTTACGCCAAATGATTTCTCTCATTGTGACTGTCCAGTTCGCAGTGGGGTGGAGCCACCACTAGGTCATGTCTAATATGTGAATTACCAGATAATACTGTAATTGTGGAATAAAACACCCTTTTGACAGATTTGTTATTCCGAGTCCATAGATATGAGACGTGGGTATAGTCTCTTTTACCCCCAGAGTGCAATAGTTCTGGAAAGAAAACCCCCAAAAACCTAGCAGGAATTTGAAAATCCTTAAGAGTTCAAAATCGATCAATGTTCTTTTATTAAATCATCATTGTCCGTTTTGTTCACGTTTTATAAAGTAGAAAAAGAAAAAGTGCAGACAAAGCTCAACACGTCATGATGCTGTGTGTAAAGTGAGGTGGGGTTGGGATAATAGTCTTGGAAAGCTGTTCCAGGACAGCTGTGTGTTTGTGTGAGCGTGGTTGTCACGCGTCGCCGTATGTTATTCCAGCAAAACAGTTTCACTTGTTTTTCTTTTTTCCAAAGTGCCAGGTATTGTATCTTTCTTTTTCTGTCTCTCCTTCTTCTACTTCTTCACAGTATTTTTTCAAGCAGGGTTATTCAACCCCTGATAATGCTTTAAGGCAGGGGAGGGAGATGAGCAGAAGAGTCTACCAATCAGGAGGGAGAGTCCGACGGAGGAGGCAGGCACGTATGTACTGGATTGCTTTGTCCGGCCATCAGTGTCTTTTTTTTCCGGCTCCATGGAAGCGACGTCAAGTCTTCTAGCAGAAGACTGTTCTCTCTCAGACTGCTGATACCTGTTCATCCTCTGAAGAGAGAAAGACAAAAAATAGCCATGTTGGTTACAAAGATGTTAAAACCCTGTGAAAGAATTAGAGGCAGAAAGCCCCCCACAACATCACTAACTGTCTCTATGTGAACTTACTGTACCATGGTCTACTATCAAAACATGAACATTAAGTGAGAAAAACACTGCTGGGGATGTAAGAGCATGTGTGCAAGCATTGACACAAATAAAAATAAAAATGGGTGAGCAAACCTAACAACTTGTGCACCCAGATGAATGCCATTCAACACAGAGAGTGAGGAGCTAATGCCTGATGAGCTTGGTGAGCTTTGGTCCAAGCATGATGACATCATGCACATGAGATGCCGTGGTGGGTTTGTGCTAGCCTGGTCCCAGATCTGTTTGTGCGGTCTTGACATCTCCTCAATGCCCATTCCGCATAGGAGTTGGCAAGACAGTACAAACAGATCTGGGACTAGGCTAGGTTTGCAGTGGATATGAGGGTAGTCTGTTGTTCCTGGTGGGCATGCATGTTATCATTGGTATAAATCAGTAATTTACCTCAGCCTGGGGGGGGGGCTGCCCTTTAACCCGTACACTCATCTCAGGGCCTGGTTGTCTCTGGTGTGTGTGCCACTGTCTTCCTCAGAGCGACTAGTTTGGGAGACAAGGACTCACCCTCTTCCTCCTCCGGCTCTTCATCCTCGTCTGGCGAGCGGGTGCGGTGGAGCCCATGGCGCTTTGTGGTTCCGGAACCTGGGTGTTGTTGGGACTGGTGGTGATGCTGGGAGTCGGGCGACTGGGTGACCATGCGCGAGCGCTGCAGGGCCGTGGAGTAGTCGGGTGGGCGGCGGCCAGAGTGGGACGGGGCCGTGGGCGGGGGTGGCGACTGCGTCTGGCCCTCACTGAAGTCAGAGATTGTCAGGGCGGTGTAGCCTGGCGGGGTGGGAGGGGGCTCGCGGTACCGGCTCTCCTTTCGTGCTAAGGGGGGTGAAAGATGGTGGGGAAAACGCAATTAACATTTTACGCGTCTGCACCACACACTCCATCCAGAAAAAGTGTTGGCATGGAGATCTACATGCGGACATAATTCAGAGGACATGCACTTCTCTCCATGGATGTGTCATGATGTTGGCCTGTGGGTAAGGTTTATGACCTCCCCATAAATACCTTTCTCCCTTCCCTCGCTCTCTCTCTGACTCTACTGAAGGACTCTTGAATAGCCTTTGTTAAACATAGAGAGTCTTTGAACATCAAACAAGTGGGGGAAAGGAACCATATTTCGGTAATGGAACCAGTTGAAAATATGCGTTGGTACTTAATGAATATGATGTCTGTTTGGTTGTCATCTGAGACATTATGACTGATGACAGGACGACATAAACTGTATCTGGGAAAGTCTACACATTATAGTTATCAGATTCACATGGAATTGTTGTTCAATTTAAATGAAACTATTTGTGAAAAGATTAAATGTAATTTTAGCTTCCAAATGAGAGAATTGGGTTTTCATAAGGTTAGAGCCCTGCTCAATCAGTGGCCCGTCGCTGTGAAGAGACATGGGTTATAAACTATGAAACACACCCTTCTCTCCCCCCACTATATAAGCCCTTGACGAAAATGTAACCTCCTGTTCCGAGGACGATAGGACGACGGTCCATACGTTAAAAAGGACTAACATGTCAACTACAGAACTAAGCCAACCTCAGCTTGAGCTTTGGTTGTGAATGGTATGAACTTTGAACTCTTATTCACTAAAGAAGTGAGACATCCTAGCCGTTGAGTTAGCAACAGCAGCTGTAAACGTGGGCTAGGAAAGGACGGACGACGTATCCAGTCTAACACACAACGAAGATACTACAACGTATCCAATTTACCACCAGAGACATCTTCCTGTCCTCGGAAGAATCTCTGTTGGCCAACACGGCCTGCATCTACGACCAACCTAGCGAAGCGCAGCTCAGAGTAAATATTTATTGCATTTTCCTTTTCCAAATGGGCGGTAATTTAGAATGCATAAGATACTGTATTTACGATAGCACAGCTTCTCCCTTTGTTCCTCAGTCTTCCCGCTCTTTCATTCAAGCCCAACACCCTCTCTCTGTCCCCCAGGGACGTTTTCTGTATGACATTATCTGCATTCTGTGTATATGTAATTCTGTGTGATTAGTTAGGTATTTAGTAAATAAATAATTAAACCCAATTTTGTATTGCTGATTCAACTTGTTAGGCAGGGTTCGTGAAGATAACCAAGAATTTACAACTTTCAGATGAGACTGAAAAAAGATGACGATTAATATTGACTGCTATTAATGTAAAATATTACTAGGTCTTTCAGAGTTTATTCGGAAGATAACAGCTCTATAAACTCTCTTTCGTGGTGCCCCGACTTTCTAGTTAATTACATTTACATGATTAGCTCAATCAGGTAATATTAATTACAGAGAAAGGATTTTATAGAATAGCATGTCATATCACTTAATCCGGCATAGCCAAAGACATGACAGATGTACACAAATCGTAAAAATGCATACACGTGAGCAGGGTTTGGCATGTTCAGAACATTCTAAATCCGACCTTTCATCAGGAACCTGTTAATTTGTTGAGGAACAGGTATGGACACCCTAACATTAGCCTATGAGGACAGCTTAACCCTTCCATCAACACAACAGACAAACAAACATGTCAGAGGTCAACTCACTGATAAGACCCTTGTTGCCGGCGGTGATGGGCGATGGCCTTCCGTGCTGCTTGGCCTCGTCAGACCCCATGGACGTGATACTACTCGTCTCTGGGTCAGCGTTCACGTCTTTCCCGCCTCGGCGTTTAATCGTGCCCGTGTCACCCTCTGAGTCCTCGCCCCAGTACGCTGCAGAGGAAGATGAAGAAGAGGCCGATGCCCAGCTCCCTCTAGCCTGAGATGCCCACAGTCCAGAGGGGACCCCTATAAACGCTTCAGGCCCCCCGGGAGGATGGACACCCATGCTGACCACACCACCCGGCCCGAAGGCCAGGGTCTCCCAGCTGCGTCCCTGCTGCATGGTCTGGATGTTGTCGTGGGAGCCCGAGGAGCACGAGGTCCAGGAGCCGCGGCCACTGTCTGCAGCATCCAGGGAGACACGGTCCCCTTGGTCCTGGGTCAGCTCTTCAGAGCTGGGAGATAGCACCGTGGCACAGGTATACAGACCCCGGCAGTCCTGCATGGACGAGTAGGAACTGTTTGTGGGGTTGGGGGGGGGGGGCAGAGAGTTAGAGACAAGCTATAACTTTACAATTGGGGTTAGCGATTAGAGGCAAGCTATTCCTTTACAGTGGGGGTTAGCAATTAGAGACCAGCTATTCCTTTACAGTGGGGGTTAGCAATTAGAGACAAGCTATACCTTTACAATGGGGGTTAGCGATTAGAGACAAGCTATACCTTTACAATTGGGTTTCCACTCATCAAGTGGAAAAATAAAGGGTTGGATCTCTTCCTTTTTCCATTTTTGAAATTAAAGCTCATCACTGTACTTAGCTGTTAAAATAGGATGTGTACCAAATACTACATTTCAAGTTAACCACTCAACAATTTTATAACTAGGGTACATTATCCCTTTAAACAAAGTTTTTGGGATGATGATCATTAGAATGGGCAGTGTTGGTTCATACCCGAGGCTGTACTGGTCCGGGTCTGTCGTAGCCCTCCTCTCCAGACGCACCCCTCCAGCGTGGGGGTCTCCCACCCCTCCGGAGTGCCTGAGCCCCCTCCTTTCCTCCTGGGCCATGTCAAAGGAAGAGTTGCTGACCAGGCTGGAGCGCGATGAGATCTCGCTGTGACCTGAGTCTGAGTAGGCATCTCCTGTTCTGGGGTAGCCTAGAGAGAGTAGGGGGGTGGTCTATTAACTAACTGATCAATCATTATTAAACCCTTTTCAGATCAGCAGATGTCACACAAAGTGCTAAATGATTCCAATCTACTAGTCCAGGGGTTGTGTTCAGAGGGTTGAATCGTTTAGAACCTCCTAACATGGATTTACAGCAGGCTGGATAGGAGAACACATAGGTTCCTAGGCTCACTGCAAGAAACTTCTCTTTCTAACTGCACCTCGAAAAAAAAAACTCTAACCTCTCAAATCCCTACCATCACTCTGCACGCCAGATAACTTACAGCTTGAACACGATCATACTCTGTGATCTACAATGAAAGGAGAAATTAAGATTCAAGGAAGCCACTACACAAGCCCACAATCACCTAATCAGCCTAATAAAAGGATTGGGGAAATACACAGCAAGTTCTAACTTTACAACAAAACTCAGAATGTGCTTGGGGCAGTGATTCAATCTAAAAAAAATGAAGATCCTCACACCTTTAGTTTGGAGTCACAGAAGGACTGACATTTCAAAGCAATCCCCATTCACACACACAGCAATAACCTCATCTCAAAGCCAGAAATCTCATCAAATGACTCTGCTCTCTAACATTCTGGGCACAAGTAATTGGAAAGTGAGTGTTCTGTGACATTAAATCATTGGCAAACAAACCGCGAGCTACCATTCAGAAAATGGAGGATTGCTCTTCCAAGTCAGATAGCCTAGCGTCAAGTCAGTTCCTGAAACCCATCCAATAATAAGTGAATTAGTTTTCACCGGTGGACCGAAGGGCTTCTACCGGCTTCTAAACACACAGACATGAATCAAGCGGAGTAGTGGATGTCGGTGAAGCAGGTGGATCTGAGCCCATCTATCTTCTGAAGCAACTGTCATACTACGTGTAATGCTACTAGACATCCCAGCAGCAACTCCGCTACTAAGACAAGTGGGGCGACAGACAAGCCCGCAGGACCCCCTATATACACTGAACAAAAATATAAATGCAACATGTTAAGTGTTGGTCCCATGTTTCATAAGCTGAAAGATCGAAGAAATTTTCCATATGCACAAAAAGCTAATATTTCTCAAAAATGTTGTGCACACATTTGCTTACATCCCTGTTAGTGAGCATTTCTCCTTTGAAAGATAATCCTTCCATCTGACAGGTGTGGCATATCAAGAAGCTGATTAAACAGCATGATCATTACACAGCTGCACCTTGTGCTGGGGAAAATAAAAGGCCACTAAAATGTGCAGTTGTCACACAACACCACAAGTTTTGAGGGGGCTGCAGGGATGTCCACCAGAGCTGTTGCCAGAGAATTGTATGTTAATTTCTCTACCATAAGCCGCCTCCAACGTTGTTTTAGAGAAATGGCTGAACGTCCAACCGAACTCAGAACTGCAGACCACATGTATGGCGTTGTGTGGGCGAGCGGTTTGCTGATGTCAGCGTTGTGAAGAGAGTGCCCCATGGTGTGGGCGGGGTTATGGTATGGGCAGGCATAAGCTACGGACAACGAACACAATTGTATTTTATTGATGGCAATTTGAATGCAGAAAAATACCGTGATGAGATCCTGAGGCCCATTGTGAGGCCCATTTTGTCCCACATCTGTATTCCCAGTCATATAAAATCCATAGATTAGGGCCTAATTTATTTATTTAAATTGACGTATTTCCTCACTTGAACTGTAACTCAGTAAAATCAAGGAAATTATTGCATGTTGCATTTTTATTCAGTATATATACAGGTCCCAACCACTTCGTATTTGTAAGATCCAACTGGGTCGTGTTCATTAGGGCATGCAACATAAAACATTTTACAATGGAAAATGAAATGTAATTTCTTAGGTTTCAAGTTAATGTCACATGCACAAGTACAGTGAAATGCCTTCTTGCAAACTCAAAACCCAACAACGCAATAATCAATAATGTATTACTTGAAAAAAAGCACACAAGGAATAATAATATAGAAAGTAAGTAAGCATACTATATACAGGAAACACTTAAAGTAAATTCCAATACTATATTTACATGTGCAGGGATACTGGAGTGATAGAGGTAGATATTTATAGGGATAAGGGGAATAGCCAACAGGATATAAGATAAACAATAGTAGCAGCAGGTTGTATGAGTGGTATACGGGTGTGTAGAGTCCGTATAAATGTATGTCCATATTATGTGTGAGTGAGCAGATGATGGAGTGAGTGTTTGTGTGCATGTGTGTTTGAGTGACAGCATGTGTGAGTGTGTAGGGCCCTGTGAGTGTACATAGAAACAGTGCAAATACTGAAATAAAAGGTCTAGGCCAGCAGCGTCTGTTTAGGTCTAGGGCCGGTCTGGGCCAGTCCCAGTTTACCTGTGGCTGTCTGTTTACTGGTAAAGGTAACCTTCCGGACACTTTGGCCCTTCAGTGTCCCGAGCCCTGCGTGCAGCAAGGCAAAGAGACATCACACACAGATAGGACACAGGACAGCATCACAGTATGTAAGGAGTGAGGTAGTTGGGATAGGAGGTAGGGGTGATTGATAGCTGATTCCAATATGGAACAGTGTAGACTAGGCAGTCTAGGCAGACACATTGCATATGCTCAGAACGACAAAATGGAACCCTTTACATAGCCTTTCTCCCCTTGTCTATTGGAGAGACTCACGCTGTTTAAATTTGATTAGACGTTAACAAATTTGACTATGACTAATGTGATGACATGTTTGTAAAGTTTGTAAAGGTGAAATATCTTGGGTTTATGTTCCTAAAACAGATTATAACTATATATGGACAGACTATATTTTACTTAAAAAGTAAAAAAAGGCATAATCATTAATATTTTTGATAATAACATCATATTTGTATATGTTTTATTATACTTTTATTGTGTACTAGATCATATCGGTTGAAAAGTGTTTTTTTTTCTCTCAGACATAAATAAACTATTCCAGGTGAAAGCCAAAGGTCATAGCTTTCTGGGGGGGGGGGGGGGGGGGGGGGGCACACTACTACATGTATAAAATATTGCCCTCCTGCTAGATTGATGACTAAAACCATAGCGAAACACTGCAAGCTCCGTCAGCTCAACTTTCCTTTTTCATGGGTCACAAGAAAACACTTTCAGTGTTCCATGGCCCTAAAAACCTTGAGTAACCGCTGCTACATCAGTATTATTATGACATCACAGGAGGCTGAACTGGTAGTTTCACTATGACCACCAGGTGTCAGCAGTAATCTTCTAAATCTCTGTGAGTGAGAGGGGCACTGGGCTGAGGTTGGACTGATGGGATTATTAGCTTACCCTTCTTGGGCGAGCTCTGTGGTGAGGTGGGCGGGGAGGAGAGCTGCGAGGTGGTGTTGGATACAGTGTCCTCAGTCTGACGCTTGTGACGCTCGCTGGCCTCCTCTGACAGTGACAGGATCTTCTTCAACGACTGAGGGGAACTCGTGCCTTCAAAACAAAACGATAGCCAAAATTAGCGTTGTGGAGTGAACGTCAATGGTGGGGTTTTAAACGTATCCATAGCCTACATTGTCTGGTGAGTTTTTAATCCTCACTTGGCCAGATGGCCTCTAGGTGGTGCTCAAGTCACAGTGAAAGGAGAGGTAGTACAACAGAGGTTTTATCTATTGTCTAAGAATTTAAATGGATGGAGAAAAACAAACTTGGCAGAGTGGATACTACTGTAGCAACACAGTGAAGCACAGCTACATGAGCTAATGTCTCCCTCCAAAGGAGGTTCTTCAAGAAATAGTTCCCACTTCCCACAGTCTTCTTGAATCCTGAACTACGCGTAAAGATGGAATCCTCAGTAGCCACCCCACCAACGCTGGTCGCCCCACCAACGCTGGTCACCCCACCACCATTGTTAAAGTTTTTTTTGTTGAGCTAAGGAGCGTCGTGCAGCATGGTAAAAAATTATTGCTGTACATATTGCGCTCTTCTACCGCGCGTACAATAATGTCTGAGGGGAAAAAAACGGTTTGTTGTTTGCAGTAACTTCTTTGTTGTTGTAATATCACATCGGACGTGGCTGATTCACCATTAAGGATTCCAGCTTTAACCCTCAACCTAACCCATGTTTAGAGTAGGATAAAAACTTCAGCAAAGGCCGGTTTCCCAGATGCAGATTAATCCTTAGAATCTCCATTGACAGTGTTTTTTAGTTCAGGAATAAACTTAATCTGGGTCTTTGGGAAACCTGCTCATAGCGTCTAAACTAGCGTAATGCCACACTAGAAGCAACATTGTGATCAGGTGCGCTTTACCTGAAATTGAAATAAATCTGTTTTCCTGAAAGGAGAAACACAGATTTGTGTGGTGTCGGAAAGAAACAATGTACTATAACGTATATTTTCAAGTATATTTTCCCCCTTAACTTGTGCAAGTTCTTACCGAATGGTGGCAGGTCCTTGACGGGTACTTTCTTGCGTGAGGGGTAGAGGGCTACGGCGGGCACCTGGAGGGCCTGGTTGCCCTTCTGCAGATGGCTCCTCTGCTGGCTGGCAGCCCTGGACACCACCGGAGACGTGTCTGGCCTCTTACTGCCACCAGCATTCTTGGGCACTGAGAAATGGTTGAGGAGAATGTGGTACTTGAACAATAAATACTACCAGTGAGAAACCGAGTGCTGCTGCTAAGCCAAAATGGCCACCTGGACCACTCATGTGTGCATCAATCACATGTTGATGGAGGGCTCATATTGCAGTTAGATATCGCAAGTGTATGTACTCCCACACTAAGTGCGAGACAGAACACAAGCGTGTGTGTGTGTTGTCCACAGCATGTACTCTCTCCACCACTTACGTGTGTTGATGGAGGGCTCACACTGCAGCGAGAGGGTCTGCAGCGCCTCTTCGTTGGTCTCCAGGCTGAGGTTGGACAGGAACTGCTTGACCCTGCGGGCCATCTGGGCATCCTCGTACAGCTTCTTGGCGTTCAGGAAGGAGCTGCGCCTCACCCGCTTCTTGTGCCCGCCCGTCTGGGTGACGTCTAGCACCGCCGCATTGGCACTGCCCTGGCTAAGTGAACTGGTCACACGCGTGCACACACACACACACGCGCATGCACACACACGCACGCACGCACACACACACACACACAGAGAGAGAGACAGAGAGGGAAGATAGTGACCACCATCAGACTATGACCGTGTGTGTACTACTATTTAGGTAACTGTGTGTGGGGGTACTATTCCTGGAATGTAGTTCAGAGGAGGGCCGTTTGAGGGGCAGACATGCAGAGACTGAGGCTTTGGGGGCATTCCTCTCAGCTCCAGAACATTACATGCATTCCAAGGAAGAAGGGGAGGGAATAGGGGCCAAGGGGTCAAGAAGCAGGGGAGGTGTGTGTGTGTGTGTGTGTGTGTGTGTGTGTGTGTGTGTGTGTGTGTGTGTGTTGGGGCTCAAATAGTGATGATAGTCAGTTAACATTTCTGTGGTCTAAAACCAAAGTAGCTGCAGTGAAATGCCTTTTCATCAGAACCTATGGTACATCCAGAGTACATGTATAGTGTGGTGGAATTGAACACAATAATTGTTCTGTAAACTATCTCCTTGGCCACTGATGTAGACCAGGGGTTCCCAAACTCGGTCCTGGAGCCCCACCTGGGTGCATGTTTTAGGTTTTACCCTAGAACTACACAGCTTTCAAATAACCAAAGCTTGATGGCGAGTTGGTTGTTTGATTCATCTGTGTAGTGCTAGGGGAAAAAAACTAAAAACATGCACCAGTGGGGGACCGAACAGGACCGAGTTTGGGAAACCCTGATGTTAAGCATGACTAGTTTGGCTGTCCTTGTAGCACACTATAGATTTTCAAGTTGAAGAAAATATGTTTAGTCTGGAGACTGATACACAGAATAAATCCACACTATGACAAACTAATAGAACTGAAAACAAGATGGAAGTTGGCATGCTGTTTTTGTTAAGTAGGTGGGAAGACAAAGTAATCACTTTTTCTAGTTCATGGATTGTGAATTGAATGGGATGCAAATTGCTATATCAGTTTTAATGAGTCATTGAGAAATATTTTGGGCAGAATAAAGAAATGTGACTTGAAACTAGCAAAAGTCATGTTCATTTCCATTTCTAAAGAACGTTTTACCAGAGCCAAGCAGTGTTAGAAGGGTATGACACCAAACGGGTTAGTTAAATCAGCACTAAGTAACGGGTTAGTTAAATCAGCGCTAAATAAAAGGTTAGTTAAACCAGCACCAAATAACAGGTTAGTAAAATCAGCACTAAACCAAACAAACGAGGCGTCAGAAATGAGGGAGAGCGCATAAATTGGCCAGAATAAAATAGCATCGAAAGATCGTAGGTCACCAAAACTTACCCTAAACTCCTCCATTTCTTCTTCCTAGAAGGGATAGCCATGAACAGTGAAGCGTGGAGGGCAAAGAGTGGACGGAGAGAGAGAAAGGAGGGAGACAAGCTTAGACAGGATAGACCACTAAGAGCCACCAAGATCAGCAAGGTTACCAGAGGCCCACAATTGAGAGAAAGAGAGACAAACATTGATAACAAACAGACACCCAAAAATGACATGGCAGCATGGTGGACATGCAAAGTCACACACACTTTCACTGTGTGGTTTCACATGAGCACTGTGTGGTTTCTACGCCAACAATAAGTAGACAGTACAAGAAACAGCTGGGTTGCCCAGAGAAACGTCTGCTCAAGAAAAAAGCCTTGAAGCAGGTAATATTGACAATCTACATGTAAACAATCGATCAATCAGTCAATCGTCAACAATCCACAGGGATTTGATTGGACCTAAAAGGGGATGGTGAAGCATTGTTAGTCTTCCGGGAATATTGGATTTCCGTGTTTTTCCCGATGTTACCTGGTTCTGAACATGAGCGCTGGGTCCATGTTGACGGAGGCCATGCGGCCCACGTGGCGGATCTCTTTGGCGATCATCCGCAGCTTCTCAAAGTTCACCAGGCCATCCACTTTAGAGTCATTCCCTGGGGAAAGACAAGTGACTACTAGTTATAACAGATTGATTAAGATGCCTTATATATATATATATTTTTAACCTTTGTTTAACTAGTTAAGTCAGTTAAGAACAAATTCTTATTTTACAATGACAACCTACACCGGCCAAACCTTCCCCGGACAACACTGTGCTAATTGTGTGCCGAACCTACAGGACTCCCGATCACGGCTGGTTGTGATACAGCCCGGGATCGAACCAGGGTTTGTAATGATGCCTCTAGCACTGAGATGCAGTGCCTTAAACCACTACGTCACTCTGGACAATATTAGTGCAATATTGGCATACAATTTAACTTAGTGCAACATCGTATACAAAAATGGTAGACCCAGGCAATGTTTTGCTGGTTTCTTGTCAAATCAAATTGCATTTATCACATGCGCCGAATACAACCGTGAAATGCTTGCTTACAAGCCCTTAACTCATATTTTTCTTAACTGCACTGTTGGTTAAGAAAATATTTACTAAATCAACTAAAGTTTGAAAAAGTAACAAAATAACAATAACGAGGCTATATACAGGGGGTACTGGTACCGAGTCAATGTGCGGGGGTACAGGTTAGTCATGGTAATATGTACACAGTACCAGTCAAAAGCTTGGACACACCTACTCATTCAAGGGCTTTTCTTAATTTTTTACATTGTAGAATAACAGTGAAGACATCAAAACTATGAAATAACACATATGGAATCATGTAGTAACCAAAAATGTGTTAAACAAATCAAAATATATTTTATATTTGAGATTCTTCAAATAGCCACCCTTTGCCTTGACAGCTTTACACATTCTTGGCATTCTCTCAACCAGCTTCATGAGGTAGTCACCTGGAATGCACTTCAATTAAATAGGTGTGTCCTGTTAAAAGTTAATTTGTGGAATTTCTTCTCTTCTTAATGCGTTTGAGCCAATCAGTTGTGTTGTGACAAGGTAGGGTTGGAATACAGAAGATAGCCCTATTTGGTAATAGACCAAGTTCATATTATAGCAAGAACAGCTCAAATAAGCAAAGAGAAACAACAGTCCATCATTACTTTAAGACATGAATGTCAGTCAATCTGGAAAATGTCAAGTACTTTTACAGTTTCTTCAAGTGCAGTCGCAAAAACCACCAAGCGCTATGATGAAAATGGCTCACGTGAGGACCGCCACAGGAAAGGAAAACGGCAGAGGATAAATTCAAATAAAATTAAATCTTATTGGTCACATACACACATGGTTAGCAGATGTTAATGTGAGTGTAAAGAAATGCTTGTGCTTCTAGTTCCGACTATGCAGTAATATCTAACAAGTAATCTAACAAATTCACAACAACTACCTTATACACACAAATGTAAAGGGATGAATATAATATGTACATATAAATATATGGATGACCGATGGTGTGCGGCATAGGCAAGATGCAGTAGATGGCATAGAATATAGTATATAGATATGAGATCAGTAATGTAGGATATGTAAACATTATTAAAGCGACTAGTGATTTCTTTATTAAGTCCATTTATTTAAGTGGCCAGAAATTTGAGTCTGTATGTTGGCAGCAGCCTCTCTATGTTAGTGATAGCTGTTTAACAGTCTGATGGCCTTGAGATAGAAGCTGTTTTTCAGTCTCTCGGTCCCAGCTTTGATGCACCTGTACTGATCTCGCCTTCTGGATGATAGTGGTGTGAATAGGCAGTGGATCAGGTGGTTGTTGTCCTTGATGATCTTGTTGGCCTTCCTGTGACATCGGGTGCTGTAGGTGTCCTGGAGGGCAGATAGTTTGCCCCCGGTGATGCATTGTGCAGACCGCACTACCCTCTGGAGAGCCTTATGGTTGAGGGCGGTGCAATTGCCATACCAGGCGGTGATACAGCCCGACAGGATGCTCTCGATTGTGCATCTGTAAAAGTTTGTGTTTTAGATGACAAGACAAATTTCTTCAGCCTCCTGAGGTTGAAGAGGTGCTGTTGCGCCTTCTTCACCACACTGTCTGTGTGGGTGGACCATTTCAGTTTGTCCGTGATCTGTACGTCGAGGAACTAAAAAAACGTTCCACCTTCTCCACTACTGTCCCGTCAATGTGGATGGGGGGGTGGGGGGGGGGGGGTGCTCCCTCTGCTGTTTCCTGAAGTCCACGATCATCTCCTTTGTTTTGTTGATGTTGAGTGTGAGGTTATTTTCCTGACACCACACTCCGAGGGCCCTCACCTTCTCCCTGTAGGCTGTCTCGTCGTTGTTGGTTATCAGGCCTACCACTGTAGTGTCATCTGCAAACTTGATGATTGAGTTGGAAGCGTGCATGGCCACACAGTCATGGGTGAACAGTGACTACAGGAGAGGGCTGAGAACGCACCCTTGTGGGACCCCAGTGTTGAGAATCTGCGGGGTGGAGATATTGTTTCCTACCTTCCCCACCTGGGGGCAGCCCTCAGAAAGTCGGGTCTCAAGCTTAATAACGAGTTTGGAGGGTACTATGGTGTTAAATGCTGAGCTGTTGTCAATTAACAGCATTCTTACATAGGTATTCCTCTTGTCCAGATGGGATAGGGCAGTGTGCAGTGTGATGGCGATTGCATCGTCAGTGAACCTATTGGGGCGGTAAGCAAATTGGAGTGGGTCTAGGGTATCCGGTAGGGTGGAGGTGATATGATCCTTGACTAGTCTCTCAAAGCACTTCATGATGACAGAAGTGAGTGCAATGGGACAATAGTGATTTAGTTCAGTTACCTTAGCTTTCTTGGGAACAGGAAAAATGGTGGCCATCTTGAAGCATGTGGGGACAACAGACTGGGATAGGGATTGCTTGAATATGTCCGTAAACACACCAGCCAGCTGGTCTGCGTATGCTCGGAGGACGCGGCTAGGGATGCCGCCTGGGCTGGCAGCCATGTGAGGGTTAACGCGTTTAAATGTTTTACTCACGTTGGCCACGGAGAAGGGGAGCCCACAGGCTTTGGTAACGGGCTGTGTCAGTGGCACTGTGTTGTCCTCAAAGCGAGCAAAGAAGTTGTTTAATTAGTCTGGGAGAAAGACGTCAATGTCCGCGACGGGGATGGTTTTCTTTTTGTAATCCGTGATTGACTGTAGACACTGCCACATCAACTCAGCCAAAAAAGAAGCGTCCCTTTTTCAGGACCCTGCCATTCAAAGATAATTCGTAAAAATCCAAATAACTTCACAGATCTCCATTGTAAAGGGTTTAAACAATGTTTCCCATGCTTGTTCAAATAACCATAATTAATGAACATGCACCTGTGGAACGGTTGTTAAGACACAGACCGCTTACAGACGGTAGGCAACAAAGGTCAGAGTTATGAAAACGTATGACACTAAAGAGGCCTTTCTACTGACTCTGAAAAACACCAAAAGATGCCCATGGTTCCTGATCATCTGCGTGAACGTACCTTTGGCATGCTGCAAGGAGGCATGAGGACTGCAGATGTGGCCTGGGAAATACAGTGCAATGTCCGTACTGTGAGATGCCTAACACAGCTCTACAGGGAGACAGGACGGACAGCTGATTGTCCTCGCAGTGGCAGACCACGTATAACACATGCACAGGATAGGTACATCCGAACATCACACCTGCGGGATAGGTTCAGGATGGCAACAAAAACTGCCCGAGTTACACCAGGAATGCACAACCCTCCATCAGACTGTCCGCAATAGGCTTAGAGAGGCTGGACTAAGGGCTTGTTGTAAGGCAGGTCCTCACCAGACATCACCAGCAACAACGTCGCCTATGGGCACAAACCCATCGTCGCTGGACCAAACAGGACTGGCAAAAAGTGCTCTTCACTGACGAGTCGCGGTTTTGTCTCACCAGGGTTGATGGTCGGATTCGTGTTTATCATCGAAGGAATGAGCATTACACCAAGGCCTGTACTCTGGAACGGGATCCATTTGGAGTTGGAGGGTCCGTCATGTTCTGGGGTGGTGTGTCACAGCGTCATCGGATTAAGCTTGTTTTCATTGCAGGCAATCTCAACACTGAGTTACAGGGAAGACATCCTCCTCATGTGGTACCCTCCAGCATGACAATGCCACCAGCCATACTGCTCGTCCTGTGCATGATTTCCTGCAAGACAGTGTTCTGCCATGGCCAGCGAAGAGCCCGGATCTCAATCCCATTGAGCACATCTAGGAACCTGTTGGATTGGAGGGTGAGGGCTAGGGCCATTGCCCCCAGAAATGTCTGGGAACTTGCAGGTGCCTTGGTGGAAGAGTGGGGTAACATCTTACAGCAAGAACTGGCAAATCTGGTGCAGTCCATGAGGAGGAGATGCACTGGAGTACTTAATGCAGCTGGTGGCCACACCAGATACCGACTGTTAATTTTGATTTTGACCCCTCCTTTGTTCAGGGACACATTATTCCATTTCTGTTAGTCACATGTCTGTGGAACTTTTTCAGTTTATGTCTCAATTTTTGAATCTATTGTTCATACAAATATTTACATGTTAAGTTTCCTGAAAATAAACGCAGTTGACAGTGAGAGGACGTTTCTTTTTTGCTGAGTTAACATCTCGTGCTTGAACCATTGAATTGCGACTCTACTTTGTCTCTATACTGACGCTTTGCTTGTTTGCCTTGCGGAGGGAATAGCTGTACTGTTTGTATTCGGTCATGTTTCCGGTCGCCTTGCCATGATTAAATGCGGTGGTTCGCGCTTTCAGTTTTGCGCGAATGCTGCCATTAATCCACGGTTTCTGGTTAGGGAAGGTTTTAATAGTCACAGCGGGTATGACATCTCCAATGCACTTGCTGATAAACTCGCTCACCGAGTTAGCGTACACATCAATGTTGTTGTCTGAGGCTATCCGGAACACGTGATCGAAGAAATCTTGAAGTGTGGTCTGATTGGTCAGACCACCATTGTATTGACCTGAGCACGAGCCTTTCTTGTTTTAGTTTCTGTCTATAGGCTGGGAGCAACAAAATGGATTCATGGTCAGATTTGCTGAAGGCAGGGCGCGGGAGGGCTTTGCATGCATCGCGGAAGTTTGAGTTGCAATGATCCAGAAATCTTCCAGCTCGTGTCGTGCATTCGATATGCTGATAGAATTTAGGGAGTATTGATCTTAGGTTAGCTTTGTTAAAATCCCCAGCTACAATAAATGCAGCCTCAGGATGTATGGTTTCCAGTTTACATAGAGTCCAGTGTAGTTCTTTCAGGGGCGACGAGGTATCTGCTTGGGGTGGATATACACAGCTGTGACTATAATCGAAGAGAATTCTCTTGGAAGATAATGTGGTCGGCATTTGATTGTAAGGAATTCTAGGTCAGGTGAACAAAAGGACTTGAGTTCCTGTATGTTGTGATTACACCATGAGTCGCTAATCATAAGACATACACCCCCGCCCTCCTTCTTACCAGAGAGATGTTTGTTTCTGTCGGTGCGATGGGTGAAGAAACCGGGTGGCTCTACTGACTCTGACAACGTATCCCGAGTGAGCCATGTTTCCGTGAAACAGAGAATGTTAAAATCTGTGAAGTAGCTCTGGAAAGCAACTCGTGCCCTAATCCCTCGTCCATCTTGTTATCTAGAGATTGGACATTGGCGAGTAATACGCTAGGAAGCGGTGGATGGTGTGCTCGCCTTCTGAGTCTGACCAGTAGGCCGCTCCGTCTGCCTCTCCTGCGGAGACCGCGTTGTTTTGGGTCGGCCTCTGGGATAAGATCGCATGTCCAGGGTGGAGGTTCGAACAAAGGATCCGCTTCGGGAAAGATGTATTCCTGGTCGTAATGATTAAGTTGACATTGCCTTTTAAATCCAATAGTTCTTCCCGGCTGTATGTAATAACACTTGTGATTTCCTGAGCTAATAATGTAACAAATAGTATATCGAAAACTATGCAGTTATTTCTTTTTTTAAGTACCTGAAGCAAGGCGACCATCTCTGTCAGCGCCATCTCATTTACCAGCCTCAAATTGCAGCCAAAATAAATGCTTCACAGAGTTCAAGTAACAGACATCAACATCAACTGTTCAGAGGAGACTGGGTAAATCAGGCCTTCATGGTCGAATTGCTGCAAAGAAACCACTACTAAAGGACACCAATAAGAAGAAGAGACTTGCTTGGGCAAAGAAACACGAGCAATGGACATTAGACCGGTGGAAATCGGTCTTTTGGTTCTGATGAGTCCAAATGTGAGATTTTTGGTTCCAACCGCCGTGTGTTTGTGAGACGCAGAGTAGGTGAACGGATGATCTTCGCATGTGTGGCTCCCACTGTGATGCATGGAGGTGATGGTGTGGGGTTGCTTTGCTGATGACAATGTCTGTGATTTATTTAGAATTCAAGGCACACTTAACCAGCATGGCTACCACCCCATCTGGTTTGCGCTTAGTGGGACTATCATTTGTTTTTCAACAGGACAATGACCCAACACACCTCCAGGGTGTGTAAGGGCTATTCGACCAAGGAGAGTGATGGAGTCCTGCATCAGATGACGTGGCCTCCACAATCACCCTACCTCAACCCAATTGAGATGGTTTGGATCGCAGAGTGAAGGAAAAGTAGCCAACAAGTGCTCAACATATGTGGGAACTCCTTCAAGACTGTTGGAAAAGCATTCCAGGTGAAGCTGGTTGAGAGAATGCCAAGAGTGTGCAAAGCTGTCATCAAGGCAAAGGGTGGCTACTTTTAAGAATCTAAAATATATTTTGATTTGTTTAACACTTTTTTGGTTACAACATTATTCCATGTGTGTTATTTCATAGTTTTGATGTCGTCACTATTATTCTACAATGTAGAAAATAGTAAAAATAAAGAAAAACCTTGAATGAGTAGGTGTGCCCAAACTTTTGTCTGGTACTGTACATGTAGGTGGTAGGGGGGGGTCCAATGTAAATAGTCCGGCTAGCCATTTGATTAACTGTTCACCAGTCTTATGGCTTGGGGGTACAACCTGTTAAGGAGCCTTTTGGACCTAGACTTAGCACTCCGGTACCGCTTGCAGTGCAGTCGCAGAGAGAACAGTTTATGACTAGGGTGGCTGGAGCCTTTTTGGAAGCTAACCATTATTTCATCCCTACGTTTAATCGGCATTGAACAAGTCACCCTCCCTTGGAGAGGGGGTGACCTTGACAATTTATTGTTAAAACTAGAAGCTGCCTGGATATTTCATTTAAAGACCATTGCTACCTTCAGTCTCAACGTAGACTTTGTTCTGAAGCCACTCTTGTGATTTTGCTATTCATTGTAAATGTTTGTAGGCCTATGTAGCCAAATTCTATCTATGATCATATGCTATCCATTCATGTTTTGTATGTGTTCTATTTATATCTGTAAATTAACCAATGACAACAAGCCATACCTGGCCATGATAACAGACAACCGTGTGTCCTTTGAAACTATATAAACTAGTGACCTGCAGTGTTTGTCATTATACCCTGATGAAGACAGCTTGTCTGTCGAAACGTTGGTTATTAGGTTATTCAATTAATGTATCTGAGCTCCTAAAGTGTACGTCTCTCCGTTTCTTTTTCAAGTGTTCTACTCCGTTAGCCAGCCCCTCGCCTAAACAGGTGTATCTTTCTTTCAACTCCAGATGGCTGGAGTCTAACAATTTTTAGGGCCTTCCTCTGACACCGCCTGGTATAGAGGTCCTGGATGGCAGGAAGCTTGGCCCCAGTGATGTTCTGGGCCGTATGCACACCCCTTTTCTCCTGAGGGGGAATAGGCGACACTTGCTGAATCTGACATAGTGGAAAGGGAAGAGGAGAGGCTGGGGATGAGCTTTGGCAGAAGCTTTGAGAAGGGCAATGGTTTTTCTTCCTTCAAATCCTACTCCACTCTCCTTTTCACCTCATTTAACACCTGATTTACATAACAAAAGGAACATCTCAATAGGTGATCCAGGTATCATGTCATGGCACAAGTGGGAGGTTGGGCCTATCCTCTTTTGCTCCACTATTGTTCTTCAAGTAAGGGGGAGGCCAATGACATCAGAGGGCACCATCAGCCCAACTCCTTGAATGGCCTACTACATTAAGTTTTGCTCAAAACTATTTTTTTTACCCTTAAGTGTGTGTACATTACTGTATTTATATGTGGGATATTGTTTTTCAACGGGAAAAGTTAAAATATAGCTGGAGTGAGACAGCTTTGGATCTGGGTTCCAATATTGTTTGGAACACATTTTGTGATCCAAAATGACTAGGTGTGTGGCTGCCTACCTTCGTGCAGGAAGGTGAGGTCCTTCTTGATGACGGGGAACAGGGGGATGATGGGGGGCTGGAGGTTCTGGTTGTTGAGCACGTTGCGATACTTGGCCATGTTCCTGGATGGATCAAACAGGTCTTGCAGGTCCCCGAACAGCTTCTCGTACTTACTGGGCAGCTTCTCCCACGTGCCCCGGAGTCTAGATACTGGGGCCAGGTTCAGACCACTGTTGGGGGGAGGACCACAGAAAGACAGTGAAATTAGAATACTGATACAGTGGAGAAGGGGGCTAACTCTGGTTCCAGGCTTTTGTTCCAACCCCACACAAACACACCTGATTCAGATAATTACATTTCAGTGGGCAGCTGTTCAGTAGAATCAGGTGTGCAAGATTATGTTTGGAGTGAAAGCCTGCATGCCTAACTGCTGAATTTGGTGTAAAACTCTTCCAAATCGGTTTAACCTGTTAGGGCTAGGGGGCAGTATTTGCACGGCTGGATAAAAAAAATGTACCCGATTTAATCTGGTTACTAATCCTACCCAGTAACTAGAATATGCATATACTTATTATATATGGATAGAAAACACTCTAAAGTTTCTAAAACTGTTTGAATGGTGTCTGTGAGTATAACAGAACTCATTTGGCAGGCAAAACTCTGAGACATTTTCTGACAGGAAGTGGATACCTGATGTGTTGTATTACCTTTAAACCTATCCCATTGAAAAACACAGGGGCTGAGGAATATTTTGGCACTTCCTATTGCTTCCACTAGATGTCACCAGCCTTTACAAAGTGTTTTGAGTCTTCTGGAGGGAGATCTGACCGAACAAGAGCCATGGAACGATGATGGCCCATTAGACACCTGGCGCGCGAGTTCATGTTGGGTACCCTCGTTCCAATACGTTATAAAAGAGTATGCATTCGTCCACCTTGAATATTATTCATGTTCTGGTTAAAAAAGGCCCTAATGATTTATGCTATACAACGTTTGACATGTTTGAACGAACGTAAATATATTTTTTCCCCTCGTTCATGACGAGAAGTCCGGCTGGCTTAGATCATGTGCTAACAAGACGTAGATTTTTGGACATAAATGATGAGCTTTTTTGAACAAAACTACATTCGTTATGGACCTGTGATACCTGGAAGTGACATCTGATGAAGAGAATCAAAGGTAATGGATTATTTACATAGTATTTTCGATTTTAGATCTCCCCAACATGACGTCTAGTCTGTATCGCAACGCGTATTTTTCTGGGCGCAGTGCTCAGATTATTGCAAAGTGTGATTTCCCAGTAAGGTTATTTTTAAATCTGGCAAGTTGATTGCGTTCAAGAGATGTAAATCTATAATTCTTTAAATGACAATATAATATTTTACCAATGTTTTCTAATTTTAATTATTTAATTTGTGGTGTTGACTTGACTGCCGGTTATTGGAGGGAAACGATTTCCTCAACATCAATGCCATAGTAAAACGCTGTTTTTGGATATAAATATGAACTTGATAGAACTAAAAATGCATGCATTGTCTAACATAATGTCCTAGGAGTGTCATCTGATGGAGATTGTAAAAGGTTAGTGCATCATTTTAGCTGGTTTTATGGTTTTGGTGACCCTGTCTTTGAATTGACAAAACATTACACACAACTCTTGTAAATGTACTGTCCTAACATACTCTAAATTTATGCTTTCGCCGTAAAACCTTTTTGAAATCGTAAAACGTGGTTAGATTAAGGAGATGTTTATCTTTCAAAGGGTGTAAAATAGTTGTATGTTTGAAAAATTTGAATTTTGACATTTATTTGGATTCAAATTTGCCGCTCTTGAAATGCACCTGCTGTTGATGGAGTGCACCACGGGGGGGACGCTAGCGTCCCACCTAGCCCATAGAGGTTAACCCATCTACATCACAACATGGCCGCTGGGTCTCCTCTCATACTTCTCTTCTCCGACCTCACCTAATGATGGAGAACATGGAGTTGAAGTTCTTGCACTCTCTACAATGGAGAGCTATCTTGATGAAATGCTTGACAGTCTTCATGCGCTTGAGCTGGTTGGGCTCCCGGGTCACCTCCGACGCCACCCAGAAGGTTTCTTGGTTGATGATCTCCTCGAAGCGCTTGAGGCAAAACGAGCCCGTCTTGGACTTGAGCTTGAACAGGTCGTCGATGTACTCGGTGGGCTCGATGGCGCAGAAGAGTTCGAAGGCACGCATGGAGAGCTGCGTGGCTACTTCCATGGTGGACAGCTGGAGGAGGGAGATCTGGCCTTCACGAAGGAGGTCCTGGGCGTCCTCGTCTGAACAGAGGGTCTCTGTCTCCATGTTGCTCTTCAGGTAGTATCTAGAGAAGAGCAGGGAGTTTCTTTACTATTCGCTCACATACACACAGGTATTCTATTGTACATAAATAAATGGTCTCTCTATTTTGCTCCTCAACACAAAGCACATATTTAAAATAGGTGTTTTTGTTGTTGGAGTTATTCATCAAGTTGAGTAACTTAACAAACACCTGATGTACTGTGACTTAAGTAAAAGTAGAAAAAGACAAGGTCTTTAATAAGAGGTGGTGATTAAGATAGGAATGGTCAGGAGAACATCAGCACAAGAGAAGGGGACTTTGCTATCTCTTGTAAAAGAGATGGGACTAACCTGTATAAAAAATGTGATCAATAAAACCAGTCCTTACCTGCCACTGAGCTGTATCCTGTCTGCCAGCTTGGACAGTTGCTCCGGGAGCCGGCGTTGCTTGATGACGCCTTCCGGTGTGATGGACACCTCACACAGCGAATAGGCTTCGGGCGCTGCGGTCAGGGCGAACTCCCGGATGGCCTGGGCCACCACCTCTTTGGCCGTGGTGTCCTTACCGATCATGATGTATCGACTTTGCTGGTCTGCCTTGAACACCCGCAGCACCTGGTCTGACATGTCTGGATGGGGTGGGGGAATATAGTTACAACGTCAACACAACATTGGACAAACATTAAGGGCAGAATCCTCACTTTGGATATGGAGTTTAAATAGGAATTACCCACACAATTCTCACGTCAGCAATTTATTTTATTTTTTTTACCCCTTTTTCTCCCCAATTTCATGGTATCCATTTGGTAATAGTTAGTCTTGTCTCATCGCTGCAACTCCCGTACAGACTCGAGAGAGGCGAAGGTCGAGAGCCATGCGTCCTCCGAAACACAACCCTGCCAAGCCGCACTGCTTCTTCACACAACGCCCATTCAACCCGGAAGCCAGCCGCACCAATGTGTCGAAGGAAACACTGCACACCTGGCGACCTGGTCAGCGTGCACTGCACCCAGTCCGCCACAGGAGTCGCTAGTGTGCAATGAGACAAGATATCCCTGCCAGCCAAACCCTCCCCAACCTGGACGACACTGGGCCAATTGTGCGCCGCCCCATGGGCCTCCCGGTCGCGACAGAGCCTGGACTCGAACCCAGAATCTCTGGTGGCACAGCTAGCACTGCGATGCAGTGTCTTAGACCACTGCGCCACCCGGGAGGCCAGAATTCAGCAATTTCATCATGGACAGTTACATCATTCAAGTACCATTGCTTTTTTTTTACCCAAGGTTACAAAATCTTGGCATCCCCACAACTTTTTCAATTCACCATACCATCCAAAACATACCAAAATTAGAATGAATGAGTCACTGCTAGCCACTTACCCTCTCAAAAGTTTACAGGATCAATTAGTTTCAAACTGTACTCCAAACATTTCAACAAAAAGGTCAACAACTGATGTCTGCTAGAAGCCACGCTGACATGCTCAATGATCTACGGTGAGTTTGCGTAACTCATTTAGCCGACTACAACATTGAAAGACAGAGGGGCTGACTGACAGCATTGACAAGGACATGATTGTGCTTTCTACAGCCAAGTTAGATTCAGGCCTACGTAACCCATTAAAACACACTGATTTGCAGGCTGCTGTTATCAAGACCAACAAGCCCAGACCATAACCACAGTTAGAAAACATTAACCTTTAAGACCCCAGATTTAGAAACACCATAGGAAGCTTGTGAAAGAAACAGCAGTAAGCTTGCAAAGAGGACAAGCGTTGCGTGGGCAGAACAAAAGCAGACTGATACTCACTTGTCACGACTGGGGCTGAAGGAACACAAAGAGTATGTGTGGGAGAACATTAAAACGTGGGTCAAACATCTGGCGAAGAATTTCCCCGGTTAGCAATGTATGAAAATAAACTGCCTCAAGAGAGATGAAGACAGCCAAGTGGTGCTTATAGATGTGTAATGTATGCTTTATAATATACAGTTGTATATAAAAGGTTCAAAGAAGAGTGTGTGTTTGTCCTCACCAGGCGGGTTGTTGAAGTCCAGGATGCGGTGGTGGGACTGCAGCAGGTCAGGGTTGCTGGACGACAGGCTGCCGCTGACTGGCAGCGCGGCCGGAATCTGTTTGGACTGCTTCAGGCCCACGATGCTGTCGTCCTGCGACTGGCCCACACCCACGTCGCTACGGAAACAGAGGGAGGGGTTGGAAAGTTCCACTTTCAGAGGATAGAGGGCAATGTTTTTACAGTAAAGTATATAAGTAATAGAGGTTACACTGCTCAATACAACAAATAACATTTTATTTTTCACATGCACCAAATACAACAGGTGTGTTTCACCTTACCGTGAAATGCTTACTTAGAAGCCCTTAACCAACAATGCAGTTTTTAAAAAATAGTTAAAATATTTACTACATTAAAAAAATTAAAAATAACCGGCATTGTAAATAAGAATTTGTTCTTAACTGACTTGCCTAGTTAAATACATTTGTTATAAATAAATCTTCATAAGAGGTTACACTGCTCAATACATCATCAATGCAACACAAAAAACATGAATAAGTCAAACCGATTTTATTCCACACTCCTCTCCTCTAACTTTGAAGCAACTTTTTCCATTGGTCTCTGACGTCTCTTACTTGTATGGTTTTGGGGGCAGGATGCTGGTGAGCGTCTTGTCAAAGATCTTCTTGAGCTTGTTTCTTCCCCCCACCGTGTTGGCTTTGGCCTTCTTGCTGGCCTTCTCCAGGCCCATCACCTGCATTGAGGAGGAGACGGGACACCATTACATTAGGCTTTAGGAACATCTTTACAAAGACAAAACCAGGGACATATTCATTAGGGCACACCATAGCTAAATGTTTTGCAACAAAAAATAAAAACAAGCATTTCTGATTGGACAATGTCAGGTAGTACCTTCCTGTTTCAGTCTGTTTAGTGCCTAATGAATACATCCTTGATAACATACACAAAGCATTATGGGTACTGTAGTCCATCATAACATCACCTGCTCAACATCCACCGCCAGGTCAGGGATGGAGTAGCGCGAGCCCTTCTTGATATCCCCGATCTTGGGCAGGTGTGCCGGGGCGCCATTCTTGCGGTCCACCTCTGGCGTCTCCTCACCCTCTGCCTCGTGGTCGTGCTCTGGTCGGGCTAGGAGCTCCTTGAAAACTGGGTGGATGAAAGGGGTGAAACGCTATCAACAAGGCAGGTCCTACAGGCCGCTAGTTTTGTCGCACCTGGTCTACTGTTCAGTCGTGTGGTCAGGTGCCACAAAGAGGGACTTAAGAAAATTACAATTGGCTCAGAACAGGGCAGCACAGCTGGCCCTTAAAAGTACACGGAGAGCTAACAATGATATGCATGTCAATCTCTCATGGCTCAAAGTGGAGGAGAGATTGACTTCGTCACTACTTGTTTTTGTAAGAAGTGTTGACAAGCTAAATGCACCGAGCTGTCTAAACTACTAGCGCACAGCTTGGACACCCATACATACCCCACAAGACATGTCACCAGAGGTCTCTTCACAATCCCCAAGTCAAAAACAGACTATGGGAGGTGCACTGAACTACATAGAGCCATGGCTACATGGAACTCTATTCCACATCAAGAAACCAATGCAAAAAGTAGAATCAGATATAAAAACACATAAAAATACACCTTATGGAACAGTGGGGACCGTGAAGAGACACACACACAGGTACAGACACGCATATGCCCACAAATGCTAGCACACGAACTCTACACAAACGTACATTGTAATATTGCTTTATGTTGGTATTATATATTTTGTATTGTAGCTATGTAGTGGTGTAATAATGTTATATGATGTACTGTTTTTTTATTATGTTTTATGTGTAATGTAAGCATCTTAATGTGTTTGGACCCCAGGAAGAGTATCTGCTACCTTGGCAAGAACTAATGGGGATCCTTAATAATTACAAATACTGTGTGGAACATAGTGTTACTGTTACTTATATTCTTCTATTATTATTAAATTCATAGTTAGCCCTAATAACTCTTACCTAAAAGATTCGTTTTCACAGAAATTGACAAGTGGGTGTTGTTCCTCAGGATCTCATTAGCTTTCGTGAGCTGGACATTCTCAAAGTTCTGCCCGTTCACCTCCAGAATCTGTTCAAAGACAAAGATACCACAACATTACATACAGTATCAGCCACATGCTCAATTCTGTTAATTCATGCAGAAGTCAAATCCACAACTCTGATGATGTAAGCACCAAAACACCAACCAACTGAGCAATGTGAACTCCTCTATGACATGACACTCATACCATCCCCCCTTCTCTTCTGTTCCCATCTCCCTAACCTCTACATTACTGGTCTCCATCCCCCCCTTCTCTTCTGTTCCCATCTCCCTAACCTCTACATTACTGGTCTCCATCCCCCCCTTCTCTTCTGTTCCCATCTCCCTAACCTCTACATTACTGGTCTCTATCCCCCCTTCTCTTCTGTTCCCATCTCCCTAACCTCTACATTACTGGTCTCCATCCCACTTCTCGTCTCCCTAACTTCGACATTACTGGTCTCCATCCCCCTTTCCCTCCCATCTCCTTAACACTACTGGTCTCCATTTCCTGTTAGCTGCCTTATGAAAGCTGCTGACTTGTCATGAGAGGGGAAGGACTTCTTGTTTACACATGAGCCTGCCACTGAGTTTTCCTCTGAGTGAACCAGGAAGTGAATGGTTATCCCTCTATGAGGGGCCTTCCTCTGCAGTCATTTGAGCCACTCATGGAGAAGGTTAGACAAGAGTATTGCAAGAGCAAACATACTTTGCAAGATGTTATGGTTCACATTTCCTTTGGGAAGCAGCTGCAAGGAAGAGTAAGTTTATGCCAAAACAAAGCACAGCAGAGTAGGGTTTTCAAGCTGGCATCCTGGATTTAACATAGGATCTTTGCCACCCTTGGGGCAAAGTATGAAAAAATCACGAGTGAGCAAACTAGTCTAGTGAATCAGCACATCGTGGTAGCTGTCTGATGCGTGGTGAGCTTTCAGATGCAAAACAGTGCCCTGGCATCAATCAGGTGGGTGCTACACTGCTAGGGGATGAGGGAAGTTTCCCATCCTATGTAATGCATTTTGAACATATGAAAAAAACGCTATATAAAGAATATCATTCTCGTTACTTCACCTGGTCTCCTCGTTTAAGGCCGGCCTCCGCGGCCTTGCTCCCGGGCTCCACACTGTCGATGAAGATGCGAAAACCCTTCTCGGAGCCCCCCAGCAGGGTGAAGGCTAGCGGGGCCTCCCTGGACGGCTTGGTCAGTGTCACTAGTCGCAGTTTGGCTTTAGCAGCGCAGGCAATGTTTAACAGTCTAAGGTGGCCGTACATTTTCTGTAAAGGAAAATTATGTTTAGTACCGGTATATTGCTCAATTCAGGGTTTGTGTATCTCAACATTGTTACTATGTGGAATGAAATGAAAATTCTAAATTAAACAATCTATAGCATTTTAAATTGTGAAATAAGAGGCTAGCACAAGGCAAACATTTGGACAATTTGAATGCTTTGACTGAATATATAATGAGGGCAAATTAGGAGTAATGTTGAAACTGGATATGAAACACGCTGTAATGTTGAAACTGGATATGAAACACACTAATGTTGAAACTGGATATGAAACACACTAATGTTGAAACTGGATATGAAACACACTAATGTTGAAACTGGATATGAAACACACTAATGTTGAAACTGGATATGAAACATGCTGTAATGTTGAAACTGGATATGAAACAAGCTGTAATGTTGAAAATAATATGAAACATGCTGCAATGTTGGAACTGGATATGAAACACGCTGTAATGTTGAAAATGGATATGAAACATGCTGTAATGTTGAAACTAGATATGAAACATGCTATGCTTAACTGAGACACGGACCTCTCTCTCCAGATTGTTCTCAAACTCTTCAAGAAAGTTAGTCATTGCAGGGTCGCCTTCAAAGTCATTGAAGTGATTGTTCACCCACAGCAAGACTACCCGTGTAACCTGGGGATGCAAGAAGAAAGTAATCAAGATTCATTCAAAGTAAAAAATAAGTGGATGAGCATGGGCTTGGATTGAATGTTAGCTTGTTATATACATTTCTTCACATGTAGTTCTGTGTGTGTGTGTGTGTGTGTGTGTGTGTGTGTGTGTGTGTGTGTGCGTGTACACACTACCGGTCAAATGTTTTAGAACACCTACCTCACTCAAGGTTTATTTTTTATTTGTAATATTTTCTACATTGTAGAATAATAATGAAGACATCAAAACTATGAAATAACACATGGAATAATGTGGTAACCAAAAAAGTGTTAAATAAAAAAAAAAAACAGCCACCCTTTGCCTTGATGACAGCTTTGCACACTCTTGGCATTCGCTCAACCAACTTCATGATGTAGTCACCTGGAATGCATATCAATTAACAGGTGTACCTTCTTAAAAGTTAATTTGTGTATTTTCTTTCCTTCCTAATGCATTTCAGCCAATCAATTGTGTTGTGACAAGGTGGGGGGTGGGGGGTCAGTCAATACAGAACATTTCAGGAACTTTGAAAGTTTCTTCAAGTGCAGTCGCAAAAACCATCAAGCGCTATGATGAAACTTGCTATCATGAGGACAGCCACAGAAATGGAAGACCCAGAGTTGCCACTGTTGAAGAGTATTTTTTATTTTTTTATTTCCATTTTTCATTTTATTTCAGGATAAGTTCATTAGACTTACCAGCCTCAGAAAGTGCAGCCCAAATAAATGCTTCACATAATTCAAGTAACAGACACATCTCAACATCAACTGTTCAGAAGAATCAGGCCTTCATGGCCGAATTGCTGCAAAGAAACCACTACTAAAGGACACCAATAATAAGAAGAGACTTGCTTGGGCAAAGAAATACGCGCAACGGACATTAGACCGGTGGAAATTTGTCCTTTGGTCTGGAGTCCAAATGGGAGATTATTGGTTCCAACCACAGTGTCTTTGTGAGACACGGTGTGGGTGAACGGATAATCTCCGCAAGTGTATTTCCAACCGTAAAGCATGGAGGAGGTGGTGTTACGGTGTGGGGGTGCTTTGCTGGTGACAGTGTCTGTGATTTATTTAGAATTCAAGGCACACTTAACCAGCATGGCTACCACAGCATTCTGCAGCGATACGCCAACCAATCTGGTTTGCGCTTAGTGGGACTATCATTTGTTTTTCAACAGGACAATGACCCAACACACCTCCAGACTGTGTAAGGGCTATTTGAACAAGGTGAGTGATGGAGTGCTGCATCAGATGACCTGGCCTCCACAATCCCCTGACCTCAACCAAATTGAGATGGTTTGGGATGAGTCGGCCCGCAGAATGAGGGAAAAGCAGCCAACAAGTGCTCAGCATATGTAGGAATTCCTTCAAGACTGTTGGAAAAGCATTCCAGGTGAAGCTGGTTGAGAGAATGCGAAGCGTGTGCAAAGCGACATCAAGGCAAACGGTGGCTATCTGAAGAATCTCAAATTTTATTTTATTGGTTTAACAGTTTTTTTGGTTACTACATGATACCATATGTGTTATTTAATAGTTTTGAAGTCTTCACTACTATTCTACAATGTAGAAAATAGTAAAAAAAAATAAAAAAAAAATCTATGAGTAGGTGTTCTAAAATGTTTGAAAGATAGTGTATGTAAGCATGCATGCATCTGTGATATTATCTATGCTTTAGCTATTACTGATGTTAAGTACCGTCTAGCTTCCATTACAATAAAATTACAAAAAAGACTTATCTGAAAAAGGATAGTAAAGTGTTTGAACTGGGATCTGACCTTGTCCCTGAGGCTTGGGTCGTGGAACCACTCGAGGAGCTTGTTGCCCACGACCATGGGGCTGGAGAGGAAAGTCCTGTAGGTCAACAGGAAGTCCTCGATGTAGGTGGGGTCCACCACAGAGTGCTCCTCTACCAGGTGCATAGTCAGACGCTCCTTCGTGCCCTATAGGAGATGGTGTATAATCCTTTAGGTAACACTAAACGTCATATACATGGGCATTCATAACACCTAATATGGCATGACATCTTTATTAGGAAGATGTGGTTTGGAGTCTAAAGGCTTACTAAATAATGAATTAACTCACCTTGATGACGATGTGTCCCTTCCGGGTGCCGGTGCGGTCCAGCTCACGGTGCTCCTTGACCATGACGATCTCGCCCTCCTCCTCCACCTTCTGCATGTTCTTCTCCACCTGGTTGAGGATACAGCAGTAGTCCTGCTGCGCTATGCACACAAACTGGAACAGAGGTGGAGGGAGTGAGGGAGGGAGAGAGAAAGTGAAAGAGCGGAGTAGTTAGCTTGGGGACATAATGCTTTTTAGACCAACATGGCTGAGAGACATTTTGAGCGAATCTATTTTAAGACAGCAATGAAATAAACACTCTCTCAGTGAATTAACCCCAGCGTCTTCATTTAATTGGTTGGTACCTACTGGACAATGTATACTGAACAAAAATATAAACGCAACATGTAAAGTGTTGGTCCCATGTTTCATGAGCTGAAATAAAAGACCGTCAAAATGTTCTATACACTCAACAAGCTTATTTCTCAAAAATGTGCACAAATTTGTTTACATCCCTGTTAGTGAGCATTTCTCCTTTGTAGCATATCAAGAACATGATTAAACAGTATGATCATTACACAGGTACATCTTGTGCTGGGGACAATAAAAGGTCACTCTAAAATGTGCAGCTCTGTCTCACAACGCCACAGATGTCTCAAGTTTTGAAGGCAGAGTACAATTGGAATGCTGACTGCAGGAATGTCCACCAGAGCTGTTGCCAGAGAATTTAATGTTAATTTCTCTACCAATGTCGTTTTAGAGAATTTGGCAGTACATCCAATCCGGCCTCACAACCACAGACCATGTGCAACCACGCCAGCACAGGACAGGACCACAATTGGCCCAGCGTCGACTGGGTTTGGCCAGTGTAGGCAGTCATTGTAAATAAAACAATGTTTTAACCGACTTCACTATTTAAATAAAATAAATATTTAAATGTCAAGCCTGCATTAAAATGCAACAGACTAATTGAGTAAGTAACAGGGGTGGAGTATATAACACCGTTCAATATATGGGAGAGAAGGCCCATATCACAGGCCAATCAACCGATAGTCCATCATAATAGCCAGTCTCAGTGCTGAGCCTTACCTGACAGTCGTCCACCTTAGTCTTCATCACTCCCTTCATGTACTCCTTCTCTATGGTGGGGGAGACCCCGAAGCTGTTGCCCATACACAGGATCTCAGGCCTGCCCTCAGGGTACGTCACCTCCACCGAGCCATTCAGGATCACTGACCACGAGTCCAGCTGAGTGGGGAAAGACCACAACCACAAACAGTTAACATTCAGAAATACTCAGTGATCATTCAGTGGACAATGGTTTAATACAGGGACTGGAAACTGAAGTCCTCGGGGCCGGAGTGGTGTCACTTTGTCCCCATCCCGAGTGCAAAACAGCTGATGCATTCTAAAGTGAAGATCATGATTAGTTGATTATGGAGTCAGGTGTGTTAGTTGGGACTGGGGCAAAAGTGTGACACTAATCAGGCCCCCGAGGACTGGAGTTGCCCATCCCTGGTTTAATATCAGGCTAGGATCAAAATGTTAAAGGAAAATAAAGAAAGCTATGATGCTTTAAATAAATGGTTTAATATCAATTAGACTTAAGCAATTAGTTAGCCATTAGCGATTAGTTAGCCGTTAGTTAAATCAAATCAAATTTTATTAGTCACATGCGCCGAATACAACAGGTGTAGACCTTACAGTGAAATGCTTACGTATGAGTCCCTAACCAACAACGCAGTACAGATAGGAAATAGAAGTAACATGTAATTAAAGAGCAACAGTAAAATAACAAAAGCGAGACGATATACAGGGGGGTACTGGAGCAGAGTCAAAGTGCGGGGGCACCGTTTAGTCAAGGTAATTGAGGTAATATGTACCGTAAATTCCGGACTATAAGCCGCAACTTTTTTCCCACGCTTTGAACCCCGCGGCTTAAACAATGACTCGGCTAATATATGGATTTTTCCCGCTTTCAATTTTTTTTCTTCCAAGAAAACACATTCTGTGACGTGCTCAGTTTTTTGGCGGCATGAAGCTTTCATTAGACCAATGAAATTGCCGAACGGGTTAAGGTCAAACAACTTTTTTGTTTACTGTTTAGATTAAATCGAGCGCTCTCAAACTTCATCATTCTGATTACGGTAGTCATTTTGTCACCCTCATCATGGCAAAGACACGGAGAAATGCATATGATGCAGCTTTCAAGTTGAAGGCGATTGATCTGGCTGTTGGAAAAGGAAATCGAACTGCTGCACGGGAGCTTGGTCTTAATGAGTCGATGATAAGACGTTGGAAACAGCAGCGTGAGGAATTGACCCAGTGCAAAAAGACAACTAAAGCTTACTGCTAATTTTACATTTTTTGTTACAAGCCGTGTTTCGTTAAAGCCTATTTATTTTTGTTACAAGCCGTGTTTCGTTAAAGCCTGTGTAAAGTTAATTTGTTTCAATGTACGGGTAGGCACCTGCGGCTTATAGACATGTGCGGCTTATTTATGTTCAAAACAATAATTTATTTTAAATTCAGTGGGTGTGGCTTATATTCAGGTGTGTTTAATAGTCCGGAAATTACTGTACATGTAGTTTGGGTTATTAATATGTACAGTTGAAGTTGGAAGTTTTCATACACTTAGGTTGGAGTCATTAAAACTCGTTTTTCAACCACTCCACAAATTTCTTGTTAACAAACTATAGTTTTCGCAAGTCAGTTAGGACATCTACTTTGTGCATGACACAAGTCATTTTTCCAACAATTGTTTACAGACAGATTATTTCACTTATAATTCACTGTATCACAATTCCAGTGGGTCAGAAGTTTACATACACTAAGTTGACTGTGCCTTTAGAACAGTTTGGAAAATTCAAAAAAATGTCATGGCTTCAGAAACTTCTGATAGGCTAATTGACATCATTTGAGTCAATTGGAGGTGTACCTGTGGATGTATTTCAAGGCCTACTTCTAACTCAGTGAATCTTTGCTTGACATCATGGGGAAATCAAAAGAAAAAAGGCAATATCTTAGAAAAAAACATTGTGGACCTCCACAAGTCTGGTTCATCCTTGGGAGCAATTTCCAAACACCTGAAGGTACCACGTTCATCTGTACAAACAATAGTACGCAAGTATAAACACCATGAGACCACGCAGCCATCTTACCGCTCAGTAAAGAGACGCGTTCTGTCTCCTAGAGATGAACATACTTTGGCACGAAAGATGCAAATCAATCCCAGAACAACAGCAAAGGACATTGTGAAGATGCTGGAGGAAACAGGTACAAAATATCTATATCCACAGTAAAACGAGTCCAAAATTGACATAACCTGAAAGGCCGCTCATCAAGGAAGAAGCCACTGCTCAAAAAGCACCATAAAAAAGCCTGACTACAGTTTGCAACTGTATATGGAGATAAAAATCATACTTTTTGGAGAAATGTCCTCTGGTCTGATGAAACAAAAATATAACTGTTTGGTAATAATGACCATCGTTATGTTTGGAGGAAAAAGGGGGAGGCTTGCAAGCCGAAGAACACCATCATGTTGTGGGGGTGCTTTGCTGCAGGAGGGACTGGTGCACTTCATAAAATAAATGGCATCATGAGGTAGGAAAATTATGTGGATATATTGAAGCAACATCTCAAGACATCAGTCAGGAAGTTAAAGCTTGGTCACAAATGTGTCTTCCAAATGGACAATGACCCCAAGCATACTTCCAAAGTTGTGGCAAAATGGCTTAAGGACAACAAAGTCAAGGTATTGGAGTGGCCATCACAAAGCCCTGACCTCAATCCTATAGGAAATTTGTGGGCAGAACTGAAAAAGCGTGTGCGAGCAAGGAGGCCAGCTCTGTCAGGAGGAATGGGCCAAAATTCACCCAATTTATTGTGGGAAGCTTGTGGAAGGCTACCCGAAACATTTGACCCAAGTTAAACAATTTAAAGGCAATGCTACCAAATACTAATTGACTATGTAAACTTCTGACCCACTGGGAATGTGATGGAAGAAATAAAAGCTGAAATAAATAATTATTTCTACTATTATTCTGACATTTCACATTCATTAAAATAAAAGCGGTGATCCTAACTGACTTAAGACGGGGAATTTTTACTAGGATTAAAAGTCAGAAATTGTGAAAAACTGAGTTTAAATTTATTTGGCTAAGGTGTATGTAAACTTCCGACTTCAACTGTACATGTAGGTAGGAGCGGCAGGTAGCCTAGTGATTAGAGCGTTGGGCCAGTAACCGAAAGGTTGCCAGATCGAATACCCGAGCTGACAAGGTAAAAATCAGTCGTTCTACCCCTGAACAAGGCAGCTAACCTACTGTTCCTAGGCCATCATTGTAAATAAGAATTTAAATAAAAGGTTAAACAATATGTATATATATTTTTTTTATTACAGTGACTATGCATCGATAACAACAAAGAGTAACAGCGGTGTAAAAGAGGGGGGGGGTCAATGCAAATAGTCTGGGTAGCGATTTGATCAGACGTTGAGGAGTCTTATGGCTTGGGGGTAGACGTTGTTTCGAAGCCTCTTGGACCTAGACTTGGCCCTCCGGTACCGCTTGCCGTGTGGTAGCAGAGAGAACAGCCTATGGCTGGAGTCTGACAATTTTTAGGGCCTTCCTCTGACACCGCCTGATGGCAGGAAGCTTTGCCCCAGTGATATACTGGGCCATACGCACTACCCTCTGTGATGCAACCAGTCGGGATGCCTGTCGGGATGCTCTCAATGGTGCAGCTGTACAACCTTTTGAGGAACTAAGGACCCATGCCAAATATTTTCAGTCTCCTGAGGGGGAATAGGTTTTGACGTGCCCTCTTCACGACTGTCTTGGTGTGCTTGGACCATGTTAGTTTGTTGGTGATGTGGATACCAAGGAACTTGAAGCTCTCAACCTGCTCCATTGTAGCCCCATCGATGAGAATGGGGCGTGCTTGGTCCTCCTTTTCCTGTAGTCCACAATCATCTCCTTTGTCTTGATCACATTGAGGGAGAGGTTGTTGTCCTGGCACCACACGGCCAGGTCTCTGACCTCCTCCCTATAAGCTGTCTCGTCGTTGATCAGGCCTACCACTGTTGTGTCATCGGCAAACTTAATGATGGTGTTGGTGTCGTGCCTGGCCGTGCAGTCATGAGTGAACAGGGAGTACAGGAGGGGGCTGAGCACGTACCCCTGAGGGGCCCCTGTGTTGTGGATCAGCGTGGAGTATCTGTTGTTACCTACCCTTACTACCTGGGGGCGGCCCGTCAGGAAGTTCAGGATCCATTTGCAGAAGGTGGTGTTTAGTCCCAGGGTCCTTAGCTTATTGATGAGCTTTGAGGGCACTATGGTGTGGAACGCTGAGCTGTAGTCAATAAACAGCATTCTCACATAGGTGTTCCTTTTGTCCAGGTGGGAAAGGGCAGTGGAGTGCAATAGAGATTGCGTCATCTGTTGATCTGTTAGGGCGGTATGCAAATTGGAGTGGGTCTAGGGTTTCTGGGATAATGGCCTTTAGCGGTTAGCCAGACGTTAGCCAGACGTTAGCCGTTAGCCAGACGTTAGCGGTTAGCCAGACGTTAGCGGTTAGCCAGACGTTAGCGGTTAGCCAGACGTTGGCGGTTAGCCAGACGTTGGCGATCTGAATGGGGCTTGGATCGATGTTTAATCACTATTTTTGGCCAGAAAATCAAACTGATGACCATCACATCCTTTAACAGGTGATATTCTTAATCATTAGTCACAAATGGTTCAATAGTATATAATGCCCCCGTTTTTACACTAATAATAAGTACGATTTTACCCTTTTATTATGGATATAAAAAGATAGCAAATCTTATTTTACAGCAAGGCATCGCTTTCTCCTTTATAGCGTCATCAACAACACATTTGACAATGCACTGAGGCAGTAGTGGACATACTTCTAACACACACCAGCTCAATAGGATGTTATTCCACATTGACTGGACTGCCCTTGAAGTGAACTGGACTTAAGGGTATGGCTCTGCACTCTATTGTTTGGGTGCATCGCAAAGTGACCAAAGTGGCTTAATTCAAAAACCAGAGCCTGTCCAGACTGTTGAGACAGTACAAGTGATCTCTCTACTGGTCCCCTTGGGGAATGTTATGATGCTGGGAGATGGCCGTCATTCGTGCTTAATAGAGCAGGGAAAAAGAAAAAAAAATGGAAAAAGAGAAACCTGCATTGGTAATGGAAAGGGCAAACTCCATGTCCCAGGCCATAGATGTGCAAACCCAGACACATTCAAGACACACACAAGACCAATATAAGAGACAACGGAAATTCCACGCCAAACTTTTTTGTTATTTGTTTCTTTAGTCCATTGTTGATATAGTCCCAAAATGTTTCGCCTGTCAGCAATCAAGTAATCAAAATATTTCAACTTTTAAAATACAGAAATACAGCCAGTATGTTGCATCTTGATGCAAAATGCATCATACCGGCTGTATTTCTGTATTTTAAAAGTTATATATCTTGATAACTTGATTGCTGACAGGCGAAACAATTTGGGACTATATCAACAATGGACTAATGAAAGAAATACCAAAAGATCATTTTGGATTGGAGTTTTCCTTTAAGACCGACTCATTCACGGCACACCCCTCCACATACAAACATACCTCTTCCCCGTCATTGAGTACGATGGTGCCGGCCCGCTCGACCACGGCAAACACCATGACGGCACACAGCTCCCTCCTCACAGACATGGTCATGTTGGCAAACGCTGGCAGCTGATGCATGAACTCCAGTAATTGCTCTGTGGAAAGGTTGGAGAGGGGGAGTAGAGAGGGAGCGGTGGTTAGGAAGGTCTTCACACAGAGGAGAGAGAGGACGAGCGTAGGAGGACTTGGCAGTCCTTCACTCTTCCTTCACCCTCTGTGTGGCTTTGGATGAAAAAAAGGGCACAGCTAGAGCGCGAGAAGGTGCATTGAATTCAACCCCACAAGTGATGAGTACCCAACAATGGGATGATTATCTGAAGAACACTAAGGCAAACTATTAATTTAATTTTCATAGACAGAAAAAACTGCATGAGCATAAAAGGAAAAGCGACCTTTTGCATTCACTTCTAAGTGGGTCAACATTAATCAAATCTCATTTGGGGCTTCAGCTTGGCTGTATAGGGCATTGCCTGTCCTGATTCCTGCCCCATGCATTTTTTTGGCTCCTTGAAATAGCTCGTTGCGGGAGCCAGGGAAGGACTCCATCCCTGTGCTAGGCGCCTAAAGTAAGTCTGGGGTGCGGGCTGACCTGTGCTTGGCATGGCAACAGTGTCGTGTGGGAATCCTGCGGAAGCACTGAAACTTTAATGTGCCGGGAGAAGAGAGGCGAGGACGTGCGATGTTGACCTAGAAAAGCCTGTCGGCAGAGAGAGCAGGAAGGGGAGGGGTGGCGGGGAGGTTGTGGGGTAAATCGAGGGGAGGAGAGGGGGACTGGGGTACTCTCTCACTCTCTACATTTGCATCCACTAGATCATCCACACATCACATCTACAGCTAAGCTTTATATGTGAGTAAATGTGAACTAATCTCTTCTTTTGGCTCCCTATCATTGTAGCTGTACTGCTGCTAACAGGCCTATGATATCACAGTCTTCGTATGGCACAGAAAGAATAGAACTGAGGGCTAAAATAAATTCACCTAACAACAGCATTGAAGCACGAAGGCCTACAGATGGACACATAATTCACGGTAGCTAGCTAATACAGGGGGGCAGGGTTGAGATACACCAAGGGCGGGGCACTGGGAGAGGGGGCGTCGCTGTGGATTGTTTGATTAAAATCGTGAATGCTTGATTAAACTCTGATGAGCCTACAATGCGGACTCAGATTAGGATTTCCCCTTAGTGAACAAAGCCAAATCTAATTGGCTCCCATTGCTTTTCCAAATGTCTTGCCAGAAAACAGCAAGTACTCACATACAAGGTCTTTTTTAGCAGTAGTAATAGGCATTATAACTGTTGTTTGTAGATTTTAAGAGTTTAACGGTGGTGTGGAATAGTCATCCCCTTCTGTGTAATAGGAGCCAGGAAGCAACATAGCAAAGAAGGGGAGGGAAGTGGGGGGGCACCCTGCCTAGTGCCTACACAATGGTAGGGGAAACACTGGCAGGCCACAAGTAAATACATTTTGGTTCCCAGAACATTGTGAGTAGGTCACTTTTTAATCAATCAAAGGGGAACCTTGAGGGAATGTTAGGGGAACATTCTGTGTGCTAGCAAGGACTCACCTATGTCGTCATCGGTACGGTCCATTGGGTCCTTCTCCAGGCAGTCCCGCACGATGTCGCGGCTCATGAGGGGGTCCGACGATCGCTCGATGTCCTCCTCGTCATCGTCCTCCTCTGAGTCGACGGCAGTCTCGGGCAGGCCGCTGAGGTCCATGTCGCCTGGCTCGTTTTCCGTGGCCTGAGGGTCAGAGGAGAGGATGGATGGCAGTCAGTCATCACGGATCAAGTCATCCAGGATCAACAAAAACACAACGGCTTTCTCCATCATAAGCACCACCATCAATCTTAGTTTTAATAACATGAGTGCAGGAAAATGGTCACTGGTCCATACTAAGCATGTCAGCTCCATCCATCTACTCCAAGTAGTAACAGCTGCACACTGGTGGGCTGAGATGAGGTTGGTAAATCTAAATCAGGGTTTTGGTGCACAAACTTCACATAAGGGCTGGTAAACAAAACAGCGGCAAGAAGCAGACCCTGTTTCAATTCAATGCTTCAAAAGCGACAACAATGTCTGAAAATCTAGCCTGTTTAGTGAGAATGATAGGTCTGAGAGAGACACATCAACACTGCATACCAAAGCACCCCGCTATGCATAAAACACCCAGCTAATTATCTCACATCTCTCCCTCTCCGGGCTCCCCATTTCCCTCTCCGGGCTCCCCATTTCCCTCTCCGGGCTCCCCATTTCCCTCTCCGGGCTCCCCATTTCCCTCTCCGGGCTCCCCATTTCCCTCTCCGGGCTCCCCATTTCCACTCAGAGACTGATAACCTCTGAAAGAGTGATAAAATATGTACATAGCAAAGAGAGAAAAACGAACAAAGAGAGGGAGCACTAGTAACGCAATTGACAATGTCACACTGATATTAATAGAGATCTTGGCACTGTGCATCCATCAAGGCTTCTCACATACTAGACATATCGCTGAGAGGCCATATTGTGTGTTTCATGCTCTCAACACGAGCCTCTCCTCGGAACGAAATCCAGGCACAAATCACAGGGATATGAAAACTAAAAACCCTCCCCTCCTGTTGAGTGCTAACCAACTCCTCTTACCTGAATAAGGTGCCGAAACTCCAGCCTTTTCACTGAGAGAGACGAAAACAATGTTGCCTTCGCAAACTGCCTGCAGCAGCCTAGTCCAAGACGCATCTTTACCGCCCGGGCTGCCAGTCGTGTTTAAATTTTTCAGAGATTCAAAGAGTCCCTGTCTCTCACCGAACGTAGCCCTATGTCATTTATCCTTAACCATCATGTGCAAATGTCTCATTAATGATTCAGGGTGCTGTCTGACTAGCCACTCAGGCGTCAGGAGGTCAGCGAAGTAGGAGGGGCAGGGGAGGGGCCTGATGGGGCGAGAGAGCAAAGGGGCGGGGTTATTATGTTGGGCAAGGGGTTGGTACGGTGTGGACTTGGAGTGAAACAGCGGAAAATCTGAAGATTGAGGTATGTCGGTTCCCTATGCGACAGGGAATAACTGAGGTGGTGAGATAAAAAAATCCTAGAAAACCGTCTTGAACTCATCTGGAAATCTCGGCAGCAGTGAAAACAGAGAAAACAGCCATCAGTCTTCAGCTTGATATGAAAGTCAATGTCTACTGATGCCGAAACCCGGTAGAACACACAGCTATATTCCACATGAACAAACAAACATTGTTGGCATGCTCCAAATCTCAGGAGACAAAAAAAAGGAAAATGTCCTAAAATAGCAGACCCTATTACTTATCTACAGTAGGAGCTAGGCTAGTTCTCTCACAGAAGCATTCATTTACTAATATCGCTGTCAATTCCATATTACCACCCACCCAACCAGTCTTACAATAAACGAAATACTCGAGATTAGTGCGTCGATCATAATTTAGAAGTGTGTGCCTCGGGAGGTTGCAACACCTTTGGATTTGATTCGGACATCATTTCCACTGAGTTACACAATGTTAGACAGTCCAGTGGGAATGCTGAACCATTAAAATCGTCAAATGTTCTCGAAATACAGAGCAAGTCAGAACCCCTCTGTGTGTGATCCGGGGTGTGGGTGGTTAATATTTCAACAGGGCTATTCTTGGATCAATGCTTTCAAGCCTCCTTCTGAAGAACCAATTTCATGATTTATTCAGAGGCAAAACAGTCTGCCATGTTTGCCAGGCAGTGACAGAGGATGCAGCTCTATTCTTCTCTCTGGGAGGAGAGACAATGGGGCACTCCAGCTGACATGGCTCGTGGATGAGAGGACTCTGACGAACAAGGGGCATCATCGCCAAGAGCTTTACCCTGGTAGACGTCCATCTTTGAATAGATTTTACACATACAGTCCTGTGATTTGGGTTGTCCTTAATATTGTCAAATATATATGGTGCTATCCTAGAGGCTGGCACAACAAATACAGACTACTAGTTCCTGTGTTTTACATGTTCCTGTGTTTTTACGTTGTACCAACCCTCTTTCACTCGATGCTCCAGCCCTTATAACAGATAAACCCAAACATGCTTGTCCTGAACTACTACTGGTTCAGCCATTTTCTATAAGCTTTGAAGACGAAGTGGGCCTGGATCGTCTCTATTAGTAAGACCGAATAGATAGATAGATAGAGAGAAAGAGTAAGAGAGAGTAAGAGAGTGTGAGTAGATGAGGGATTTAATGGAGGCGCTACAGCAGACCTGTTAATGAGGACCTAGCAGATGGCCCCAAGACTGGATCAGGGCCTGGGCACAGTAGAGCTTGTTCACAACCTGTCCCCACCCCTCCACATGTACATACGCGTGCACGCGAACACAATATTTACTCTACACAGATTGTGCGTGTGCACACAAACGGCAACAGACTGACACCGACTAATGCGCACACACACACACGCAAACAAATGCACTCACAGATACACAGACAGCAGGTCACGACGTCGGGAGCCAATGGGGTGCCTGCGTGTGGTAAGAGGATTAGGTGTGATTGGCTATGGGGCCTGACTACAGTCACGAGATGGGGGGCGGGGGGACTGTTCTGTTATATTGGCATTTAAAGGGGGTTGAGGGGGGATGTTGGTGGGACATTGTTGGGAGGTTATGGGCCTGCTAACCTTGTAGGCTGCTTCTTCCAAAGTGTGTGGGGGGAGGGGGGCTTCTCCATGGGCATTTATTGGACTTTATGGGGAAGTTGGGAGTAAGTTATGGGGAAGTTGGGAGTAAGTTATGGGGGACGTTGTGGGGAAAGGGGCCTGCGCTTACCTGATATATGTCTGACAGGCTGCTGCTTCCAGAGTCGCTGGTGATACTACATCCTGAGTGGCTGGAAGACACGTGGGTCACCTGTGGGTGCAAGCCGTCGGCCAGGTGGAGTCGGCTGAAGTCTGCGGGGAGCTGCACACACACGCCACACACGCACACAAACAGACAGATGGTCAGTTTCACCAGTCTCAACCCACTCACACCACCCACGCATGGCTGTCAGGCATTTAAAAGGCACTTGGCTACATGGTGGGTGCAACACTTGTTTAGCCCTGACCAAAACATTGTCTATATTAGATACTAGCGTTGCGTAGATGTTCGCATGGCATGTGTAGCCTTTTGCCTCTGAAGGGCACAGGTGGAGTTGGGGAACTAGTTCCCAAGTGAAAATCTAGAAATGAAGTGGCAGTGGGTGAGTTGAGATCCCAGAGGGATTCTCGATTCTAGATGTAATTTATTAATCTTCGTCAGTTCATTTGATGCCCCTCTACATTAATTTAATTCAAATTAAAAATGCCTTAACCCATCTCATTCTCCTGTGATTACTTACATAGCCGTCTTAATAGAACATACGTGAACAAATTTTAATGAAGCCTGCTCATTAAACACTAAACTATTTCCAAATAATTAATAAATCAAACTAGCAGCTGTTAATTAAATTTCCCACTTTTATGGCATCCGTGGAGAACATTTGAAGAGTTTAACACAATCTAAGTTTTAGTCCGAAAACAAGAAGTATTTATTTAACATGACGTAGCTCAACATTTTAAGCCCCTCTGTAATAGCACCAATTACCCGATACTTATAAGTGCATACAACCAAGATCAATTAAATTTGAAATCGCGGGCGGTTGGTTGGCAAACCTTGCCGTTCTGTTTCCTGTCCATATTTACTGAGCTCCTCGTGTGTATGGAAAGTAGCCGGGGCAGTTGGGTAGCCCCAGGCCAAGCAGCCGGGGCAGTTGGGTAGCCCCAGGCCAAGCAGCAGGGGAAGTTGGGTAGCCATAGGCCAAGCAGCAGGGGAAGTTGGGTAGCCATAGGCCAAGCAGCAGGGGAAGTTGGGTAGCCATAGGCCAAGCAGCAGGGGAAGTTGGGTAGCCATAGGCCAAGCAGCAGGGGAAGTTGGGTAGCCATAGGCCAAGCAGCAGGGGAAGTTGGGTAGCCATAGGCCAAGCAGCAGGGGAAGTTGGGTAGCCATAGGCCAAGCAGCAGGGGAAGTTGGGTAGCCATAGGCCAAGCAGCAGGGGAAGTTAGGTAGCCCTAGGCCAAGCAGCAGGGGAAGTTGGGTAGCCATAGGCCAAGCAGCAGGGGTAGTTGTGTACTGAGTCTTGCGTGCTGATGTGACCGACTGGGGTTCAAACCCGGGTCTCCGGCATTTCACAAGATTGTCTTAGCCCGTTGAGCTAAAACCTTGATAAAACTTCAGTACCAATGGCAACAAGCATGTATAATTACCAGACTCCAAGATACACTGTGGTGTTGTCACACAGACTCATTCCTAGCTATATGAAGATGACTGAGCAACACACCACAAGTCCCAGGGCAGAATTAGCATTAAAAAAGGTTGAATCCGCAGTTGCTACATCCACTTTTGGACGTATAAATTAATGATTTGCACCCATTGATTTTTGAAGAATATAATGTATACATGCCTCGAACATAGTTCAACTGTCACACTCCATGAGAACCCAAAATAGAAGTTTATATTTACATTGGAGTAAAACAAACAAACATTGTATTGCCTCAACCTGGTTAAAACTATAATTTTGATTTTATGGATGCCATCCTTGCATCCATAGCTCCGTCTATAAATTTGAGTGGTTACATTTCTCAAGGCCCATCCCTCAGCTTTTTACAAAAACAGTGCGGATTCTAGCTTTAAAGCTAATGGTGCAAAATCTCAACTTGTCTAACTAGTCTAGCAAAAGAACAACAATGACAACAACGACCAGTGCTATTCGCAATCTGGAGCATGAATCCACAAGCACATCTATCCAAACTGACCCAAGCCTATGTTAGGAGTGGAAATACCATTAGGTTAAATGTATCAAAAGAAGATATAGGCTACTCCAAGAGGCATAGTTGAATATGAATATTTGAGTGTTTTAATGTTTAATTTATTACCACGCTCAAAGCTTTAAAGGAGGCAGTTGCTCCTTACAGCCAACCCCCTGGCTGCGACACAGGCATTGATTTCTATTTAACCTTTATTTTGACATGGATTCATGAATTCATATTTTAATCTTCACACCTAAAAGCCAAGCGCATGTGATACAAATCATTTTGCTCTTTATTCAGCCATCTTACATATAAAACCTTATTTTCTCATCAAAAATGGTGAATAACTCACCACAGCTTAATAAGAAGGGTGTGCTTGAAATGATGCACATAACTCTGCATTGTTGGGTTGTATTGGAGAGAGTCTCAGTATTAAATAATTTCCCCCACACAGTCTGTGCTTAGTTTTCATGCTAATGAGGGCCGAGAATCCACTCTCACATAGGTATGTGGTTGCAAAGGGCATCAGTGTCTTAACAACGCGAATTTCCAAGGCAAGAAACTCTGAGCGCAGCCCAATCCAGAAATCTGGCAGTGGCTTCTGATTAAATTACATTTTCACAGAACCGCTTGTTGCAATTTCGATGAAGCTCTCTTGTTCAGATATCGGTAAGTGGACTGGAGGCAGGGCAGGAAAGGGATAATGAATCTCGCTGTTTGTGTCGTCCGTTTCGGGAAAGTACCTGCATAATGGCGCACCTAGCTCACTCAGGTGCTTCGCTATATCACATTTTACATTGTCCGTAAGCTTGAGTTCATTTGCACACCGGAAAATAATACAATGATGGAAAGACCTGTGTGTTGTCCTTGTTAAAACCTCTTAAGGATGGGACCCTTTTATTCCATTTTTGCCTAAAATGTCATAACCAAATCTAACTGCCTGTAGCTCAGGACCTAAAGAAGGAAACGCATATTGTTGATACAATTTGAAAGGAAACGCTTTTGAAGTTTGTGGAAATGTGAAATGAATGTAGGAGAATATAACATTAGATCTAATAAAAGTTAATACAAAGGAAAAAAAACATGCATTTTGTTTGTATCATCATCTTTGAAATGCAAGAGAAAAGCCATAATGTAGTATTCTAGCCCAGGCGCAATTTAGATTTTGGCCACTAGATCAGGGTGTCGCAGCCAGAAAGAAAATGTGAGAAGCAGAAACTAGAACTGGAGAATAGTACTGCTCCAGATACTAGGCCTATACTCCTAAACATGCTCTTCACCACCACCAAGAACATGTGAGCAGGTGAGCAGGTAAACAGTCACAAAACATTAAAAGTATCATCCAAAATTAAGTTTTCCCCAAATGATTGTTTGAATTTAAAATCAGCACTATGTTGCTGATGGATTATGAGGAAACACCTCCAATGAGAGACATTCTGGAGGTCTCACATGGTTCACAAATGGAATAGATGTGGAATACATTTGGAGGTTCATTTGATACTAAATCAGTTTGACTCGAAATGTCCCTTGATTCGTGTTCATAGTAAATCTCAGACTCCATGTGGAGGGGTAGAGAGGCTGAGGCGGAGGAGGTTAGAGAGAGGCTGAGGTTAGAGAGAGGCTGAGGTTAGAGAGAGGCTGAGGTTAGAGAGAGGCTGAGGTTAGAGAGAGGCTGAGGAGGAGGGGTAGAGAGGCTGAGGCGGAGGAGGTTAGAGAGAGGCTGAGGAGGAGGGGTAGAGAGGCTGAGGAGGAGGTTAGAGAGAGGCTGAGGAGGAGGTTAGAGAGAGGCTGAGGAGGAGGGGTAGAGAGAGGCTGAGGAGGAGGGGTAGAGAGAGGCTGAGGAGGAGGTTAGAGAGAGGCTGAGGAGGAGGTTAGAGAGAGGCTGAGGAGGAGGGGTAGAGAGAGGCTGAGGAGGAGGTTAGAGAGAGGCTAAGGAGGAGGTTAGAGAGAGGCTGAGGAGGAGGTGTAGAGAGAGGCTGAGGAGGAGGTGTAGAGAGAGGCTGAGGAGGAGGTGTAGAGAGAGGCTGAGGAGGAGGTGTAGAGAGAGGCTGAGGAGGAGGTGTAGAGAGAGGCTGAGGAGGAGGGGTAGAGAGAGGCTGAGGAGGAGGGGTAGAGAGAGGCTGAGGAGGAGGTGTAGAGAGAGGCTGAGGAGGAGGGGTAGAGAGAGGCCGAGGAGGAGGTGTAGAGAGAGGCCGAGGAGGAGGGGTAGAGAGAGGCCGAGGAGGAGGGGTAGAGAGAGGCCGAGGAGGAGGGGTAGAGAGAGGCCGAGGAGGAGGGGTAGAGAGAGGCCGAGGAGGAGGGGTAGAGAGAGGCCGAGGAGGAGGGGTAGAGAGAGGCCGAGGAGGAGGGGTAGAGAGAGGCCGAGGAGGAGGTTAGAGAGAGGCCGAGGAGGAGGTTAGAGAGAGGCTGAGGAGGAGGTTAGAGAGAGGCTGAGGAGGAGGTTAGAGAGAGGCTGAGGAGGAGGTTAGAGAGAGGCTGAGGAGGAGGTTAGAGAGAGGCTGAGGAGGAGGTTAGAGAGAGGCTGAGGAGGAGGGGTAGAGAGAGGCTGAGGAGGAGGGGTAGAGAGAGGCTGAGGAGGAGGGGTAGAGAGAGGCTGAGGAGGAGGGGTAGAGAGAGGCTGAGGAGGAGGGGTAGAGAGAGGCTGAGGAGGAGGGGTAGAGAGAGGCTGAGGAGGAGGTTAGAGAGAGGCTGAGGAGGAGGGGTAGAGAGAGGCTGAGGAGGAGGGGTAGAGAGAGGCTGAGGAGGAGGGGTAGAGAGAGGCTGAGGAGGAGGGGTAGAGAGGCTGAGGAGGAGGAGGTTAGAGAGAGGCTGAGGAGGAGGTTAGAGAGAGGCTGAGGAGGAGGTTAGAGAGAGGCTGAGGAGGAGGTTAGAGAGAGGCTGAGGAGGAGGTTAGAGAGAGGCTGAGGAGGAGGGGTAGAGAGAGGCTGAGGAGGAGGTTGGAGGAGGTTAGAGAGAGGCTGAGGAGGAGGTGTAGAGAGAGGCTGAGGAGGAGGTGTAGAGAGAGGCTGAGGAGGAGGGGTAGAGAGAGGCTGAGGAGGAGGGGTAGAGAGAGGCTTAGGAGGAGGGGTAGAGAGAGGCTGAGGAGGAGGGGTAGAGAGAGGCTGAGGTTAGAGAGAGGCTGAGGTTAGAGAGAGGATGAGGAGGAGGTGTAGAGAGAGGCTGAGGAGGAGGGGTAGAGAGAGGCTGAGGAGGAGGGGTAGAGAGAGGCTGAGGAGGAGGGGTAGAGAGAGGCTGAGGAGGAGGAGGTTAGAGAGAGGCTGAGGAGGAGGGGTAGAGAGAGGCTGAGGAGGAGGTTAGAGAGAGGCTGAGGAGGAGGGGTAGAGAGAGGCTGGGGAGGAGGGGTAGAGAGAGGCTGGGGAGGAGGTTAGAGAGAGGCTGAGGAGGAGGGGTAGAGAGAGGCTGGGGAGGAGGTTAGAGAGAGGCTGAGGAGGAGGGGTAGAGAGAGGCTGAGGAGGAGGTTAGAGAGAGGCTGAGGAGAAGGGGTAGAGAGAGGCTGGGGAGGAGGTTAGAGAGAGGCTGAGGAGGAGGGGTAGAGAGGCTGAGGAGGAGGGGTAGAGAGAGGCTGAGGAGGAGGGGTATTAACATTGGTTGTAATGACTCAACAGCTTTTTAAGGTGGGAAAAGTGACGACAGTGTTCTGCTCCTGGAATAAACACTTCCAAATTCTCCGGAGAATGTTTCTGGTTACTAAATCACGCGTCAATATTCCTCACTTACAGAAAGCTATATAAATGTTTTAAACAGGAACCACCACAGAATTGTAGATTAGGCATATTATGAGTAGTAGTAGAGAGCACACCAGGTCAAGGAATTTAAATAGTTGGTGTAGCACTTCGAAACAGTTACACGTTATTCAACAGACAAAGCCAAACCAACAGCCTAAATTGGTCTTCTCAATCAAAGCAGAGGCTGTGGTGTGCGTGCGTGTACGCATGCATGTGTGTGTCTCTGTGTGTGTAGCCCACACCCCCAATACATTCACACCCAAAAGACCATTGTGAATGAGATGTCATTACAGTGTATCAAAGATGGCCGTCCCATTTCATTAACTGTCTCAGTGCACAGAATCAAATGATTCACCTGGTGGGCTAGAGCCAAAACCAGGCCACAAGCCCCTCATCTGGTCACAACCCCTCTGAACCCCCTTCAGCAGAGTAGAGACACACTATTAGTGGACCCTGAATGGTGTTACAATGATGAAGATCTTATACAATTGCAGTCTGCATTGAACAAACTGAATGACAATCCTTTGCACTATGTATTTCGTGGAGATATCATCTTACATGACTGGACACTGAATTGATACACAACTACAACTGTAGTCTGTTTTGGACATCATTGATATTTAATGGCACTATAGAACATGGGGCAATGTTATTATATTTTCATTTCATGAAGACAAAAATCAATGCTGCCTATAAACTGGGGCACGTTATTGTCCTGTTCGATAAGAATGCTGGGTGCAGAAATCAACGCTACCTACAGACTAGCCTGAGATGGACTGCATTTTGAATGTATGGTGGAGCAGATTGCCGATTCCACCCTGATGTAGACTTGCATGGTGGATAAACAGAACGATTAGGACCGGGACGATAACAGTACTGCGAAACTCGTTAGTATTGTGGCAAGGAAACAAACCACAAAGTAAAGTGGATTTAACTTCTTTAGGAAAACAGCCCAAATGTTGGAAACAAACATTATGTTGTCATCCACAATACTGTACATACAGCATTTATTTTTTTTTTAAATAGCAAAGAGTGGGCTGCTTCGTGTTTTCATTTTTGCCATGGAAAATATATTGCGATACTGGTATCACAGCCTTAGCAGCGATGGGAGCTTCATCAATATTGGCGTGTGTGTTACCAGACGTTGGGAGTAGTACACACATGGTCGATAGCCACGTCAATAGCAATATCCTGGCTGTAACCCTACCCACCCTCAACCTGGGTGGTCCCCCTCCTCTACTGGCCCTTCTATGCCCTCTCAACCCCACTCGCTCTCCTTCTCTCCTAATTGAGGTCATCATCTATCCAGCCGTCAGTCAGTCAAGGCAGCGCGCAACTCATTCCAGGAGCATTGGGGTTAAATGGCCTTCTGTTCATTGGCATGGCCAATTCGGAGAAAATGGATGCTAACAACAAAAACATCCGCAAACAAAAACATCCAAAACACACAATTCATCTATATGTAGGCCCCGTGTGACCCTCCCTTCTGATCTAGATATTCTGGGAACAAATCTAAATAATGAAATCAGCTTTCCGGGGCAGAGCCCAAAATATTTACAATCAGATGGTCATGAGGGGATTAAAGCAGTAGCATCATCTAACACTAGAGCCACAACACTGCATTCATTTGTGCCTTCCATGGTGAGCAGATGTGGAGCTCGCTCCTCAAATTACACTGTAGACCTAATGACCTAGATAGCCGCACTGGCGGCTGCCCCGTGGATGTGGATGGAAGTGCTGGGCTGGCCGCGACTCAACCCAATTATACAGTACAGGGTGGACCGTGAAACTAGGTCTGGGACTGTCGGACTTGGATGAACTAGCCGGGGAGGCTATTCCTTCAACCTGGAGACTGTATAGAGGCTTAACCAAGGTAGATGATAAGGTAGAAAAATGGTGACGTTGGAGGACCAGATACGGCGGGCGCTATCCCAGAGTTCCCCCTGGCCAAAGACCTTGGCGGTGGGGGCGTCTCGCTTTCATGAGCTGGGCGGGTCAAGAGATTAAAGCTGTTTGTGCTAGGTGTCTTGATTAAACGGGACGGATATTCTCTCTGCCGAGGCTTACTCACCCTACCTTGTGATACTACTCTACTCTACACAGCCGGAGCACATTTACTGACACACAACATGGCTGGCATGGCACAGAGATATGAGAGAGAGATAGAAACAGTCTTACCAACCAACTCACAAGACATCTATTATAATATCACTTTGCTGCTGACAATCACCTAATACTCATATGGCAATCCAAAATCAAAAACTGGGGCATTGTCCAGAGCTTTTAAATGGACAGGAATTATACTGAATAAAAATATAAATATCACCATTCAAGAATTTCAAACATTTTACTGAGTTACAGCTCATGAGGAAATCAGTTCATGAGGAAATCAGTTCATTGAAATAAATTCATTAGGCCCTAATCTATGGATTTCACGACTGGGAACACCGAGATGCATCTGTTGGTCAGAGTTACCTTAAAAGAAAAGGGCCTCACAATGGGTCTAAGGATCTTGTTACTGTATTTCTGTGCATTCAAATTGCCATCGATAAAATGCAATTATGTTCGTTGTCCATAGCTTACGCCTGCCCCATACCATAACCCCACCGCCACCATGGGGCACACTGTTCACAATGTTGACATCAGCAAACCGCACACCCACATGACGCCATACACGTGGTCTGCGGTTGTGAGGTCGGTTGGATGTACTGCCAAATTCTCTAAAATGATGTTGAGGCGGTTAATGTTATTCTCTGGCAACAGCTTTGGTGGGCATTCCTGTAGTCAGCATGCCAATTCCACGCTCCCTCAAAACTTGAGACATCTGGGGCATTGTGTTGTGTGACAAAACAGAGGCAGGTAGGTAGCGAGACAGAGGCAGGTAGGTGGCGAGACAGAGGCAGGTAGGTGGCGAGACAGAGGCAGGTAGGTGGCGAGACAGAGGCAGGTAGGTAGCGAGACAGAGGCAGGTAGGTACGGAGACAGAGGCAGGTAGGTAGCGAGACAGAGGCAGGTAGGTAGCGAGACAGAGGCAGGTAGGTAGCGAGACAGAGGCAGGTAGGTAGCGAGACAGAGGCAGGTAGGTAGCGAGACAGAGGCAGGTAGGTAGCGAGACAGAGGCAGGTAGGTAGCGAGACAGAGGGACAGAGGTAGAGAGACACAGAGAGAGTGACAGAGGTAGAGAGAGAGAGAGGGACAGAAAGAGAGAAGCAAATAGATACACTAACTCATAATAGCCATGCTACTATGACAACCATCTACTCTCACTAAATAGACATGCAATTTCCACATATTAGTCATGGGCATGATGTCACTGCTCCAGAAATATGATACTCTTATTTTTGAGAGACAGAGGCAGGCAGAGGTAGGCACGCAGAGAGGCAGAAAGAGACAGGTAGGTAGAGACACAGAGGTAGAGAGAGAGACACAGAGACAGAGGTAGAGAGAGAGACACGGAGACAGAGGTAGAGAGAGAGACACAGAGACAGAGGTAGAGAGAGAGACACAGAGACAGAGGTAGAGAGAGAGACAAAGAGACAGAGGTAGAGAGAGAGACACAGAGACAGGTAGAGAGAGACACAGAGACAGGTAGAGAGAGACACAGACAGAGACAGGTAGAGAGAGACACAGACAGAGACAGGTAGAGAGAGAGACACAGACAGAGACAGGTAGAGAGAGAGACACAGACAGGTAGAGAGAGAGACACAGACAGGTAGAGAGAGAGACAGACAGGTAGAGAGAGAGACACAGAGAGACAGAGGTAGAGAGAGAGACAGAGAGACAGAGGAAGAGAGAGAGACAGAGAGACAGAGGTAGAGAGAGAGACAGAGAGACAGAGGTAGAGAGAGAGAGAGACAGAGGTAGAGAGAGAGAGAGAGAGACAGAGGTAGAGAGAGAGACAGAGAGAGAGGTAGAGAGAGAGACAGAGAGACAGAGGTAGAGAGAGAGACAGAGAGACAGAGGTAGAGAGAGAGACAGAGGTAGAGAGAGAGACAGAGGTAGAGAGAGAGAGAGAGAGACAGAGGTAGAGAGAGAGAGAGAGAGACAGAGGTAGAGAGACAGAGAGAGAGAGACAGGTAGAGAGACAGAGAGAGAGAGACAGGTAGAGAGACAGAGAGAGAGAGACAGGTAGAGAGACAGAGAGAGAGAGAGAGAGACAGAGAGAGAGAGAGAGAGAGACAGAGAGACAGAGGTAGAGAGAGAGACAGAGAGACAGAGGTAGAGAGAGAGACAGAGGTAGAGAGAAAGACAGAGAGACAGAGGTAGAGAGAGAGACAGAGACAGAGGTAGAGAGAGAGAGAGAGAGACAGAGGTAGAGAGACAGAGAGAGAGACAGAGAGGTAGAGAGAGAGACAGAGAGACAGAGAGACAGAGGTAGAGAGAGAGACAGAGAGACAGAGGTAGAGAGAGAGAGAGGGACAGAAAGAGAGAAGCAAATAGATACACTAACTCATAATAGCCATGCTACTATGACAACCATCTACTCTCACTAAATAGACATGCAATTTCCACATATTAGTCATGGGCATGATGTCACTGCTCCAGAAATATGATACTCTTATGTTTGTGGTCTCCCACTGTTTCACTAATTCATATGTGCATTATATTAATATTACAAACTAGCCTACTGCTTGCTTGCTGAGGATGAGATAAAAGGGATGGAGGAGAGAGAAAGAAAGAGGGGAGAGAGAGAGAGAGAGAGAAGGCTAAATCTGTGTGCTTGATAGATGTAACTTACCCTCCCCAATCCGTCTATCTCTGTGATTTACAGCTAGGCAGGAGGCCTCGGAGGGTTGAGCGATGCCAGCGGTTGCTGACAGCTGATCAATTCACCTACAGCTCAAGTGCAGATCGCTCAGTAGCCTACAAATGTCTGCCTGATCGCTGTCTCAAGTCTGGCTGTCACTACTAGCACCATGGACAGCAGCCCACACGAAGGCTGCCCCATCAACCCGCAAGTCACAACACACCCAACCTTGCAAAAACGAATCTACGATACATGTAGGCTACTGCATTTGCACAAGAAGTTGGCTAGCCTTTTTTCTAGGAGCACATCATGCAGAAAGATACAATCAAAGTATTGTATCCTAAGTGCATCATAAAAATGTATGAGAAACACAGACACTCCGGAGTCATGGTCGTAAACCCCTCCACCCTGCCTTGCGACGAGAGACTGTGCTACGAGCACATGGCGACTAGCCTACACCACTACTGCTTCTAAATAAAGGTTGTGATTCAGTGAGTCCATGCTCCGGTCTTGCGCTGGGTTATAGTGGGCTGGGCCCTGCATATTCATTAATCTTGGCGCGGCTCGAAAGAAACCCGACGCGCAGCCATTATAGGGTACATAATCATATCCAGAGAGTGGGTCATAGAGCAAAATAAATGCGCACGTCGATACTTACCAGGTTTTTATCTTGCTGGCTCGGGACTCCATGGCTGGTTGATGCTGCTAATGGTTTCATAATGATACAATATACGCTGGGCTAAAATGTAACATTCTTTATCCAGCTATCTATACCGCAGCGCGCCTCTCCCCCATCTTCCTCCCCTCTCGGCTATCCACCGGGCTCTCGCTCTCTCCCTCTCTGGGAAGAGAGGGGGTGATGCTCAGGGAGTATCTGCTGAAGCTGGCCACGGTTTCAGACGCACCAGCAGCCCTGTATCGGGGGTTAACTCCAGCGAGAGGACAGCCCAGCTTGCACAGCCCCCGCTATGGTCTGCCAACGCAAGGATGCAAAAAAAGAAAGATCTGACTACCCAAGAGGATGCTGGTCGTGCCTTCTTTCTTTTGATACTGATGCCAACTAGGTAGATTCCTCCTCCAATGAGCTCTGGTGTGTGGATCATAAAGCCGGGGGAAAATGTTTAAAAAGAAAATGGCTAAAATGGCTGACAGCACTTTCACTCACGTTCGCTCCCTCATCCTACCTCTCATTTTCTCCCTCCCTCCCTGCTCTGCTCTCTGTCGATGGTAGGCTGGCTGTACATACACACGCGCGCACGTCCACTGGCTGTACACACAAACGCGCACGCACCGACTCGCTCACTAGGCTTCACGCACCATTAGATTAGTCTGAAATGTAGGAGCCACCGCCCCCGTGATGCTTTGTTAACACTACTCCTGGTTCATTTGTCGACCAAAGCAGAGGGACGTGTATATGTCAGTGTGTGTATTGGGGAGGGGTGAACGGGGGATTGAATAGGGACCTCCCTCACTGAGGCTGAGAGAGCAGCCGCTGGTGCCTGCTGTTCTACACAGCTTAAAAAGAGGAGAGAATGATAGAGAAACAGAGAAAAGGAGAGAGACTGAGGGAGGGGTGGATGTAGGGAGAGGAATGAGGATGAATAGGCTGGTTAGAAACAGATAATAAACAGAGAAAATAGGCAGGGAAGAGAGGATGCAAAGGAGAGCAACACACAGAAATCAAAAGGGGTCAATGGAGAGAAGGGGAGAGAGGAGCCCAGAGTGAGTAATGCCATTATCACTCTCACTTCAGCAGTCAACCACGGCTGCAGCCAGTTGGCATGGCAACGGAAGCAGGGAAAGCCATTTCCTGGGCGCACGCACACACAGAGAGTCAGAGAGAGACAGAGAGAGAGAGACAGAGACAGAGAGAGAGACAGAGAGAGAGACAGAGAGAGAGACAGAGAGAAAGACAGAGAGAGAGACAGAGAGAGAGACAGAGAGAGAGACAGAGAGAGACAGAGAGAGACAGAGAGAAAAGGAGGGCCCTATTCAGACAGCAGGTAATAAAACAAAAGAGGAATATGGATTTGGAGACAAATGGTGTTGCTTTGAATCGCTTTAAATCAGTATGACAATGTCACCGCTGGAGTATAGTAACCACAGCAACTGAGCATAACCTGCCCCCGCGGGGTGTTTGTTGGTTGCTGTGGCGACAGAAGCATAGGGACACAACAAGATTTAGGGAGAGTGTAAGAGTGAGAGCGAGCGAGAGAAGGGGGCACACGTGTGTCAGAGAGTAGCAGTCTGGTCACTGACCCCTCCATCACATCACATCACATCACAGGCAGGGCTGTGGTATCACATCACAGGCAGGGCTGTGGTATCACATCACAGGCAGGGCTGTGGTATCACATCACAGGCAGGGCTGTGGTATCACATCACAGGCAGGGCTGTGGTATCACATCACAGGCAGGGCTGTGGTATCACATTACAGGCAGGGCTGTGGTATCACATTACAGGCAGGGCTGTGGTATCACATTACAGACAGGATTAGAGGTCGACCAATTAATTGGAATGGCCGATTAATTAGGGCCGATTTCAAGTTGTCATAACAATCGGTATTTTTAGACACCGATTTGCTAATTTAAAAAAAAATTATACTTTTTTTTTACCCACCTTTATTTAACTAGGCAAGTCAGTTAAGAACACATTCTTATTTTTCAATGACGGCCTAGGAACGGTGGGTTAACTGCCTTGTTCAGGGGCAGAACGACAGATTCAATCTTGCAACCTTACGGTTAACTAGTCCAACGCTCTAACCACCTGCTTTACATTGCACTCCACGAGGAGCCTGCCTGCTACGCGAATGCAGTAAGAAGCCAAGGTAAGTTGCTAGCTAGCATTAAACTTATCTTATAAAAACAATCAATCATAATCACTAGTTCACTACACATGGTTGATGATATTACTAGTTTATCTAGCCTGTCCTGCGATGCATATAATCAATGTGGAGCGCATTCGCGAAAAAGGACTGTCGTTGCTCCAACGTGTACCTAACCATAAACATCAATGTCTTTCTTAAAATCAATACACAAGTATATATTTTTAACCTGCATATTTAGTTAATATTGCCTGCTAACATGAATTTCATTTAACTAGGGAAAATGTGTCACCTCTTGCAACAGAGTCAGGGTATATGCAGCAGTTTGGGCTCGTTGCGAACTGTGTGAAGACTATTTCTTCCTAACAAAGACAGCCAACTTCGCCAAACGGGAGATGATATAACAAAAGCGCATTTGCGAAAAAAGCACAATCATTGCACGAATGTACCTAACTATAAATATCAATGCCTTTCTTAAAATCAATACACAGAAGTATATATTTTTAAACCTGCATATTTAGCTAAAAGAAATCCAGGTTAGCAGGCAATATTAACCAGGTGAAATTGTGTCACTTCTCTTGCGTTCATTGCACACAGAGTCAGGGTATATGCAACAGTTTGGGCCGCCTGGCTCGTTGCGAACTAATTTGCCAGAATTTTACGTAATTAGAACATTGAAGGTTGTGCAATGTAACAGGAATATTTAGACTTAGGGATGCCACCCGTTAGATAAAATACGGAACGGTTCCGTATGTCACTGACAGGAAAAACATTTTTTTTCGAGATGATAGTTTACGGATTCGACCATATTAATGAGTTAAGGCTCGTATTTCTGTGTGTTATTATGTTATAATTAAGTCTATGATTTGATAGAGCAGTCTGACTGAGCGATGGTAGGCACCAGCAGGCTCGTAAGCATTCATTCAAACAGCACTTTCATGCGTTTTGCCAGCAGCTCTTCGCTGTGCTTCAAGCATTGCGCTGATTATGACTTCAAGCCTACCAACTCCCAAGATTAGGCTGGTGTAACCGATGTGAAATGACTAGCTAGTTAGCGGGGTGCGCGCTAATAGCGTTTCAAACATCACTCGCTCCGAGACTTTGAGTAGTTGTTCCCCTTGCTCTGCATGGGTAACGCTGCTTCAAGTGTGGCTGCTGTCGATGTGTTCCTGGTTCGAGCCCAGGTAGGAGCGAGGAGAGGGACGGAAGCTATACTGTTACACTGGCAATACAAAAGTGCCTTTAAGAACATCCAATAGTCAAAAGGTATATGAAATACAAATCGTATTGAGAGAAATAGTTCTATAATTCCTATAATAACTACAACCTAAAACTTCTTACTGGGAATACTGAAGACTCATGTTAAAAGGAACCACCAGCTTTCACATGTTCTCATGTTCTGAGCAAGGAACTTAAAAGTTAGCTTTCTTACATGGCACATATTGCACTTTTACTTTCTTCTCCAACACTGTTTTTGCATTATTTATTTATTTGAGGCTAAATTTATTTTATTGATGTATTATATTAAGTTAAAATAAGTGTTCATTCAGTATTGTTGAAATTGTCATTATCACAAATAAATTAAAATGTAAAAAAAAAAATATTTAAAAAAAAATGCAAAAATCGGCCGATTAATCGGTAGCGGCTTTTTCGGTCCTCCAATAAATCGGTATCGGCGTTGAAAAATCATAATCGGTCGACCTCTAGACAGGACTGTGGTATCACATTACAGACAGGACTGATAGAACCATCAAATGACCACACATGTGCGGTATGCCTGGTGTGTGTGTGTGTGTATACTGTATGCGTGCATGTACAGTATGTGCATGGAGTGTATAACTGTGTCCAGGGTACACCCATACCCCTAGGAAGGCTTCTGGTTATTGGAAACACTAAAAGCCCCAGTCAAATATGAGGCCAGTGGGCCAGGCTTGCTGACGGACACTGAGATGTGAGAAGAACAGTGCTTTAAATGATAAAGCACAGCGAACAATGGCTTAAAGGGTATTTCAAGGCCACGTCCCAAATGTATGTATTCCCTACATAGTCTGTATAGTCCCTGGTCAAATGTAGAACACTATATAGGGAATAGGGTTGGTGCTGAGCTGATATTTTCAAATTGCACAATAAGAAACTGCCAATTTGGGCAAATAGGAAAACCCAGCGGTGTTCCTACAATGACAGTCAAAAACAAAAGCGCTTTCTTACACAAACAAAATATGTGTTGCCACCATGCTGCCTTTCTTCAACATCAGATTTCCTTCCATTAGCTACGGTGGTTCTTGTTATTGCAGGGTTGGATAGGAAAACAAATTCTGATCAAAATGATATTTAGCGAACAGACATATACAGTATGTCTATATATGGCTCTGATGCAGATATTCTGTTCTATATTCTATATTGATAGGGTCAACAGAATAGTAATGTATTGAGTCGTTCTGGAAAGGGCTATTTGTTCACACTGTATAGTTATTACGTTTTGAGAATACCTCGAAAGCAGGGGTTGTATTTATCGTCGGCCGGCCTCCAGCCAACCAATAGGACATGAAGACCCACTATGACATGAATCCCGTCACCCTCTCCACCCCCCGCGATGATGTAATGCATCGCCAAGCTCAGGTGCTTTCTTCTGGTGCTGATGGCCCGGTCATTAGCGTTGTTGGCAACAATCGCTAGGGGCGTCATTATATCATTACATCACTGTGGTGGGGATCGAGTCTGGGGACAAGAGCCAGAAACTCTAGGTCACCCTTTAATGGTTCCCTTTAATGGCATCCTATTTCATACATAGTGCACTAGCTACTTTTGACCACTACTACTTTTAGTGCACTATGTAGGGAACAGGGTGCCATTTGGGATGTAGACTATGGGGTTGACATTCTGCTGAACAATCTCAATCTAAATACAAAGGAAAGGCAGGGGCGCATTGATTGTAGTTGATTGTGACACTGATGTGACAGTGCTAATGGAGAGTAACATTAATGCAGTCACAGATTCAGTTGAGGGGGGGCGGTGAGCCTTTCGACGTCAGCCATTTCTAATGTTCCCCGCTAACCACTATGGCTATAAGTATGTTCCATGCATTATGGGCTTGGATCACGTGATGCTGTTTGCCTGCTGATGCATAGCATTTGGGTCGTAAAAAGCTCATTACCACGGTAAGGAAGATAAAAGCACACAGACACTCTCATACCGTATGTACAGAGACATGCTGTAGGGGGACATACAAAGCACATAAGCTTTTTTCTCTTAATGTGGCTTTTTCAGTTAAAGCATTTACAGTCAGTTGTATCATTAACAATGTGCACACTGACAAACATTTTTGGAAAAGTAGCCTTTATTTTTTTTTTCTTCATGATGAGTAAAAATGTTTCAGACTTTTACTTCCCCATTCAGACAGTACAGTAGCTGGTCATACTACCAGTACAAAGACGAGGCTCCTCAGCTAAAACTCAAAGCCAGTACAGACACTGCCAGCTAAACACTAAAAGTACACATTTCAAAGGTTAACCAATGCAAATGCTCTTATCACTGAATAACATTGGCTACTTAAGAAATAGAGAAATAGCATACAAGACTAGATCTATTACGGATGGCTTTAAATCTAAGGCTTAGCTTGACTGTAGTTTTGCAAATGGTTGATTATTCCAACTAATATAAAACCTTGCTAACAACTGGTTAGCGATTAGCATCCGTCAAACTAACAAAAGCGACTAGAACGGATGCTACCACACTGCCAGTATCGATCTTGACGTTGCAATTTCTACAGTACATTATGCATGCTACCTTAGCTAATTAGCATGCATGAGAAACAGTCTTGAGCCTTGTTAAATAGCAGACTGTGCATATCAATAAGGGGCCAGGCCCGTGACTTATATATATAAAAAAAAAGATGAATACACTGCTACGGTCTGCTCCTCTAGGGTTGACTTCCTGTCAGAGAACACAAGAGGCTCATGCCTCTTTCCTGACTACCGTTCCCACGCCACCTGTGCGACTTCAAGAGGTGTCAGGGTATTGTGCTTCTGTTGGCACGTGTTGGCAGGTGTTGGCGTGGGCGCGTTTCCTTTTCCGGGCAGGAAGTGAAGAGGATTTCCTAGCCAAACACGGAAAGGAGTGGTCCACTAGGAGGAGGGGAGGAGAGGGCGAGGAAGAAGCTTTTGAAACAATAGTCCAAGACTCCTCCCAAGACGTAAGGCAAGTTAGCAGGAGAAAAACATTCAGAAGTATAGGAGTAGACACCCGTCTTTACTAAGATGTGTGTTAGGAACACACTAACGTGTTCGGACATTGAACAGATACACTCAGTGCGCAAAATTGATGAAAGTGGGTCTGAGCATTGTGCAAACAAGACCAACAGTGACTTGTGTTTAACCCTACAAGTGAACAGGGCTTGGTCAAGACCACCAAATATTAAACCTACAATGACTTGTGTTTAACCCTACAAATGAACAGGGCTTGGTAAAGACCACCAAATACTACACTACACCATTAGATGAGCAACAAAACATTTCATCTTTGCTGCGTGTGACTGTGTGTGACCGACCGAGGGACTACATGAGATTGAGTAAGGAGATGAAGAGTATCGAGACAGTTCCAAATCGGGTTAAAGGATTACTATGGAAGGTCACCAACTATGACTTGATAAAACTCTGTCACCGACTATCTTAAGGTAAGCCAGGCACCATGTCTCCCACACCTTCCCCCAGTCTCCCTGATAGGAAACAGGAATATGAAAAAGAGAGGAGGGAAAGCGTACACACTGTCCCAGCCAGGCATACCCTGCTTGTGACAACAGGACAGCCATGATGTCATTGTCCAATGTTGACAGAGATGGGACAGTGAGAGAGATTAGATGGCCTGATATGACCCCCACTAGAGCCCATTTCCCTCCACAGGCCTACTTTTCTTTCTACTGATCTTCAAATGTCTAAGTATAGTAAAAAAAAAGGAAAGAAAAGGAAGATGAAATGAGAGAAGGAAACACTTTTTTCTCTGGTTAGTCCCTGGTCAGTCATTACAGTAGTCCTTGGATCTGTCTGTGTCTCCCTGGTCAGTCATTACAGTAGTCCTTGGATCTGTCTGTCTCCCTGGTCAGTCATTACAGTAGTCCTTGGATCCGTCTGTGTCTCCCTGGTCAGTCATTACAGTAGTCCTTGGATCTGTCTGTGTCTCCCTGGTCAGTCATTACAGTAGTCCTTGGATCTGTCTGTCTCCCTGGTCAGTCATTACAGTAGTCCTTGGATCTGTCTGTCTCCCTGGTCAGTCATTACAGTAGTCCTTGGATCTGTCTCTGTGTCTCTGGTCAGTCATTACAATTGTCCATGGATCTGTCTCTGGTCAGTCCCTGGTTGGTCATTACAGTAGTCCATGGATCTGTCTCTGGTCAGTCCCTGGTTGGTCATTACAGTAGTCCATGGATCTGTCTCTGGTCAGTCCCTGGTTGGTCATTACAGTAGTCCATGGATCTGTCTCTGGTCAGTCCCTGGTTGGTCATTACAGTAGTCCAGGGATCTGTCCCTGGTTGGTCATTACAGTAGTCCATGGATCGGTCTCTGTGATAGTGTAAATCCTTTAAACCTTAGGCGCTTGTGTCCGTGCAGCAGCTGAACCTAGGTACAGAACAGGCCTTCACAAAAGACAGCTCTAAAAATAGGACCCCTGCTTTTCCACGGGAGCGTCTGTCTAACAGGTTAGTCTCACTCCTCTCTTTCGTTTTGGGCCCGGCTCACCTAGCTCCTATTCTTCACCCTCTCCAATCCGATTCCGTCCGGCGCAGGCAGCATCCTGGAGCCAAATCGGAATATGGGGATATTGGAGTATCGGAATATGTGATATGTGATAGATAAAGTCTGAGGATACTATATTTAAGGAGTGATACTCAATCTAAAGCAATAGCCAAAAAAATTAGAACTGCCCAGACAGTGCACTAGAAAATATATATTTTTTGTCAAAGTTCACAAACCCAATTATTAGTTTGGATTGAATCAGGAGGTTGTATGTGACAAAACATCTTGGGGGGGGGGGGGGGGGGTTCTTGTTCTCCAAACCCACTAATGACGTTGTTCAGCGGATGAGATTAGATGTTCCTCCAACAACTAAATTACACTCATTATATCATTTCAAAATCCTTAAGAGGTACGGCAATCATGGTTATCATGCTCACTGCACTGTAGGCTACGTGATTACCTGTAGGCCATGTGACCAGATTCCATTTCTGCTTTATATCTCTAACTCAGTGTTCCCAAACTTTCACTCAGGCCCTCCTTCCAGCATTTGGGAACATCTCTATTCATGTTGCCATGTCTAACGTGTATTCATGTGATATTTGAGTGACTTGAATGTTACTACAACATCTATGGGATAAAAAAACGTTAGCTGACATGGGCTAGTTGTTCTGGACATTTCTGACAAGTTATAAATAGCTCTCTAATGTATGCAATGACTGACATGACAAGAGGAAAACTGATGATGCACTACCCAATTTCGAAATTGCACCTCGTGCATTCTACTATTACAACTTTCAAGAGTCAGCTGAAAGCCAGACCTTTTTTTTTTAGAGGACCCCACAGTTTGGGAACCACTGCTCTAACTGAACATATTTACATTTGCTATCCATATCAGGATAGTTGAGTCATTTTCAGATGTGACATTGTAAATCTCTATACAACCACAATAGCTTTTCAATTCATGCCCCAATAATATAGCTAGAAGTAAAACATTTTTTTTTAGCACAATGCATTTGACTGTTAGGAGTAAATGGGAAAAACACCTTTATCATTTCAGACACCATCAAATGAAAAGGTCTGTCTGAGTGTCTATAATTAAAAAGGTAAAACTAAGTACAGTCATGAGTGAGACAGACACCCACCCTCACCAACACTGTGTTAACAGATACAGTACCTGAGCTTTAATGCATTCCTGGGAGCATTCAGGATGAAATGAAAAGCATGAAAAGAAAAAGCAGAGGAAGATGAGTGTTATCAAACATGCCACATGTCACTCAGGGAGGAAGAGAGAATTAGGCCTGAAGCTTCAGCAGCTGCAATGAGCGGCTGTTAAAAAGCCTTACTCTGCACCAGTTGGGCAGGGTAGGGTTTGAAATACACAAACATGTACATTATTCATTGAGCCAAACACTCCCATCCTCCTTTTCCTGTTTCACATGACAACTGAGGAGCTAGCTGAAGAAACTCTTTCACTGGTTGGGCATAAAAGAGACCGTATACACCAAGACTCACTAAGCCTCAACACACACACACACACACACACACACACAATTGAGAAAAGGCAAGAAAGCCCTTATTGCGTTCAGTGAGTGCCCATATTGTGAGACAAAACGGTTTCGGGAATCATCATTAAAAGCAATAACTTTGGTCAACTCTGGAGTTTACATTTTATATAGAAACAATTAACACCAATCACGGACGCAAATGAGCACATGGTTGGTTGGATACTAAGATGGAGGTGGGAGGGGAGGTTGAACTGAGGGGCATTGATTCGATGAGGCTGGCGCCGGCCACGTGCGTTGCACCATGGTAATTAGGGAACAGCTGCTCAGGGCCTCGGCAAGAACCTGGCGGCCACTGGGCAGACCCAGAAGAAAGAGATTACTCATCCGTTCTGGTGGCGATGGAAAGATTCTAAAATAGAGAGTGATGAAGAAAAATTTAGAGAAAGAGAGAAACACCATCAGAGATAAAACTTCCATCCAAACGCCTCCTGTGTAGCGCAGTGGTCTAAGGCACTGCATCACAGTGCTTGCTGTGCCACTAGAGAACCTGGGTTCAAGTCCAGGCTCTGTCACAGCCGGCCGCGACCGGGAGACCAATATGGCGGCACACAATTGGCCCAGCGTCGTCCGGGTTAGGGGAGGGTTTGGCCGGCAGGGATGTCCTTGTTCGATCGCGCACTAGTGACTCCTGTGGCGGGCCGGGCGCAGTGCACTCTGAAACGATTGCCAGGTGCACGGTGTTTCCTCCGACACATTGGTGCGGCTGGATTCAAGGTTAAGTGGGCATTGTGTCAAGAAACAGTGCTGCTTGGTTGGGTTGTGTTTCAGAGGACGCACGGCTCTCAACCTTAGCCTGTCGCGAGTCGTTACGGGAGTTGCAGCGATGAGACAACACTAACTACCAATTGGATACCACGAAATTGGGGAGAAAAAAAGGGTAGAAGTAAAATTTTTTTTATTTTTTTTAATCTAACCACACTGTTGACAGACTCATTAAATGGACATGAATTACATCATATCATGACAGAGAGAGAGGGAGAGAAATAGAATAAAGAGAGCCAGACTGAATAAGAGCTGACCATTCTGAGGACAGAACATGGGGGTCAGTCAGTGTAGCCGACCTCGTCTGAGCGCGTGCGTGCGGCGTGTGATGCATTCTAAGATATCACAGTTTGCCTAACCCACAATGGACAACCATTTTTAAAGATATTTTACTGCATCTTCATTTGGAACTTGTCCTTTATCATGGCTAGTGTTTCAGTAGCTACGAGCCTTAGCCTCATGTCACCGCCAGGATTGTAGGCTTTTCATTTGGAAAATTTTAGCTTTCTGGGATTTCTGAGGTAAAATAAATGTCTGGCAAGTGGTAACAATCCTTTATTTATTCAGCTACTTGCCCTTGGGAGCGTCTTTTTCAAGGGAAGACCAGGACATTGGGCTACACACAGAACCAGAAGTCCCAAGGAGACCACCAGTGCTAGGTTAGCACGCCATTGGCAATATCCCAGTTACAATTTTGTAGGACATAGCAGATGTTGGTCAAATCAGGTCCACTGTTGGGGGAACAAAGTCTTGGCACTCTTTGCCTGGAGGGCCTTCAATTGTGATGGTCCACACTGAGGGAATACCCATACTTAAGAGGATCCTATATATTGCACATTATGATGGCAATAAGGATATATTTAAGAAGAAAATTTGAAAGTAGGGACAGAGCAGATTGATTAGAAAAGACAGATACCTTAAATGAAAGGCCCCTTGTGTTAAAGGGAATCCCGACAAAATAAAACGTATAGACAAGACCAATGTCCCCGTAATACACACACTCTGTCTACCAAGTCCGATTTTAAGGGCCTTAAATGTGAGTGAATCCTTTAGATTCCTACGCTACTCTCTCGCTCTCCCTATCCCCACGTCAAAAGTTTCTCCCTGCAGCATTTTTCACCTCTAAAAGCACCTTAGGGTTTGGGAGGAAAATCCCAGTCTCATCTGAAGTTACATCTGAAGTTACTCTGCACTACTGTGCTTAAAGCGCACTCCACCAATGGCCATTCGGGACTACTTGTTACCATGGCACCTAAGTATTCTTCCCACAGAGTCTCTGAGGAGAACTAGAATTTTGTGACAGGCGACATCAGGCCATGTGAAAGTTCAGGGTGTGTTTTTATGTCAGAGTCATTGTAAAATTAGGGGGTGGTTTGGGAGGGTTGGATGATGTCTGCCGTGTTTCTGCTTTGTATGGCAAACCCAGACTTTCCATGGTATTTCAAACAAGCCAGGGTACTCATGTCGACACCATCCCTTGAGAATGCCAGGAATGGGAGGAATGGACTGAAATAGGGCAGAACTGGGGCTTAGGGAAAATAACAACATGGCCCAAGGGATGTGTTCACATCATTAGTGAACATTTAGTGCACTTCCATGGGTTCCCATGAATAGCAATATGGGGTGCGTTCACATAATTGTAATGTATATACAGAGTGCAAAAAACATTAAGAACACCTTACTAATATTGAGTTGCACCCCCTTTTCAGAACAGCCTCAATTCGTTGGGGCATGGACTCTACAAGGTGTCGAAAGCATTCCACAGGGATGCTGGCTCATGTCGACTCCAATGCTTCCCACAGTTGTGTCAAGTTGGCTGGATGCCCTGGATTATTTTTGATACACATGGGAAACTGTCGAGCGTGAAAAACCCAGCAGCTTTCCAGTTCTTGACACAAATCGGTGAGCCTGGCAACTACTACCATACCCCGTTCAAAGGCACTTTAAATATTTAGTCTTGCCCATTCACCCTTTGAATGGCACACAAACACAATCCATGTCTCAATTGTCTCGAGGCTTAAAAATCCTTGTGGTTGTAACAGGTGACATCAATAAGGGATCATAGCTTTCACCTGGTCAGTCTGTCAAGGAAAGAGCCGGTGTTCCTAATGTTTTGTAAGTGAACACTTCATTATAGTTAATATGGGTTCCCATGAACAAGGCACACTTTAGGACCCCTCTCAGGCACTGCTGTGGCCACCTCAGAGGACTGTGGACTGTTGCATGGGAAAATAAGAGACTCCGTCTCTACACATGCTGCCCTTTTAGAATGTGGGGGGTGGGCAGCTATGGGACCACACGATGAAAAGGGCCCCTGTTCCGTTTTCCATATTGACTGCTCTTTTCTCCCTTCCCTCCTTTCCAGTCCTCCTCTTGCTGATTTTCCTGGAGAAACTAACTGGTTCTACAATAACCATCCATATCAACTCCTAGTGGGTGACTCAACACAGTGTGTGCCTTGAACTACATGCAGGGAACTCCTTAAGCTATACTGTGTAGAATAACAGCCGCCCTGACAGACAGCGCAGAATAATGACAGCCCCCCTGACAGACAGCGCAGAATAACAACAGCCCCCCTGACAGACAGCGCAGAATAATGACAGCCCCCCTGACAGACAGCGCAGAATAACGACAACCACCCTGACAGACAGCGCAGAATAACGACAACCACCCTGACAGACAGCGCAGAATAACAACAACCACCCTGACAGACAGCGCAGAATAACGACAACCACCCTGACAGACAGCGCAGAATAACAACAACCACCCTGACAGACAGCGCAGAATAACAACAACCACCCTGACAGACAGCGCAGAATAACAACAACCACCCTGACAGACAGCGCAGAATAACGACAACCACCCTGACAGACAGCGCAGAATAACAACAACCACCCTGACAGACAGCGCAGAATAACAACAACCACCCTGACAGACAGCGCAGAATAACAACAACCACCCTGACAGACAGCGCAGAATAACAACAACCACCCTGACAGACAGCGCAGAATAACAACAACCACCCTGACAGACAGCGCAGAATAACAACAACCACCCTGACAGACAGCGCAGAATAACAACCACCCTGACACAGACTTGAGCAATAGGGGACACAGTAAATATGCACTTGGGGTTATGGAGTGAAGGAGACATGCACATTGAGTAAAGGGAATGAGTAAAGGGTATAGGGGTGTTGCAAAGGGACACTAGTTCTAGAGAGAAAGGGTCCAATGATGACTACACAGGAGGTTATAGCCTTTAAAATGGCTAACAGTGAGGGTGCAGATAAAGATATATAAGGTAGCCTACAGCAAAAGGGTGCACAGCATGGAACAATGCGTTTTGAGAACAGGTAGCCAGGAGGGTAGAACTATAATACCAGGGTGAAACAAGGCACAGCAAGCCTACAGCAAACACAATACATTGACAACATAAATACAGACCTCAGCAAAGCAGTAACAAGGGTGTACACAGACCAGGCTATAAGGTACTAACTAGTAGGCTACACAGACCAGGCTATAAGGTACTAACTAGTAGGCTACCCAGACCAGGCTATAAGGTACTAACTAGTAGGCTACCCAGACCAGGCTATAAGGTACTAACTAGTAGGCTACCCAGACCAGGCTATAAGGTACTAACTAGTAGGCTACCCAGACCGGCTTTAAGGTACTAACTAGTAGGCTACACAGACCAGGCTATAAGGTACTAACTAGTAGGCTACCCAGACCAGGCTATAAGGTACTAACTAGTAGGCTACCCAGACCAGGCTATAAGGTACTAACTAGTAGGCTACCCAGACCAGGCTATAAGGTACTAACTAGTAGGCTACCCAGACCAGGCTATAAGGTACTAACTAGTAGGCTACCCAGACCAGGCTATAAGGTACTAACTAGTAGGCTACCCAGACCAGGCTATAAGGTACTAACTAGTAGGCTACCCAGACCAGGCTATAAGGTACTAACTAGTAGGCTACCCAGACCAGGCTATAAGGTACTAACTAGTAGGCTACCCAGACCAGGCTATAAGGTACTAACTAGTAGGCTACCCAGACCAGGCTATAAGGTACTAACTAGTAGGCTACCCAGACCAGGCTATAAGGTACTAACTAGTAGGCTACACAGACCAGGCTATAAGGTACTAACTAGTAGGCTACCCAGACCAGGCTATAAGGTACTAACTAGTAGGCTACACAGACCAGGCTATAAGGTACTAAATAGTAGGCTACACAAGTTAGCGTCCGACCAGCTAAGGCAAGGACTAAGTTAAACCAACACAGAAACTCAAACTACACAATCTGGACGCTCCATCTTCGCGCCACATGCGTGTCCAGCAACACACAACACCCTAGTTGTTAACTAAGACAGAGGAAGAGCCAGGTAGCTAAAAGGGACTCACCGTGTGATATCCCCTGACTATGGGCGGCTTGCCGGTGGGGTACGGGTCCACCGTGTCGATGATGGTCTGTCGCTCGCCTTTCTGGTTGATCTTGCGGAACCTGCGGCGGGACTGTCGGTGTGATGCTTGCCTCTGGAAGTACTCCTCATTTTCCTCCATATAGTCCACCTGGGGAAACAGGGTAGGAGGAAAGAAAGGAGTGACTGGCTCTTCTTTTCCCTGCCCCCTCCTCCCCCTCCTCCTCCCTCCCCTCTCACTGCGTAAAAATAGCAACGTTTGTGGGCTGCGCATCAACACTCCTCTCTGACATCAACGGGAGCTTTCACAACTCCAGGAGAAGGGGGAAAAAGTGAGAAGGATGTGTGTGTGAGAGAGAGAGAGGTACAGAAAGAATGGGCAAGGGAAGGGTGTGAACGAAAGACAAAAACAGAGTAATAGATCGAGAGATCAAGAGCGGGATGGAGGGGGAGAGAGAAAATAAAGGGAGAGGGAGATAGATACCTTGCCCTGATGTGATTCAGATTGAGTCAATCTCAGTCAGTCAGCCAGCCAGCCAGTCTCAGTCAGTCAGCCAGGCAGTCAGCCAGTCTCAATCTCAGTCAGTGCCAGCCAACCAGCATTAGTCTCAGTCAGTCAGCCAGCCAGTCTCAGTCAGTCAGCCAGCCTCAATCGCAGACAGTCAGCCAGCCAGTCTCAATCTCAGACAGTCAGTCAGCCAGCCTCAATCTCAGACAGTCAGTCAGCCAGTCTCAGTCAGTCAGTCAGTCTCAATCTCAGACAGTCAGTCAGCCAGTCTCAGTCTCAGTCAGTCAGTCTCAGTCAGTCAGTCAGTCTCAGTCAGTCAGTCAGTCTCAGTCAGTCAGCCAGCCAGCCTCAGTCTCAGTCCTCAGCCCCGGCCGGCCTGCCTGCCTGCCTGCCTCAGCCCCGGCCGGCCGGCCTGCCTGCCTGCCTCAGCCCCGGCCGGCCGGCCTGCCTGCCTGCCTCAGCCCCGGCCGGCCGGCCGGCCTGCCTGCCTCAGCCCCGGCCGGCCGGCCGGCCTGCCTGCCTCAGCCGGCCGGCCGGCCGGCCTGCCTGCCTGCCTCAGCCCCGGCCGGCCGGCCTGCCTGCCTGCCTCAGCCCCGGCCGGCCGGCCTGCCTGCCTGCCTCAGCCCCGGCCGGCCGGCCTGCCTGCCTCAGCCTCGGTCCCGGCCGGCCGGCCGGCCTGCCTGCCTCAGCCTCGGTCCCGGCCGGCCGGCCGGCCTGCCTGCCTCAGCCTCGGTCCCGGCCGGCCGGCCGGCCTGCCTGCCTGCCTCAGCCTCGGTCCCGGCCGGCCGGCCGGCCTGCCTGCCTCAGCCTCGGCCCCGGCCGGACGGCCTGCCTGCCTGCCTCAGCCTCGGCCCCGGCCGGACGGCCTGCCTGCCTGCCTCGGCCTCGGCCCCGGCCGGCCTGCCTGCCTGCCTGCCTGCCTGCCTCGGCCCCGGCCGGCCGGCCTGCCTGCCTCGGTCCCGGCCGGCCGGCCGGCCTGCCTCGGTCCCGGCCGGCCGGCCGGCCTGCCTGCCTCAGTCCCAGCCGGCCGGTCTGCCTGCCTGCCTGCCTCAGCCTCAGTCCCAGCCGGCCGGCCTGCCTGCCTGCCTGCCTCAGTCCCAGCCGGCCGGTCTGCCTGCCTGCCTGCCTCAGCCTCAGTCCCAGCCGGCCTGCCTGCCTGCCTGCCTGCCTGCCTGCCTGCCTGCCTGCCTGCCTGCCTGCCTCAGTCCCAGCCGGCCGGCCGGCCGGCCTGCCTGCCTGCCTGCCTCAGCCTCAGTCCCAGCCGGCCGGCCGGCCTGCCTGCCTGCCTGCCTCAGCCTCAGTCCCAGCCGGCCGGCCGGCCTGCCTGCCTCAGCCTCAGTCCCAGCCGGCCGGCCGGCCTGCCTGCCTGCCTGCCTCAGCCTCAGTCCCAGCCGGCCGGCCGGCCTGCCTGCCTGCCTCAGCCTCAGTCCCAGCCGGCCGGCCTGCCTGCCTGCCTGCCTGCCTCAGCCTCAGTCCCGGCCGGCCTGCCTGCCTGCCTGCCTGCCTGCCTCAGCCTCAGTCCCAGCCGGCCGGCCGGCCGGCCTGCCTGCCTGCCTCAGCCTCAGTCCCAGCCGGCCGGCCGGCCGGCCTGCCTGCCTGCCTCAGCCTCAGTCCCAGCCGGCCGGCCTGCCTGCCTGCCTCAGCCTCCTCAGCCTCAGTCCCAGCCGGCCGGCCGGCCTGCCTGCCTGCCTCAGCCTCAGTCCCAGCCGGCCGGCCGGCCTGCCTGCCTGCCTCAGCCTCAGTCCCAGCCGGCCGGCCGGCCTGCCTGCCTGCCTCAGCCTCAGTCCCAGCCGGCCTGCCTGCCTGCCTGCCTCAGCCTCAGTCCCAGCCGGCCGGCCGGCCTGCCTGCCTGCCTCAGCCTCAGTCCCAGCCGGCCGGCCTGCCTGCCTGCCTGCCTCAGCCTCAGTCCCAGCCGGCCGGCCTGCCTGCCTGCCTGCCTCAGCCTCAGTCCCAGCCGGCCGGCCTGCCTGCCTGCCTGCCTCAGCCTCAGTCCCAGCCGGCCGGCCTGCCTGCCTGCCTGCCTCAGCCTCAGTCCCAGCCGGCCGGCCTGCCTGCCTGCCTGCCTCAGCCTCAGTCCCAGCCGGCCGGCCTGCCTGCCTGCCTGCCTCAGCCTCAGTCCCAGCCGGCCGGCCGGCCTGCCTGCCTGCCTGCCTCAGCCTCAGTCCCAGCCGGCCGGCCGGCCTGCCTGCCTGCCTGCCTCAGCCTCAGTCCCAGCCGGCCGGCCGGCCTGCCTCAGCCTCAGTCCCAGCCGGCCGGCCTGCCTGCCTGCCTGCCTCAGCCTCAGTCCCAGCCGGCCGGCCTGCCTGCCTGCCTGCCTGCCTCAGCCTCAGTCCCAGCCGGCCGGCCTGCCTGCCTGCCTGCCTCAGCCTCAGTCCCAGCCGGCCGGCCTGCCTGCCTGCCTGCCTCAGCCTCAGTCCCAGCCGGCCGGCCTGCCTGCCTGCCTGCCTCAGCCTCAGTCCCAGCCGGCCGGCCTGCCTGCCTGCCTCAGCCTCAGTCCCAGCCGGCCGGCCTGCCTGCCTGCCTCAGCCTCAGTCCCAGCCGGCCGGCCTGCCTGCCTGCCTCAGCCTCAGTCCCAGCCGGCCGGCCTGCCTGCCTGCCTCAGCCTCAGTCCCAGCCGGCCGGCCTGCCTGCCTGCCTCAGCCTCAGTCCCAGCCGGCCGGCCTGCCTGCCTGCCTCAGCCTCAGTCCCAGCCGGCCGGCCTGCCTGCCTCAGCCTCAGTCCCAGCCAGCCGGCCGGCCGATCTCAGCCTCAGTCCCAGCCAGCCGGCCGGCCGATCTCAGCCTCAGTCCCAGCCAGCCGGCCGGCCGATCTCAGCCTCAGTCCCAGCCAGCCGGCCGGCAGGCCTCAGCCTCAGTCCCAGCCAGCCGGCCGGCCGGCCTCAGCCTCAGTCCCAGCCAGCCGGCCGGCCGGCCTCAGCCTCAGTCCCAGCCAGCCGGCCGGCCTCAGCCTCAGTCCCAGCCAGCCGGCCGGCCGGCCTCAGCCTCAGTCCCAGCCAGCCGGCCGGCCGGCCTCAGCCTCAGCCGCCTGGGCCCGCCCCACCCGGGCCCGCCCCACCCGGGCCCGCCCCACCCGGGCCTGCGCCCGCCCCGCCCCAGGCCCGCCTCGCCCTGCCTGCAGGCCTGCACCGCCCGGCCCAGGCCGGCCGGCCTGCCTGCCTCGGCCAGCCAGCCCGCGTCAGCCAGCCCGCGTCAGCCAGCCAGCCAGTCCGCGTCAGCCAGCCAGCCAGCCAGTCCGCGTCAGCCAGCCAGCCAGTCCGCGTCAGCCAGCCAGCCAGTCCGCGTCAGCCAGCCAGCCAGTCCGCACCAGCCAGCGTCAGCCAGCCAGCCAGCGTCAGCCAGCCAGCGTCAGCCAGTCAGCATCAGCCAGTCAGTGTCAGCCGGACCCCCCCAAGTCCAACCCCCTCACTCAGTGTCCGTCAGCTGCTGCCCTCCCTCCCGTTCAAACTGTCTACCTGGCTCTGCTCTGGCTCTCTAGCACCTTCCAGAGTCACAGCCCCATGAAATGGCACATAAGGGATAATGGCACAACTGGCCTGATAATGATGAATACAACTTGCGCTTGAGGAGAAAGAAAGCTACTTTCATGAGGCATGGGCTATTGGAAGACAGAAAGACATGTACAAAATCTTGCAGCAACACATTTTCTGTGATCACGAAAAGCATTTTAACACCTTGATACTTAACAGTCGTGTGCAGTAGCCTGGTGACATATGCCTGGTCCTAGAATAACACATTTAAGGCCTTTACAGTTGGCACACTGTCCTCCATCGCCAGCTTCCTTACTGCGGTTTCACATTTCATAGCACTTAGCCTTTGGGATTACACATCAAATCTCTCTGCCTCACTCTGCCATACCAACTGCTGCTATGGCAACGGCAGGGGAGCCGTGGTGGATGACAGAGCTGTGTATGAGAGAGGAGAAAGAACAAGAGAAAGTGCATGTGATGTGTATCAGTTTGTGTATGTGTGTATTGATTTGGTTTGAGTGCGTGTGCGCGTACGCGTACGAGTATTGGTCCGGTTTGCGTGAGAGCCGCTGGTGTCTCGGTATCATAGCACTCCAAAGCCATTCTCCCAGTAATTCTAGGGAGTTTGTTGCTCCCATAATAGCCGAGGACCATGCCAGGAAGGGGTAATGATCAACAGCAGGACAGAGAGAAGGCTATTAGAAGAGCTGGAGCTTAGCTGTTGGAGACACATTTAACAAAAAGGCACCACCTATATGAATATTATTAGAGAAATCCATAGGACACTGATTACTAAGAAGATATCTTAGTTGCAACCATACTGTATGGGAGATGGTGGTTAACACATAGGTTAAGTATGACTGCTCTATTCACATGGAGCAATAGGAGATGTGTGTGATTAAATTGGTGTCAAATTGTAGCATGTGTGTGTTTGCTCGATTATGTGTGTGCGCATGATTATGTGTGGTGTGTGCCTGCACACATCAGAGAGAAAATAACAGTGGGCTTTCATATCTTTAAAGATCTAGCACACTTCCAAGGCCTACTGTTCCACCGCAGATTGCATTGTGCCTCTACTTTTATGTCCTGGTAAAGCTGGATTGATTGGTTTTTAACGTCGCTTTTTATAAAAAGTTCTGTGTCAAGTGGGTCAAACGTTACATCACAGACTGTAGCCTTCGACTGGAGAGTGAAAAATAACTGGAAATTACTGAGACACTATATATTCATTACATTTAAGTATGTGAGTGAGCAGTGAACAAGAAAACTGCTGCAGGTACTATAGCTGAAGCCATGTCAACAGAAGCACTAGCATTACTTGTAGTTGATATTACGCCGCAACAAAAATAAAATAAAGGCCATTAAATATAACTTACATTGTGGGCGCATCATCTAAATTAGATGGGGTGTAAAAGTCCTCATAAAACATGTTAGGTCATTGCTAAGTCCCGTCCCCATAAGCTAGCCCTAAATCGCCTTTATAAACCCCCGTCCCAGTATATTAGTGTATGAAGCGGTGTGCTGTTGCCCGATGTGACGTCACTGTGGTCAAGTTGGCAACGCTGGCGGGACTCACCACAATCATCTCCGAAGGTTCCAGAACGATGCACTCACATCCACGTCTCAGGCTCCCTGCAGAACGCTTTCCAAAACTGGTGAGAGAGAACAAATGACACAGAGAAAAAAAGAAGAGTTTAAGGAAAACAACTTTTAATACATTTTGCTTGGCATCGGTGGGATTCAATCTGGAATTCTGTTATTCCTGTTCAAATGATAGACAAACATTCCTCCTTGAACGGCTTGTAAGTAAGCATTTCACAGTAAGGTCTACACCTGTTGTATTCGGTACATGTGACAAATACAATTCGAAGTTGGAGAAGTCGTCAGAGTAAAAATACACTTCAAGTGGAAAATTCCTGGATGAAGAATGAAGACTGCAAGAGTTGTATGATGCATTCAGTCCCCAAAATGTGTGTTGATGTGACTCCCAAACACACTATTAGGGAGTCACATAACAGTACATATAATTTCTTGTTTATGTTGTGTAAATTCCCCCAGTGTACATACATATACAAAAGTACATGGACATCCATCAAATTAGTGGATTTGTCTATTTCAGCCACACCTGTTGCTGACAGGTGTATACAATTGAGCACACAGCCATGCAATCTCTATAGACAAACATTGGCAGTAGAATAGTCCGTACTGAAGAGCACAGTGACTTTCAACGTGGCCCCATCATAGGATGCCACCTTTCCAACAAGTTTGTCAAATTTCTGCCAAGCTAGAGCTGCAGCGGTCAACTGTAAGTGCTCTTATTGTGAAATGGAAACATCTAGGAGCAACAACGGCTCAGCTGCGAAGTGGCAGGCCACACAAGCTCACAGAATGGGACCCCCGAGAGCTGACGCGTGTAGTGTAAAAATCGTCTGTCCTTGGTTGCAACACTCACTACCGAGATCCAAACGGCCTCTGGAAGCAACGTCAGCACAATAACTGTTCTTCGGGAGCTTCAAAAAAGGTTTTCCATGGCCGAGCAGCCACACATCACCATGCACAATGCCAAGCATCGGCTGGAGTGGTTTAAAGCTTTCCACCATTTTACTCTGGAGCAACATAAATGTGTTCTCTGGAGTGATGAATCGCAACCTGCCCTAATGTCGTCGCAACCTGCCCTAATGCATAGTACCAACTGTAAAGTTTGGTGGAGGAGGAATAACGATCTGGAGCTGGAATTTGTGCGACTTACAAATTGGTGCATTCACCTTATAATATCCAGTGGAACAACCACTTTACAATAGTGCATCTAAATCTTTTAAGGGGGGGGGGGGGGGGGGGGGGGTTAGAAGGATTACTTTATCCTATCCTAGGTATTCCTTAAAGAGGTGGGGTTTCAGGTGTCTCCGGAAGGTGGTGATTGACTCCGCTGTCCTGGCGTCGTGAGGGAGCTTGTTCCACCATTGGGGTGCCAGAGCAGCGAAAAGTTTTGACTGGGCTGAGCGGGAACTGTGCTTCCTCAGAGGTAGGGAGGCGAGCAGGCCAGAGGTGGATGAACGCAGTGCCCTTGTTTGAGTGTAGGGCCTGATCAGAGCCTGAAGGTACGGAGGTGCCGTTCCCCTCACAGCTCCGTAGGCAAGCACCATGGTCTTGTAGCGGATGCGAGCTTCGACTGGAAGCCAGTGGAGAGAGCGGAGGAGCGGGGTGACGTGAGAGAACTTGGGAAGGTTGAACACCAGACGGGCTGCGGCGTTCTGGATGAGTTGGAGTGGTTTAATGGCACAGGCAGGGAGCCCAGCCAACAACGAGTTGCAGTAATCCAGACGGGAGATGACAAGTGCCTGGATTAGGACCTGCGCCGCTTCCTGTGTGAGGCAGGGTCGTACTCTGCGAATGTTGTAGAGCATGAACCTACAGGATCGGGTCACCGCCTTGATGTTAGTGGAGAACGACAGGGTGTTGTCCAGGGTCACGCCGAGGCTCTTAGCACTCTGGGAGGAGGACACAAGGGAGTTGTCAACCGTGATGGCGAGATCATGGAACGGGCAGTCCTTCCCCGGGAGGAAGAGCAGCTCCGTCTTGCCGAGGTTCAGCTTGAGGTGGTGATCCGTCATCCACACTGATATGTCTGCCAATTAGGGCCCAGGTCTGACAGAATCTGTGCAGAAGATCTAGGTGCTGCTGTAGGCTGCCCTCAGTTGGGGACAGAAGCACCAGATCATCAGCAAACAGTAGACATTTGACTTCAGATTTAAGTAGGGTGAAGCCGGGTGCTGCAGACTTTTGTAGTGCCATGCCCTCGCCAATTCGATGATATACATGTTGAAGAGGGTGGGGCTCAAGCTGCATCCCTGTCTCACCCCACGACCCTGTGGAAAGAAATGTGTTTTTTTTGCCAACTTTAACCACACACCGTGTACATGGATTTGACAATGTCATGTCGTTTTTGTTTATATAAATGCTGCAGTTGCCACTCAAGTTTTTTCTTCCAATTGTAAACAGTATGAAATAACTAGCTAGTTAGCGGTGTGTGTTAAAAGTGTTTCAATCGGTGACACCACTTTGTCTGAGACCTTGAAGTAGTTGTGTTCTTTGCTATGTACGGCCATGGCTTTTGTGGAGCGATAGGTAACGATGCTTCAAGGGTGACTGTTGCTGATGTGTTCAGAGGGTCCCTGATTCAAGCCCAGGTTGGGGCGAGGAGAGGGACGGAAGCAACACTGTTACATTGATGCTGTGGACCCGATTCACTCGGTAGGGCTCTGACTTGTGGTTGCTGCAGAAAATGAGAAGTGCAAAGGGGGTGAGTGTAACCAGTGTAAAATGGCTAGTTAGTGGTGCACGCTTGTAAAGTTTCAAATCTATGAGGTCAATCGGTGTGAGACTAAGTCGTTGTTACCCCTGTGGGGTAGGTAATGATGCACCATGGGAGGCAGTGGTTGATGTGTTCAGGGGGTCCCTGGTTTAAGCCCAGGTTGGGGCAAGGGGCAGGAAGGAATAAAAACTGTTACACATGTGTGACCCTATCAATGCTTCTTTCACAATCCTGTTTGTTCCCATTAGTCCTAAATTATAGCATTTCAAGGTTATATTTGATGACTGACAAGAATTGTTTTAAAAACATGTCGTCTAACTGTTCTAAAAGAAGGATTGATGTGCAGGGCTACTACAATATGTCGAGTGTGTTAAGCTGTGTGGGGTTAATGCCAATCATTACTGTTTGACTTGACTGGTGATGAGACTGCCTCAGCTGCGGCTTATGCACTCTTAGCTGTGAGACCACCAAATAGCGTGTTCAATCATGCCCTTCCATTTACATTCCTTTCCATAAGTACTCCGACACGCCATTTCATAGTGTTCTTTCTGCAAATGCCACAGTATATGAGCTAATAAGGTTATGTATGAAGAGAGAGTATAGGGGGAAGGGGGGTTGACTTCCACATGTGGGACTTGTTTAGGCGTCAATACACTACAACTTCCCCCACCTGGACAGACGAGTCATAGCAATGCTATAGGTTTACGGTTTGGGAATGTAAATCAGAAGATGGAAACAGTAAAAGATTACAAGTTAAAATTGCTTTTTTAACAGACAAAGATTAAACCCCTGGTTATGCAAGATTTTTACTGCTTGGAGGTGGTGAAGCCGCAAGGAGGTGGGCGGAGAGAGTGCCTCAGGGGTAATCAAAGTCAATGCAAACATGACCGGGCAACGAATGGTTTAAGGTCTCCAACCAACCCCAACCGACCAAAGGCTAAACAGACAGTCAGATGGTTAGAGGGCATCGAAAGAGTGCAGAGCATCTGATGCCTTCTCGCCCATCCAACACAAACACAAACAAATGCCATTCGGGCCACATGGTAAGCCTTCCTGAACTGTAAATAGAAGCCGACATCCAGGCAAAGAATTCACAAGTGACTTGTGACTAATGACTCATACATTTTACTTCCCAATATATAACTTGATGCTTCAATGACGCTGAAATAGGGTGGAGTGCATCCATTTTGGGTACACGTCGGGTGGAGTGCATCTGAAAACATCAAATCATGCCTAGTGTCTACTCATATATTTCCTCACAAATTCAAAAGCACAAAAGGTAAAGGTAGTGTTAGTTCAGTTGCCAAACGGATGTATAACCTCAACCCAACAAATCTTTCTGCTGAGCTGATCTGCAGGCACAGTGTGCTCGCTAACAATACCAAAATAATAATTTTAAAAAACATGCCTTGCATTCCTGACATCTTTCATATACTCTAATCATTCAACCCACCAGCTCCCTTGCTGGAGAAAAGTTATAATTTCAGTTACAACCTACCATTGTGCTACTGTGTGCTGGTCCTCCTAGGGAAAACATGTCACAGACTCACGCCTAGTGCCTGGAAGTTAAGAAAAGCTCAATGAACTCATACCTGTCAGAGGTCTGTCATCTGGTATGTATATCCTCTCAAAGTCCTTCCTCAGTCTACAACTACCTAGAAGAGTACATCCAGTTCGGGAAAGTTCTGATCAATCGCAGCATTTCACTCCGCTCATAGTTGCACCCTCCTGCTGGTGTTTGAGTGAGTGAGTGAGTGTGTGAGGGGGTGTGTGTGTGTCTGCCTGTCTCTAGCTACGCTGTGCGTACTCTGGCCAACATTCCAGTGCATAGCTCACTTCCTGCAGGCCTGGGAGCGTACAGGCCAGGGGTGGGGTGGTGTGAGTGAGAGGGTGACCCTTACTTCCACCAGTCGTCCTCTGCAGATCATATACATGAACTCTATGACGCAACAGGCTACAATTTTGACTAGTGGGGAGAGTCTGAATATGCTATATGCTATACTGTGCTGTCTAAGTATCTTGTGCAATACAGCACTGTTTTGGTCCTGTTTTTTGTCTTATCCAAGTATTCAACCCACAAACAGCGCTTGATTTACAGGTTCAATTCAACAAGCATTCTTATAATTGTGAATTTGAGCTTGGACGTTCAGTGTAAACAGCATGTCTCAAAACAAGGGTTGGACAACATTGGCATAGTGAGGAACAATTTAAAAAATATGATTGTTATTATGCATCTCACTATGGCATACCCCATTTAATCGACTCGTCGATTGTTTGGTCAATAGCCTGTTGGTCGACCGAGATTTCTTTAGTCGAGCAGTCGCAAAAAATAAATTCTCTCTTCGTGGTGCCCGTCTCAGTGGACTAATCCATCGTGGAGGCCACAGGGGTGGCACAGTTCATCACTTTAAGACATGTCATACTGAAATTGTATATATATTTTTTATATGTAAAAATAATGGTGCAACACTAATAAATCTAATATTATAACAAGTGTGCTTTCTCCCACATTGGATATGGTCACTTTCCACAGTTCTGAAACAATCTTCAGTGCGCAGGAGAATTACCGCCTTTCCCTATGTTGCTATGTGCATAATAGCAAAGTTAACCAGCATATTGGAATTGACAACAATGCGGCGGAGGCAGCAGCAGAGAACGAGGAAACAGCCCTTGCCTTAGCCTAATTGTCCAAAAAAATTGGAGGAGAGAGGAAACCAATTTAATTAGGTCTATAATCAATAGCTTAACTGTTAAAATATGCCTGGCTTATAAATCTATATAGATCTATGGAAATAAGACAGATCTTGCTTCTGTTCCCTGTGAGTGTTTGACAGCATACTGATTCCGTGACCACCAAGCCTCATGCAACGGCAAAATGTTGGATAAAGCAATTTCACAAATTCGGCTGTTTTTAATCTTTACTATGCTGTAATATAGTCGTTACAATTTGTTTTTGTTAGAACATAAAGGGTATTATTTATTTAGTGTTGTTTACACTGTTCCAAACAGATAGAAAAATACTCTAATCTAAGCGCACCTGTTTGTCTCACACAATATCCACGCAGCTCTCACTCCTATACCCTCCCTTTTTTTGATCTCCTTACTGTTACTACAATTATTATTATGATTATCATTATAATAAGTAATGTAGTTATCATTAGTAGGCTTTGTATAGTATCCTTGTATAACCACCATCGAGCTGTAGGCCTAAGAACGTATCCTGTTTACTTTTAATACCGTAACGTACTCTGGCCTATATTTCAATATACAGGCTACTGTATCAATCAATTAACCATTCATTCGTTCATGCCATCGCGAAAGACATTCATGCTTTGAAATGCAATCAAGCATTTTAGTTTTAAAATTCAATAAGAAAATGAGCTTTTGGAATAAATAGCCTAAACAATAAATAAACCGCAATTCACAAATGCATGCAACTGTTTTTAGTCCGCTGTAAGGCAGTAGTTGACTTAGTTGTGTCAACTACTGGAGATCATGAGAAAGGAGGGTATAGGAGCAAGTGTTGCGTGAGTATTGTGTGTTTTAACAGTTTTTTTTGTTAATCTTATCATTTGGAACAGTGTAAACAACAGTAAATAAATAAATAAATAAATAAATACACCACCCCCCCCAGTTACAACAGACTTTCTGGTACACATATTTATTTAGTGTTGTTTACACTGTTCCAAATGGTAAGATTAAAAAATAATAATAAAAAAACTTCAAACACACAATACTCACGCAACACTTGCTCCTATACCCTCCTTTCTCTTGATCTCCAGTAGTTGACACAACTAAGTCAAATCAATCAGGGCTCCCGAGTGGCGCAGCGGTCTAAGGCACTGCATCTCAGTGGAAGAGGGGTCACTACAGCCCCTGGTTTGAATCCAGGCTGAAAAACATCTGGCCGTGATTAGGAGTCCCATAGGGCGGCACACCATTGGCCCAGCAGTCATTGTCAATAAGAATTTGTTCTTAACAGACTTGCCTAGTTAAATAAAGGTTAAATAAATAAATAAAAAAATTGCATGTTTTTCGTAAAGAAATTAGGGATTTCGGGAACAGAACTTATCAATCAGAAACAAGTAAGAAAATAAAAGGCGTTTCAGCTACAGCACAGACAGAGCAAAAAAAAAAAAAAAAAACACTTGCTGTGCTGTGGTGCCTTTTCACGACAGTAGGGAGGAGAATGAGACAACGTGTACCAGTCACACAGGGACTCGCTGTCATTTTTGTTAGTGTGAGTATCGGGATCTTTCTGGATTATTTGTGTGTTAGTTATTTAATCAAACAGTGTGCTTAAAGCATCACACAAGCTCAGTGCGTATAGTTGATTTTATTCAAACAAATAGGGTCTATATATGAACAAAGAAGTTTAAACATAGACCAAACGATTGGTCGAAAGAACAGAACGAATCTCGGTCAACCGACATTTTTTGGGGTCGGGGACAGCACTACAACTCACACAACAGCAAAAATGTGCAGAGACCTTTCCTCTGTCACAGAAATGCCCTTGTACGTCTTACAGAGGCTTTACAGAAGTTCATTAGACAACGGCACAACTTGTTTTCATCAGGAAATGACAGCAGTTAGAGTTAGTAAAGGGTTAGGTCCCAAATGGCTTCCTTTTCCCTGTGGGCCCTGGTCAAAACTAGTGCACTACATACTAAGGAATAGGGTGCCATTTGGAACAAAGACAGGAGTCAATTTTCACATGGCAATTAGGTTTATATTCCTATAAAACTGGACCCAGGCTTGCTGGGAACAGCTGACGAATGGTTGTGGTTACCATTAGGCAAGAAGATCAGGGAGGTTTCGTCAGGCGAAGTGTGGGCGATCAGCTAGGTTCAGTGTAATGGTGATAATAATGAAGACAAATGAAAGGGAAAGTGTGTGATCAATAAAGGGTTAATATAGGGCACTGCCTCCATTAACCCTTTTCTAGCCCTGCTGACTGGGACTAACCATGTTATATTAATGAAAATATACAGTTGAAGTCGGAAGTTTACATACACATTAGCCAAATACATTTAAACTCAGTTTTTCACAATTCCTGACATTTAATCCAAGGAAAAATTCCCTGTCTAACGTCAGTTAGGATCACCACTTTATTTTAAGAATGTGAAATGTCAGAATAATAGTAGAGAGAATGATTTCTTTCAGCTTTGATTTCTTTCATAACATTCCCAGTGGGTCAGAAGTTTACATACACTCAATTAGTATTTGGTAGCATTGACTTTAAATTGTTTAACTTGGGTCAAACGTTTTGGGTAGCCTTCCACAAGCTTCCCACAACAAGTTGGGTGAATTTTGGCCCATTCCTCCTGACAGAGCTGGTGTAACAGTCAGGTTTGTAGGCCTCCTTGCTCACACACGCTTTTTCAGATCTGCCCACAGATTTCCTATAGGATTGAGGTCAGGGCTTTGTGATGGCCACTCCAATACCCTGACTTTCTTGTCCTTAAGTCAATGTACCACAACTTTGGAAGTATGCTTGGGGTCATTGTCAATTTGGAAGACCCATTTGCGACCAAGCTTTAACTTCCTGACTGATGTCTTGAGATGTTGCTTCAATATATCCACATAATTTTCCATCCTCATGATGCCATCTATTTTGTGAAGTGCACCAGTCCCTCCTGCAGCAAAGCACCCCCACAGCATGATGCTGCCACCCCCATGCTTCACGGTTGGGATGGTGTTCTTTGGCTTGCAAGCCTCCCACGTTTTCTTCCAAACATAATGATCGTCATTATGGCCAAACAGTTCTATTTTTTTTTCCATCAGACCAGAGGACATTTCTCCAAAAAGTACGATCTTTGTCCCCATGTGCAGTTGCAAACCGTAGTCTGGCTTTTTATGGCAGTTTTGGGGCAGTGGCTTCTTCCCTGCTGAGTGGCCTTTCAAGTTACGCTGATATAGGATTTGTTTTACTGTGGATATAGACAGATACTTTTGTAACTGCTTCCTCCAGCATCTTCACAAGGTCCTTTGCTGCTGTGCTCGGATTGATTTGCACTTTTCGCACCAAAGTACGTTCATCTCTAGGTGACAGAACGCGTCTCCTTCCTGAGCGCTATGAAGGCTGCGTGGTCCCATGGTGTTTATACTTGCGTACTATTGTTTGTGCAGAAGATCGTGGTACCTTCAGGCGTTTGGAAATTGCTCCCAAGGATGAACCAGACTTGTGGAGGTCTACAATTTTATTTCTGAGGTCTTGGCTGATTTCTTTTGATCTTCCCATGTTGTCAAGAAAAGAGGCCCTGAGTTTGAAGGTAGGCCTTGAAATACATCCACAGGTACACCTCAAATTGACTCAAATGACATCAATTAGCCTATTCCAAGCTCCTAAAGCCATGACATCATTTTGTGGAATTTTCCAAGCTGTTTAAAAAGGCACAGTCAACTTAGTGTATGTAAACTTCTGACCCACTGGAATTGTGATAGTGAATTATAAGTGAAATAATCTGTCTAAACAATTGTTGGGAAAATGACTTGTCATGCACAAAGTAGATGTCCTAACCGACTTGCCAAAACTATAGTTTGTTAACCAGAAATTTGTGGAGTGGTTGAAAAACGAGTTTTAATGACTTCAACCTAAGTGTATGTAAACTTCCGACTTCAACTGTACATTATCTTTCCCTTCATGTATTGTAAAGATTGGGCTGAAACAGCACAGGTGATATGATTATCTGTCACAGTGTACTGTGTATTAATCCAAAAACAGATGGGTTAATATTAAACCCATATAGCTCCTCCTGCACAACTAAGTGGGCTAATATTAAACCCATATAGCTCCTCCTGCACAACTACGTCGGCTAATATTAAACCCATACAGCTCCTCCGACACAACTAAGTGCCTCCCTGTGTGCCTGCATCATACGCTGAGCAAACATTTTCAGACCCCTTCTCGCTAGTGGTTGTCTCTCAAGCATTAAAGTCTAATCTGCCAATATCCTCAAATCCCTCTCAAGGAGACACACTTTCACCTTGGAAAGGGGAAAGGTTCAATTTGAGCGTGGGGAGCGGCTGTCCGATTCTTGGCATTTTTCAGATGGAGTGGAACGCGGGACTGTGGCAACAATGTTCCAGACATGCATATGAGCTATGAGTGTTACTGACCCTGAGATATGACAGAATAATTAGAGCTAAGCTTCTTAAGTCACTGTGCTTCGTATTGCCAATTTTTTTACATAAAGGAGCATTGTTTCAAGACACCCACAGTCGGGAAAGCGAATCCCGCATGCAAGTCTGGATTTCATCACTGTGTTTATTTATTGAGACTAACATTTTAGTCTGCTAGACAAATAATTCAGACGGGGGGGACGAATAATTCAGTCAGTGAGCCTAACATTTCAGTCATGAGACTAACATTTCAGTCAGTGACAATCATAGTTTTATTCACTTGTCTGCACCTGTAGTCCAATGCACATATAGTCCTACTCTGACATAAGAGACCCTTGGGTCAAAAACGTGATTACAAAATGGCCGACAATTTGATCAAATCCAGTCCCAACTTGCTGTTGTTCGTACCTGCTTCTTGGCAGGAACATGGACTCCTTGATGAAGACGGACCCGGACAGTAGAATATACCAGCAGCTTCCGACGTCATCCGGGCTGTGAAAGAGAAGAGAGAATTGAACTGGTGAATCGCAAATTCAAACCTGCACACACACCCATGTGAAAACACAGACAGCGTGCTACACGTCACAGACAAACTCACACTAACCCTGAGCAGTACAACAGAGTGGATGACACACACAAAGTTGTCCAGCTTCCGAATAGAAAACTCCCTAGTTGGCAATTCCAGTGACGATAATATCAGATTTGCTGTTTATAGTAGCCAGAAGAAGCAGCAGAGGACTACAGTAGAATGAGGGAGGATTCAATAGTCCATTGAGAGGGTTTTCTGATAGTTTTCTTGGCAAGCCATGGTTTTCTAATCAAATAGATCTAACATAAAACAGCCCATTGATAGTTCAGATCTAGGAGGAAATACCAGTACAGACACATTACGGTGTCTCTACTGATGGCACCGACACATTACGGTGTCTCTACTGATGGCACCGACAGACATGGTCGCTCTGTTTCTTGCTCCGAGTCAACTATGCAGTATTTTTTGTGTGCGTGTTATTTCATACATTACTTGCTCAGAACGTTTCTTGCATTATTAACAAAAGCCCAAATTAATTGGTGGCTATAAGATCGGCAATTACTCAACAGCGTTTCAACCACAAATTTGATTTCCCTAAATTGGATCCTTTGATTGAACACCCCGAGGCAGTTCCATTCATCCCGGGGGCTGCTCCAAAACGCCGCCGCCGGAGAAGAGGAATAAAGAGTGGGCTTCTCGTCAGAGGAGGCATGCATAACATCCACCACTTCCGAGTATATTGCTCGCTAATATTCAGTCCTGGACAACAAAGTAGACAAGCTCAGGGCAAGGACTTCCTTCCAGACTATCGTTCTGTTTTATGGAATCATGGCTCTCTCAGGAAATACTGTCTCTGTCCATTCAGCCAGTGGGGTTCCCAAATAACTCTCATTGAAAAAGAAAGGTGGAGGTGTACGTTTCATGATTAACTACTCGTGGTGTGATTACGATAACGTGGAGGAACTTTTGGTGTCCCGACCTGGAATACCTCACCATCAAATGCCGACCACATTACCGTCAGAGATCATTTTCTTAAGTAATCGTTACGGCCGTGTATATTCTCCCCCCAAGCCGAAATGGCTCTCAAGGAACTAACCTGGACTTTGTACAAATTGGAAAACGCAGATCTTGACACTGCATTTATTGTAGCTGGGGACTTTAATATGACAAAAAAAACTATCGAAGTTCAATCAACATATCTCCCTGTCATACTCGCTCATCGAGCACTCTTGACCATTGCTAATATATACACACACACACACACACACACACACATATATATAAACTCAAAAAGAAACGTCCCTTTTTCAGGACCCTGTCTTTCAAAGATAATTCGTAAAAATCCAAATAACTTCACAGATCTTCATTGTAAAGGGTTTAAACACTGTTTCCCATGCTTGTTCAATTAACCATAAACAATTAATGAACATGCACCTGTGGAACGGTCGTTAGGACACTAACAGCTTACAGACAGTAGGCAATTAAGGTCACAATTATGAAAACTTAGGCCTCTTTAGTGTCTTATCTACTGACTCTGAAAAACACCAAAAGAAAGATGCCCAGGGTCCCTGATCAACTGCGTGAACATACCTTAGGCAAGCTGCAAGGAGGCATGACGACTGCAGATGTGGCCAGGGCAATACATTGCAATGTCCGTACTGTGACACTCCTAAGACAGCGCTACAGGGAGACAGGACGGACAGCTGATTGTCCTTGCAGTGGCAGACCACGTGTAACAAGACATGCACAGGATCGGTACATCCGAACATCACACCTGTGGGACAGGTACAGGATGGCAACAACTGCCTGAGTTACACCAGGAACGCACAGTCCCTCCATCAGTGCTCAGACTGTCCGCAATAGGCTGAGAGGGGCTGGACAGAGAGCTCGTAGGCCTGTTGTAAGGCAGGTCCTCACCAGACATCACCAGAAACAACGTCGCCTATGGGCACAAAACCACCATCGCTGGACCAGACAAGACTGGCAAAAAGTGCTCTTCACGGACGCGGTTTTATCTCACCGGGTGTGATGGTCGGATTTGCGTTTATCGTCGAAGGAATGAGCGTTACACCGAGGCCTGTACTCTGGAGCGGGATTGATTTGGAGGTGGAGGGTCTGTCATGGTCTGGGGCAGTGTGTCACAGCATCATCGGACTGAGCTTGTTGTCATTGCAGGCGATTTCAACGCTGTGCATTACAAGGAAGACATCCTCCTCCCTCATGTGGTACCCTTCCTGCAGGCTCATCCTGACATGACCCTCCAGCATGACAATGCCACCAGCCATACCGTTTGTTCTGTGAGTGATTTCCTGCAAGACAGGAATGTCAGTGTTCTGCCATGGCCAGCGAAGAGCCCGGATCTCAATCCCATTGAGCACGTCTGGGACCTGTTGGATCGGAGGGTGAGGGCTAGGGCCATTTCCCCCCAGAAATGCCAGAGAAATTGCAGGTGCCTTTGTGGAAGTGGGGTAACATCTCATAGCAACAACTGGCAAATCTGGTGTAGTCCATGAGGAGGAGATGGACAGCAGTACTTAATGCAGTTGGTGGCCACACCAGAAACTGACTTACTTTTGATTTTGATTCCCCCCCTTTTGTTCAGGGACACATTATTCCATTTCTGTTAGTCACATGTCTGTGGAACTTGTTCAGTTTATCTCTCAGTTGTTGAATCTTATGTTCATACACATATTTACATGTTAAGTTTGCTGAAAATAAAACGCAGATGACAGTGAGAGGGCGTTTCTTTTTTTGCTGAGTTTACACACACACACACACACACACACACACACACGTTAGAAAGTTTAATGTCACTTAAAAATGTCCTTGTTTTTGAAAGAAAAGCACATTTGTGTGTCCATTAAAATAACCTCAAATTGATCAGAAATACAGTGGAGACTTTGTTAATGTTGTAAATGACTATTGTAGCTGGAAAGGGCTGACTTTATGTAATATCTACATAGGCGTACACAGGCCCATTATCAGCAACCATCACTCCTGTGTTCCAACGGCACGTTGTGTTAGCTAATCCAAGTGTATCATTTTAAAAGGCGTATGGATCATTAGAAATCCTTTTGCAATTGTTAAAACAGCTGAAAACTGTTGTGCTAATTAAAGAAGCAATAAAACTCGCTTTCATTAGGCTAGTTTCCCATCATCTTTTGTAGGTTTGATTACAGGCTCAAAATGGCCAGAAGAAAAGACTTTCTTCTGAAACTCATCAGTCTATTCTTGTTCTGGGAAATTGAGTCTATTCCATGCGAGAAATTGCCAATAAACTGAAGATCTCGTACAACTCTGTATACTACTCCCTTCACAGAACAGCGCAAACTGGCCCTAACCAGAATAGAAAGAGTGGGAGGCCCCAGTGCACAACTGAGCAAGAGGACAAGTACATTAGAGTGTCTAGATTGAGAAACAGTCGCCTCACAACTCCTCAACTGGCAGCTTTGTTAAATAGTACTCGCAAAACACCAGTCTCAACGTCAACAGTGAAGAGGCGACTCCGGGATGCTGGCCTTCTAGACACTAATGTACTTGTCCTCTTGCTCAGTTGTGCACCGGGGCCTCCCACTCCTATTTCTATTCTGGTTAGAGTCAGTTTGCCCTGTTCTGTGAAGGGAGTAGTAGAGTAGTACACAGCGTTGTACGAGAATCAGTTTCTTGGCAATTTCTCGCATGGAATAGCCTTCATTTCTCAGAACAAGAATAGACTGACGAGTTTCAGAATAAAGTACTTGGTTTCTGGACATTTTGAGGCTGTAATCGAAACCAAATGCTGATGCTCCAGATACTCAACTAGTCTAAAGAAGGCCTGTTTTATTGCTTCTTTAAATCAGAACAACCGTTTTAAGCTGTGCTAACATAATTGCAAAAGGGGTTTCTAATGATTAACTAGCTTTTTAAAATGATAAACTTGGATTAGCTAACAACGTCCCATTGGAACACAGGAGTGATGGTTGAAGATAAAATGGGCCTCTGTACGCCTACGTTGATATTCCATTAAAAAAAAAAGAATCTGCCACTTCCAGCTACAATAGTCATTTACAACATCAACAATGTCTACACTGTATTTCTGATCAATTTGATATTATTTTAAAATGGATCAACATGTTTTGGCTTTTCTTTCAAAAACAAGTAAAATGTCTAAAATGACCCCAAACTTTTGAACAGTAGTGTGTGTGTGTAATATATATATACTCTAGTCAACAGTTTGGACACCTACTCATTCCAGGGTATTTTACATTTTTACATTGTAGAATAATAGCTAAGACATCAAAACTATGAAATAACACATGGAATCATGTAGTAACTAAATTAAAGTGTTAAACAAATCAAAATACATTTCATTTTTGATTCTTCAAAGTAGCCACCCTTTGAACACTTGGTATTCTCTTAACCAGCTTCACCTGGAATGATTTTCCAACAGTCTTGAAGGAGTTCCCACATATGCTGAGCACTTGTTGGCTGCTTTTACTTCACTGCGGTCCAACTCATCCCAAACCAACTCAATTGGGTTGAGGTTGGGTGATTGTGGAGGCCAGGTCATCTAATGCAGCACTCTCCTTAGTCAAATAGCCCTTACACAGCCTGTTGAAAAACAAATGATATCCCATCTGGTTTGGGCTTAGTGGGACTGGCGTATGGCTGCAGAATGCTGTGGTAGCCATGCTGGTTAAGCGTGCCTTGAATTCTACATAAATCACAGACAGTGTCAGCAGCAAAGCACCCCCACACCATCACCTCCATGCTTCACGGTGGTTACTACACATGCGGAGATCATCCGTTCACCTACTCTACGTTTCATGACACAGTGGTCGGATCCAAAAATCTCCAATTTGGACTCATCAGACCGAAAGACAAATGTGTCCATTGCTCATGCTCTTGGCCCAAGCTAGTCTCTTCTTATTAATGGTGTCCTTTGGTAGTGGTTTCTTTGCAGCAATTCGACAATGAAGGCCTGATTGATGCAGTTTCCTCTGAATGGCAGATGTGGCAATGTGTCTGTTAATTTAACTCTGTGAAGAATTTATTTGGGATGCAATTTCTGAGGCTGGTAACTCGAATGAACTTATCCTCTGCAGCAGAGGTAACTCTGGGTCTTCCTTTCCTGTGGCAGTCCTCATGTTAGCCAGTTTCATCATAGCGCTTGATGGTTTTTGCAATTGCACTCGAAGTAACTTTCAAAGTTCTTGAAATTTTCCCGAGTGACTGATCTTCATGTCTTAAAAGTAATGGACTGTTGTTTCTCTTTGTTTATTTGAGTTGTTCTTGCCATAATATGGACTTGGTCTTTTACCAAACAGGGCTATTTTCTGTATACAACCCCTATCTAGTCACAACACAACTGATTGGCTCAAACACATTAAGAAAATAAATTCCACAAATTAACTTTTAACAAGGCACATCTGTTAATTGAAATGCATTCCAGGTGACTACCTCATGAAGCTGGTTGAGAGAATGCCAAAACTGTGCAAAGCCGTCAAGGCAAAAGGTTGGCTACTTTTAACAATCTCAAATATAATTTGACTAACACTTTTTTTGTTACTACATAAGTCCATATATGCTACTTTATAGTTTTGATGTATTCACTATTATTCTACAATGTAGAAAATAGTAAAAATAAAGAAAAACCCTGGAATGAGGTGTATTCAGACTCCGACTTTTTCCACATTTTGTTACGTTGGTCTTATTCAAAAAACATCATGACACACAATACCCCATAATGACAAAGCGAAAACAAGTTTAAAAAACAGAAATACCTTATTTACATCAGTATTCAGACCCTTTGCTAAATTGAGCTCAGGTGCATCCTGTTTCCATTGATCATCATTTAGATGTTTCTACAACTTAATTGGAGTCCACCTGTGGTGAATTATATTGATTGGACATGATTTGGAAAGGCACACACACCTGTCTATATAAGGTTCCACAGTTGACAGTGAATGTCAGAACAAAAACAAAGCCACGAGGTTGAAGGAATTGTCCATAGAGCTCCAAGACAGGATTGTGTCGAGGCACAGATCTGGGGAAGGGTACTAAAACATTTCTGCAGCATTGAATGTCCACAAGAACACAGTGGCCTCCATCATTCTTAAATGGAAGAAGTTTGTAACCACCAAGACTCTTTCGAGAGCAGTCCGCCCGGCCAAACTGAGCAATCAGGGGAGAAGGGCCTTGGTCAGGGAGGTGGCCAAGAACCCGATGGTCACTCTGACAGCGCTCTAGAGTTCCTCTGTGGAGATGGGAGAACTTTCGTCGCAGGAGTAAAATAATACTGCAGCAGGAGGATTTGATTATTAAAAATAAATACATTCAAACGGGAAATCAGTTTTGATAGGACCTACAGTAGTAGGACATTTATTCTGTCTGGTGCTGTAGAATTTGAGCGAGCGAGCGAGCGAGACCACTGAAGTGAATTGATGTCAATTCTGTGGCGCAGGGAAATTCTCTGCGACAACAGAGTGAACAAATGAAGATAAAATACCTCTAAGTTCAATGGCCAAGTGTTTCACTTTGCTATGGGTTTACTCATCTAGTCTCTACCAAATGACGCTATAACAAGGAATAAACTGCTTCATCATCGTAGTTCAGTCTTACACTAACTACAGAGCAGATTGCTGTGGCTGCACACCCTGTACATGCTGCAGGTGCAATTAAAGTGTTGTCTTGTCATTGGGTTCCCTTTAAATCTAGTGCTAAATCGGCCAGTCGTGTGTAATTATTGGTCAGCATGTTCATCGAGTCCCACCAGCAGAGAGCTCTGAAAGGTAGTCTGGAGGAAATCCATTCGATGGCAAATATGGCACGCCCAAGGTTTGTGGCCCACTCACATCTAGTGGTGGGACGGATGGGGATGAATGCATGGCCAAACAAACAGACAAGTTCATACACACACACACACACACACACACACATAAAGACAGAGCGAGAGATTATACTGAGTGAGAGTTTCTCATCAGAGTACAAAGTAATCCCCCCTACCCCCCTCTTCCTTCTCTCCACACCTTCACTCTGGAGATAATAAGGCTGGGTATAGCACACCCTAATGATGCAGTGTGAATCCTACTTCCCTCCCTCTCCCCATCTCTCTCCTTCACCGTTTTCTCTCCTTTCCCCTGATGCACTTGTTCCCCCCTATATTGTCCTCATCTCCTCCCTCGCAGTCCAAATGAAATGTTCAATTATTAATCGCTGGCACGCAGAGGCGCTCGCTCCCTTGCACATCGCTAAGGAGGAGAGGAGCACAGAACACAAAGTAGTAGGAGACAGGAGAGCCTTATGCACCACGACAGCTTGACTGAACTGGGTCATGAGCATTTTCGGAGAAACAATCGTCTGAGAAGCGCTCAGCAATGACAAGCCCGAACACCACATCTCATCTTCAGACAGGATGTAAGGTAGGAGAGGAGCTGAGGGTCTCTGGGTGTGTTAGAAGCTGGAGTGGAACTGTTTTCTTTTAAATGAACATCAATATTCTCATGAGACACTTTATAAAATGATGATCAAATGATGTTGGAGTGGGTGGGGGACAGCCCGAGCCTATTTCCAAAGGGGTGTGTCTGCTAAACTACAGTATACAGTGCATTCAGAAAGTACTCAGACACCTTCCCTTTTTCCACATTGATTAAATAAAAAAATCTTCAATCTACACACAATACCCCATAATGACAAAGCAAAAAAAAGTTTTTTTTAAATATCTTTGCAAATTAAAATAAAACAGAAACACCTTATTTACATAAGTATTCAGACCCTTTGCCATGAGACTCGAAATTGAGCTCAGGTGCACCCTTTTTCTATTGATCATCATTTAGATGTTTCTACAACTTAATTGGAGTCCACCTGTGGTGAATTATATTGATTGGACATGATTTGGAAAGGCACACCTGTCTATATAATGTCCTACAGTTGACAGTGCATGTCAGAGCAAAAACCAAGCCATGAGGTTGAAGGAATTGTCCATAGAGCTCCGAGACAGGATTGTGTCGAGGAACAGATCTGGGGAAGGGTACCAAAAAACTTCCTGTAGCATTGAAGGTCCCCAAGAACACAGTAGCCTCCATCACTCTTCAATGGAAGAAGTTTGGAAACACTAAGACTCTTTCTAAAGCTGGCTGCCCAGCCAAACTGAGCAATCGGGGGAGAAGGGCCTTGGTCAGGGAGGAAGAATCCGATAGTCGCTCTTGAGTTACTCTGTGGGAGAACCTTCCAGAAGGACAATCATCTCTGCAGCACTCCACCAAATCAGGCCTTTATGGTAGAGTGGCCAGACAGAAGCCCCTCCTCAGTAAAAGGCACAACAGTCCGCTTGGAGTTTACCAAAAAGCACCGAAAAAGGACTCTCAGACCATGATGAAACCAAAATTGAACTTTTTGCCCTGAATGCCAAGCATCACATCTGGAGGAAACCTGGCACCATCCCTATGGTGAAGCACAGTGGTGGCATCATGCTGTGGAGATGTTATTCAGCGGCAGTAACTGGGAAACTATTCAGGATCCGAGGGAAAGATGAACGGAGCAAAGTAAAGATAGACCCTTGATGAAAACATGCTCCAGAGCGCTCAAGACCTCAGACTGGGGGAAAGGTTCACCTTCCAACTGGACAATGACCCTAAGCACATAGCCAAGACAATGCAGGAGTGGCTTGGGGACAAGTCTTTGAATATCTATGAGTGGCCCAGCCAGAGCCCGGACTTGAACCCGATCGATCATCACTGGAGAGACCTGGAAATAGCTTTGCAGCGACGCTCCCCATCCAACCTGACAGAGCTTGAGAGGATCTGCAGATAAGAACAGGAGGAACTCCCCAAATACAGGTGTGCCCAGCTTGTAGCATCATACCCAAGAAGACTCAAGGCTGTAATCGCTGCTTCAACAAAGTACTGAGTTAAGGGTCTGAATATTTATATAAAATGTGATATTTCCGATTTTTGTTTTTATACAATCGCAAACATTTCCCAAAACCTGTTTTTGCTTAGTCATATGACTGTCCTGTGAGAATCAGAATGGGCCAGATGAGACTGGCGGGGGTTGACAGTAACCAGGCCCCTCTCTCTCACTTCAGGAGTGGGGGGGGGGGGGGGGGGGGTAGCTGCTGGATGGTCAACAGTTCACACCCTGTTGTAAATTACAGGAGGAGACTTTCTTTCCCTCTTTTAGTATCAACCAAAGGAATGTATTTGTTTCACAGACAGTTTTTTTGCCGAAACTCTCACACGGTCAAAAGTGGATACTGGAACAATATTTGTAACAATGTGGGGAATGGTCAGTGGGGAGCTATAGAAAACTAATGTCACATGGGTTTTCATTTTGTGATGTCATTAAAAATTGTATGAACGAAATACTGTAACTTGGAAAGTCTCTCCTATTTATCTGTCAAGTTTCCATCCAATACGTTGTGCATAAAGTATGAAAAATGCAGAAAGTATTTTTGTTAAAATATGAATGTGATTAAGAGAATCTCTCCATAGTAAGTAGTCACGCCCCAAATGAGGTCAGAGACTGTCAGAACAATCATCTTTTGACTACAGTACATAAAAGTATTGCCAACTAAATTAACCCCATACCAGGAAACTTGCTGGTAGCTACATGTTTTGAAATAGTTGGCAGAATTAAGTCAAACTCTAACTTGGACACTCAGGAACATCCACGGTCATCTTGGTAAGCATTTCCAGTTGAAATTAGGCTTTGTGTTTTAGGTTATTGTCCTGCTGAAAGGTGAATTCCTCTCCCAGTGTTTGGTGTAAAGCAGACTGAAGCAGGTTTGCTCTACCATTTTCCCTGTGCTTCGCGCCATTTTTTCTTTTTATCATCCTGAAAGGGTATTTGCTGATGTCAAGCATACTCATACCATGATGCAGCCACCACCATGCTTGAAAATGTAGGCCAAAAAGTGTATTCCTTTGCCATGTTTTTTGCAGTTAGTGCCTTGATGCATACAAGACACATGTTTTGGAATATTTGTATTCTGTATATTTATATTCATCTTTTCACTCTGCCATTTAGGTCATTATTGGGGAGTCACTACAATGTTGATGCATCCTCAGTTCTCCCTTCACAGCCATTGAACTCTGTAGCAGTTTTAAAATCCCCAATGGCCACATCCCTGTGCAGTTTCATTCCGGCCCTGCAGCTCACTTCAGAAGGACAACTGTATCTTTGAGGTGTCTAGTGGTTTAATAACATAAGTAACTTGACCATGCTTACAGAAATATTCAATGTCTGATTTATTGTTACACATCTACCAATCACTGCCCTTTTTATGATGCTTGAAATTCAATACATGATGGAGGGACCTTACAGATGTTGTATATATGGGGGACAGAAGGGTAATTTATAAATCATGTCAACTGCTATTATTTTTGTACATGTAACTTCGTGATTTGTTCAGCTTTACTAACTTAATCTTGCCTAAAAAAAAGGGGCTGAATACTTAGCATGCAACGACTACATGTGTTATATTTTTTCTTAATCTTAAAAAAAAACTATTAAAATGTCCAACGTTGACAGAGTATTTTGTGTATATTGTTGACAAAAAAATGACAAATCCATTTTAATCCCACTTCATAACACAAAATGTAGAGAAATCCAAGGGGTCTGAATACTTTTGCAAGGCAAAAGTTAGTGGCAGTCGGTGGCCTTAGTTCTATTACAGCATATTGGATGACTGAATGTAATATGAATGACACTCAGCTCAATGTAACATCGATAGGTTTAAGTGACTACATGATACTCAAATTTGCCCTATACACATCATGAGGTCGCTAAAACCTAGCCTACAAATGAAAGTTTATAACGTAGGTGCACAGATACAGAGACAAAATTGGAGTAATCAAGGTGACAGTGACATATTCAATACCACCTTGCACACTCTTGCCAGCATCTAGCGGATCTAGGGTGTAATCATTAATCCAAACAGTTGCTAACATTTTGCAACAAAACTAAGAGTTTCTTTTGGACAAATTTAGGTAGGTCCAGCCCCGTTTTGTTCCGTTTGCTTCCATTTAAGAAACGTTTCGCAAAACAGAATTAGCAGAATGAATACACCCCTGATCACCGGCACACAGTTCATACAATTTTGAAGAAATTAATTTGTTTAAAACCTTTCAACTAGCATCTCACTGAGTCACTTTTGATTGGATGGACAACATGTCAGTTCATACTGCAAGAGCTCTGATAGGTTGGAGGACGTCCTCGGGAAGTCATTATAATTATTATAGTAAGTCTTTGGAAGGGGGTGAGAACCATGAGCCTCCTAAGTTCTGTATTGAAGTCAATGTACACAGAGGACAGAAAATAGCTGTCCTCTGGCTACACCAGGGTGCTACCCAATTGAGTGTTGTTGAGGCTACTGTATACCTTCATTGCAAATCCGTTATTTGGTGACATAAAACGATACTAAATATATACATATCTAAAAAAAAATAATGTTTTGTAATGTTTCACTATTTTGAAAAAATTCACTGAGTAGTATGGTCCTCCCCTTCCTCCTCTGAGGAGCCTCCACTGTTTGCAGTGTTTTATATGATGGTTTTTACTACAGAATATTGCTAACCCCAATACTGACATGACACTCCCCAATTCCTACAGAGACCATCACTCATTGCCATCAGCCAGTATAGCCTCAGCTGACACATTGAATCAACAGTACGGTGTGTTTTGTCCATTGGAGTGGCGTTTCTCATAGTAAACAAAACTCTACTCAATCTAGATCTGCACATTCAGAAGGATGGAAATGCAATGTTCCCTAAGCGTTGTTTGGATGGGACATGTTATTTCTCCCAGTTCTTTTCCCAGATCAGATGACCTTGTTTCCAGAAGCGAGCGGGCACATTCCCAGCTGATTACAGTAGGACCCTATTGTGAGTATGAGCTGGTGAGGGGAAAACTTTCCATCAGCTGCGTGCGAGTGCCACACACACACACACGGGACGCTAGGCACACAGGGGACGCTAGGCACACAGGGGACGCTAGGCACACAGGGGACGCTAGGCACACACACACACACACAGGTAAGGGGAAACCTTTCAATGAGCTGGGTGCGAGCGCTGCACACACACATACCAGGGAAGAGGGAAACCCAGAGATGAGGACTGCTGGAGGGTATAATCAATTCCTGTCAAGTGAAATACTCTTGGTTTATAACCTGATGTACTAAGATGGCAGTGTATCGCCTGTAGCACACACACTATCAACCTCACTTTGGGATTTCAGGTTTGGACAGAATTGGAGTAAGATAAGAGTTGCTTAGCCTTGTAACAATTGACTGTCCACCTCCCTATGCATAACGTGCTGTCTATGATTGACAGTAGACCACCCTATCCAAAATGTACTGTCTATGATTGACAGTTCTTCTGTCTATGATTGAGAGTCATTCACCTCCCTATCCAAAATGTGCTGTCCATGCTTTAATCTCAGGAACTGTGTTTACCTTAAAAAGGGTCCATCAGGATTTCTAACAGTCTGGTTTTAACGCCTCATAGTGCCCAGGTAGTCAAAACTCATTGTAAAAAACAGAAAAAAGGAAAAAGGGCACCACTACAGCTAAAGATCCTTAATCCGATTCTCCACAGGGGGATACTGCATCTCATTCTCCCTCTGTCTGCTCCCAGCACTTATCCAGGAAGAGAACCACAGTATGAATGTCTACAAGAGGAATCCCCTACCCTGGGCCAAAATATTCATGCATGCATACATACTACACATGACCACAGGCAGACGAGTGCACACACACACACAGACTGCTGAAAGTGATGTCACACTAGCCCTAAGCTACCAGCAGGGTACCAGACACCACCACCACCACCACCACCCCCCCCCCCCCCCCGCTACTTTTGTCCAATGGGAGCAACTCTGTGTGTGTGTGTGGTGTGTGTGTGTGTGTGTGTGTGTGTGTGTGTGTGTCCTCTGACTATAGGGCATTCTGGAATAGCCCTGCTCTCATCTAAATGAAGCAAGTCCTCTAATCAGTTCCCTCTTTAAAAAAAATTAAGGATCAGACCCTTTTTTTAAGTTTTCACCTAAAATGACAAATCTAACTGTTTGTAGCTCAGGACCTGAAGCAAGGATATGCATATTATTGATACCATTTGAAAGGAAGCACTTTGAAGTTTGTGGAAATGTGAAATTAATGTAATACAAACAGATAAAAAAAGATAAATACAAACAAAAAAAACATGCATTTTCTTTGTTTTTGTTCCAGCATCTTTGAAATGCAAGAGAAAAGCGATAATATTGCATTTTAAGCGCAATTTAGATTTTGGGCACTAGATGGCAGCAGTGTGTGTGCCAAGTTTTAGATTGATCCAGTGAAGCTTTGCAATACTGCACAGTATTTTGTATCAAGTCTGCCCAAATGTGCAGAATTTGTCAATTGATCCATTTTCAAGTACATAACTATTGGTAACATACAAAAATGATATGGTAATACAACATTTAAGTTTACAAACTCACAGGAATGTCATATATGATGGATCATTAGTTTATTCACTAACTTTCACACATCTAGATGGCCGGGCGGGGTGGGTGTGGAGCAAGAGGCATCAGGGGTTCAAACTGTAGAACCCAGTTCCTACATTTGAATATAAAAATGGATTTTATCAAACAAAACTATGCTACATTTTATCTCTAGGACCCTCAGGATGACAAATCAGAGCAAGAATACTGAATGAAAGTATATTATTTACCTTCCCAGGTGAATGTCTCAAACCAGTTGCCGTGGTAATTTTTGTTTTTGGTACACATTCCTCAAACCATAGCATGGCATTTTTTCACTGTAATAGCTACTGTAAATTGGACAGTGCAGTTAAATTAACAATAATTTAACATTTCTGCCCATATAAGACATGTCTAGGTCCTGGAAAGTTTGTTGTTTATTACAACATCATTCTAGTCACATTAGCGCAAATTAGCATCAACTGTCCCAATATTGGGACACCGATCTCGTAGAGGTCAAATCAGATGAACTTCCGTCTCCTGCACCTATATCTGCGTGTGGACACGGTTTTCTATAAAGGTAATTATTTCTCGTCAGATATGGATGACAACAGCAAAACCTCTTCTCAAGTGTGTGTGTGTCTTCCAGTCAGTGTGTGTATATCCAGGAGGGTCTCAGGCTCTTAGCATCATAACAGGATGTCTTGGGGCGGAACAATGGAGTGGACGGTGCCAACGGGAGAACTAAACTACAAGCCTTTTCAACCCTCTCAAGACACACCACTATATTTTTATCTGTCTGAATTGGAAGACAACATACAGAGGCTTACCTCAAAATGGCTTAGCTAGCCAGGAACTAACCATCAAAACAAGGTTTTGGTAGCCATTAAAGCTTCATTTTGTTATCAACCACAACTCAATGACTTGTCATGTTGGCCAAATTGAATTGTTCCGGACTAACTTGCAGGTCTCTCTGCTTCAGTGGTTTAGATTCACTCCTAGGCAGCACAGAGGGTATCTGGTGACCGTGCTGATGCGCACAGCCATTTGTTTTCGAAATCATTAATTTCGCGGCGCGTCATTAATGGGGCATAATCGCAGCTTGTCAATAAGTTGGACTCTGACCATGTCTTGTGTAAAGGCTTCCGGCAGAGAATATCTAGATATGATTTATTATTAAGAATGGATGCATTAAGAATGTGTACCTACATACACGCATAAAGGTACTTACTAATAGAGCACTTCATTGGCTTCGTGTCTTTCATAGCGCACTGTCTCACACATTATCCTGTAGGAGAGAGGGGGAAGGACAGAGGAGGGGGGGGAGAGGGGGGAAGAGAGGAGACAACAGTGACAGCAAAGTTAACAAATACAATAGAACAGATGGATGGTTGGGTTCACTAAGTTTAGTTTATTGAGTTTGTAGAAGCTCTCTACTGGGGTTCCCTTTATAAGAGGAAGGAAATGTCAGTATTTTAAAAAGTAACTCATGCGCCTTGGCATTTGTGAAACTTTATCTTAGTAAACAGCGATATCAAAAAACAAACTCCAAAAAAACAGCCCAGAGCATGTCATGCATATTGTTGCTCAAGGATTCAAAACAAGCAGGAGAAAAACAAGTCTCTGAGAACTAGCTACCGCAGAGGAAAACATTCCTTTAAGGTGTTACCGTCTAATAATAGTTTTAGTCTCATCAGGGTATTGTACAACTGCTAATCACAGATCATCCATGTAATTAACAAGTATAAATTCATGTGTAATTCATTTGCTCAATCTGAATCAATGTGGGAGCGCTCACCTCAGCTGGTGTTCTCTGAGGTTAGACAGGGCCTCCATCCCATGCAGATAGGAGTAGACTATCTCCAGGTCCTGTGTGAATAGAGGAGACGCGTCAGTTTATTAGCATTTTAACATTCCGATTTTACCGGGTGCAGGGTGTTGGAATATCATGGGAAAAAGGTCAGTGTGTTAACAGTAGACAGACATGAAGGGTCAGCAGTTCTAAGAGCCAAACAACCTTTCTAAAATGACCAGTGCTGTCCCTAACACACAGTACCCGTCAAAAGTTTGGACACACCTACTCATTCAAGGGTTTTTCTTTATTTTTACTATTTTCTACATTGTAGAATAATAGAAGACACCAAAACTATGTTATAACACACAGAATCATGTAGTAACCAAAAAAAGTGTTAAACAAATCAAAATATATTTTAGATTTGAGATTCTTCAAAGTAGCCACCCTTTGCCTTGATGACAGCTTTGCACGCTCTTGGCATTCTCTCAACCAGCTTCACCTGGAATGTTTTTCCAACAGTCTTAAAGGAGCTCCCATATATGTTGAGCACTTGTTGGCTGCTTTTCCTTCACTCTGCGATCCACCTCATCCCAAACCATCTCAATTGGGTTGAGGTAGGGTGATTGTGGAGGCCACGTCATCTGATGCAGCACTCCATCACTCTCCTTGGTCAAATAGCCCTGACAATCTGGAGATGTGTTGGGTCATTTTCCTGTTGAAAAACAAAATGATAGTCCCACTAAGCGCAAACCAGATCGGATGGCATATCGCTGCAGAATGCTGTGGTAGCCATGCTGTTTAAGTGTTTCTTGAATTCTAAATAAATCAGTGTCTCCAGCAAGCACCATCACACCTCCTCCATGGGAAGCACACATGCGGAGATCATCCGTTCACCTACTCTGTATCTCACAAAGACACAGCAGTTGAAACCAAAAATCTCAAGCAGTCTCCTCTGAACAGTAGATGTTGAGATGTGTCTGTTACTTGAACTCCGTGAAGCATTTATTTGGGATGCAATTTCTGAGGCTGGTAACTAATGAACTTATCCTCTGTAGCAGAGTTAACTCTGGGTCTTCCTTTCCTGTGGCAGTCCTCATGAGAGCCAGCTTCATCATAGCGCTTGATGATTTTTGCAACTGCACTTGAAGAAATGTTCAAAGTTTTTGAAATTTCCCACATTGACTGACCATGTCTTAAAGTAATGATGGAGTGTCGTTTCTCTTTGCTTATTTGAGCTGTTCTTGCCAAAATATGGAATTGGTCTTTTACCAAATAGGGCCGTCTTCTGTATACCAACCCTACCTTGACACAACAGAACTGATTGGCTCAAACACATTAAGGTAAGAAATTCCACAAATTAACCTTTAACAAGGCACACCTATTAATTTAAATGCATTCCAGGTGATGACCTCAAAGCTGGTTGAGAGAATGCCAAGAGTGTGCAAAACTCTCAAGGCAATGGGTGGCTACTTTCAAGAATCTCAAATATATTTTGATTTGTTTAACAATATTTTGGTTACTACATGATTCCATGTGTTATTTTGTAGTTTTGATGTCTTCACTATTATTCTACAATGTAGAAAATAGTAAAAATAAAGAAATAACCTGAGACACATAGACAGACACACCTCTGCCATTCAAGGCAGCGGCAGGTAGCCTAGTGGTTAGAGCGTTAGACTTGTAACCGAAATGTTGCAAGATCGAATCCCCGAGCTGACAAGGTAAAAATCTGTCGTTCTGCCCCTGAACAAGTCAGTTAACCCACTGTTCCTAGGCCGTCATTAAAAATAAGAATTTGTTCTTAACTGACTTGCCTAGTTAAATAAAGGTAAAATAAAATAAATAAAAATAGTACACACTTAGAGGCCCAAAGCACCTAATCTAAGAAAGACACATTTTAGAGACCAAAAAGAAAACAGGACGGGTGGTGCTTCCCTTCATTTGTCTTGACTTTGTCAGCTGACACCGTCTGACACCAAGGGGAATGAATGGAGAGGTCAACCGGTTTGAAGCACCTCAGGTTAGAGGTCAAAGATTGAGAAAGGGGAGGCGGTGTTTGGTAAAAATGACCTGTGGGTCGTACCAAAGTGTGAGTTACTACAAACACAAGACCATAGATCAAACACAAGATGTTGAGCAGATCCAAGCTGAAATGTGATCTTTTGAAAGTTATTATTAGAACAATCACACATATGAGATTATAACGTATGCACATTGAACAGACAAGGGCTATAGGCTATTATGCAAAGTTAGAATTGCTAATAGCATATCAAATATACGCCTTATGTCCCATCAAAATACACTACATGCATGCAATACAAAACACTGTTCAGACCGTTGGCTGTTGGTTGAATTAGAACTAAAAAACCTAAACTAGCTTGGCCTTCAAAAGGTCCATCGACTGGGTTACCTCGATCCATGTTACATCATGCAGTAATATCCCCAGCCTAAGTTACCTCGCCCCATGTTACATCACGCAGTGATATCCCCAGCCTAAGTTACCTCGCCCCATGTTACATCATGCAGTAATATCCCCAGCCTAAGTTACCTCGCCCCATGTTACATCATGCAGTAATATCCCCAGCCTAATAGACTGGGTTACCTCGATCCATGTTACATCATGCAGTAATATCCCCAGCCTAAGTTACCTCGATCCATGTTACATCATGCAGTAATATCCCCAGCCTAAGTTACCTCGCCCCATGTTACATCATGCAGTAATATCCCCAGCCTAATAGACTAGGTTACCTCGCCCCATGTTACATCACACAGTGATATCCCCAGCCTAATAGACTAGGTTACCTCGCCCCATGTTACATCATGCAGTGATATCCCCAGCCTAATAGACTAGGTTACCTCGCCCCATGTTACATCACGCAGTGATATCCCCAGCCTAATAGACTAGGTTACCTCGCCCCATGTTACATCACACAGTGATATCCCCAGCCTAATAGACTAGGTTACCTCGCCCCATGTTACATCATACAGTAATATCCCCAGCCTAATAGACTAGGTTACCTCGCCCAATCATACAATGATATCCCCAGCCTAATAGACTAGGTTACCTCGCCCCATCATACAATGATATCCCCAGCCTAATAGACTAGGTTACCTCGCCCCATGTTACATCATACAGTGATATCCCCAGCCTAATAGACTAGGTTACATCACACAGTGATATCCCCAGCCTAATAGACTAGGTTACCTCGCCCCATGTTACATCACACAGTGATATCCCCAGCCTAATAGACTAGGTTACCTCGCCCCATGTTACATCATACAGTAATATCCCCAGCCTAATAGACTAGGTTACCTCGCCCAATCATACAATGATATCCCCAGCCTAATAGACTAGGTTACCTCGCCCCATCATACAATGATATCCCCAGCCTAATAGACTAGGTTACCTCGCCCCATGTTACATCATGCAGTAATATCCCCAGCCTAATAGACTAGGTTACCTCGCCCCATGTTACATCACACAGTGATATCCCCAGCCTAATAGACTAGGTTACCTCGCCCCATGTTACATCATACAGTAATATCCCTAGCCTAATTGACTAGGTTACCTCGCCCAATCATACAATGATATCCCCAGCCTAATAGACTAGGTTACCTCGCCCCATCATACAATGATATCCCCAGGTGTTACAATCTCCAGCAGCAACAGGTGTTAAGACGCTGAGTGAGAATATTCTCACTCAGCGTCTTAACACCTGTTGCTGCTGGAGATTGTAACACCTTCCTTGAAAGCCTCATTCTTCCATCTGTTGGGTCTCGCCCAAAGTATTTAACCTGAATCTGTTGTCCAACCTCTAATCCAATAGCACTTGGGTGTTTTATCCGTTTGTGGTCCAGCTGAGAGTTATGGAGCAGAACAGCACTCATATTGACTAGGTTACCTCGCCCCATGTTACATCATACAGTGATATCCCCAGCCTAATAGACTAGGTTACATCATACAGTGATATCCCCAGCTGAATTCTAGCCTTATGTTCTGATGTCGCCCACTGATTTGTATACTGTGTGGGCCTGATAATTCTGTTTGGAGACTGGCTAGGTTCTGGCACCATCTACTGTACAAGGACAGGACAGGGCATTTTATTTGGGATTTAACATAACAAAATGGCACAGTACATTGAAACAAATTATCCAGCAATCTGCTATGAACCAAAATAAGACATATTGACATTCTTATACTTGTGACTAGATGTAGGCCTAGTAAAATATGAGAATATGACTACAAAAGGTGCTATACAATGAATTTAAGCAAGACAAATACTGCCAATGCCATTTTTGGGAGGGATAATCTGGACTCATTATGCCTCAATGTTGCTTACATAGAATGAACCGTGAACATGCTGACTCACACGGGACAACAAGGCCCTGTTGAAAGCTTAGGTGACATTTTTCAGTCTTAAAGTAGGCTTAATCACAGATTTGAGAGGTTGGTAGGTGAACACACTAAGGTTGAAAACTTGCTTTGACTTATCCAATCACCTACAGTAACAGACTGTAACCTAAAGGAAAGGTTGTAAGGAAGATTCAAAACACCAGCGCACAAGTCTAATTTCCCATTGCCATACATGGAAGCAGACCTTAACAATAACGACCACTAGGTGACATGCTACTGGTGTGTTTTCCCATAGGCCTACTATAGCACAGTGTGGGAAAGAGCACCACTCTTATGCCACTCAGGAGCTCCAATGAGAGAGACAAATATGCAGAACCATCAATTGTGGCTTTGGTCTTAAATATTTCAGATTGACGGAAAGAATGCGAGGGACACCATTTTTCCACTGCCTCTCGCTACCATGCATTTTCATTTTCCGGTTTTGTGTTTTTGGATTGGATAACGTTTCAGATGTTGGGGCCAACCGCAAAACACTGGGGGGGATATGTCAAAGTTCATCTGGTATTGCATATTGACGGCAATGACTGTATAGACTCAAGGTAGGGGAGTGGGATAAGAGTCAAGCAATGTCAAGTTAGATGAGTGTGTGAGAGAGACAGCGAAAGAGAAAGAAAGCAAGTATTTGATGAGGGTGATTAATAACAGTGCTATTCAAGCACATTTTTGAAATACCAGATGTTAGTCTTTATGGGGTCTGGGACATTTTTCTCTGTTACCATCCAATTCCTGCTCACTTCCTTAGATCAGGGGGATCTAATGTTTCACTACACCTCTGGATCTGAGTCAGACAGTAGCAGTGTAGCGTACCATACTGTAGGCAAACTAGCAGAGGTATTTTCTCCCAGGACATTAGGGCATTAGCCAACAACGATAGCCTTGTGTTCTTTGTTTTGGGGGCCAATATGACCAAGGCTGCCTCTCCAGTCTCCATTATCTATGGTTTGTTGTGTAACTGCATGGGCAGTAGGGTACAGAACAGGGCTCTGGGCCAACGTGTAAATAGACATGACAATCAGTTGAGCGGAGAGAGTTCAAGGAGGAAATGAATGTTTAGCTAAAACCATGCACGTCCACTGAGATCCTGGATTCAAGTTAAGAGGAGGCCTTTTACATGATCATTTAGATTCAAGTTATGATGGGAACTAAGCCTATAACATGATAACTTAGTATATAACGTCATTCCGAGGGTGAAGAATTTACAACATTGTCATAAAACATTTTAGAGATTCCAGTCAGCAATCGCAGACCTCAAATTGCTCCCTTTCACTTACAATAAAATGGGAAGGACATGAACAACAAAGCCTCATTTAAATTCTAAAACGACAGCCACTCCTCATCTCAAATCCACTGATGTGTCTGCAAACAAGATGGGGAGCTTTCATTGTCCGCTACTTTCATTGGTCTGAATGAGTATTTGGTACATTCATTTGGGTCAGCGTGAATGCAAACCCCCCTGCATCTTATCACACTGATACTGGAGGCGAGACATCAAAAGGTGGGGTCACACCCTTAAAGACCTGTGGGGAAGGTAAACTTGGACTTACAAAGAGGACAGCAGGTAGTCTAGTGGTTAGTGTTGGGCCAGTAACCGAAAGGTCACTAGTTACAATCCTCAGGCAGACAAGGTGAAAAATCTGTCAATGTGCCCAATCGCTCCAAGGTCACCACTGATAATACAAGCACCCACAAAATGGATGATTTATTACCATTTTAAACCTCATTGTCTTAGCTAAGAGACGTCCAATGTTGTAACATATGAGCCTATATATTATAATGATACAATATCTGTGAGATTGCTGTGAGAATTTTTAATGTGAGATTGGCAGTTGTGGTTAATGTGGCCTTTGGTTTCCACAGGATATTAAAATTATATGACATGTTATTGGCCATAAAACTCACCATGGGATGAGTGTAATGAGCACTTCATTGGATGTATTGACCTTACAAAGGGAAGTTACCCACTCCTGTCATTGGTTATTATGTAAGACAGTATTACTATCATAATCTCGATCATTCAGTCAACAGTAGCAGCCTCCAATACAGCGTAAAATAGAGATTTTAAACAGCTGATAGTCAATGGTGATAGTAGATGGTGATTGCCAGCTGATAGTCTCTTTAGCAGATCAGTGATCACCTTAAAGGAAAGAACAAAGGATGTACTTTAAAAGTATTCCTCAAAAGTTTATCAGGAGATAGTCACAACTACTGGGCATACGTGACAGAGATAGACCAACAGTAAGGCCACGTGTGGGAAAGCATGGGTCTGTCACTGATGAGAAGTTGTTGCCAACATCAAGTTCTGTGAGCTACATCCTGTTGGCATGCCTTGTGTAACTAGTCCGGTTCTCTGCTCCATCAAAACAATGTGTCATCGACCAGTTAGCTCAGTCCATTAACATGCCTTAAGACGCCGGTGTCCCCGATCCCCGGCAGGCAGGCACGTCAAGAATTGGGCTTTTAAATCTGGGACGCTTCGCACAAAGATCGTTTTATACTTTTCCCCGAAACAGAACAACAATCTCCTGCGACTCGGAGCCGAGCCGTGCTAGATTCACAACAAATCTCTAACTTGTCACCTGCTGAGGGTGATGATTTCACCATATCTTCAGAGGGCAATGAGATGTGGCAACAAGTTCATAGCTCGACCTAGCGATCGGTGACACGGTGGAACAAAAAAAGAAAGAAAAACACCCCCATTATCAGTATGATTGCCGCCATTTTGATTTCTGACCTTGATCCTTAACCAGGTTAGGCCTCTAATCTGATGGTCCATCCCACCAAGCAGAGTCCCAGTGCCAATGGATCCCCTTACCGTGACAGTAGAGGGGCCATCTTATGTGTCAGCCAGGGGTGAGGACTGCATTCCTCAGACAAATAACACTATGCTATGCCCTCCACCGCTCCCTAACCTATGGAAGGTATGACATGTCGGGAGGAAGAGGAATCTGGGTCATCCGTTAGTTAGAACAGGTCTTGTGCCTGGATACATTCTGGTGCTAGCCAGAGACAGCTCACTGTCAAATCTTACAGCAAGACTCCTGAACAGCTAATCAAATGGCTACCCAGACTATTTGCATTGAGGCTAAAATTGAGGCTTTAATGTAATCAGTATTTAGTAAGGCAGCTGACTGGAAGGAGGGTATGAGCGTATAGAGAGAGGCAGAGGACAGACACACACAGACAGTGGTGAAGGTCACCAGGTCAGTGTTGTCTACTGTCAAGTATGTGCAAATGGCACATAGTAGGTTTATACTGTCAGTTCAGCACAAACACACCCCAGCCCCCATCGGTGTCAGTGTGCCAAGCAGGACTCATGAGGCCCCCAGCCATTCAAAATAGCAAGGACAACAGTTTATCCAAAATGTTGTAGGAGACACGTACACCTCAGGCAGGCAGGCAGGCAGGCAGGCAGGCAGATAATGCTTGTGCAAGTGTGTGTCATTGTGGAAGTAACATCAATAATGTGTGCAGTGGTATGTGTGTATTCCTGTGTGCCTGTGAGTGAGAGGACATTGACTGCTGTCCTTGAATATCTATTGACAAAGAGTGTGGGGCCTGAGGGATATTTTTATCAATTGCCCAGTGCGACCAGACAGCAGGTGGAACCTTTATGTAGGAGGGCAAGGTCACAGAGTAGCTGGGCGCTACACACAGTATCAGTGGGTGTCCTGACTCCTGGCAAAGAGAAGGCCAACGGTCTTGTTTTCAAAACTCCATGTGCACTACACTATGGTAGGAATGTTGGTGTGGGGCAACACTTGTTTCCCCCTGGTGATACCTTGAAATTATTAGCCAAGGCTGGCACCAACACACATTACACAAAGCTAAGTAGCAGCATTAGTATTGCTGTGCTAGCTAACTCCAACAAGCTAAGACAACACAGCACACAAACATACCGGAAATTGGAAGAAAAACAATGTGGTGCAATGGAAAAAGTAAACAATTGCTAATCGATCATTTCAAGGAAACCCAATCTCTAGCAGTGCTTCACACCCTGTTTGTGTGAATTGTGGGAGGGGGTGACATGGTGGATTTCGGTAACAGGAATCTAGGAGGCATGTGAATGAGCTTAGCACCCTCCACTTGAGCTGCCAGGATAAAGACTAAGAACAATAGCACAGTGAGATTCCTTAAGCATGCAAATAGGATGCATGCTAGGCTAATATGAGCGGTTGGTGGTATGCACTCTTTGGACTACAATATTTCTTAAAATCAGAATTGTCTACCCTGTGTTCTAAATTGCAATTTACAAGTAGGAATCTTCAATGTATTCATTTATAAGATGAAAATACATGGGATCAATAGGGTGTACAGGCATCGACTTTTATTTTTTTTATTTCACCTTTATTTAACCAGGTAGGCCAGTTGAGAACAATTTCTGATTTACAACTGTGACCTGGACATGATAAAGCAAAGCAGTGCGACAAAAACAACAGCGTTACCCATGGGATAAACAATCGTACAGTCTGATGACCACCACACTAGATATTATGCTAATGCCAACGCACTGCTAATATTGATGAACATTGGTGACCACTGCACTAGCTATCATGCTAACACACTGCTAACATTCAATGTAAGCTTCAAAAAAGGCTCAGGACTGGTACATTTCACCATTACACTGCATTCATTCATCAGTGCATGGAAAACCAGAGAAGTTAAAAAAAAAAAAGTACTAAAAATAGACAAGTTTGGAAGCACTGACGCTCCGGACCTTATGAATATGCATATTGACTGCAGGGCGGGTTCGGTGAGCACGGCTGTTGAAGCAGGAGCCTTCAGGCCACATCACGTGCGGAGGTCCTTATTAGGGTCATTATTGTTGGTTATGAACAGGGTGAGGGGGTGCGGAGTCAAAGGATTAAAACTATAAAATAGTCCCCTCACTGTGCTTCGTTACAGATCGTTATTTCCAAACCCAAGTGAGTGAACAATAAATGGGGCCCGTTTCTAAGGCTACCTTATAACCTACAGTATCGCAGCTATAGTACTAATACCTGGCTGTAGTCAATACTACCTAAATGGGACTAAATTCATGTCACAATCTTAAACATGATCTCATAACAAGATAGCAGTAAGCTGCTGGCTTGAAACGTGTCTGAGGGAAAGTAACCAGAGGAGCTTCAGTTATCAACAAGGCTAATCACTTGTTAATGTGTAAGAATTTGATGATAAGATGGCTTCACTGTTAACCTGTCAGACCCTCAGGTAGGGAACTAGGGGATAGGAACTTTAAATGAGACTGATTTCTGCCTGTGCTGGCATAACTTTCTGTAGAATCATTCCTTTGGCTTCATTCTATTGGGGTTAGTTGCATATTTGCAACGGTTGTCGTCAGCACAGAGGAATATTTTGCATAACTAGGCTAGTTATTTTTGTAAGAACTACTATTACTGAATTATTCTTATTGAAAACAGCCAAGACAATTCCATGTACAATATCATAAGGTACTGACAAAACTCATAAAATGTGCAATTTTTTTCTCGTTCAGGAAGCTAAATTCAGCCACTGTTATTGTAGTGGGTTTTTTTCTCCACAAACTACAACCCTCTGGCAAAAACCAAGCAACTGATATCTTCTGAATAATTAACGTGGTAAATAAAGATGCATGCATAATTCATGAGTATGTTTACCTTTCCTCAGGTTGAATCCTCAGAGAGGTAATCAAGATGGCAGCGACAGTCTCGTTTGTGAGCAAACATTTAACAATGTTATTTTGGGGGAATATGGGGATACGGCAATGTTACGCCTACGACTATGTATAGATAACGGAATTATGGGGACGGGGAGTGGGGGGGCTGGTAAGAATGTTGTGGGCTGTTTGGGGGAAAACTCAAAATCGTGAAGGAAATAAATAACTTCTGAAACAGCTTTTCATAAGGATAAGAAATATGGAGCAAGCAAGTTGGTATAATACCAGCGAAAAGTGTATCCATGTTGAATAATGCAGCATGTGGACGCGGCGCTGAATATCAGATTATGCATTGTGAGGACAAGACATTGTAACCCTGCTATGCCTCTGGGTGCGAAAGAGCCAATCGGTCTACGCTAAATGAGCATTAACTTGCCCGCAGGCCTTCAGTCTGGTGTTATTTTAACGTTATCCACACAACATTAGTCAAGCGACATCGATACAGGATCTCAACAGTCATCTAATTAGCACTGCATTTTATGCTTTGAGCAGGGCGTGAGTAACTATAGATCACAATTATGCCAGCATGGGTAGACATGGCAATACATCAAAGTTAGCCAATCAAAACATTGAAACTAGACCAAAAAAAGTTACCGCTTAACTAACCACAGCAGGCTATTCAAACATTACCGGTACAAAATGGTGCTACACAAGGATGAGTGTTGACCAAACCCCAATGACCTCACCACACAGCCTCCAAGTTCAACTACAGTGACCACAATCACCTGGACTAACAACAAACTGACTCGCATTCAAACAATCACCATGACTCTTCTTAGCAACTCCACAGCTTCTAGCCACAACTTCTGACCACAGATACTGTTAAACGTACAACCAACCATGACTTTGTCCACAACCTCTTATCATGCTTCATAAATGCAACACAACCATTGCCCCCGACTCCAACCCTCTAACCTAACCACAATGGCCCAGTATGGATTTAACCGTGGACTCTGAACACTCGTTTCAACAAAAGGATAATTCAGCACTGTCATTCAACCAGGTTGTAGCAGGTCCCAGCCGGGAACAAAGCCAACTGTCGGGTAAAATGAAATACGCTCCATCTCGCTCAAAAAGAGGTGCGGGATAATCAAAGTTACAGAACATCCCATAAAGACCAATTCATGCTAATCCACCCCAAAATGAAGCAAAATGGGTAGAATTATATTAAGGTGAATTTGACCAAACAAATGATTTGCTGTATGGGGACAAATATGCCAAAATGTATTGTATTGTTTTTCTGTCTAATTAAATATACAAGCATGGCAGGGCTGGGGGCCAAGGTCATGAATCATAAGTAGTTGGGATGATAATAGCAAGTCAGGTCTGGCTCGAATGGGCTTCGATACAGTGCTGCTTTAAAAATCAGCCATTCTCTCTGCTCCTGTGGCCATTAATCCTCAACATATCCGCCAGTGCATATTTTCAGGCCTCCACTTCGGTATTTATGGAAACCAATAATCAATCTCCTTACAATTTCTCCCCTCAGCATTCTCTGAAAGGCAATTCCAGCCATGGGTTATGATGACATCGTTCCCTGGTTGTTAGGGAACAACCAGTCAAAACGGCTTTGCGACGAGCATGGCTTTCGTTAGGGGGGAATATTTTGGGCTCCAAGAGTGTAAATCCCCCCCCCCCCCTCACCAGGTGAGCATGGAATTTTGGGTGGTAGTAAATCTAAGGTGGCAAATGGTGACATCTTTAGATTGATGAGGTGAGCTCCTCTCTCATCTTGATTGGTTTTCAATGACGGGGGATTTAGAAGGACTTGTAAATCATGATATCCTTTATGATATGCAGGTCGACTGCTCACAACTGGGCATTTCTCTTCTTTAGAGAAGGAATGCACACATGCGTCACCCTCCCAAATCACGCCACACACACACACACACACACACACACACACACTCCCCCAAGCCACACACACAGCGAATCCTGAACACCAACGCTGAATAAATGCATTTGTGGCTCTCTAGCAGTACATAGGGGCATTTCAATGGCTCTATCTTCCGAGTCAAGGTTACTTCCCCTCGTCACTAGCCATGTGTTTAGCGTGATTCAAGAGGGGCTTTAATATCTGGGGGTTATTTGTGCAGGGAAAACATGTCCCCAGTCATCTGGGAGCAGGCCAGAGGCGAAACACCTTTGTTAGTAACCAGATGACAGAGTCAATAACGTTCCTTGAACGTGTCACCAGTAATGGAGCTGTGAGTCACCAACACCGCTTCAACGTTGCAGTGATAATGGAGATGGATCTCTCACCAGTCTGTTTCACCTCTGAAGGTATAATTGTCACCTTCTATATACCGTCAGTATTAAGAGACAATGGCACTTCTGTTCTCAGAGTCTTTAACCCAGTCTCTAAGCCCTGTCTTAGTCAGGGGAGGTACTACTAAGCTATATGGAATTGTTTTAAGGTCATACCAAGGATCATTTAGCTATTTGATTTTACATTTTAAATTCCCCTTAAAGTTAAGTACCAAAAACATTTTAGATTTTTTTTTTGGGGGGGGGCCTTACTCAATGCGTTTGTATGGGCTGAATCAGTAACAGATTTACTACATGGAACATAGTGGTCATAATAGTTTGTAGGCCAAACCAGTCAGACTCTACACACGATTTCGTGAGAAGACCGATTTTCAGGATGTCTCATGGTCTGACAAACACCGCTCTAGCTCTTTCACCGCAGATGCGAAAGTGCGATATTGGCGGATGCAGTGGATTGAGATGCATCCAACGCAACAAAAAAATAACATCTTTAGCTTAAACAGATTTTTATGGCTTTGTTTTTATTATGCTAATTAGATGTATGCGGGAGCACGGACATTGACTCTAGGGGGTTAAAAAAAATGTTACTCATTGTATGCTGATGGTGTATTTGGTTGAAGTGTGAGTGTCATTTGGTTGATATGGATACAGGAGCTCCCATGACCAAGAGACATTTAATACTAGGTCTACTAGACTATGTGTCAGTGTGATGTCCTGGCAAGGTAATGGTCCATTCAGGTGCCACAATGAATTAAGACATATAACATGGGGGCATCTGTTATTTAGTGCAATTACTTAGTATGTAGACTACTACAAATCAACAGTATTAATGTTTAGAAAAAAAGCCCTGCTCTTGGAAATAGGAAATCAGTGTTTATCAGATAGCCTTTCAAATGTTCCTGCACTTCCTGTATACAAAGTAGCCTTACGATCCCACCCATTGACCTAGCGCCTCACTACGTCTAAAAAACTGCCCCAACTACAGACGGTGGTATTTCAAGCTATATCCTGAGGATGTTGTTTAACAAAAGAAACAGAGGACTGATTTCACTATTGTTATCTGGCGGGCCCCAAGTCACAAGTGTAGGCTTCCTCAGGGCAATAACTCACCAAACCTGATCATGTTACAAAAATAAAAAGAGTGGATTTTTCCATTCGAGGGTAGTTCTCAAAGCTTAGAGGATTTGGAAAATGAACCCTGGATATTGGGGTATTCTGCTGGTGTGGTATGGAGAGGCATCCATTTCAGTGGGTGTTGCTGCAAATGTAGGCCTACTTGACTCTAAAAGGTTTTTCCAACGAGGCTAAGCATTACAAGTTAACTAGGATATATAGATAGATATAGATATATAGATATATATATATATATATATATATAGAAAAAGATATGTTTGGCATGGGTACAACTACAGTTTTATGTATGCATGTTCAGTACCAGTCAAAAGATCGGACACCTACTCATTCAAGGGTTTTTCAAAATTTTTACTATTTTCTACATTGTAGAATAACAGTAAAGACATCAACACTATTAAATAACACATATGGAATCATGTAGTAACCAAAAAAGTGTTAAATCAAAATATATTTTAGATTCTTCAAAGTAGCCACCCTTTGCCTTGATGACAGCTTTGCACACTCTTGGCATTCTCTCAACCAGCTTCATGAGGTAGTCACCTAGAATGCATTTCAATTAACAGGAGTGCCTTGTTAAAGGTTCATTTGTGGAATTTCTTTCCTTCTTAATGCATTTGAGCCAATCAGTTGTGTTGTGGCAAGGTAGGGGTAGTATACAGAAGATAACCCTATTTGGTAAAAGACCAAGTCCATATTTTGGCAAGAACAGAAAATAAGCAAAGACAGTCCATTACTTTAAGACATGAAGGTCAGTCAATCTGGGAAAAAAACCATCAAGCGCTTAGATGAAAATTGCTCGTGAGGACCGCCACAGGAAAGGAAGACCCAGAGTTACCTCTGCTGCAGAGGATAAGTTGATTAGAGTTACCAGCCTTAAAAATTGGCAATTAACTGCACCTCAGATTGCAGCCCAAATAAATGCTTCAGAGTTCAATTAACAGACACATTTCAATATCAACTGTTCAGAGGAGACTGCATGAATCAGGAATTCATGGTCGAATTTCTGAAAAGAAACCACTACTGAAGGACGACAATAAGAAGAGACTTGCTTGGGCCAAGAAACACGAGCAATAGACACCAGACCGGTGGAAATTTGTCTTTTGGTCTGATGAGTAAATTTTTGGTTCCAACAGTTGTCTTTGAGACGCAGAGTAGGTGAACGGATGATTTCCGCATGTGTGGTTCCCACCGTGAAGCATGGAGGAGGTGTGATGGTGCTTTGCTGGTGACACTGTCAGTGATTTATTTAGAATCCAAGGCACACTTACCCAGCATGGCTACCACAGCATTCTGCAGCGATACACCATCCCATCTGGATTGCGCTTAGCGGGACTATCATTTGTTTTTCAACAGGACAATGACCCAAAACACACCTCCAGGCTGTGAAATGGCTATTTGACTAAGAAGGAGAGTGCTGCATTAGATGACCTGGCCTCCACAATCACCCAACCTCAACCCAATTGAGATGTTTGTGATGAGTTGGACCGCAGACTGAAGGAAAAGCAGCCTACAAGTCCTCAGCATATGTGGAAACTCCTTCAAGACTGTTAGAAAAGCATTCCTCATGAAACTGGTTGAGAGAATGCCAAGAGTGTGCAAAGCTGTCATCAAGGCAAGAATCTCAAATGTAATTTTGATTTGTTTAACACTTCTTTGGTTACTACATGATTCGATATGTGTTATTTCATAGTTTTGATGTCTTCACTATTATTCTACAATGTAGAAAATAGTAAAAACAAAGAAAAACCCCTTGAATGAGTAGGTGTCCAAACTTTTGACTGGTACTGTACGCATACATGTCCAATATTCCTGCACATTGTAAATATGTACTTGAACTGACCCTGTATAAAGAAAGCTTAATTACTTTATCATGTTCTTATTTTTTGTTTCTGTTCTACCTTGTTATTTTTAGTATTACATTGTTATTGATTACTGAATTGTTGGGGTTAGTACAGTGAAAGGAATTTCACTGTACTTGTGCATGCAACATAAAAACTTGTAGTTGGGTTACTCCCAGTGTGGCAACAAGCAAATTACACTGATCTTGATGGCTTTTGACAAGCAGAAATTGGTTTCAACAGGGAATGTGAACATTGTGCCACACGTCAACATGTTGAGTAACTTATAGCGCTTTAATTAACCTTAGGTAATGTATAGACAAAACACAACTGACATACCCTCCACCAAAACATGGCCTTGGTAATAGGCTACCCATGAGCACCAGCATGAAAACAATACAAGGCGAGACACGGATGTAAATCCAACAAATGTAAAATAAATCAATTAAACAAATGTCTAAGAGACCACATAACTCGAGCTGTTTAGTGAAGGCAAACAAATATTGGATTAGTGCACACTTCAAACAAGTTATTAGTTACCCAATGGGACGGACAATAAAGCCCCCAGGACTACCACTAACCACCAACTGCTGCTTCAGCATACTAATACTAAGTAAAGCCCCCAGGACTACCACTAACCACCAACTGCTGCTTCAGCATACTAATACTAAGTAAAGCCCCAGGACTACCACTAACCACCAACTGCTGCTTCAGCATACTAATACTAAGTAAAGCCCCAGGACTACCACTAACCACCAACTGCTGCGTCAGCATACTAATACTAAGTAAAGCCCCCGGACTACCACTAACCACCAACTGCTGCTTCAGCATACTAATACTAAGTAAAGCCCCCAGGACTACCACTAACCACCAACTGCTGCTTCAGCATACTAATACTAAGTAAAGCCCCAGGACTACCACTAACCACCAACTGCTGCTTCAGCATAGTAATGCCCCCAGGACTACCACTAACCACCAACTGCTGCTTCAGCATACTAATACTAAGTAATGCCCCCAGGACTACCACTAACCACCAACTGCTGCTTCAGCATACTAATACTAAGTAAAGCCCCAGGACTAACACTAACCACCAAATAACGCCACAGAATTGTCCCCTTGTATCATGTCGCACTTAAAGGAACTTGACAAAGTACACAAATGGGTGGTCCCGCACCCCCCCTCCTTGTTTGCAAATTGGGTCACGCCCATGTAATTACTAATTCACTAGACTGACCACCACTAGTCTGTGCCTGACCTGGGCAATATGCAAATGACCTGATAAAAACAAGCTTAGGTTTATTAAGTTCATTACATATAGGGGATTAGGCCAGAAATAGGTCTACACAATGGTACCTAATGTGACAGGGCAAAGCCTGGCAGTCCAGATTAGGCACACCAAAAACAACCTCCAAATCTGGAAACAGATTGCAGCACAGTTAGAGCTGAGCCAGCTAAATACCACAACACCAAAGCTCAGCAACCTCCTTTCTTTTCAAATTACAGTGCATTCCAAAAGTATTCAAACCCCTTGACTTTCTCCACAGCATTATTCTAAAATTGATTAATTTGTCCCCCTCCCCATCAATGTACAAACAATACCCCATAATGACAAAGCAAAAACAGTTTTTTGGAAATTTGTACAAATGTATTAAATATAAAAAAGGAAATATCAAATGTACATAAGTATTCAGACCCTTTACTCAATACTTTGTTGAAGCACCTTTGGCAGGGATTACGGCCTTGAGTATGACGCTACAAGCTTGGCACACCTGTATTTGGTGAGTTTCTCCCATTCTTTGCTGAACCCCTCAAGCTCAGGTTGGATGAGGAGCATCACTACACAGCTATTTTCAGGTCTCTCCAGAGATGATTAGCCTACTATCAACTAGAGGTCAACCGATTATGATTTTTCAACGTCGATACCGATTATTGGAGGGCCAAAAAAAAAGCCGCTGCCGATTAATCGGTCGATTATTATGATTTTTTTACAATATATATGCACACACACACACACAGCTCTGAAGTGACAACGATACTGAAGAGTCTGCTTAGGAGACAAATACTCTCAACTGTTTGAATAATAAAAAGAGAGTTTAAGTTACCTGTGATGAATGCTGAAAACAAAAACTGTAATTTCTAAATGCAGGAAATCCTATTTTAATAATGGGCATGGTAAGAATTGACTACCAAAGTGCGAGTCATAATTCCCATGACACCTAGCAAAATCTGAAAAGCGGTTCATTTATTCCATAGGATATTTTTAGATTAACTAAAAATAAGGTCTGTGTTTGGTTTAGGCTTACACCACCTTGCCAATTTTATAACTGTGTAGATATCCATAGGATATAACTCTGATCAATATAAGCGGAGATAATTTTTTTTGTAGAGTGGATTTATGAAAATATGTTGATAAACGTTACCTAGTGAGATTTACACGGGTATCAAAATGCCGAGGCGGTTTAAGCACAAAACACAGACCTTATTTGAAGTAGATCAAGACATTCTCTATGGAAGACATGAACGGTAAAATAACGAAGGAACCCCTTTCAAGTTCAGCCGCAAGTTATTACAGGAATTATGACGCGTCGACTATTTCTCTCTAAACCATATACCTTTGACTATTACGAGCCTGCTGCTGCCTACCACTGCTCAGTCAGACTGCTCTATCAAATATCAAATCATAGACTTAACTATAATATAATAAACCTTAGGTCATTAATATGGTCAAAACCGGAAACTATCATCGAAAACATTCTTTCAGTGACATACGGATCCGTTCCGTATTTTATCTAACGGGTGGCATCCATAAGTCTAAATATTCCTGTTACATCGCACAACCTACAATGTTATTTCATAGTTCCGTAAAATTCTGGCAAATTAGTTCGCAACGAGCCAGATTCTGTATACCCTGACTCTGCGTGCAACGAACGCAAGAGAACTGACACAATTTCACCTGGTTAATATAGCCTGCTAACCTGGATTTCTTTTAGCTAAATATGCAGGTTTAAAAATATATACTTCTGTGTATTGATTTTAAGAAAGGCATTGATGTTTATGGTTAGGTACAGTCGTGCAACGATTGTGCTTTTTTTCCGCAAATGCGCTTTTGTTAAATCATCCCCGTTTGGCGAAGTCTGCTGTCTTTGTTAGGAAGAAAGTCTTCACAGTTTGCAAAAAGCCAGGCGGCCCAAACTGCTGCATATACCCTGACTCTGTTTGCAAGAGAAGTGACACATTTTACCTAGTTAAAATAAATTCATGTTAGCAGGCAATATTAACTAAATATGCAGGTTTAAAAATATATACTTGTGTATTGATTTTAAGAAAGACATTGATGTTTATGGTTAGGTACACGTCGGAGCAAAGACAGTCCTTTTTCGCGAATGCGCACCACATCGATTATATGCAAAGCAGGACAGGCTAGATAAACTAGAAATATCATCAACCATGTGTAGTTAACTAGTGTTTATGATTGATTGTTTTTTTTATAAGTTAAGTTTAATGCTAGCTAGCAACTTACCTTGGCAACGTAAAGCAGGTGGTTAGAGCGTTGGGCTAGTTAACGTAAGGTTGCAACCCCAAGCTGACAAGGTAAAAATCTGTCGTTCTGCCCCTGAACAAGGCAGTTAACCCGCCATTCCTAGGCCGTCATTGAAAATAAGAATGTGTTCTTTAACTGACTTGCCTAGTTAAATAAAGGTTTAAAAAAAAAATAATAATATTAAAAAAATAAAAAATAAAAAAATAAAAAAAGGCAAATCGGTGGCCAAAAATACCGATTGTTATGAAAACTTGAAATCGGCCCTAATTAATCGGCCATTCCGATTAATCGGTCGACTTCTACTATCAACACATCACATTGGATGTGGATCATAAAATAGGAAATTGCAGTGCGCAAGAAATATGGAACATGAGCTGGGAGAGGATGAATGTTATGATTTCAGAACAGTCTGAAGCAATGTTTTCATACCAATGAGGGACTAAACTGCAATGTATTCCTTAATGAATAAAAATGTTTGACTACATGCTAGAAGAGCACTTAAAAGGAAGAGTATTCTAAGCAACGTGTTCTAAATTTGCTTCATGGAGAATCCTGAGTGGCACAGCGGTCTAAGGCACTGCAGTGCTTGAGGCGTCACTACAGATCCGGGTTCAATCCCGGGCTATGTCGCAGCCGGACGCGACTGGGAGGCCCATGAGGCGACGCACAATTGGCCCAGCGCTGTCCAGGTTAGGGGAGGGTGTGGCTGGCCGGGAAGTCCTTGATCCATCGTGCTCTAGCGACTCCTGTGTCGGGCCGGGCACATGCACCCTGACATGGTCGCCAGTTGTACGGCGTTTCCTCCGACACATTGGTTCGGCTGGATTCCAGGTTAAGCGAGCAGTGCGTCAAGAAGCAGTGTGGCACGATCGTGTTTCGGAGGTCGCATGGGTCTCGACCATCGCCTCTCCCGAGTTCGTACGGGAGTTGCAGTGATGGGCCAAGACTAACAACCAATTGGATATCACGAAATTGAGAAAGGGGTAAAAAAATAAATAATAATAAAACAAAAAGAGTAGTGCACGACCCTAGGGTGGCAAATTCTAAGTGATTTCAATGGGGCTTTCGCCATTCTTATTGTTTTACACTAGGTCACCAACTGGTTGATCTCCAAGACATTCCTAGTTGATCACCAAACATTTCTGTAAAATGTGTTCCTATTTTAGAAATGTTTCCCCGTGCCGCTGCCGGTAGGTGCACTTGACTCCGCAGCCCTAGTGCTGGGACGTCAAAGTGTTCCAATTTTGAACCATTTAAAGTGTCTGAAAGAAGAACTCTGCCTACTCGGCCGAGAGAGCAAATCAAGTGCACCTATAGGCCTACCATTGGACAATTAGATAGCTCAGACCACCGTGTCTGCACAGTTTCCTCGAGCCATAGACTGTAAAAAGAAGCCTGGAATGCACAGCAAAGTTGATACTGTGAGATTTCCAAACCATGACTAGAGACTCAATGACCAGCAAAGAACTGCTGTTTTTATTGGTTAATGTTGCATTGGTTTACATTTTAAGTCATGTTTTAAAATCTGAGCAGTAGATCTCGGCTTTGACTCAGAAAGTGATATTGACTAAGGAAAAGGATGGTGGCAACTGTTTTACACTGTTCAATCAAACCTCAACCAACATTTCTATTTGTAACAATTTGTGCATTTGCTGCACTCATGAGAGATCATTTCCACACTGCCAGGTAGGGCTGCATGATTTTCAGTGTTGCCAAGTAGATTTAGCGAGTTCAGACCGCTGCAGCGACTTTTATTGGTAAAAGAGTATTGAGACAAATTCAGCTACTTTTTATTAAGGTTGCCCCAGCGACTTCCCTGCTTGTGTGCCAGCTTGGCTGAGCTGCTCTGCTCCCTCTCCGAGGCTCCGCCTGCCGTGTTTTGCACCGATCACTTGGCCCCTTCTCCTGCCTCTCTCCGACTATCTCTGCTCTAGCCTCTGTCCTCTCCCTGCTGCAGCTAGTGAAGTGAATTTACAAAAAATAAAATGGGTTCCTTGTTAAAATGACACAAAGCTCTCCAAGGCATAAATAAATTTAGTTTCGACCTGTCCCCAAATTAATATAGGTGGTTCAGAGTTTGTTTTGATATCTCAACCACGTGTCCAGATGGCGTCTGGTATGGATAGACAAAATCAACATGCTCACAATGGCACACGCCCAGTCTTGTCTGCATGTAAGCATAACATAAAAATGATTTAATGTGCATGCGACAAATGGCGCAACCAACAGCTACTTTCCTTGAAAAATATTTGGCAACCCTGATATGGGAAAAATAAATAAAATAGAGGCCTTATTTTTAACCAAATATTGCAATAGCGATTTGACTTGCGATTTAGATCAAAACACATGGGTAAACTGTTGGAATCATGGATATAGAATGATTATTCTAATTCTATAGTAATATGATAGTGGGCAGGTAACCTAGCGGTTAAGAGCATTGGGCCAATAACCGAAAGGTCGCAGGTTCAAATCACCAAGACGACTAGGTGAAAAGAAATCTACTGATGTGCCCTTGAGCAAAGCACTTAACCCTAATTGCTCCTATAAACATGCTAAGATGGCACTGACGGACGGCGCCTCGCCTCGAGCTCCTACAATAGATTGCAGGTTTCTACTTTCATAGTGTTACTATAATTTTCCCCTATTACCGAGCATACACCTCGCCAATGTTCAAATCAGTGAATAAACGTATAAACTTATCAGTGAATAAATAAAATCAGAGCGAGGATGTCCTTCCAGAGGGACATCAGATTCTGCAACATACTGTTTTTCTGAGACTGGGTTTTCTTGCGACATCCAAATGAATTATACCCAACCAGCAGGTTTTACAGTTCATTGAGCGTATAGAAAGAGGGCTCTGCTTTATTATCAATAACAAGTGGTGCGACGGGGGAAATGTACAGGAACTTGCAAACTTCTGCTCTACCGACTTGGAATACTTGGTCTTCAAATGACGCCCTTTTTACCTTCCGAGAGAGTTCTCAGGGATTATCACCATGGCTGCGTACAAGCCGACACCAAAAATGCTCTGAAAGATCTTAATTGGACCCTCTGACGGTGTAGTGCCTGGTGAACAACCTCTCCAATGTCAGCAAAACAAAAAAGGAGCGGATTGTGGACTTCAGGATGAACCAGGCTGGACACGCCCACATCTTCAATGCGGCCGCCATGGGGACTGTCAAAAATATCAAGTTCCTCGGCGTACACATCTCAGAGGAGCTGAAATCTTCAAACCACACAGACACCGTGGTAAAGACACGACAACGACCCTAACCTCAAGAGGCTAAAAAAAAATTGGCCTGTCTCAGAGGGCCCTCACAGTGTTCTACACGAGCACCATTGAGAGCATACCGTCGGGCTGCATCACAGCCTGGGACGGCAACTCGACCACCGCGGACCGCAAGGCTCGACAGTCGAACGCATCATTAAGTGCACAGTGCCTGCCCTCCAGGACACCTTCAACACCAGGTGTCGCACTAAGGCCAAGAAGATCATCAGGGACCTCAGCCACCCAAGCCATGGCCTGTTCTCCCCGCTTCCATAATTCGGACAAGGCCAATACAGGAGCATCATGGCTGAAACTAACAGAGGCCAATATCTTCTACCTCCAGACCATCAGGCTGCTGAATAGATGAGGAAAAAAACAGTACAAACTCCCAATACTAAATATGGAAGAGCTAAAACCAAGAGCGGCAGTCTAAATTAGTAACGGTCACAGTAAATTAACTTTCCTATTTCATCAACACAATCAATTACAAGTATATTAAGGTTATACTATTGTAGCGAAAAATGTAATTAAATCGTATGCAATTTAGAATGACAGTTTTTGCCCTAAGTTTTGATCATTTCATAGCACCCTTTAGAATTTCCCTGTTTTTCCTCGACATTCTAGAGCAGTGAGTGAACACCCTATAAATTAAGAAGCAAAGTGGATAGCAGCATCGCTGTCATCAACATCTTGTTGCATCTGCTGCATTGACCATGCAGACTGAAGAATGAACAGCAAGTGGTCTCGTGGTCAAGCAACAACTGCACTTTCTTGAGTGATAGTGGGAGGGGCTTGGTGTGTTCGGAAAGAGGCAGAGACTCAGGTAGCAGAGTAAATTATGAACTATAGAAACAGATGTTACACACAGAGGAGTGGCCTATCACATTTAACAAACCAAACATTGGAAATACCGTTACACAAGTAAAAAACCAAACCGGTCCATGTATCAATACCAGTAAATTGTACAATACGGTATAGTGCTCAGCCCTACAGCAGAGGGCATAATAGTGGAGCAGCTGCTGCTCATCGCTGTAGTACACATTGCCCTTAAGACAGGGAGACAGCAACACCAGGTGTCTGTCTAGTTAAATAATAGAACAAAAAAAACAATATTCAATGTTATTCTGAAGTAGAGCACAAAACATCTGCCAGGAAGAAGCACCACTAATATGGTATTATGCAAGACAACATTCTTAGCTGTTAGGCCATATTGCATCAACAATGTATGTACCACATAGGCAATATGAATATTAATGATTAAAAGAGGAGTTATGCAAAGCATTTGTTCTCAGCAGGAACAGTTTAAATGCAAAGGAGATTCCAGGCCATTTGGGAGAAACCTGGCAATGGATGGCAGTTTGAGGTCAAGCCAGTCAATTAGCTAGAACTCGGTCTATCACGAAATATGTCAATGAAAAAAAATATGCCTTGTAATACATCATGCAATTTACAGTGCATCACATATGCTTCCTCACCTCTGAACTAAAAATACAGCGGGAGGGAATCTTTAAGTGATGTCAGAGGCACTCAAAATCAAATGACTTGGAGATGGTGTCATTACAAGAATATGGCACATTATCTAACAGATACACATAACCGGTCAGAAATTAGCAATAGCATACTGCCAAGGCTTCAAGTAAGTCAATCTCAGAAGTAAATGTCGTAAGAAGCTGGCTTGTAAAGACACAATGGTGCACAGTGTGAGGAAAGAGTGGCCGGCTAATCTTGAGGTTCCCAGTCTGGTAGCCGAGGCTTGAGCCGTTTAGAAATAATCTAGCCGGAAGTCCAGCCGAGGCAAGGCTCTACCAGAGATAATGACCCTTTTTCCCAAAAGAGGGAAAGGGAAGAAGAAAAAAAAAAAAAAAAAAAAAAAACCTGCCTCGGACATTTAAGGCAGAATTGGATTAGGATCAAGCTGGCAAGCAACGGACATTTTTCTTTGATAGGCAGAAGAGGGACAGGGTCTTGGATACGTGACCAGCCACAGGTCAGACAATCCCTCGGGGACCAATTACACAGATAGAGGGACACACTGCACCTATTTGAAACCCTCAATTCCAATCTGCCAATCTGCACATGAAATCATCAGGACCGCAGGAACAAGTCAGAATTTGTCATTGCTCATTAATAACAATGTTGTACCTAGTTACTGGTTTAATACTGCAATTGGAAGTCTAAGTAACAAGGGTAGGCAATTTGAAGACAATTTAAAAACAAAATGTTAAAAGGCAGATTACTCAGAAATGGACTTCATAGTTTTACATTTTGCAAAGGAGCATACATAACTCCAACAACAATAAGCGATGTAGGCATACATTTTCATTATCCAGTTGTTTAACTCAATAGAAATGTCAAAACCTCCTTGTTGATTGTTCCTGCATGAGACTCAGGCCAGTCACAATTACCTGGCCACACTTTGAGATGTTTTGTTGGCCTCTATGAATAAAGACAGCTGTTCTTGCTTATGTCATTTTTATTTCACCTTTATTTAACCAGGTAGGCCAGTTGAGAACAAGTTCTCATTTACAACTGCGACCTGGCCAAGATTAAGAAAAGCAGTGCGACAAAAACAACAGAGTTACACATGGTATAAACAAACATACAGTCAATAACACAATAGAAAAATCTATGTACAGCGTGGGCAAATGTAGAAGAGTAGGGGGACCGCTAGCAGTGGCTAACTGACTACTAGCTAGTTAGCCGGCTAGCTCTGATGGGGGTTCCGGTTCTAAAGTATAAAAATAGCAGATCTGTACCACATTGGGTGAGGCGGGTTGTAGGAGAGTATATTCAGTGTGTAGATGGAAAGTGAGACTAAAATATATTACGAAGAAAACGATATATACACGGGACAAGACAAAATACATGTCCGACTGCTACGCCATCTTGGATCTTCTTCTAAAGGGATATCTTTTGTCATAAAGGGTTATGGATCAGCCATCTCTGTTCACATGTCAAGCAGTAACAGCATCCCATGCACAGCAGCTACAACACTTTGCCCATGTTAACATATGGATTGACAAGATAAATTAATTAATTTAGACTAGGTCTCAAAGCCCTTTACATTGTCTGGGAAGAGTAACCAACATCCAACACTGATGTCTAGCGACCCCCTGGGTGATTCACTGTAGCCATCCTGCGACGGAATCCTCACCACAGATTGCCTATGAAGGTAGACGGATGATGAGCGATTGTGATCGTTTTAAGTTTGGGATAACTAGATGGTTAACGTCACCACTTTGAACAGACTGTCAACGGGTTGCAAAAACGGATGAGCTTTCCCTTACTTTCTATAATACAAAAAGAAAGCAGACTTAATTATAGAAAGTAAGGGAAAGCAGACTATTATAAGATAGTGGGGCTACCAATCTATGCCCTAGTTTAGCATAAAGAGAACACAAATTGAAATCTTTAAGCAAGTAGGCAGAGGGATGAAGGATGAGCAAGAATTTTGTCCCAGTGTTTGTTTAGACACTGTTCATTCAAAGACACTAAAAAGCATTTGAGAGTGAGAGGAGATAGGATACATGCTGACAGTATAGCCTGTCACCAGTGCTAGAGTAGCTTATCTAAATCATGAGCCTTCTTGAGCCAATAAGTGATGGGTGGGCATCTGGCAAAGGTTTCTGGTATTGCAACAACTGGAAAGTGGCAAATGGCCAAGGTGACCCTGGTTGGCCACAAAGGGCAGAAGTCAAGACAAAAACTGGCCAATACAATTATACGTGCCCAGACGATGACCCCTGTTGTGGCAGACACAGCCCACTAACACTAAGACCTTTGTAAACAAGCATTAAGTCTGTATAGTGGACTACAGCATCGTTGGATTAACAGACTCCTAATCAGTTCACCGTTTTATCCACTTCATGTCTGGCCAGTTCAAGAACAGGAAGGATTACCCTGTGCAGTAGGAATCGAGGCCAAAAGGCAATTTTCACTCATAAGCAATTCTGGTGCTTTTGTTTCTCTGGCGCCATAACGTTCTGCATCGGATTTAATGCCAAGCACAGTGTGAGCTGTGTAATACAATAGCATAAACGTATATATTGTGTGTCTGGGCAAGAGGATGGTTTATTCTGTATACCAGTGGAGGAAGGGGAGGACTTTATCTTTTTAGATAAAACTACACTAAATATATTCACGTCACCAAATAACTGATTAAAACACTTTTTTGCAATGAAGGTCTGTCTACAGTAGTCACGGGCTTGACGATATATTGAATTACACTGTACAAAAATAGAAATGCAACATGTAAAGTGTTGATCCCATGTTTCATGATCTGAAATAAAATCCCAGAAATGTTAAATATGCACAAAAAGCTTATTTCTCAAATTGTGTGCACAAATGTACACTGCTCCAAAAAAATAAAGGGAACACTTAAACAGTTAGGGCTAGGGGGCAGTATTGACACGGCCGGATAAAAAACGTACCCGATTTAATCTGGTTACTACTCCTGCCCAGTAACTAGAATATGCATATAATTATTGGCTTTGGATAGAAAACACCCTAAAGTTTCTAAAACTGTTTGAATGGTGTCTGTGAGTATAACAGAACTCATATGGCAGGCCAAAACCTGAGACGATTCCATGCAGAAAGTGGCCTGTCTGAAAAGTTGTTTCATCTTGGCTCTTTTTATTGAAGACTGAGGATCTTTGCAATAACGTGACACTTCCTACGGCTCCCATAGGCTCTCAGAGCCCGGGAAAAAGCTGAACGATATCGAGGCAGGCTCTGGCTGAAACACTATCGCGTTTGGCAAGTGGCCGATCAGAGTACTATGGGCTTAGGCGCGTGCCCGAGTCGACCGAATGCTTTATTTTCTTTCGTCTGTTTACCTAAACGCAGATTCCCGGTCGGAATATTATCGCTTTTTTATGAGAAAAATGGCATAAAAATTTATTTTAAACAGCGGTTGACATGCTTCGAAGTACGGTAATGGAATATTTAGACATTTTTTGTCACGAATTGCGCCATGCTCGTCACCCTTATTTACCCTTTCGGATAGTGTCTTGAACGCACGAACAAAACGCCGCTATTTGGATATAACAATGGATTATTTTGAACCAAACCAACATTTGTTATTGAAGTAGAAGTCCTGGGAGTGCATTCTGACGAAGACAGCAAAGGTAATAACATTTTTCTTATAGTAAATCTGACCTTGGTGAGTGCTAAACTTGCTGGGTGTCTAAATAGCTAGCCCTGTGATGCCGGGCTATCTACTGAGAATATTGCAAAATGTGCTTTGACCGAAAAGCTATTTTAAAATCGGACATATCGAGTGCATAGAGGAGTTCTGTATCTACAATTCTTAAAATAATTGTTATGCTTTTTGTGAACGTTTATCGTGAGTAATTTAGTAAATTCACCGGCAGTGTTCGGTGGGAATGCTAGTCACATGCTAGTCATATGCTAATGTAAAAAGCTGGTTTTTGATATAAATATGAAATTGATTGAACAAAACATGCATGTATTGTATAACATAATGTCCTAGGGTTGTCATCTGATGAAGATCATCAAAGGTTAGTGCTACATTTAGCTGTGGTTTGGGTTTATGTGACATTATATGCTAGCTTGAAAAATGGGTGTCTGATTATTTCTGGCTGGGTACTCTGCTGACATAATCTAATGTTTTGCTTTCGTTGTAAAGCCTTTTTGAAATCGGACAGTGTGGTTAGATTAACGAGAGTCTTGTCTTTAAAATGGTGTAAAATAGTCATATGTTTGAAAAATTGAAGTTTTTGCATTTTTGAGGAATTTGAATAACGCGCCACGGGATTACACTGGCTGTTGGACGCTTGCGTCCCACCTAGCCCATAGAGGTTAAATGTCAGGAATTGTGAAAAACTGAGTTTAAAATGTATTTGGCTAAGGTGTATGTAAACTTCCAACTTCAACTATATCTGTGACCAGATGCATATCTGTATTACCAGTCATGTGAAATCCATAGATTAGGGCGTAGTTCATTTAACTAATCTGACTTCCTTATATGAACTGTAACTCAGTAAAATCTTAGAAATTGTTACATATCACTTTTATATTTTTGTTCAGTGTAATTCAAATTAATGTTTTTGCATGATATTCCAAAGGCCTGCTTCTCAAAAATCATGTTTTTATGAATGTTTATGTCCGCTTGTTCTCATGCGTTTTTGGTCTCGTCTCCTTCACTTCTGTGCACCTTCCCATTTACACCAGAGATGTGTATATAATGACGATGCGCATGTCTCTGCCCTAACAATGGGAGTCGTTGTCCCAAAGGAGGGAAGGCAGGTGACAAGCTTAGATTCAAAATAAGCCCACAGAAGCGCACTGGGCTTATTTTGTACAGATTTGTAGTGAGGGTGAAACCTCTTGCTTCACCTCTTACTCTATGGTTTATACGCACACACCAAGCCCCTGCCACTCAAAGTTTAGACTTCACATCTTCCTTTCTGACAAGTAGGTTGAACAAAATTGGTCATTTGGACACAAACACATTGAGACATTATTTTACTGTAATAGAGAAGTTAACCTTTCTAACGATACTCATTTTGGGTCTCAACTACTGAAATTGTGCTCAGAGCAGACACTACTAAAACAAGAGTATCAATTAACATTGATTCTGGAAAATGAATGCTCAGTTTGTTGTGCACAGCATTTTAGCCAAAGACTGTTATACTAGCTGTCCAGTCTTTTATAAAACGTGCAATAAGCATAAAACAATTATATAAGGAACTGGCAACTGGTTCTCATGCTGAGAAATAAACATCTGAACAAAGTGGATAGGCTAGCATGCTGTTCAAACAGTTGAACAGCATGCTAGCTCTTCTGTCCAGAGATGGACAGAAGAATGTGTTCATAACAATTAAACTGTTCTGCCTTGTTATCTAGCAAACAGATCCAAGTTGGCTAAACTTGAAATATAAAGATTAGCTGGCTACTCACTAGCACGTGGGCTTGTGCTTGAGAGATTGTTTATGAGACCGGTGTTCATTTTTTATAGTTTAATGCCTGCTACAAAAAAGTTGTCATTATTAGTGAATGTCTATTATGCATGGTTCTGGTTATATATTTCTTTTAAATGGCATTTTCCATAGACAGACTTTAAAGCCGGATCAGTGATTGCAAAAAAAAATATTTTGATGATATAATAAAATTATTAGTTGGTCTTATGGTTGTGGAAGGCTTATATTTAACCCAGGTATAATTTCAAACACTGAATTCATTAGATTTTGCTGATTGTTTGAAATAGTGTTTTTGACCGTTAAAACTGTAGAACGCCTAATCAGAGAAACACACATTTTTAAAATCAAAATATGTAGTGTTTATCACCCAGAAGTTTAAAATAAAAATATAGATTTTAGGCCATGTCGCCAAACTCTACAGTAGCCTTAACAGCACTCTGTAGGGTAGCACCATGGTGATTACAATACCTAGGAGGCTCGTGGCTCTCACCCCCTTCCATAGACTTAGTCATTATGACGTCCTCCAACCTAGAGCTCTTCCAGCATGAACTGACATGTTGTCCACCCAATCAAAGGATCAGAGAATGAATCTAGTACTGAAAGCATAAGCTACAGCTAGCTAGCACTGCAGTTCATAAAATGTGGTGAGTAGTCGACAAAAGAGAAAGACAATAGTACAGTCTTGAACAAATGTTCCCAAAAAATTGAGAAGCAAAGAGATATTTAGTTAAAGAAATAAACTATTACTTTCACTTAGCTAGCTAATGCAGCTAGCTAATTTAGCCTACTCAACAACCTGACTCAAACAGAGAGGAATAATATTTATGTTAGCTAGCTGGTTAAGGCTAACATGCTGACCAGACCGGACACGTCGCGTATGTTGCAAAATAAATTTAGAAATCCATGTTATTCAATTATTGCACCCACACTGCTCGCGCGTGCCACGAGCGTCTGCGATGCCAAGGGCTAAAATAGAACTCCTTTCCATTTCTCATGCAGATCGCGCTGCAAGTCCTGCCTCTCCCATCTCATTGGTTTATAGGAGCAGGTACCCACGTGCCATCTCCTCATTGGTTATACCCACGTGGGTGATTGAAAGACGAACTGTTTTGCCGGTTGCCGTGGTAATACTATGAAAGTGTAGATGGATCACCATATAAAGTTCAAAGATGAAAAAGCCTGGAAGGAGGAGAGATGACTAGAAACGATTCGGTTGGCCGTTTTATGTGTGGATTAATTTTCGGAGTAGAGAACCTTGTGCATTTCAGGTAAAATAACAACTCAATGTTTATATCCCAGGACAAATTAGCTAGCAACAGCAAGCTATCTAAAATAGGACAAATTAGCTAGAAAGTGCAAGCTAGAAAGTGCAAGCTAACTAGTAACACTACAACTCTTCCAAGTCAATGTAAGCTTTTGGTTTTATAAATGTATTGCCACCGGAGCCTGCTGGTGTAAACGCTACACTGCTTGTGTGACACTGTACTGTGTGAATGTACACATGGATTGGATTGTGGGTTTACGAAAGCATTAGCTTTTTTTTTAACTATGTTGATTATGGGGTGGCTGGTAGCCTAGTGGTTAGAGCGTTGGGCCAGTACTAGGTATTCCCCTTTCCCTTTGATGTTAGCTAATATGGTGACAATGATGTAGGCTGTGTTAGCGGTTATGGTATGGAGAGGTTTCAGCCTGTGCACAAAAGAAAGAGGAGAGCGCATTTGTATGGCTGCTATGAAAGTGAACTGTGTGGGTGATCAGGGGTGTATTCATTCGGCCGATTATGTTACATTTTAGTCATTTAGCAGACGATCTTATCCAGAGTGACTTACGTAGTGAATGCATACATTTCATGCATTTCATTTTTATTTTTATTTTTAATTTATTTTTTTCCCTGTGCTGGCCCCCCGTGGGAGCACAGCAAAATGTTTCTTAAACGAAAGCCAACGGAACGAAACAGGGATGGACCTACCTGAATTTATCCAATAGAAACTCATTTGGACTAACGATCACACCTTAGAACAGCTAGAATTGTGCCTGAGGGGATGGCAGCTGTTTAAAGGGCTACTAACCAATTGTGCCATTTTGTTTTTCTGTGCATTGTTTGTAACTTATTGTGCATAATGTTTACAAACATCTCTTATGACCGAAAAGAGCTTGCGGATATCAGAACAGCGATTACTCACCTCAAACTGGATGAAGATTTTTTTCTACCTTCTGTCCGATTGGTCAACGTGCAATCAATTAAGAATATACAGGGTGAGCTCCGTTCGAGGCTATCCTACCAAAGGGACATTAAAAACGGTGTACCTTGTGTTTCACCGAGTCGTGGCAGAACGACGACATGGATAATATACAGTTGGCTGGGTTTCCCGTGCATCGGCAAGACAGAACAGCTACCTCTGGTAATACGAGGGGTCTTTTTTGTCAATAACAGCTGGTCTGCAACCTCTAACATTAAGGAAGTCTCATGTAGAGTACCACATGCTAAAGCTCTAGACCACACCGTTTACCAAGAGAGTTGAACTATATTTTTCGTAGCTGTCCATTTACCACCACAAACCGATGCTGGCACTAAGACAGCACTCAACGAGCTCTATAAGGCCATAAGCAAACAAGAAAACAAGAAAGTGATGCTCCTAGAGGCCGGGAACTTTAAATGCAGGAAAACTTTAATCCGGTTAACCTCATTTCTACCAGCATGTCACGTGCAACCAGAAAATAACAAAAATATTTAAAGAAAAATCCCTTTAGACCACCTTTACTCTACACATTCTTTAAAAGCTCTCCCTGGCCCTCCATTTGGCAAATCTGACCATTATTATATCCTCCTGATAACTGCTCACAAGCAAAAACTAAAGCAGGAAGTACCAGCTACTCGATCAATATGGAAGTGGTCAGATGACGCGGATGCTACGCTACAGGACTGTTTTGCTAGCAGAGACTGGAATATGTTCCAGGATTCATCAAGTGGAATTGATGAATACCACAAGTCACCGGCTTCATCAATAAGTGCTTCGATGACGTCATCTCCACAGTGACCGTACATACCCAAACCCAGAGGCCATGGATTACAGGCTCATCCACACTGAGCTTAAGGCTATAAATGCCGCTTTCAAGGAGCAGGACACTAACTCGGACGCTTATAAGAAATCCCGCTAAGTCCTCCGACGAACCATCAAACAGGCAAAGCGTCAATACAAGACGAAGATTGAATCCGACTACACCGGCTCTGATACTCGTCGGCTGTGGCAGGGCTTGAAAACTATTAACGGACTAAAAAGGGAAACCCAGACATGAGCTGGCCAGTGACGTGAGCCTACCAGACGGCCTAAATTACTTCTATGCACGCCCCCATTCACACCGACGGGGCTGTAGTGAAAATGGTCAAGAGCATCAAATTCCTTGGTGTCCATATCACCAACAAACCATCATGGTCCAAACGCACCAAGACAGTTGTGAAGATGGCACGAAAACGCCTATTCCCCTTCAGGAGAATGAAAAGATATTGGCATGGGGAGGGTAGAGCATACAGCCCACCATATCACTGGGGACACGCTTCCTACCGTCCAGGACCTATATACTAGGCGGTGTCAGGGGAAGGCCCTAAAGATTTAAAAAAACTTCCAGCCACCCAAGACATTGAATGACCTCTGTGCTACCGCACAGCAAGCAGTAACGGGGCACCAAGTCTAGGTCCAAAAGGATCCTTAACAGCTTCTACCCAAGCATAAGACTACATTGGACCCCTTTTTTTTAACTCTGCTGCTACTCACTGTTTATTATCTATGTATAGACACTTTACCCCGACCTACAGTTGAAGTCGGAAGTTTACATACACCGTAGCCAGATATTTAAACTCAGTTTCACACAATTCCTGACATTTAATCCTAGTAAGAATTCCCTGTCTTAGGTCAGTTAGGATCACCACTTTATTTTAAGAATGTGAAATGTCAGAATAATAGTAGAAAGAATGATTTTTCAGCTTTTATTTCCTTCATCACATTCCCAGTTGGTCAGAAGTTTACATACACTCAATTAGTATTTGGCAGCATTGCCTTTAAATTGTTTAACTTGGGTCAAATGTTCCGTGTAGCCTTCCATAAGCTTCACACAAAAAGTAGGGTGAATTTTGGCCCATTCCTCCTGACAGAGCTGGTGTAACAGAGTCAGGTTTGTAGGCCTCCTTGCTCGCACACGCTTTTTCAGTTCTGTCCACAAACTCTATAGAATTGAGGACAGGGCTTTGTGATGGCCATTCCAATACCTTGACTTTGTTGTCCTTAAGCCATTTTGCAACAACTTTGGAAGTATGCTTGGGGTCATTGTTCATTTTGGAAGACCCATTTGCGACCAAGCTTTAAAACTTCCTGACTGATGTCTTGAGATGTTGCTTCAATATATCCACAATTTCCCTACCTCATGATGACATCTATTTTGTGAACTGCACCAGTCCCTCCTGCAGCAAAGCATCCCAACAGCATGATGCTGCCACCCCCGTGCTTCACGGTTGGGGTTGTGTTCTTCAGCTTGCAAGCCACCTTTTTCCTCCAAACATAACGATGGTCATTATGGCCAAACAGTTCTATTTTTGTTTCATCAGGCCAGAGGATATTTCTCTATAAAGTACGATCTTTGTCCCCATGTGGTGCAGTTGCAAACCGTAGTCTGGCTTTTTCATGGCCGTTGTGGAGCAGTGGCATCTTCCTTGCTGAGCGGCATTTCAGGTTATGTCGATATAGGACTTGTTTTACTGTGGATACAGATACTTTTGTACCCGTTTCCTCCAGCATCTTGACATGGTCCTTTGCTGTTGTTCTGGGATTGATTTGCACTTTTCACAACAAAGTACGTTCATCTCTAGGAGACAACGCGTCTCCTTCCTGAGCGGTATGACGGCTGCGTGGTCCCATGGTGTTTATACTTGCGTACTATTGTTTGTACAGATGAACGTGGTACCTTAAGGCATTTGGAAATTGCTCCCAAGGATGAACCAGACTTATGGAGGTCTACAATTTCTTTTCTGAGCGCTTGGCTGATTTCTTTTCATTTTCCCATGATGTCAAGGCACTGAGTTTGAAGGTAGGCCTTGAAATACATCCACAGGTACCCCCCTCCGATTGACTCAAAATATGTCAATTAGCCTATTAGAAGCTTCTAAAGCCATGACATCATTTTCTGGAGTTATCCAAGCTGTTTAAAAGGCACAGTCAACTTAGTGTATGTAAACTTCCTACCCCCTGGAATTGTGATACAGTGAAATAATCTGTCTAAACAATTGTTGGGAAAATAACTTGTGTCATGAACAACGTAGATGTCCTGACTTACCTAAACTATAATTTGTTAACAAGAAATGTGTGGTTAAAAATGAGTTTTAATGACTCCAACCTAAGTGTATGTAAACTCCCGACTTCAACTGTACATGTACACACACTACCAAAAGCATGTATGTGGACACCTGCATGTCAAACATTGCAAAAACATGGGCATTAATATGAAGTTGGTCCCCCTTTTGCTGCTGTAACAGCCTCCACTCTTCTAGGAAGGCTTTCCACTAGATGTTGGAACATTCCTGTGGGGACTTGCTCTCTTCAGCCACAAGAGCATTAGTGAGGTTGGCACTGATGTTGCGCAATTTGTCCTGGCTCGCAGTCGGCGTTCCAATTAATTCCGGTGTTCGATGGGGTTGAGGTCAGGGTTCTGTGCAGGCTAGTCATGTTCTTCCACACCAATTTCGACAAAACATTTCTGTATGGACCTCACTTTGTGCACGCGGGCATTGTCATGCTGAAACAGGAAAGGGGCATCAAACTGTGGCCACAAAGTTGGAAGCACAGAATCGCCTAGAATGTCATTGTATGCTGTAGCGTTAAGATTTCCCTTCACTGGAACCAAGGGGCCTAGACCAAACATGAAAAAAACAGCCTCAGTACATTATTCCTCCTCAACCAAACTTCACAGCTGGCACTATGCATTGGCATAGGTAGAGTTCTCCTGGCATCAGCCAAACCCAGATTCGTCCATCAGACTGCTAGATGGTAAAGCATGATTCATCACTCCAGAGAACGCATTTCTACTGCTCCAGGGTCGGCGAGTTTTACACCACTCCAGCTGATGCTTGGCATTGCGCATGGTGATCTTAGGCTTGTGTGCAGCTGCTCGGCCATGGAAACGTATTTCATGAAGCTCCCGACGAACAGTTATTGTGCTGATGTTGCTTCCAGAGGCAGTTTGGGTGTCGCCTCCAAGGACAGACGATTGTTGAGCACTACGCGCTCCAGCGGTCCCGTTCTATGAGCTTGTGTGGCCTAACACTTCGCGGCTGAGTTGTTGTTGCTCCTAGACGTTTCCACTTCACAACAACAGCATTTAGTTGACCCGGGCAGCTTTAGCACGGTAGAAACTTGACTTACTGACTTGTTAAGGTGGCATCCTATGATGGCGAAACGTTCAAAGTCACTGAGCACTTCAGTTATGCCATTCTACTGCCAATGTTTGCCTATGGAGATCAGGGTGTGGCTGAAACAGCCAAATCCACCTACAGTACACCAGTCAAAAGTTTGGACACACCTCATTCAAGGGTTCTGCTTTATTTGTTCTATTTTCTACATTGTAGAATAATAGTTAAGACATTAAAACAATGAAATAACACATGGAATCATGTAGTAACCAAAAGTGTTAAATCAAAATATATTTCATATGACATTCTTCAAAGTATCCACCCTTGGCCTTGACAGCTTTTTACATGCTTGGCATTCTCTCAACCAGCTTCTTGAGGTAGGCACCTGGAATGCATTTCAATTAACAGGTGTTCCTTGTTGAAAGGTCATTTGTGTTAATTCTTTCCTTCTTAAATCGGTTTGTGCTAATCAGTTGTGTTGTGACAAGGTAGGGGTGGAATACAGAAGATATCCCTATTTGGTAAAAGACCAAGTCCATATTATGGCAAGAAGAGCTCAAATAAGCAAAAAGAAACAGCAGGCCATCATTACTTTAAAACATGAAGTTCAGTCAATCCGGAACATTTCAAGAACTTTGAAAGTTTCTTCAAGTGCAGTCGCAAAACCATCAAGCACTATGACGAAACTGGCTCATGAGGACCGCCACAGGAAAGGAATACCCAGAGTTACATCTCCTGCAGAGGATAAGTTCATTTGAATTACCAGCCAAGTAACAGACTTCTCAAAATCAACTATTCAGAGGTGAAACAGGCCTTCATGGTCAATTTGCTGCAAAGAAACAACTACTAAAGGCCATCAATAAGAATAAACTTGCTTGAGCCAAGAAACACATTAGACTGGTGAAAATCTGTCCTTTGGTCTGATGAGATTTTTGTTTTCTACCAAAAAATGGCCTCCACAATCACCCGACCTCAACCCAATTGAGATGGTTTGGGATGAGTTGGACCGCAGAGTAAGAAAAGCAGCCAACAGGTGCCAGCATATGTTGGAAGTCCTTCAAGACTGTTGGAAAAGCATTCCAGGTGAAGTTGGTTGAGAGAATGCCAAGAGTGTGCAAAGCTGTCATCTAGGTGGCATTTCAAAAATGTCACACCAAATGATATGTTTCACACTATTTGTTAATACATGATTCCATGTGTTATTTCATAGTTTTGATGTCTTCATTATTACTCTACAATGTTGAAAATAGTCAAAATTAAACAAAAACCCTTGAATGAGTAGGTGTCCAAACTTTTGACAGGTACTGTGTGCGTGCGTACGTGCACACACACAGTGTATTACCTCGAATAAACCTGTATTGAATTTGTCACTTTAGGTCACCTTGATAACTGCAATTTGTCTCAAATTGTGCAAATACGTTAGAAACTTTCGTAGGCTAGGTTGTAGCAACCTCATGATGGGTATAGGGCAAATTTTAGTATCAGTAGCCTAAACCTATTGATGTTACATTGAGCTGGGTGAATGGAATATGAATGACAGTGATTCAATATGATGTAATAGAAATAAGGCGAGCCATAAAACAAATAAAATCGCCACTGGTATCTACCCTTTGTACAATGCCAAGGATTATATGCACAATATGTAAAGTGTGTAGTGTTTAGTAATCTGTTGATCACTACATTCTGCAGTGAAGAACAATGGAATCTACAGTGTGGACCCTTGACTTGTCTGAAGCTGTTTCCTTTAAGAAATATGTCATGAGGCATAAGGAACCAAAACATGCCTTTGCCATGAGATGAGGGCGATTCATCCGACAAATGTTTGACCGTCAAAGAAATGTCCCGATCCGTCTATATTCCAACAGATATAGGGCGAGAGAGCAATGCACCTTGAGGAAACATGCAGTGCGAGAAAAGCCGTTTTCCCTCCAAGCGGCGTGAGAACACAGAAACGGGCTACGTCTTTGTACTGCACTGAGTATGGCGGCAGATCAAAGTGTACAATCTATGGAAGCAGATCACAGGAACATGTTTTGCAATGTGATAGAAGGGAGTGGGTAGCCTAGCAACACTTCAAAGCAGCTACTGTGTGGAGGGGCATTACCCATAGCGTAGTCAGAGCATAGCATTAGACCACAAGATAAAATAAAGTACAGAGAGAGCACTGGATGGTCAGCTTTTAGTCCTTTGTATGAAGGTTGTTGAATATTCCTGTTTGATTTGTACTTTCCCTTCTCCAAAAATATTACTGTATCTGAACGATATCTATCAAACACAGAGAGCAAGTGTATTAGTAAGAGATAGGCCTATGTATTCTTTAGATTTAACCTACTGTGTAGGAAGCCTAGATATTTCATAATTCACCACATTGGATTTTCCTGCCTTAAAATGAGACCAATGGATTGTGATCTTACCTTTGTTATGAACAGAGTAGAAACAATTAACTTCCAACAGATTGTAATGCAGAGATGGAAATATACAGAAGCCCGTTATCAGAGAGGTACATACACTAGTGAGCAAGGTAGTGACGATTTCAGCAGACAGTCCAGTATGGTTAAATTGTGCAACGGCTTGTGACCATTTGTTTTTGTACAGTCTCAGTAGCGGATTTGAATTTAGAGGATAGGCCTACCTCATTGGCCTTCTCATTATTAGATTTGCTTACTAACAGACAAACACTAGCACCGTGGCACACAACATCCTGGTATTCCAATGAGGTGTTCCAGTGGCCTGGAATTCAAATGCAGGCACACAATTCAAACCAGGCAATCTGAGGAATTCAACAATTTTTTCCCTATCCTCCATTGCTACGGTCTGCTACAGAAAATGAAGGACTGCCCACTAGGTCACAGATTTCACAAATTTAAAACAGCAATCATTGACTAACTACAACTCTGGTAAACTACATCAATATTTCTAATGTACTGTGGCCCAATGCAACCTGTAAATAATAATGAATTGTTCCATCCCCCCATTATCTCAAATGTCATTATGAGCTGAAATACAGCCAATGTGGGACTGGATATGAAAAAGAAAAAAAAAAAACAGCTAATCAAGGGCTTTGCCAAAATAGTGTGCTCTGAGAAAGTGAAGGCATCATTAATTTTGTGCTTTTCTTCCCTTTTTCCCTTGAAATACGTAGCTTCTGTATTAATAATGTGATGAATACGTAACTGTAACCGCCATGTGTGTAAACAGTTAAGCCAGAGCTCTGCCTCCACTTTCAATACAAGAATAACATGTGACATCACTTAAGTTCCACAGGGTTAGCGGCGCGAGGAGAGGCCAAAGAAAGTTGCTTTTGTGCTTATGGACTGGGAGTTTGAAGCATTTAGACTATATTAGCACATTTTATATGGGCAAACTAGAATGTTCCTGCTTGCAAAAGCATAAGACAAAGTTCTTCACAATCCGTTTTATTTCTCAATCAAGCCCGTCTCGCATGCTTCTGTTCTGACTGTGTGACCAAAATAGGACAGATGTCATCGACCAGAAACGACAAACAAGCAGGATGAAAACAGTCACTTCAAAAACGTCTCATCTGAGTCCGTCTTGCCATCAGCCCTTCCTTCCTGCTGGCTCGGTTCAAAAAGCATTCTGACTAGAGAGAGAAACAAGCTATGTCTGTCTCTCTGGGCCTCCTGGGCTCCTGTCTTCACCTTCTCCTCGCTGCCTTTTCACTTAGATATTACTAGCCACTGTTTGACTACTATGCTAATCCCATGCTAAGTTCAGCACACAAGGACACTGTCTGAGCTCTGAGGTAGGCCTGGCATTTGAGCTGTGATTCACTGGCAGCTAGAGGTCTTGATGACTGCGCGTGACTGTTCATGGCCTTTGCCTTTTTGCACCTGCCTAAACAATTACAAGGAGCTGACAAGTCTGACTCATTGTCCCTTCTTGGATGGCTGCTGCATCTTAGACACTAGCGCCGGCTGTACAGCCGATTAGAGACTCATATTCAGCCAGGTATTTTTTCAACTTAAATTAACCAGGCTACTTTTCTATAGAGCTCGCCAGCTTGTAGTCCTAAAAGACAGATGAGTTACCTCTGGTTCATTCAGCCATTCCTATGGAGAAAACGAATGGGGAAAGAATAGGATTTTGGGATAAGGTCTGAGGTTAACACAGACTTAGGAGATCTTATATATGTTTTGTTCTATGAGACAATCAGTCAACGTGACATCAGTAGTCTACCACCTAACCCAATATTGGACTAAAGGAGCATAATGTTACTCCTTAGCCCAAGAACTGTACATGTTCTGTTTATAGGGCTCTGGAAGCCAAAACAGCGAAATACTCCATCAAAACGGCAAACGATTCTCAATTGCCTTTCGTGAACTAACACTCGCATTTGACTTGACAATCCCCACCCCCCAACTTTTCTGACAGCTAGTTTGAGAAAATGTTTTACTTACTATGACTGATATGTGGTTGTCTCACCTAGATATCTTAAGATGCACCAACTAAGTTGCTCTGGAAAAGAGCACCCTGCTAAATTACTAAAATGTAAACGCAAAATTGCAGTACAGTTCTAGAAACAGAAATCCCTCTACTTTCAATCACACCAAAATAATGTAATAAATACTCAAATACACACTGTGCACTGTTGTAACAGTTGCAGCAGACGGTACTTTTCACTGACAACACGTTCGTGGCATCTGTCTTCCGTTTACACAGATGTTAGGAGACGCAAATAGTTCATTACCACAGGTAGTCCACTTCTGTTTTCCATAAACAAGCGCTGTAACATGGAAATATGGCTGTGTGGGAAGCCTAACAAGGTGTGTATCAATTTAACTTTTAATTATTACTCCTCGCTACCAGTCAGAACCAGATGTTGATTACAAAGCTTTGAAACCTAGGCTAATACCAAGAGGGAATGCCATCTCCAATAGGACTAACACAGTCAGTTGCGTAAGCTGAATATTTAAATGAGTGACAAGTTAAAATTCAGAAACAAAAGTGCAAAGATGTGCCTAGTAAAAATCTGAAAAAGTTCTGGACATCTTTCAAGGAGAACTTGTGGGGACTGTGGTAGGGCCACATTTGTCAAATACTTGTTTCCTCATATCTACGTCTATTTTTATTTCTAGCCAGCTTGCCTTTAATGCTTACAAATACAGTCTTGCAGAATTTGGATCTGCACGTGCATAGTGGGATAACGGATTTCACAGTCTACACTATGTAATTACTAGTTTATGAGGCTTCCATTGTGAAGTCAGGCAAACAGCACTGTGCGTACGAAATAACATGCATATCTATGACAGATACACAAATCAATTTTTATTGGTCACATACACATATTTAGCAGATATTATTGCGGGTGTAGCGAAATACTTGTGTTCCAATCTAACAATGCACACAAATCTAAAAGTAAAAGAATGGAATGAAGAAATAGAGAGAGTACCAGTCAAAAGTTTTAAAACACCCACTCATGCAAGTGCTTCTTTATTTTTAGTATTTTCTACATTGTAGAATAATAGTGAAGACATCAGAACTATGAAATAACACATATGGAATCATGTAGTAACCAACAAAAAAAAGTGTTAAACAAAACAAAATAGATTTTATATTTGAAATTCTTTAAGTAGCCACCCTTTGCCTTGACAGCTTTGCACACGCTTGGCATTCTCTCAACCAGCTTCACCTGGAATGCATTTCCAACAGTCTTGAAGGAGTTCCCACATATGCTGAGCACTTGTTGGCAGCTTTTCCTTCACTCCGCGGTCCAACTCATCCCAAACCATCTCAATTGGGTTGAGGTAGGGTGATTGTGGAGGCCAGGTCATCTGATGCAGCCCTCCATCACTCTCCTTGATAAAATAGCCCTTAGACAGCCTGGAGATGTTGGGTCATTGTCCTGTTTAAAAACAAATGATAAACCAGTGTGGCTACCACAGCATGGGACTAAGTGTGCCTTAATTTCTAAATAACTCTAAGAGTGGCATCAGCAAAGCACACCTCAATGCTTCACGGTGAGAACTACACATGCAGAGATCATCCCTTCACCTACTCTACATTTCACAAAGACAGCAGTTGGAACCAAAAATCTCAAATTTGTACTCAGAACAAAGGACAGATTTCCACCGGTCTAATGTCCATTGCTCGTGTTTATTGGCCCAAGCAAGTCTCTTCTTATTGGTGTCCTTTAGTAGTGGTTTCTATGCAGCAATTCGTAAGTCGCTCTGAATAAGAGCGTCTGCTAAATGACGTAAATGTAAAAAATGTAAATGTAAACGAAGGCCTGATTCACAGTATCCTCTGAACAGTTGATGTTGAGATGTGTCTGTTACTTGAACTCCGTGAAGCATTTATTTGGGATGCAATTTCTGAGGCTGGTAACTCGAACGAACTTATCCTCTGCAGCAGAGGCAACTCTGGGTCTTCCTTACCTGTGGCGATCGTCATGAGAGCCAATTTCATCGTAGCGCTTGACGGTTTTTGCAACTGCACTTGAAGAAACTTTCAAAGTTCATTACATTTTGCAGATTGACTGACCTTCATGTCTTAAAGTAATGATGGACTGTCATTTCTCTTTGCTTATTTGAGCTGTTCTTGCCATAATATGGACTTGGTCTTTTACCAAATAGGGTTATCTTCTGTATTCCACCCCTACCTTGTCACAACACAACTGATTGGCTCAAATGCATTAAGGGAAAAAAAATCCACAAATTAACTTAAGGCACACCTGTTATTTGAAATGCATTCCAAGTGACTACCTCAAAGATGGTTGAGAAAATGCCAAGAGTGTGCAAAGCTGTCAAGGCAAAGGGTGGCTACTTTGAAGAATCTGAAATAAATCTATTTGTCTAACACTTTTTGGGTTGCTACATGATTCCATAGTTTTGATGTCTTCACTATTATTCTACAATTTAAATCAATCTGTAAAAAATGAAATAAAAAACCTTGAATGAGTAGGTGTGTCAACTTGACTGGTACTGTGTATATATAGTGCATTCGGGAAGTATTCAGACCCCTTGACTTTTCCCAAATGTTGTTACGTTACAGCCTTATTCTAAAATTGATTAAATAGATTGAGGGGGAAAAAAACTACACACAATAGCCCATAATGACAAAGCAAAAACAGTTTTTTAAATTTGTGTAGTTGGATGGGAGCATCGCTGCACAGCTATTTTCAGGTCTCTCCAGAGATGTTCGATCATCCGGGCTCTGGCTGGGCCACTCAAGGACATTCAGAGACTTGTCCCGAAGCCACTCCTGCGTTGTCTTGGCTGTGTGCTTAGGGTCGTGTCCTGTTGGAAGGTGAACCTTCACCCCAGTCTGAGGTGCTGAGCACTCTGGAGTATTTTTTCATCAAGGATCTCTGTACATACTCCGTTCATTTTTTCCCTAGATGCTGACTTGTCTCCCAGCCTGTCAGAGTTACCATCGGGTCCTTCGTCACCTCCCTGACCAAGGCCCTTCTCCCCCGATTGCTCAGTTTTGGCCGGGTGGACAGCTCTTGGAAGAGTCTTAGTGGTTCCAAACTTCTTTTATTTAAGAATGATGGAGGTCACTGTTCTTCAGGACCTTCAATGCTGCAGACATTTTTTTGGTACCCTTCCCCAGATCTGTTACTTGGCCCAATACTGTCTCGGAGCTCTACAGACAATTCCTTCAACCTCATGGCTGGTTTTGCTTTGACATTCACTGACAACTGTGGGACCTTATATAGACAGGTGTGTGCCTTTCCAAATGATGTCCAATCAATTGAATTTACCAAAGGTGGACTAAAATCAAGTTGTAGAAACATCAAGGATGAACAATGGATAGAGGATGCACCCGATTTCAATTTCAAGTCTCATAGCAAAGAGTCTGAATACTTATTTAAAGGAGAAAGGGGATACCTCGTCAGCTGTACAACAATGCAGTAAACTAAAATGTGTCTTCCGCAAGAGAACTGTTGGTTAACGGCCTTGCTCAGGAGCAGGACGACAGATTTTTACCTTGTCAGCTCAGGGATTCTATAAATAAGGTATTTCTGTTTATTTGTAATAAATTTGCAAACATTCCAAAAACCTGTTTTCGCTTTGTAATTATGGGTTATTGTGTGTAGACTGAGGAATGTATTTTATTTAATCAATTTCAGAATAAGGATGTAATGTAACAAAACGTGGAAAAAGTCAAGGGGCCCGAATACTTCCCGAAAGCACTGTATGTAATGGGATGTAAAGACATTATGAACAGTATGTGGACAGAATATGGTGGCTTGGTTGAGTGACTTAGTAAACAGAAACACTGACACACCAATAGGTGTAGTGTGACATGGCTAAAAAAAAGTTTTTTTTAACTCTACAAGGCTCATTGTTTCCTAAAGAGCTATGGAGATGAGAGCGACAGGCATGATGCCATATTCATTTATTTTTATGTTGTACTAATTTAGTACAAGCACAGATGACTAGAATGGTATGCTCCACTATGAAAAAATGAAATGTGTAGACCTACTAGCACACGGTTAACGAGACATCAATGACAACACGTGACAGACGTTTAATTGTTTCCTCAATGTCAGATACATCAGCATGTGGCAGTGTCACTATCAGCATGTGGCAATGTCACTATCGCCTCGCCCACTATTTTAAGTGGTCTATCGATTTTCTAGGCCATCGTTGTGCGTATCTCTTGCTGCTAACAAACCGCAGGGCCCATTGCCTGATGGTTGAAATGTACTGGAAATAATTACCCTTGCAATAAACAATAACATGTGGAAATTTAACCGATATAGTCCACTGAACTTGATTATTGCCAACTGTCCCATGCAGCCAATTCAAGCGGCTACAGATAAGGAGTCCTGATTATTTAAGTCACTTCTAGGAGAGGCTTAAAGTGTACAGCTGAAACAGTGTATTTTAATCAAAACATTTCCATTCAAGCTCAATATACCTAATGACACACATTTAAGGTTTGTTTGAAATTGGTTCAGGCCAACAGCATTATTGTAATATTTTGTATGCTGTTTAAAAACAAATTGAGCAAATTCGTAGCCTATTTCACTGTCTGGGAAACAATATAGCCGGTTTACATTGCCGTTTGGAAAATACAGGAAACGTTCGCTCTGATGTGCTCTGAAGTCTGAATATGTTCGTGCCATAAGTGGCTGGGTTACTATCCAATCCTGTTATGTAAAGTAGCTGGAGATTATCTCCCAATGATAGAGTTTTACCGGGATGTAGTCAGGAAACGTAACACTAGCCGCATGGCAGCAGAAACAAAGAATGTAACAATTTAGCGAAGGAGTGGCAGCGGGAAATTATAGAACACTGATAGTAGCAGGGGTTTCACAAATTACAACATTTTGAGATTAGCATCACTGAAGGCTAATCAAATAATTATACTGACCTGTTGCGTTCTTTCCGCCGGATTCATCATCACAGCTTGACGAAAACTGTTATCCACATAAGACGCCATTGTTTTGAAGACGCGTTAAAAACAATTAAATTGCTTATCTTGTTGACAATTCTCTAATGTTCGCGGTCTGTGTATGCACAGACCAAGCCACAATCTCTGTTCCCACTTTGTTATCCACTAAGAGAACTCCAGTGTGCTAAAAATGGATAATTAGTCCCCCCGGCCAGGCCACAATGTGAGCCTCGGGGTTTATTCTGTCCCCAAACCGACACCAGAAGGCTGCCACCGGTCCAAACAAACTTCCTAACAAGGCGCGGCTCGAAGAATCCAGAATCCAACTCACAGTAGATCTGTTGCTGTACAATTTGTATTATGGTAAAACGGTTCCTTTATCTAAACCGACACTAAAAACCAATCCATTGATCTTCAGCATTTTTGCGTTTGCCACAATTTCATGTTACCGCCTTCAAAGAAAAAAGTAGAACTCTATCCTGACAGTAACCGGTTGTCCATTTTTTTTTATATAAACCTATACATGTAGAAAGGCAACCTTTAAAAAATCATTATGATAGGTTTAAAAGTGACGATGAGGCCACAGCTTTCTGCTGTATGCCGCCATGGTGACTGACACAAGGGAAAGCTCATGGGCGAGTCCATTTACAAAAATAGAGCCGGGGGACAATGCATTGTGGCCTACAAAGCTATCCTTTGTCGCCATCCAATGACAGAACCTGGAATAAAACACACAGATAGGCTACCGAAGGGGCAAATACTTATTATGCACATTTGGGAACAATGAATTGTTATGGACCTTAACGATGTGAATATATCCGATTTTTTTGTCCTTTTTATTGACAACATGAAACTCTATTTGACTGGAATTTCATTCTGCTTTGATATATGGAGGAAAATATCAAGTGTAGAAGTAGGAAATGTGGAAAAAGTTATATTCAATTCCATTTAATTATATTATATTTCCTTATTCTAACCACGTGTTATATTTGTATGCTTCAGTGCTGTTCAAGCTCTTCTATTCAAGAAAAATCTGTGGCCAATTGTACATTTACATTTTGTAAAATTGGAGAAGTTCAAAACAACAGGGAAATCTCCGTTTTCCAACTTCAGTGTGTTTAATGTCTCGTTCATGTGCATATCGGAACTAGGAAACTCGGAAATGTACGAATTGCCAACTGGTTGAACGCAACAGGTGTATAACTACAATACATGAGGCTGCTGAGGTTTGGGAGGCTCATAATAATGTCCGGAACGGAGCTAATGGAATGGCATCAAACACCTGGAAACCGTGTGTGATGTATTTGATACCATTGCACTCATTCCGCCCTAGCCATTACCACGACTCTGTCCTCCTCAAAACCTGTGCCACCAACCTCCTGTGAACTACAACCAGTTAGCAAGTCGTACATTTCCGAGTTTCCTATATCTTACTAGCACAAGCACAAAAAAAGAAGACTGGTAAAAATACTTTTGAACCATCATCCAACTCGGAATTCCAAGTTTCGACTTTTTGACCTAAAGATCACTGATGTTATGATTTTGTTTTTTTACAAGTTCCCAGATGTACAGGGTCTTATTTCACTGATTCCGAAGCCTGATAAAGACCCTTCTCTCATTGACAATTGGAGACCAATTACTTTATTAAATATTGATTACAAATTGATTGCTCTGGTTTATGTCAAAATATTTTTTTTTTTAAAGAATAGATACCATTATAAATTAGACTCAAACAGGATTTAGGAAAGGCCGTCATATATACTCCGATATTCGTTTAGTCTTGGACCTTTTAGATTATTCAGATGAAATGGACTCAAATGCTGTTGTTTTATTTTTGGACTTCTGTAAAACCTTTGACACAATTGAACATTAATTTCTCTATCGGTCTCTTAAACTTTTTGGTTTCGGTGAAAATGTTATCAAAGTCATTTGCATGTTTTACAAAGATATAAATAGTTATGTGATACTAAACCGTAATACATACAAAGATTCAGTATCAACAGAAGTGCACGACAGGGATGCCCATTTTCGCCCTTTTTATTCATTTTGGTAGTGGAACTTCTATCTCTAGATATTATGAATAATGCAAATCTGCATGGTTTATCCATTTTTAACAGAGAAATCAAAATTCCCCAACTTGCAGACGATACTACTCTTTTTTTTAAAAGATAAAGACCAGGTTTCCCATGTCCTTAATGCTGTCACTGCATTCTCTATTGCATCTGGATTAAAACGAAATGTTTCTAAATGTGAAATCTTATGTTTATGACTCAGATGATAAAGAAATATAAAATATTCCTGTAAAGGACTGTGTTAAATATTTAGGAATACATCTATCAAAAAACCACTTAGTCAGACAACATATGAATTTCTCTCCTAAAATTAAGAAAACCAAGAATATATTTAATAATTGTCTACAAAGGGATCTTTCAATAATTGGGAGAGTGCTTCTGTCCAAGGCAGAGGGACTGTCTCGCTTTGTGTACCCCTCATTATCTTTATTTGTAAATCTCTCTACCTGTAAAGAGATCAACAAGACATTTCTTGACTTCATCTGGAAAAGTAAGTCTCACAAATTAAAAAGTCAGTCCTCTCAAATAAAAAAACTGAAGGTGGTCTGCAAGTGTTGGATTTTGTTGACATAAATAACCCTTTCAAGATCAATTGATTGAAAAGATGTTTGGTCAATACATCATTAATTTGGTATTTCATTCCAAACAATGTATTTAATAAATTGGGAGGTCTTAAATTTTTACTGAAATGTAATTATATTTCTGAAAGATTACCCGCTAAAGTTACTAGGTTTCACCAACAAGCTTTAATGTCCCGGAAAAGATGTTTCCTGCACAATTTTTCCCAACATAAAACTATTTTGTGGAATAATTCAGACATAACTGTAAGGAATGAGTCATTGTTCTACCCTAGCTGGCATGAGAGGAATATTTACTTTGTTCGTGTTTTTGACAACAGGAGTAATATTCTTTCATCTGACCAATTTATGACATTGAATGAGTTTCCAATACCTTTTCAGTTTATTTATGTGATCAAAGCTATTCCCAGTGGTCTAACTACAATAATGAAAACTCATTTTAGCTTTGGTGATGATCACAGAGCTTATCCAGAACTCAGAACTCAGGCATGGGTGTCACACCCTGATCTGTTTCACCTGTCTTTGTGATTGTCAACACCCCCTCAAGATGTCACCCATCTTCCCCATTATTCCCAGTGTATTTATTCCTGTGTTCTCTGTTTATCTGTTGCCAGTTCTTCTTGTCTTGTCAAGCTTACCAGCGTGTTTTTCCGAGCTCCTTTTTTTTCTAGTCTTGGTTTTTCTAGTCCTCCCTGTTCTGACCTCTTGCCCGCCTTGAAACTAAGCCCGCCTGCCTCATCATTCAGCCTGCCCTGAACTCGAGCCTGCCTGCCGCCCAGTATCATTTGGAACTCTGAACTGGTTTATGAACTTTTGCCTGTCATCGACCTGCCTCTTGCCTGCCCCTTATTGTTCAATAAATATCAGCGACTCGAACCATCTGCCTAATGTTGTCAGGCGGTGGGTGTAGCTGGTGCATGAAGTCAGGCGCAGGAGAGCAGAGATGAGTGAATAATGCTCTTTACTTAATAAATAGCACAAAGTAAACATACCAATGTGCGAACACCGGGGCCTCACTGCGGTGACGGTCTGCGCTGGATTTCTGGCGCAGCACGGCTCGCTGAAGGTGAACATGAGCGGCGTCCCATGTCTCCTCCGCGTGCCTGAACCAGTCGTCCACCTCAGGAGCCTCGATCTGGCTCTGATGCCGAGGCGCCAGAACCGGCTAGTACTCCAGTACGCACTGGAAGGGGGAGAGGTTAGTAAAGGAGTGGCAGAGAGAGTTCTGGGCTATCTCTGCCCAGGGCACGAACGCCACCCACTCCAAACCTACCCACATCCTGGTTCACTCTCTCCACCTGCCCGTTACTCTCGGGGTGAAAATCCGAGGTAAGGCTGACCGAGACCCCCAGACGTTCCATGAACGCCCTCCAGACCCTGGACGTGAACTGGGGACCCCGATCAGACACTATATCGTCAGGCACCCCGTAGTGCTGGAAGATGTGTGTAAACAAGGCCTCTGCAGTCTGTAGGGCCGTAGGGAGACCAGGCAAAGGGAGGAGACGTCAGGACTTAGAAAAACTATCCACAACGACCAGGATCGTGGTGTTCCCCTGTGAGGGAGGAAGATCGGTCAGGAAATCCACCGATAGGTGCGACCACGGCCGTTGTGGAACGGGTAAGGGTTGTAACTTACCTCTGGACAGGTGCCTAGGAGCCTTGCACTGGGCGCACACCGAGCAGGAGGAAACATAAACCCTCACGTCCTTAGCCAAAGTGGGCCACCAGTACTTCCCACTAAGACAGCGCACCGTCCGACCGATACCAGGATGACCAGAGGAGGGTGACGTGTGGGCCCAATAGATCAGCTGGTCACAGACAGCAGACGGAACGTACAGACGCCCAGCTGGACACTGGAGGGGAGCGGGCTCTGTACGTAACGCCTGCTCAATGTCCGCGTCCAGCTCCCACACGACCGGCGCTACCAGGCAGGAGCCCGGGAGTATGGGAGTATGATCCATGAGCCGCTCCTCTGTGTCATACAGCCGGGACAGTGCATGACAGTGCAGACCTGGTCTGTAGGACAGGGTAAACACAAAGCGGGTAAAAAACATGGCCCACCTTGCCTGACGAGGATTCAGTCTCCTCACTGCCCGGATGTACTCCAGGTTGCGGTGGTCAGTCCAGATGAGAAAAGGGTCTTTAGCCCCCTCAAGCCAATGTCTCCACGCCTTCAAGGCTTTCACCACAGCCAACAACTCCCAGTCCCCCAAGTCATAGTTCCTCTCCGCCGGGCTGAGTTTCTTCGAGAAGAAAGCACAAGGGTGGAGCTTCAGAGAGCACGGCTCCTATCCCAGCCTCGGACGCGTCCACCTCCACTATGAACGCCAAAGAAGGATCCAGATGGGCCAGCATGGGAGCCGAGGTAAACAGAGCCCTTAGGTGACCAAAAGCCCTGTCCGCCTCAGCCGACCACTGCAAACGTACAGGACCCCCCTTCAGCAGTGAGGTAATGGGAGCCACCACCTGCCCAAAACCCCGGATAAACCTCCGGTAGTAACTGGCAAACCCTAGAAACCGCTGCACCTCCTTTACCGTGGTGGGAGTCGGCCAATTACGCACGGCTGAAATGCGGTCACTCTCCATCTCCACCCCTGAGGTGGAAATGCGGTACCCTGCTTATTGGTATTTTGTGATTTCAATGACATGTAGATGGGTCAGGACAAGGAACTGTGGGGGTGAGTGGATAACAGATACTTGGCACAGCCCTTTCATTGGCAAATGCCCTCTAAAGGGTACTACTTTAGATTAGGGCTCTGTGTTGTTCACTATGTATGAATGGTTCTCACATTTCACTATGTTGATTCTAACAAGGTCCAGATGGAATTGGAGACTACAGTGCAAGATTGATCGACTTTCCCCGCTAGATTGGGGTTGGCCCTTTGTCACCTATGGGTACAAGCGATTTGAATGACCTGTGCCGGCCTACTCCCTGCACCCCACCCCCCAACCCCATGCCCAAACAGTGCTACATTGGAGGGGTGGGATGGGCCATGCAATATCACCAGCAGCTGAACAGTAGGACTCCGCTCAGAAATATGCAAATTAAGGTGGAGCCCAAATGAAGCCTGTGAGCTGGATGTTAATTAGATTATTAATAAAGGAGGCAGTTAGGCGACCTTGATGAACATTTAGTAGATTAGCCGCATCATATATTTTATTGTGGTATGACATAAAGCGAATGCAACATATGCTAATGTAAGCTTGTCTTATCTAGACCTATATCAGTATTGTGTTGAAAAGTCATTCAGCATGTTTAAATGGTTCAAGAGGTTCCCCACCTCTTTAAGGAATACCTAGGATAGGATAAAGTAATCCTTCTAACCCCCCCCCCCCCCCCCCCCCTTAAAAGATTTAGATGCACTATTGTAAAGTGGTTGTTCCACTGGATATCATAAGGTGAATGCACCAATTTGTAAGTCGCTCTGGATAAGAGCGTCTGCTAAATGACTTAAATGTAATGTAAATGTAAATATTGATTTGACCTGCCACAATGGTAAGAATGTTGTCATAAAACAATACTATAATAATGATGTCATAATGCTCACCTGTCACAATAGTCAAAATGTTGTCATAAGGCAAAACTGTAATCATATGATTCTCAACAAATTATGTCACAATTGTCCATGTCACAATGCTCAGAGTGTTGTAAGAAGACAATACTCTAATCACGATTCCCAAAGTTGTCATGGCTCATGACCCTATTCTTACACATACTTTCATTCTGATGACAGCATTACATGGGTATTAAGACAAAGCCACTTCAATTGTGACATTTTTATTCAGCCATCCATTTAACTGTTATAACATAGAAGTTTTGAAGTGACTCAGACCATGTTGTTCCTGTAGAGAGCTGAATTCCGCTCCGGCCTTGAGGACAGAGTCACCAACAGATATCAAAACCCATGGTAGGCCCCACATGTGGTAACCCATACTTTATTGAATGTATTTTATTTTCAGTCAGTCAGAATCATTTTACCTGCGCTGTGTGCACATTTCCAATGGGAAAGTGATAGCACCAAAGCAGGCATGTTGAGTGAATGTAGGTGCATTGTTCTCCAACCATTATTCACCACTTCCACTTTTGCAGGCATTCACCGCCCCACTTTCTAGATAAGCAATCTGTCGAGGTCCGCAGCAAATTCGTTTGGGCGCACAACAAGTATGACAATTACAGCCAAGACAACAACAAATATGTTCTTCTCAACAGTAAGTCATTAACTCTAGGAATGTGAAATGTCCTCCCTTACCAAAGAATGTAGGACACATTTCATAGCCGGATATATGCTATACAGTGCATTCGGAAAGTATTCAGACCCCTTGACTTCTTCCACATTTTGTTACTTTACAGCCTTATTCTAAAATGTATTAAATAGTTTTTTCCCCCTTATCAATCTACACACAATACTCAATAATGACAAAGCAAAAACAGTTTTTTTAAAACATTTTTGCAAATGTATATATATATATATATATATATATATAAAAAATAAAAATAAAACACAGTTACATAAGTATTCAGACCCTTTACTCGGTACTTTGTTGAAGCACATTTGGCAGCGATTAAAGCCTCGAGTCTTCTTGGGTATCAAATCAAATCAAATTGAATTTGTCACATGCGCCAAATACAACAGGTGTTATTAAAGTTATTAAAGTGACTGCATAGATAATAACAGAGAGTAGCAGCAGCATAAAAGAGGGGGGGAGGGGCAATGCAAATAGTCTGGGAAGCCATTTGATTAGATGTTCAGGAGTCTTATGGCTTGGGGGTAGAAGCTGTTTAGAAGCCACTTGGACCTAGACTTGGCGCTCCGGTACCGCATGCCGTGCGGTAGCAGAGAGAACAGTCTATGACTAGGGTAAATGGAGTCTTTGACAATTTTAAGGCCTTCCTCTGACACTGCCTGGTACAGAGGTCCTGGATGGCAGGAAGCTTGGCCCCAGTGACGTACTGGGCCGTACGCACTACCCTCTGTAGTGCCTTGCGGTCAGAGGCCGAGCAGTTGCCATACCAGGCAGTGATGCAACCAGTCAGGATGCTCTCGATGGTGCAGCTGTAGAATCTTTTTTGAGGATGTGGTGGATGTGTTGTTACCTACCCTTACCACCTGGGGGTCGGCCCGTCAGGAAGTCCAGGATCAAGTTGCAGAGGGAGGTGTTTAGTCACAGGGTCCTTAGCTTAGTGATGAGCTTTGAGGGCACTATGGTGTTGAACGCTGAGCTGTAGTCAATGAATAACATTCTTACATAGGTGTTCCTTTTGTCCAGGTGGGAAAGGGCAGTGTGGAGTGCAATAGAGATTGCATCATCTGTGGATCTGGTGGGGCGGGATGCAAATTGGAGTGGTCTAGGGTTTCTGGGATAATGGTGTTGATATGAGCCATGACCAGCCTTTCAAAGCACTTCATGGCTACAGACGTGAGTGTTACGGGTTGGTAATCATTTAGGCAGGTTACCTTAGTGTTCTTGGGCACAGGGACTATGGTGGTCTGCTTGAAACATGTTGGTATTTGTCACGCTTGTCGTCGGTTAAAGAGGACCAAAACGCAGCAGGTATGTGAATGCTCATCTCGACGTTTTAATGAATACAAAATGAACACCAAAATAACAAACAGAAATAACGATCGACTGACAGTCTGCAAGGCACAAGGCTAACACAGAACAATCACCCACAAATAACAAACACAAACACACCCTAATATATGGGACTCTCAATCAAAGGCAGATAGACAACACCTGCCTTCAACTGAGAGTCCCAACCCCAATTAACCAAACATAGAAACAGACATACTAGACTAAACATAGAATACCTGAAAACCAAACAGTGCCCAAAAACCCCGGAATACTTAAACCAAATGCCCCTTCAACAAAACACACCACCCCGAACCACATAAAACGAATACCCTCTGCCACGTCCTGACCAAACTACAATACCAATTAACCTTATACTGGCCAGGACGTGACAGTATTACAGACTCAGACAGGGAGAGGTTGAAAATGTCAGTGAAGACACTTGCCAGTTGGTCAGAGCATGCTCAAAGTACACGTCCTAGTAATCCGTCTGGCCCTGTGGCCTTGTGAATGTTGACCTGTTTAAAGGTCTTACTCACATTGGCTGCGGAGAGCGTGATCACACAATCGTCCGGAACAGCTGATGCTCCCATGCATGTTTCAGTATTACTTGCCTCGAAGCCAGCACAGAAGTAATTTAGCTAGTCTGGTAGGCTATTGTCACTGGCCAGCTCTCGGCTGTGCTTTCCTTTGTAGTCTGTAATAGTTTGCAAGCCCTGCCACATCCGATGAGCATCGGAGCCGGCGTAGTAGGATTCGATCTTAGTCCTGTATTGATGCTTTGTCTGTTTGATGGTTCGTTGGAGGACATAGCGGGATTTCTTATAAAAATCCGGGTTGGAGTCCCGCTCCTTGAAAGGGGCAGCTCTACCTTTTAGCTCACTGCGGATCTTGCCTGTAATCCATTGCTTCTGGTTGGGGTATGTATGTACAGTCACTGTGGGGACGACGTCATCGATGCACTAATTGATGAAGCCAGTGACTGATGTGGTCTACTCAATGCCATCGGAAGAATCCCGGAACTTATTCCAGTCTGAGCTAGCAAATCAGTCCTGTAGCTTAGCATCTGCTTCATCTGACCACTTTTTTATTGCCCGTGTCATTGGTGCTTCATGCTTAAATTTTTGCTTGTAAGCAGGATCAGGAGTAGGGTATTATGGTCAAATTTGCCAAATGGAGGGCGAGGGAGAGCTTTGTATGCATCTCTGTGTGTGGAGTAAAGGTGGTCTAGTGTTTTTTTCCCTCTGGTTGCACATTTAACATGCTGGTAGAAATGAAGTAAAAAGGATGTAAGTTTCCCTGCATTAAAGTCCCCGGCCACTAGGAGCGCCGCCTCTGGATGAGCGTTTTCCTTTTTTCCTGCTTATGGCCGTATACAGTTCATTGAGTGCAGTCTTAGTGCCAGCATCGGTTTGTGGTGGTAAATAGACAGCTACGAAGAATATAGATGAAAACTCTCTTGGTAGATAGTGTGATCTAAAGCTTATCATGAGATTCTCTACCTCAAGCAAACAAAATCTCTAGACTTCCTTAGATATTGTGCACCAGCAGTTGTTTACAAACATACATAGACCGCCACCCTTTGTCTTACCAGGCTGCTGTTCTATCCTGCCGATACAGTGTATAACCCGCCAGCTGTATGTTATTCATGTCGTCGTTCAGCCACACCTTGGTAAAACTTAACATATCACAGTTTTGAATGTCCTGTTGGTAGGATATACGTGCTTTCAGTTTGTCCACTTTATTATCCAGCGATTGTACTTTGGTGTCACAACTTTTGCCGAAGTCGGTTCCTCTCCTTGTTTGGGTGGCATTCGGCGGTCGACGTCACCGGTCTTCTAGCCATCGCTGATCCACCTTTCATTTTCCATTTGTTTTGTCTTATTTTCCCACACACCTGGTTTACATTTCCCTCATTACTTGTCGTGTATTTAACCCTCTGTCCCCCCATGTCTGTATGTGTAATTGTTAATTGTCAAGCTGGCACTCTTCCGGCTGGTTTGCGCAGGTTATATTTTACACCCGTGCTTTTTGACAGCCTGTACTTTGTACTTTGTTTATTTTTGCACTTAGTGCTGCCTCACTTGTTCTGAGGGCATTTGTTTTGTGACGCGGTTGCATTCTATTCATATATTGCCTCAGTAAAGTGCCTTGTCCACTCATCTCTGCTCTCCTGCACCTGACATCCAATGCACCAGCTACACCCACACCTTGACAGAAATACACACCCACAAGATGGAGTCAGCAGGAGCAGGTGCCCCTTGTATAGGGGTCGAGGACCGCGTCCAGGAGCACACGGCAATTATTCACCGCCTCGGCGCCGCAATGGACCACGTCGTCCAGACGATGGACCATTGGGAGAGACAGAGAGTCCCTCCAGGGCCCTCCCCAGCAAAACCGGGGTCTCCACTGCTCACCCCCTCCACACCCGGGTCCAGTGGGATTCGTCTCGCATTTCCCAGGGAATACGACGGGATGGCTGCACGCTGCCAGGGTTTCCTGTTACAGATGGACCTTTACCTGACAACTGTCCAGCTGGCTCCTTCGGGCCGTGAGAAGGTGTCTGCCCTCATCTCATCCCTCTTGGGGAAAGCCCTGGAGTAGGCCAACGCCATGTGGGGAGAAGAAGATACGACGTTGGACCATTTCGAGGATTTCACCTTAAATAATTATGAATAGATCAACCATTGAGCACAAAAACAACACTTGTTACAGAATATTTTACATAGATGTTATTTCTATCAGACAAACCATGCCTGACAACATGATCCAATAAGACAGAAAAATAGAAGAACATTTAAAGGCTGTGTCTTCGACCACCCGCCCGAGGGAAGAGCGGCAGGTGAACGTCTCTTTCATCTGAGGCAGAGGACGAGGAGCGCCCAGGAGTTCGCTTTGGACTTTCGGACCCTGGCCGCCAGCGCGGGATGGATCGACAGGGCCCTGATCGACCACTATCGCTGCAGTTTGCACGAGGACGTCCGTCGGGAGTTGGCCTGCAGGGACACCACCCTCACCTTCGACCAGCTGGTGGACCTGTCCATTCGGCTGGATAACCTGCTGGCCACCCGCGGACGTCCAGACGGGGGTCTGTCGGTTCCATCCCCCAGCACCACCGCTCCGATGCCCATGGAGCTGGGAGGTGCATCGCTCAGGGAGACCGGTGGAGGTTCCTTCACGTGCACCATCTGTGGCCGCAGAGGTCACACTGCCGGTCGGTGTCGGGTTGGTTCCTCTGGGGGTCGAGGCAGCAGGCAGGGCACTCTGGCATCACCCCAGGTGAGAAGGCACCATTCTCACCCAGAGCCCTCTGTTGCACACATGTTCTTGTTTGTTACTTTTCCTGAGTTTTCCCCGCATAAGGCGCTCATCGATTCAGGCGCGACTGGGAATTTTATAGACAGATCATTTGCCCATAGTTTAGGGATCCCCATCATTCCAGTGGTTATGCCCTTCCCAGTTCAAGCTTTGGACAGTCAACCATTAGGGTCAGGGTTGATTAGGGAGGCCACCGCTCCTCTGGGCATGGTGACGCAGGGGGGTTACAAGGAGAGAATCAGTCTCTTCCTCATTGACTCCTGCGTTTCCCGTGGTGCTAGGCCTACCCTGGTTAGCTTGTCATGACCCCACTGTTTCATGGCAACAGAGGGCTCTCATGGGGTGGTCCTGAGAGTGCTCGGGGAGGTGTTTAGGGGTTTCCGTTGGTGCTACTACGGTGGAAAGTCCAGACCAGGTCTCCACCATGCGCATTCCCCCCGAATATGCCGATTTGGCTCTAGCCTTCTCCAAAAAGAAGGCGACTCAATTACCACCCCATCGACGGGGGGATTGTGCGATAAATCTCCTGGTAGACGCCACACTTCCCAGGAGTCACGTGTATCCCATCACAGGCGGAGACGGTTGCTATGGAAACATATGTCTCCGAATCCCTGCGTCAGGGGAACATTCGGTCCTCCACTTCACCCGCCTCCTCGAGTTTCTTTTTTTTGTGAAGAAGGAGGGAATTCTGCACCCGTATTGAGGCCTAAATCAGATCACTGTGAGGTACAGTTACCCGCTACCTCTTATCGGCACTGCGATTGAGTCAATGCACGGGGCGCGCTGCTTCACGAAACTAGATCTCAGGAGCGCTTACAACCTGATGCGTATCCGGGAGGGAGACGAGTGGAAGATGACGTTCAGTACGACCTCAGGGCATTATGAGTACCTCGTCATGCCGTACGGGTTGATGAATGCTCCATCAGTCTTCCAAGCCTTTGTAGACAAGATTTTCAGGGACCTGCACGGGCAGGGTGTAGTGGTGTATATGGATGACATTCTGATATACTCCACTACACGCGCCGAGCATGTGTCCCTGGTAAGCAGGGTGCTGGGTCGACTGTTGGAGCATGACCTGTACGTCAAGGCTGAGAAATGCCTGTTCTTCCAACAGTCCGTCTCCTTCCTAGGGTACTGCATTTCCACCTCAGGGGTGGAGATGGAGAGTGACCGCATTTCAGCCGTGCGTAATTGGCCGACTCCCACCACGGTAAAGGAGGTGCAGCTGTTTCTAGGGTTTGCCAATTACTACCAGAGGTTTATCCGGGGTTTTGGTCAGGTAGTGGCTCCCATTACCTCACTGCTGAAGGGGGGACCGGTACGTTTGCAGTGGTCGGCTGAGGCGGACAGGGCATTTGGTCACCTGAGGGCTCTGTTTACCTCGGCTCCCGTGCTGGCCCATCCGGATCCCTCTTTGGCGTTCATTGCGGAGGCGGGTGTGTCCGCTGCTGGAATAGGAGCTGTGCTCTCTCAGCGCTCGGGTATGCCACCGAAGCTCCGCCCCTGTGCCTTCTTCTCGAGGAAGCTCAGCCCGGCGAAGCGAAACTATGACATGGGGGACCGGGAGCTGTTGGCTGTTGTCAAGGCCTTGAAGCCGTGGAGGCATTGGCTTGAGGGGGCTAAACACCCTTTTCTCATCTGGACTGACCACCGTAATCTGGAGTACATCTGGGCGGCGAGGAGACTGAACCCTTGCCAGGCAAGGTGGGCCATGTTTTCACCCGTTTTGTTTTCACTCTTTCTTACAGACCAGGTTCCCAGAACGTGAAAGCAGACGCACTGTCCCGGCTGTATGACACAGAGGAGCGGCCCAGAATGACAATGCCCCCGTGCACAAAGCGAGGTCCATACAGAAATAGTTTGACGAAATCGGTGTGAAAGAACTTGACTGGCCTGCACAGAGCCCTGACATCAACCCCATTGAACACCTTTAGAATGAATTGGAACGCCGACTGCGAGCCAGGCCTAATCGCCCAACATCAGTGCTGAACTCACTAATGCTCTCGTGGCTGAATGTACGCAAGTCCCAGCAGCAATGTTCCAACATCTAGTGGAAAGCCTTACCGTAAAAATGGAGGCTGTTACAGCAGCAAAGGGGGGACCAACTCCATATTAATGCCCATGATTTTGAAAGGAGATGTTAGACGAGCAGGTGTCCACATACTTTTGGTCACTAAACTCAATTGTACACACACTCCTATTTCTGCACAGGCCTTGTTCTCAGGGCGTAACTGACCTCTCATTTGCTATATCACTTCTTAGAACTATTATGAAACTATATCCACAGCAATTGAGGAATTCGATGCAAATGCATTTAAAGTTCAAAAGGGCCATGCATGATATATCAAAGGACATGATCTGGTCTGTGAATGAACCCATTCAAACCACACATGCTTGACCATTTCTGTAAGTGGTATTTTAAGTGAACAGTATTCAATGGAGACATCATTATTTAAGGATTGTTAAGATATTTTGGACTGACAAATACCTACAACTCATAAATGCTACTTTGTTTTTCCCTTCCTAGGGAGATCTACTCGTTCAGAGAAAAGCTGCAGGTGCCTCACAAATGAGTTTCCTTTAAATCCTTTAAATTCCTTTAAAGTACAGAAGATGATTCAATCAGCTGTGTTGTCCTGAAGACTTGACCAATTATCTGATATACACCACATTATCTACCGTATATAAACGTGAATCAAACTATTTTACTCTCCATCAGTACTCAATTACATCCAACAGTCTCATGAATTATTTGCATGTTCTATTTAACTGAAATGGTTTAGGATCATTGCAAGTAAGCTACTCTACCACACCTACTACACTGGTGTATTTTACATTTAGTTATACAGCGTCATTTACAGTAAATTAGCAGTCCTTAAAATCCTCAAACAAGGATTTGATTAGAAGGATGAAAACATCCCCAAGTTTTGTCTGAAGAGTTACATTTGACATTTTAGTCATATAGCAGACACTCTTATCCAGAGTGACTTACAGTTAAGAGTTAAAGTATAATTTATGTAAACCCGCTTAAGTAAATCATTCCTATTTGGTTAAACCCATTGGCTCCACTTTAAAATCTCCAAAGTTTTGACAAACCATTTGGAGATAACCTATCTAAAAGTACTCAAATATTGATAGCTGTACATGGGAAAATAAGAGAATAAAGAAGTTAATTCACCAAGGATGACTTGGACACCAGTATTGGATACCACAGGTCTGGGATCCAGGTATTTCCTATCTTATGACATAGATTCAAACTTTTGATAACAAGTGTGAAGAAGATAATCCATCCCCTGAGCAAAAGCCATTACAATCCCCAAAGTCTAGCTCAGATAGCTGTGCTGCTAACTGAAATAGATTGGGAGAGGAGCCTTTATCGCACTAGAGAATTCCAATGTGTTGTTAGCTCAACTTCCATTTGGTGGTAATCTTGCCTCCAGTTAATGGCTGACCCTTTCTAATACCTTACAAAAAACATGATTTTATCTATTATAGTACAGCATTTTCAATCAATACATGGCCAACATATTCACATGCACACCTTTGGGACATTCAGGTAGGTTTTAGCAGTGGTTGAATTGAATGGGATTTTTATTGTTTTATTTTTTTATTTCACCTTTATTTAACCAGGTAGTTTAGTTGAGAACAAGTTCTCATTTGCAACTGCGACCTGGCCAAGATAAAGCATAGCAATTCGACACATACAACAACATAGAGTTACACATGGAATAAACAAAAACATACAGTCAATAATACAGTAGAAAAAAAAAGATAGAAAAAAGTCTATATACAGTGAGTGCAAATGAGGTAAGATAAGGGAGATAAGGCAATAAATAGGCCATGGTGTAATTACAATATAGCAATTACAATATAGCAATTAATTACAATATAGCAATTAAACACTGGAATGGTAGATGTGCAGAAGATGAATGTGCAAGTAGAGATACTGGGGTGCAAAGGAGCAAGATAAATAAAATAAATACATTAAGGGGATGAGGAAGATAGATGGTTGTTTACAGATGGGCTATGTACAGGTGCAGTGATCTGTGAGCTGCTCTGACAGCTGGTGCTTAAAGCTAGTGAGGGAGATATGAGTCTCCAGCTTCAGTGATTTTTGCAGTTCGTTCCAGTCATTGGCAGCAGAGAACTGGAAGGAAAGGCGACCAAAGGAGGAATTGGCTTTGGGGGTGACCAGTGAGATATACCTGCTAGAGCGCGTGCTACGAGTGGGGGCTGCTATGGTGACCAGTGAGCTGAGATTAATGGCGGGGCTTTACCTAGAAAATACTTATCGATGACCTGTAGCCAGTGTGTTTGGCGACGAGGATGAAGCGAGGGCCAACCAACGAGAGTGTACAGGTCACAGTGGTGGGTAGTGTATGGGGCTTTGGTGCCAAAACAGATGGCACTGTGATAGACTGCATCCAATTTGTTGAATAGAGTGTTGGAGGCTATTTTATAGATGACATCGCCAAAGTCGAGGATCGGTAGGATGGTCAGTTTTACGAGGGTATGTTTGGCAGCATGAGTGAAGGATGCTTTGTTGAACCCTGTGGCCCCCCCATAGAGACTGCCAGAGGTCCGGACAACAGGCCCTCCGATTTCACACACTGAACTCTATCAGAGAAGTAGTTGGTAAACCAGGCGAGGCAATCAATTGAGAAACCAAGGCTGTCGAGTCTGCCAATAAGAATGTGGTGATTGACAGAGTCGAAAGCCTTGGCCAGGTCGATGAATACGGCTGCACAGTAATGTCTCTTATCGATGGCGGTTATGATGTCGTTTAGGACCTAGGCAAAGGGTTCACTACTTTAGTATTGGGGACAGAACACTGGAAATAGAAAATATTTTAGTTAAACATAAACATTTTGGAAAAGCTATAGTTATTTTTTTGGGGTACAGTTTCCCCGTCTTAAAAATTCACACAGGTTCTTGTAGTTGCACATCCAACTCAGTAGATGGCAGTGGTCCATGTTTTGCAACGTTTGAATCAAGGCATCGAATTTAGAGGAAGTAAAATCTCAGAGATTGAAGCTCGCAGTCAACCGGGAGTACCGTGGAAGTAGATACCATTTAGAATTGTGTAATTTTAGAAATGTCTAACGCAACACCAGTAACCAAGCCTTCAAACAAAGAAAACCCCCGTGTCTTCCTTGATGTAGACATTGGTGGTGAAAGAGGTTAGGATAGTTTCAATAAATGCGTTTAGTCGAACAACTGGACTCGATAGGCTAATGGCTAACTAGCAGAACCGGGTAATATTAGTTTATAGAAAAAGCACATTCATTCATTCAAGCTAGCTAGTTATCATGTTCTTAAGTTGTTAACGTTACGCCACAGCCAAACTGCAGCGACCAATGTAGCCATGTTAAATAAAAAAAAAAAGCAATTTGCATGCTGTTTTAAACATTTAGATGCTTGTCTTGTTACCTAATTTTACTGTCTGAATGTACGTTAGTTAGCCTAGCAACTTTGTTACCGTTCATTCGCAATTATAAACTTACCAGTACATTGCATTTGAAGCACGTGCTGTCATGTCTTGCATGAATAGTCAACACACCAGTATCTACCCGATTATCCAGTTCAGGACTAAACGGCTAATTTGTATGAGTTAGTTACTACAACTACTTAGAAAATTGCATTTATCAAGACCAGCTATCCACACAGTCGTGACTTATTTTGTTTGTTGTCACCAGTTGGCCGAATCGTGTTCGAACTGTTTGCTGATGTTGTCCCCAAAACTGCTGAAAACTTTCGAGCACTCTGTACTGGTGAGAAGGGAACTGGCAAAACCACAGGGAAACCACTCCATTTCAAAGGATGTCCTTTCCACAGGAGTAAGTAAATATGGCTTTCCACTGTCTGTGTGGAACTCTGCCCCAAACACCCACAGTTTCAAATTCATAAGCGGTTTATAGCTATGTAACTGAAGCTTTATCTGCAGTAGCCATGTAGCTACATTTCCCCTCTCATTTTGTTCTAAATTACTACCTTGAAACCTCTTTTACCGGTGCATAGCTATTATAGATCACATCAATAATTCAGTAGTAAATCAATTTTATAGCAACAAACTTAAGAAAGTTAATGACCTCTTACATGTATTTTACGCTGTCAATCAATTTTAGTCATCAAGCAATTCATGATCCAGGGAGGTGATTTCTCCAACCAGAATGGCACTGGAGGAGAGAGCATCTATGGGGAGAAGTTTGAAGATGAGAACTTCTATTACAAGGTAAGGATTTTCATAACGGCATGGAATAACATATAGCTGGGGCGAGTATAAATACCTGGCTCTAATTATAACATATACTTAAAGTTTTTTTTAGTCTTCTCTAAATTAACATGTGGGCGTCGGTCTCCTCTCCAGCACGACAAAGAGGGCTTGCTGAGTATGGCCAATTCTGGACCCGCCACCAATGGCTCCCAGTTTTTCATCACCACTGTGCCTACTGCTCATCTAGACGGCAAACATGTGGTCTTTGGACAAGTCTTGAAGGGGATGGGGCTGGTGAAAACACTGGAGGCCATAGAGACCAACGAGGACACGCCTGTCAAAGTAAATCAGTGAAAGCAACTGCCACATTAAGTTGGAGCTTGGTGTAATGTGTGTGATGACATTGTCATCAGAGGTTGTTTTGGGGCATATTAAAACTGCAGCAAGCTGTATGTTTTGTAGCCAGCAGGTAGATTACCTGGTATTTTTCTGTAAGGTACGTGACACTTGTGAAATGCTCATCATGTATTAACAGTTCTGCTCTGATGTTTCTTTCCACATAGCCATGTGTAATTGCTGAGTGTGGTGAGCATAAAGATGGCGACGACTGGGGAGTAGCACCGAATGACGGCTCAGGGGACACCCATCCAGACTACCCAGAGGACTCCGACGTCGACTTAAAAGATGTTAGTAGGCCTACCTTTTTTTCTCTGAATGCTTCTCTTAACCTCTATGGGCTAGGTGGGACGCTAGCGTGCCACCCGTGGTGCACTCCATCAACAGCAGGTGCATTTCAAGAGCGGCAAATTTGAATCCAAATAAATGTCAAAATTCAAATTTTTCAAACATACAACTATTTTACACCCTTTGAAAGATAAACATCTCCTTAATCTAACCACGTTTTACGATTTCAAAAAGGTTTTACGGCGAAAGCATAAATTTAGAGTATGTTAGGACAGTACATTTACAAGAGTTGTGTGTAATGTTTTGTCAAGTCAAAGACAGGGTCACCAAAACCATAAAACCAGCTAAAATGATGCACTAACCTTTTACAATCTCCATCAGATGACACTCCTAGGACATTATGTTAGACAATGCATGCATTTTTAGTTCTATCAAGTTCATATTTATATCCAAAAACAGCGTTTTACTATGGCATTGATGTTGAGGAAATCGTTTCCCTCCAATAACCGGCAGTCAAGTCAGCGTCACAAATTAAATAATTAAAATTAGAAAACATTGGTAAAATATTATATTGTCATTTAAAGAATTATAGATTTACATCTCTTGAACGCAATCAACTTGCCAGATTTAAAAATAACCTTACTGGGAAATCACACTTTGCAATAATCTGAGCACTGCGCCCAGAAAAATACGCGTTGCGATACAGACTAGACGTCATGTTGGGGAGATCTAAAATCGAAAATACTATGTAAATAATCCATTACCTTTGATTCTCTTCATCAGATGTCACTTCCAGGTATCACAGGTCCATAACGAATGTAGTTTTGTTCAAAAAAGCTCATCATTTATGTCCAAAAATCTCCGTCTTGTTAGCACATGATCTAAGCCAGCCGGACTTCTCGTCATGAACGAGGGGAAAAAATATATTTACGTTCGTTCAAACATGTCAAACGTTGTATAGCATAAATCATTAGGGCCTTTTTTAACCAGAACATGAATAATATTCAAGGTGGACGAATGCATACTCTTTTATAACGTATTGGAACGAGGGTACCCAACATGAACTCGCGCGCCAGGTGTCTAATGGGACATCATCGTTCCATGGCTCTTGTTCGGTCAGATCTCCCTCCAGAAGACTCAAAACACTTTGTAAAGGCTGGTGACATCTAGTGGAAGCAATAGGAAGTGCCAAAATATTCCTCAGCCCCTGTGTTTTTCAATGGGATAGGTTTAAAGGTAATACAACACATCAGGTATCCACTTCCTGTCAGAAAATGTCTCAGGGTTTTGCCTGCCAAATGAGTTCTGTTATACTCACAGACACCATTCAAACAGTTTTAGAAACTTTAGAGTGTTTTCTATCCATATATAATAAGTATATGCATATTCTAGTTACTGGGTAGGATTAGTAACCAGATTAAATCGGGTACATTTTTTTTATCCAGACGTGCAAATGCTGCCCCCTAGCCCTAACAGGTTAACATATTCAGAGAATATTAGTAGTTCTTTCTACTAAGTATTAATAAGCAAAAAATATTGTCTTAACCCTTATTCAACCTCAATCAGCATATGTGTATTGATTTAGTCTGTCAAATTAAAAAGTGTATCATGAACTATGAATTGCTGTGATTGTGAAAATGGCATTAAAGTCTCACTTGTCTTTTTGGTTAGGTTGACAAAGTCCTGTCTGCTGCTGAAGATATTAAGAATATTGGGAACAACTTCTTCAAGAACCAAGACTGGCAGTCTGCAATCAAGAAGTACTCCAAAGCTCTCAGGTGAAACATGGTCCCGGGCTCACTCTTCTCTTGCTGTGATTTGTTTGTGTACTAGGCCTGCTTGTGAACTAGGTCTGTCTGCTTGTTCAAAAGCATGACATGCTTTTGAATGTGCGATGACCATAGAAGTTGGCCAAATGGCACAAACAGATCTGGGACCAGGCTAGCAAAGTGTGGACTAAATGGTGAAATGTGTCTCTTGCCAGGTATCTGGCACTTGGCGGAGACGAGCAGGAGATTGAGAAGGCCCAAGCGAAGCTGGAGCCCACAGCGTTGAGCTGCATTCTCAACACAGCTGCCTGTAAACTGAAGATGCAACTCTGGCAGGAAGCCATGGATAGTTGTGACGAGGTAAGTATTTAAGGCCAGCCAAAATCCTACAAGCAAGCCCTATCATGCTACCATCACTAGGCTACAGTACGATTGTTTATTAATGGCAAAGATTCAAAGGCCATTCGTGGCCAGTACTGTAAGTCTCTATGGAACTGATTGAGTGCAACTTAGGATGCATATATTTGTAGATAAACATTTAAAAGAAACACGTAAAACTTAGTGCAGTTACTATTTAGTCTGATTTTGTGTGTTTGTTTGCAGGCACTGGAGTTGAACCAGAAAAACACTAAGGCTCTGTTTAGGAGGGCCCAGGCCTGGCAAGGACTGAAGGAGTACAATAAAGCCATGGTAAAGACAAACTTATCATACCAGACATATTTCTGACTTTAAAATGTGCTCTTTCTGGACTGGAACCCATGCCACAGAACTATTTATTTGCACTAAAGGATGCCGTCAAGAGTTGGGCTAACTCGTTTTCTTAAATCAGTGAAGTTGACTTGTGTCTGTTGACTCACTGAAATATTTTCAACTTGTTCCATTAGAGTGATCTGAAGAAAGCTCAAGAAATTGCACCGGAGGATAAAGGTTTTTACTGCTTTTTTATTGTGACAATCAATCCAGGGGATCATGTCTTCACGTGTTCCTTTCAATATCCCAAAGGCTAACTATAGAATACATGGTCAATAGTGAGAGCAGTATATTTATCCAATTAAAGTTGTTTAGAAACCCCCTTTGACAGATGTGCAACATTAGATTTTTCATTTCATCATGATCGGTTGTTTTCCTTGCCTGACCAAGTGAATTTACTTTTTGCATCCTTTAACAGCAATCGGAAACGAGATGAAGAGAGTCCAGATAAAAGTGAAGGAGGAAAAGGAGAAAGAGAAGCAAATCTATTCCAAAATGTTTGCATGAAGGTATATCAGACAATAATTTGATATAGACCGATCCTTAAAGTCCACTTGCCAATAGTTATTTTGTTTAGGCAGCTAGCTACAATACAGGTCCACATTGAAAACCAGGACTGTTTAATTATATTGGCTGTTTAATGAGTGGCACAAGGGTAGCTGAAAATGAAGTATAGATACGTAACAAAATGTAAGCATTTTTATTTTTGAGGAAGTGTAAACCTGTCAGCATTTTGTCAAGAGTATTTCACATTCTGTCATGTTTACTCTGAATAACTACTGTAATATCCCTTTATTTATTTTTCTGAATGTTTAATATAAGCCATAAAGATAAAATGTGGTTGGTTAGTTGACTCTATTTCTAGAAATTTCCCTACTCCACCTGTATGCAATTAAATACTACCTGTACGTTCAATGAGAGAAATATGTAGTAAGACACCGAGGCACGGTAAATATTTTATTCACCCGCATACATTCTACCCACTAATGACATTATGTACAGTATCTCATAGATCATATGCTGTTGCTAATGGCACCTGCTACTAGCTAATGAAATAACCCTCAATTTTGGCACTGATTCGAAGAGATTTCGATCCATGTCAATGCAGCTTCTTCTGCTTATGGCATACAAATATATAACATACTTTAGTTGCATTCAGAAAACCGTACATAAACCAAAGTCACTGTTTAATGCCCGTACTTTACAATGTTGACATTCAGTTCCATATCTATGCACACAGTATAGTAGATTATAAAAGCTGTCTTGGCAGCAAGCCCTGAATGTGTTTTTGCAGACACCACACTTGAGGTTTCCACCCTCTGACCTCACTGCTACAATTGGTGCCTCGTGATACGTCTGAATGAAAAGGGAAATCACATTCCGTTGTAGGCTGGTCCTCCGCTGCCTTCGGGCACCACCCAGTTGATGTTCTGGCTGGGGTCCTTGATGTCGCACGTCTTGCAGTGGACGCAGTTCTGAGCGTTGATCTGCAACCTCATACCTTCTCCAGTTTCGAGTGGCACGTACTCATATACACCTAGTGAAAGGGGGAATGAAGGGTGTTTTGACAACTCAAACTAATACTGTAAGTCTACTCTGGTGGTGACTTATGTGATTGTTATCAAGAAACATAGGTTAATGACTGATGTGAGAAATGATAGCTATGCAGCCAGAATTACCGCAGGTGTGTGCAGTCCTCCCAGACAGTCAATGTTTGTCATTATCCATTAGATAATGAAATTACATTTCAACGGTGGTACTACTTACAATGAACAAAAATATAAACGCAACATGTAAAGTGTGTTGGTCCCATGTTTCATGACCTGAAATAAAAGATCGCAGAAATCTTCGATTTTGTTCAGTGTAAATGCATGGTACCGCACAAACAAAAATGCAACGATTTTACAGAGTTAGTTAATTTCAGGAAATCAGTCAATTAAGAACAAATTCTTAATTACAATGATGGCCTAACCCGGACGACGCTGGGCCAATTGTGCGCCACCCTATGGGACTCCCTAACATGGCCGATTGTGATACAGCCTGGAATCAAACCAGGGTATGTAGTGATGCCTCTAGCACGGAGATGCTGCGCCACTCGGGAGGCCCTAAACTATGGCTTTCACGACTGGGAATACAGATACCTTTAAAAAATAAAAAAAGTAGGACCATGGATCAGAAAACCAGTCATTTTCTGGCGAGCACCATTTGCCTCATGCTGCATGACATCTTCGCATTGAGTTGATCAGGCTGTTGATTGTGGCCTGTGGAATGTTGTCCCACTTGTCTTCAATGGCTGTGCGAAGTTGCTGGATATTGGGGGGGGGGGGGACTAGAATACGCCGTCATACTTGTTGATCCAGAGCATCCCAAACGTAATCAATGGGTGACATGTCTGGTGAGTATACAGGCCATGGAAGAACTGACATTTTCAGCTTACAGGAATTGCGTACAGATTCTTGCGACATGGGGCCATGCATTATGTTGAAACATGAGGTGATGGCGGCAGATGAATAGCACAACAATGGGCCTCAGGTTCTCATCACGATAGCGCTTATGCCTGCCCATACCATAACCCTACCACCACTGGGCACTCAGTCCACAACATTGACATAGGAAAACTGCTTGCCCACACGTCTGCCATCTGCCCCATACAGTTGAAACTGGGGTTCATCCGTGAAGAGCACACTTCTCCAGCGTGCCAGTGACCATCGAAGGTGAGCATATTCCCAATAAAGTCGGTTACGATGCCAAATTACAGTCTGGTCATGATCCTGGTGAGGACAACGACCAAGCAAATTAAGTTCCCTGAGACGATTTTTGACAGTTTGTGCAGAAATTCTTTGGTTGTGCAAACCAACAATTTCATCCTCTGTCCGGGTAGCTGGTCTCAGACCATCCTGCAGGTGGAGAAACCGGATGTGGAGGTCCTGGGCTGGCGTGGTTACACGTGGTCTGCGGTTGTGAGGCCGGTTGTACGTACTGCCAAATTCTCTAAAACGACATGGGAGGCGGCTTATGGTGGGAGAAATTACATTTTCTGGAAACATCTCTGGTAGACTTTCCTGCAGTCAGCATGCCAATTGCACGCTCCCTCAAAACTTGAGACATCTCGGTCATTGTGTTGTGTGACCATACTGCACATTTTAGAGTAGCCTTTTATTGCTCCCAGCACAAGGTGCACCTGTGTAATGATCTTGCTGTTTAATCACCTTCTTGATATGCCACACCCGTCAGGTGGATGGATTATCTTGGCAAAGGAGAAATGCTCACTAACAGGGATGTAAACAAATTTGTGCACAAAACTTGAGAGAAATAAGCTTTTTGTGCGTATGACACTTTTTGGGGATCTTTTATTTCAGATCATGAAACATGAAACACTTTACATGTTGCGTTTATATTTTTGTTCAGTGTATTTAATGGGTGGTACTAAAAAGTTTGTAATAGTTACATTCTTTATGGATGGGAAACCATGAAAGAGATGCAGAAATATAAATCCCAGGTTCTGGGTCAGTAATTTAGGCCAGACATCTGGAGAAGACTGATTTCTAACAGTGTTGTCTGCATATCAAATCAATCATACTGTATTTATTACAGCTCTGCCTCTGTAGCAGCATTGGGTTTGATATTCATTTCACAGAGAATAAACCAGAGAATAAACCTGGCTGTGCCGAACAATATCAATGTTGAGTCATATTGGTTGTGCAGGCAATGACAGCACTTGGAAGCAGCAATGGTGTGCACTCTGCTTGGGTTTACTTTATTGATAGAGGGTCAGGTCTTTCAGTGGACAGTCATAACAGAGAGGAAGAGGCGATGCGAGAGGTTTTAAATCTGCCCAGAAAAATAAGCCCACCAAGTAGGGTTGAACATTTTGGGGAATATTCAAAAAGGCAAGATCTTGAGAATCAGCTGTACATGTGATGGAAGAATGCACTGTGCATGCAAAGGTTGCGATTCCATTGAATTGGGGATAGTTTAACCAAAATATGCCACCATACTAAGAATTGCCATGTGTATCCCACAAAAAATGCTAACTTACTTGATGAATTTAAGCTAAATCCCCGGGCTTAATTTGCCATGGAATATTTAGGAAATTTCCCAGAAAGTTTGACCCTTTGCAACCCTACCACCAAGTGAGGCATTTTTGTATGGAGGTCAATGAGTGACGAATTTGGTTAACAAATATATTGCTAATGTGCTACGTGAGGTTTATTTGATCTAATATAAGTTTCGTAATGGTTTGGTTATAATGAATGCACTGATAAGTGGACACACGTGGCATTTCGGCAACTTTGGAAAATGAAAATACTACTTTATATCAGAGTTTTGCCTGTTGTAAAAGAGATAGAGGACTCATCATGGATATAAACCTTTTTAGCATGAGGGCTTCCACCATTTTAAAGTAGTCAACTGGGTGAGGATTCCTATGAGCTGGGAGCAATCAGCCAATGAAGAAGAAAATTGACTACTATGCTGCCACAGACACTATAATGCAGGGCTGCCCAAACCTCTTCCTGGAGATCTACCATCCTGTGGGTTCAGTCCAACCCTTTTTTAACACACCTGATTCTACTAATTTGCTGCTCAACAAGACCTTAACTAGCTGAATCAGATACGCTAAATTAGGGTTGGACTGAAAACCTACAGGACAGTAGATCTCCAGGAAGAGGATTGGGCAGCCCTGCATAATGGCACAGATCCAAAGATGTGTCCTCCATCACTATGGCCCATTGTTCACACTCGTTCTAGCACTCTCATTGGCTAGAATGGTCCCACCTGATCTTGTCTCCTCCCGCCTGCCTTCCATGTTTGAGGACATGTATTACCATTGTTAGAGCGGTCACGTCTATCTTGTCAATATAATTATCAATGTTTGGTAATAACCAATTATACCCCTGGCCTAGCCCCATACCTCCCACTTGGAGTTATTGGTCATGTTCCAGGTCGTCCTCATTGCAGTCATGCTGCACAGATTATCATACACTACAAAAGTATGTGGACACCTGCTTATCAAACATCTCATTCCAAAATCATGGGCATTAATATGGAGCGATTAGACCTGGCTTCTCCAAACTGTTGCTACAAATTGGGCCTAGCCCAAACCATAAACAGCCCCAGGCCATTATTCCTCCTCCACCAAACTTTACAGTTGGCACTATGTATTAGGGCAGGTAGCATTCTCCTGGCATCTACCAAACCCAGATTCGTCCGTCAGACTGCCAGATGGTGAAGCGTGATTCATCACTCCAGAGAACGCGTTTCCACTGCCCCAGAGTCCAATGGCGGCAAGCTTTACACCACTCCAGCCGACACTTGGCATTGCGCATGGTGATCTTAGGCTTGCGTGCGGCTGCTCAGCCATGGAAATCAATTTTATGAACCTCCCGACGAACTCGGTAGGGAGTGTTGCAACCGCAGACAGACGATTTTTACGAGCTTCAGCACTCGGTGGTCCTGTTCAGTGAGTTTGTGTGGCCTACCACTTCACGGCTGAGCCGTTGTTGCTCCTGGACGTTTGCACTTAACAATAACAGCACTTACAGTTGACCGGGGCAGCTCTAGCAGGGCAGAAATTTGACAAACAAACTTGTTGGAAAGGTGGCATCCTACAACTGTCCCACGTTGAAAGTCACTGAGCTCTTCAGTAAGGCCATTCTACGCCAATGTTTGTCTATGTAGACTGCATGGCTGTGTGCTTGATTCTATACATCTGTCATATACACTTGTCAGCAACGGGTGTGACTGAAATAGCCAAATCCACTCATTTGTATCTCAAAACGCCTGGAGGCACCACAGTAATATTACACAGCAATCTTCAGAGATGCGAAGCACGACTGCAATAAAAGACAACCTGGCAGAGGTGGAAAAAGTACCCAATTCTCATACTTGAGTTAAAAGTATAGATTGATACCTTAATAGAAAGTTACTGAAGTAAAAGTGAAAGTCACCTACTAAAATACTACTCGGGTAAAAGTCTGAAAGTATTTGGTTTTAAATATACTTAAATATGAAAAGTACATTTAATTGCTAAAATATACTACGTATCAAAAGTAAAAGTATAAATAATTTCAAATTCCTTATATTAAGCAAAACAGACGGCACCATTTTCTTGTTTTTAAAATGCATGGCTAGCCAAGGTCACACTCCAACACTCAGACATCAGTCTGCCAGAACATAAGGCAGTAGGGATAACCACATGTTCTCTTGATAAGTGCATGAATTTTACAATTTTCCTGTTCTGCTAAGCATTCAAAATGTAAAGAGTTCTTTTGGGTGTCAGGGAAAATGTATGGAGTAAAATGTACAATATTTTCTTTATGAATGTAGTGAAGTAAAAGTTGCCAAAAATATAAATAGTAAAGTACAGATACCCCCAAAAACTTAAGTAGCTCTTTTAAGTATTTTTACACTACTGCAACCTGGAACACAACCCATAACATATTGCTCATACCTATCCAACCCTTTAAGATCTAAGTGATGTTCTTATGGTGTATTGGCGAAAGATGGATGTGTAATTGTGCATCAGTGGTACCTGCTGGACAGAAGCGCTGCTCAGGCCCATCGTAGATGGCCAGGTTGTTGGCCACGGGGACGCTGTCGTCCTTCAGGGTGAGGTGGGGGGGCTGGTCCCCCTCGTGGTTGGTGCCACTCAGAGCCACCGAGGAGAGCAGGTCGAAGCTCAGCTTGCCGTCGGGCTTGGGGTACTCGATGGCCGTGCACTCCTTAGCCGGTTTCAGCTGGGCCGAGTCCAGGCCTAGGGTAAAAGAGTTGGAAGTTATCAAACCTTACAGGCCAGACCAGATAAAATAACCTTGGTTTGTTCCCTGAGGCAATTCACTCAGCCTGAGAGCATGATTTTGCTGTTGCCTTGTCCAAAGACAACAACAACAAAAAAAGCATCCAGGAGGGCTACTTCTATTCTTACTTTTTCTCACATTTAAAGAGTTGCTATATAACCATCTGATGAACGCATCATACAAAACAACCTCAATATGTTGTACCTGCATGTTTTAGTGTCCATGGCTCCTTCCCTCTGAGTATCCAGTAGAAGACACCGGTGTAGACCATGCCCCCGTACAGCCCAAAGTAGTTGTGGAACGAGGGCCTGATGTTCCTTACTGAGTACAGCTCTTTCCAGATCCAAGACTTCTTTAAATTGTCCTCATATTCAGGTACATGAAGTCCTGGAGGACATCAGATAATAACTCATTGTAAAGCAGATGTTAGAATATCACCCACAAATTAAACTGCTCATTTACCTTGTGTAAAAATTCCATGCATGTACATACAAAAATTTAACTGGAAAGAAGCAATTAACATCAATGTTCTCCTATTGGCATTAGTGATAAGAGTCTCTTCAACAAATTACACTCTTTAATAGTGTATTGAGTGCATATTCTATTGTGTAGAAATGTGCCTTAGGTTTCACCTCAAGTAACGAGAGGTGTGTGTGTGTGTATTTAATCAAAGGAAAGGGTTTTGGTCTGGCTTAATCCTTAGAGTCCCCGTGCGTCAATCTAATTACCACATTAAAAAAATCCCCATCAAAATCCCCATCTGTTTAAACTAGATGTGTTTTTTTTGGTATGGGCTGCATCTTAATCCACTCCATCCGCTTATGTCGGCCTTCCACATCGGAGGTGGAATGTGGCTGAGCTACAGTAGTGTTTGTCAGACCAGGAGACATCCCGAAAATCGGTCTTCTCACAAAAATGTTTGTGGAGTCCAACTGGTTTGGCCTACAAAATAATATGATCACCATGGAAATATGAGACTCTCCCCCCAGCAGTTAGGTTACCTGCAGTTTCAGATGCTAGGTCCTTGGCTGTGACTTTGGGGAAGATGGCCTCTGCGGCCAGCATGCCACTCTTCATGGCCGTGTGGGTGCCTTTAATCTTTGGTACGTTCATGAAGCCCGGACTGCATCCGATAAGCATACCCCCAGGGAATGTCACTTTAGGTAGGCACTGGATGGAAGAACAGACAGGTAAAGATTACAATCTTGAATGTAATGCTCAAATGCTTTCACTGAATAGGAACCTCAGAACCAGTGGAAAACCTGACATAAGATTGATGCATTTCCCATTTTTGCTGCCAAGACACACAGTAGCCAGGTTTCCATTGAACCAGGTTTATTAAACACAAGCAATGTCGCTAAAATGTTATTATTATTATTTTTTTTTTTTATGTAATTGTTTAATCAAAAACATTTTTATCTGTTTGACAGGGATGGATTTTTCTTTTGTGAAACTTTCTTTATAATGGAAACTGATGACTGATTAATAATTTCAAGGTACGTGGGGCACATGATGTCATCACGTAACTATAAAGCTCCACTCCACATTTAATTGTAAATGCTACTGCTTGCTAAAATCAAATTTTTCAACTATAAAAAGTTTATTTGCAGGATAAGGATTGTCCTGACTTTCGAGAATGCCTGTATTGCTTCACCTTGCTTTTCTGGTTGGCTGGCAAGTTTCACCATCCAATTATTTCAGATCTGAAGGAGTGCAAGTTGGCACATGAGAATTATTAGAATATGGATGATATTAGTTCATTCTATCCATGCTGGCTTTTGGGGGCTGTACCTGAGACATATTAGGTAAGAGGGCATACAGGCTGTCCCCAATTTATTAATGCACAACATCTAAATTAATAATGGAAACACTTCAAGCAACACGAGATATTTTTTTTTTGGCGACTTCATTACATCATTAAGTCCAGCTGTTTTTATTGACACAAGACAGTCCAATGGAAATGCACCGTAGCAGGAAATTGTCACATCTACTTTCTATGCAAACTCTCTAAATAAATAAATAAATAAATAAATAAATAAATATAAATATATAAATATATATATAAATAAAAAAACTGGACAAGTTAATGGAAACAGCTATCGTCACTGAAGCATGCACAGAGCCACACATTCACACACCTTTGAGTAGTTCATAAATAATATACACATAACACACACATACCTGATAGCCTCCCTCATTGAGCGCCCTGGCTCCGTAGGCGATTCTGTTCCCTCCCTCCAGGGTCTTGGCAATGAAGGGGTGGTGCTTCCATCGCTGGAACTCTCTGAAAGGGCTGAGGTACGGGTTGGTGTAGTCAAGCCCAACCTGGGAGTGGGGTAATACACAACATTAGTTTTTGACCTCAATGTATGATCTAGATAAAAGTTTTAGCTATACACATCTCAAGTAGGGCTGTGGCGGTCATGACATTTTGACAGACGGTTATGCCGGTCTCACGGTAATTGACCGTTAATTAACATAAACACGTTTAGCATCTCCAGGCCTCAACGCAAACAAGCCACTGATGCACGCCTTTGGAACATCCACATTTAAAAAAAAAGTCTAATAAATCAATTTAATATACACCATCACAATAAATCCATGATTTATTTTAGGCAGTTCCAAAGAAACATGATAAGAAAGTGTATTTCAGAAGAACAGAATTTGAGTGTCTACTGTATGTTATCTGGATATGCGCCATGCCATAGGCTTGTTAATTTAGCAGACAAGATATGCTTAGAAGTCCCCAGCCATTATTTTATATTATAGTAAGAATAATATAATTGAACTTGGCTTAATAAAATAGAGTATGCATATAAAGTGGCTATGTTGAGCGTAACAGTTATAACTCTAAAACAGGTCCTATACGCTAGATTTAGAGTTATTTAGCAACTTTAGTTGTGAATGATACAAACCTTAGAATGTCTTAGAAATCAAAACATATATGGGCTGCATGGTGCGACTATAGGCTATTGATGATTTGAGAAAGTCGCAAAAAAGGTTGCACATGCTGTTCTCTCATCAAGTGATCATATTTTCACCCTCCAGACTATTCTCAATGTAATTTTGTCTTTACTTATATGTAAAATTTGTTTCGATTTAGAATGGCCCATTATCAAATGGACAGGAACAGGTGCAGGGGCCAAAATACATCCTTATGCACCCGAATAGCGAATGGAGGCCGCTTTTTCCACGTTAGTTTTTTAATCATGCCAGGTAACCAAGTGAAATATGTTCAGAATCATCGATAGTAACACGTTTTCACAATGAAACACATTTCATTAAACTGTTGACACCCTCTCTTTATGCGCGCTCGAGAAAGGAATGAAGGAAGGAGAGAGGAGAGATATTCCGTAGCTAAACGTAAATATGTCAGCCTATTAATTATGAAAATATATTATTACTAGGCTATTCAACATCAAATACAAATTCAATATAATTGTAGGCTAACTCTGTAAGCCGCCCTGCACAATAAATGAACCAACAGCATCTCCTAGGCCTAAGATTTATATTCTCTCCCAGACTCATGCATAGAACGTTTGGAGCGTAACATAAGATAACCAGTCCATCCAGAATGTATACTATTACAGTCCACACTCAAATGCGATTACTAGAATTTGTAAAAAAAAAAAAAAAAAAGGTATTAGGCTACACCAATTATGTGCCAAAGACATCTTAAATCTGTTTATATTTTGTATGTTTTTGCGTAACATGCGATAGGCTACTACGCTACCGTATAACAGCACAATCATTATTTTAATTCAAGGTTTTTTAGACAGCAATTACCGCTGTGAGTCTTCCTGGGTAAGTCTAAGAGCTTTGCACACCTGGATTGTACAATAATTGCACATTATTCTTTAAAAAAATTCTTCAAGCACTGTCAAGTTGGTTGTTGATTATTGATAGACAGACATTTTCAAGAATTGCCATAACATTCGTCTTGATAAGCAACTCTAGTGTATACTGTATTTGGCCTTGTATTTTAGGTTTAGGGCGGTCCCCCCCAAAATTATAATCTTGGTCAACCAAGAATGTGGGAGATCTGTCGACGTGCCCTTGAGCAGGTCGTTGACCCTGGATGCTTTGTTGTGTCGCTCTGAACGGGAGTCTGTTGGATGACTGGTGTGGTGTTGTTGAGCGGCTTCACTGCAAGTATATTGTACGTTTTTGAATATTCAATAAAAAAAAATATATATAATAATTAAGCATAAATAAAAAAATAAAGAGTTGTCTGTTCTTTCGACCAATCAATTGGTCGGAATTTTTAAACATTTTTTTTTTTTTCATATATTAGATACATCCTGTGTGTTTTAAACAAATCAACTATACGCACTGAGCTTGTCTGATGCTTTAAGCGAACTGTTTGATTAAATAATTAAAGACACACAAATGACTAGAGGGATTCCAACTGCAACTGATTTGATTGTGCCAGGCCTGGCTCAGACTTGCTGTGACGTGAAAAAAAAAGACAGCTAGTGACAGTGTGACAAGCACCCATTGTCTTGCTCTCCTCCCTGCTGCAGCAACTACCACAGATCATCAACAGTGTATCGCACCTTCCGTGTTGCTGAAGCTGCAACATAATTACAGCCATTAGACTGAAAAGTTATTTACCGAAGTCACTCAATTGTTTAGAAAAAAAAACATTCCCTATTTCCTCACTTGCTCTCTTTACATGACATGTAACATCGCATGTACATGACCAATAGGGCCTGACCTATATCTTATCATAATCACATTAATAAATAGGTTATAACACCGTAACACATGTAACTGCAATATGGATGCAGAGGATGTGACAAATAAACTCGAAACGGGGGAATGTTTACTGGTTGCTCAGGAGGTAAAGGGGAAGTCAGATGTGTGGAATAAAATGGACTAGTTGTGGAAAATACTGGAGATCAAGAAAAAGGTGCTGTTAGATTACAATATAATTTTTCTGACCGTTTGGAACAATGTAAACACTAAATAAATGATAAGCATACCAGAGAGTCTGTTGCTAAAAATTGTAAAGCCTTTATCACAGCAAAGACTAAAAACTGTTGCATTCATTCGGTTTAGGCCTATTTATTGTTTACGCTAATTATTCAATGGTCGCTTTGTTATTTTATTTTAAAACAAATGCTTGATTGCATTTCACATCATGAATGACCCGTATACTGTGTGATGACATGAACGAACACATTATTGATTGATACAGTAGCTTATATAAGTATTGAAATATAGGCCAGAGTACGTTACGGTATTAAGACTAAACAGTACGCACTCTTAGGCCTACAGCTCGATGGTGGTTATACAAGGCCGCTATACTAAGCCTACTAATGATAATGACATTACTTATAATGATCATAATAATAACAATAAGTAGCTCAATGAAAAAGGAGGGTTATTATTATAATAAATATACTGCTCAAAAAAATAAAGGGAACACTTAAACAACACATCCTAGATCTGAATGAAAGAAATAATCTTATTAAAAACTTTTTTCTTTACATAGTTGAATGTGCTGACAACAAAATCACACAAAAATAATACATGGAAATCCAATGTATCGACCCATGGAGGTCTGGATTTGGAATCACACTCAAAATTAAAGTGGAAAACCACACTACAGGCTGATCCAACTTTGATGTAATGTCCTTAAAACAAGTCAAAATGAGGCTCAGTAGTGTGTGTGGCCTCCACGTGCCTGTATGACCTCCCTACAACGCCTGGGCATGCTCCTGATGAGGTGGCAGATGGTCTCCTGAGGGATCTACTCCCAGACCTGGACTAAAGCATCCGCCAACTCCTGGACAGTCTGTGGTGCAACGTGGCGTTGGTGGATGGAGCGAGACATGATGTCCCAGATGTGCTCAATTGGATTCAGGTCTGGGGAACGGGCGGGCCAGTCCATAGCATCAATGCCTTCCTCTTGCAGGAACTGCTGACACACTCCAGCCACATGAGGTCTAGCATTGTCTTGCATTAGGAGGAACCCAGGGCCACCCGCACCAGCATATGGTGTCACAAGGGGTCTGAGGATCTCATCTCGGTACCTAATGGCAGTCAGGCTACCTCTGGCGAGCACATGGAGGGCTGTGCGGCCCCCCAAAGAAATGCCACCCCACGACTGACCCACCGCCAAACCGGTCATGCTGGAGGATGTTGCAGGCAGCAGAACATTCTCCACGGCGTCTCCAGACTCTGTCACGTCTGTCACATGTGCTCAGTGTGAACCTGCTTTCATCTGTGAAGAGCACAGGGCACCAGTGGCGAATTTGCCAATCTCGGTGTTCTCTGGCAAATGCCAAACGTCCTGCACGGTGTTGGGCTGTAAGCACAACCCCCACCTGTGGACGTCGGGACCTCATACCACCCTCATGGAGTCTGTTTCTGACCGTTTGAGCAGACACATGCACATTTGTGGCCTGCTGGAGGTCATTTTGCAGGGCTCTGGCAGTGCTCCGCCTGCTCCTCCTAGCACAAAGGCGGAGGTAGCGGTCCTGCTGCTGGGTTGTTGCCCTCCTACGGCCTCCTCCACGTCTCCTGATGTACTGGCCTGTCTCCTGGCAGCACCTCCATGCTCTGGACACTACGCTGACAGACACAGCAAACCTTCTTGCCACAGCTCGCATTGATGTGCCATCCTGGATGAGCTGCACTACCTGAGCCACTTGTGTGGGTTGTAGACTCCGTCTCATGCTACCACTAGAGTGAAAGCACCGCCAGCATTCAAAAGTGGTCTGTGGTCCCCACCTGCAGGAAGCATAGGAACTGAGAAGTGGTCTGTGGTCCCCACCTGCAGAACCAGTCCTTTATTGGGGGTGTCTTGCTAAGTGCCTATAATTTCCACCTGTTGTCTATTCCATTTGCACAACAGCATGTGAAATTTATTGTCAATCAGTGTTGCTTCCTAAGTGGACAGTTTAATTTCACAGAAGTGTGATTGACTTGGAGTTACATTGTGTTGTTTAAGTGTTCCCTTTATTTTTTTGAGTAGTGTATAATTTGGAACAGTGTAAACACTAAATAAATTATAAATAATACCAGAGAGGCTGGTCTAACAAAAAAAGTGTAAAGCCTTTATTACAGCATAGCAAAGATTAAAAACAGATGAATTTGTTAAATTGTTGCGGGAGGCTTGGTGTTCACGGAATCAGTAGGCTATTAAACAAACACTCAAAACAGGCAACAGAAGCAGGATCTGTCTAATTTATGAAGATGTATGTAGATGATTTATTTAACAGTTAGGCTATTGATTATAGATCAAATTAAGTTGGGGTTTCCTCTCCAACTTTCTTAGACAATTAAGGCAGGGCTGTTTTCTCGTCCCCATACACTGCTGCCTCCACCGCATTGTTTTCAACACCAATATGCTGGTTAACTTTGCTATTATGCACATATAAATATGGTCTAAGAAAAGGTGCCAATTTAACAGCGCACTGATGGGTTTTAGAACCACTATGCAATGTGGGAGAAAGTGCATGTTATAAAATGTATAATACCGTGTAATAATATAACCATTTACAATTTTAGTAGCACGTCTTAGACTGATGGACTGTGCCACCCCCATGGCCTCCACAATGGATCAGTCCACTCAAATAGGAGCGAATCAGACAGGTTTCTTGTACACCATGATTTCTTTGTTTAATCTCGACCAGTCGACTAAATGGGGTCAGCCCTATTTAAGTTATTGTCCTGCTGAAAGGTGAATTTGTCTCCCAGTGTCTGTAGGAAAGCAGACTGAAATGTAAGTAATTCTATCCTTGACCTGTTCTTGTCTACTAATGTTCTGTATTATATGGCATTCTGTATTATGTTTCATGTTTTCTGTGGATGCCACGAAGAGTAGCTGCTGGTTTTGCAACAGCTAATGGGGATCCTAATAAAATACCAAATACGAAACCAAGTTTTCCAATTAGGTTAGTATTGTGGAATAACTGCAATGTTGTTGATCCATCCTCAGTTTTTACAGCCATTCAATTCTGTAACTGTTTTAAAGTCACCATTGGCCTCATGGTGAAATCCCTGAGTGGTTTCCTTCATCTCCAGCAACTGAGTAGTGACTGGGTGTATTGATATACATACAAAGTGTAATTAATAACTTCACCATGCTCAAAGGGACACAACAAAATGTGGAAAAAGTCAAGGGATGCGAATACTTTATTATTTTGTATAATACCCCACCCCCCTTTTCTTTACTCCAAAAAACAACTTCTACATCCAAACAACTTACAGAAACAAACAGACTACATGTCATCATCAGACTACATATAATCTACCCAGATCTCCATCTCTAGCGCCTGAATTATTGTTTGCCACTTGGCCTTAAAATTGTATGGTCGCCCATGCTATTTCAATAATAAATCATTTGATTTTTCTATTGTGTCTCAATGATGGTGGATTGATTGACTTCCAAGCTTTTAGTATACATTTTTTCAAGATAAGTGATGAGAAGAGAATCATCCAGCCCATTGGGTATCTCATGTCTTGAAATATGCAGACAGACGGATTAAAGGTAAGTTTACATTGTAATACCTCTGACAGCCAGCTTTCTAGCTCCACCCACAACTTCCAGACTTTAACATTCCCAGAAAGCATGGGTTAAGTCATTATTAGTTTTACACTTAAGTTATGACTCTGCCGTTGTGCTGTAGAATTTGTGAATGTTTGTCTCTTGTATAATACATTCTATACATTAGGTTTATACTGGATTAAGAGTACATTTTCATTAACTGTAATTTCATTAGTTATGCTCCAACTTTCCTCCAAGTCTTAGAAAAATATATATAAACTATTGGAACTAAGAGATTTTCAGTTGGATATGCTCTCTGCAAGGTTTTGCATATCTTCCCTATTACATGAACATCCTTTGACTCAAATATGATTCCCTCAAGGTTGCTCTGATATCCAAAATATTTTAAATCAAAATGTTGTGGTATGTAAGTTGCATGTATTTTAAACTAATCTACATTGGTCAGTACAATATTTTTATTAAAATGTATTATTTCAGCTGGAAAGTTGAAAGCTTCCGAAGTGGACTAGAAAAGGCCATTCAAGATGAACGCCTTTTCACCATGAACAGCCATTATTGATCAATCTATATCTTGTTTTTTTGCATATTGTATAAAACTTGTTCTTGTATGTTTGTTTGTTTGTAAGTGTCAATTTTTAATAACCCCTGTTTGATCAAGTCTGGTAAGACTTTTGCCATTCTATTGATTTTAAGCTTTGTTATTATTTGTCACAATTTATTAAACTTAGGGGTATATAAATCAGCAGGTGACTACAGATTTTCCTGGTTTTAATATAACTGAAATAACTATTTGATACATGGAACTAGGAAGCACTGAATTGAATGATGTGTGTTGTCATTTGTGTTAATGGGGGGGCTACTTGATCCCAAAATGTTGAATAGAATTACATGGGAAAGCCATCCATTCCTGGTGCTTTTCTCCGTGTGAATGTTTAACAGTATCTAATATTTATTTACATTTATGTCATTTAGCAGACGCTCTTATCCAGAGCGACTTTATTCTTGGGTGATCTCTGTTTTAGTGATTATTTTTGGTTTGCTGATAGTTGCTTCAGAGTTGTTGAGTCTAAGAAGGATATAGGATCCGTCCAACTGTTGTTTAATTCAGATTTATATAAATTGTGAATACTTTCTGAAGGCACTGGACAGGCCTATGCGTCTGCATAAGCTCTAATGTGTATGGGTGTTCTACATGCTACATATTAAACGCTTTGAAATAATCGTCACCTTAGAAAGCGCTGTCCTTTTCGTTGTGTTTGGCTTTGAAACAACATCCTCAACGACCATGTTTTCCACTCAGTTTCAACCTGCCGTTGAACATTATCTTCAAATTGATCGATCACAGTGAGGTCAAACAATGTAGCCTAACGGTGGGTTTTAAAACCTTGATACTGTTTTGATTATGTGTTTGATATGAATTTCAAAGGCATTTGCATTGATGTCAGAGTGGTTAGAGGGACAATAGAGCGCTGAGTAACAGACCATTAGCGACTTGACGGTTAGTGAGTTGGGTACCATACCAATGCATGTCCAGAGTGCATAAAAGGAGATTACCGTGACTCAGCGGTCATGTGGAATTTGACTGCGGCCATGTCTCATGACTGCCGGTGTGGTGGTAATACGGTCACCGTAACAGCCCTAAGTTGTTGTTTTAGGCCTAATTAAGATTCACATGACAAGCTGACAAGCATCCCCTTAAAAAGGCCAATAAGATAATGGGTAGAGGTATAGTACATTGACATACACTGACCTCAGTGGTAAAAAAGTAACTTCATTTAGAGTTCAGACCGTTTGAAAGTGTTAGCATGTCTAGTAGTTTGACTGTTGCCATTAAATGGCATCAAGGAGCCAAAATGGCCACCATAACAGGGACTCACCACAAAGCCCAAGGCCACCAGTGGCTCGCCCTCGTTCAGGTGGTAGAGGAAGGAGCCGCCGTACGTGTTCCTGTTCAGCGGCCAGCCCACCGAATGCTCCACTCTGCCAGGTCTCCACTTCTTCTCATCAATCAGCCACACCTGGTCAAACAGAAAAATAACACCATTCATAGAAGTCGTTCTGCATAAAAGCATCTGCTAAATGACTCCAATGTAAAATGTAATCAATATGCCATTCTAATTTGGATCCATTTAGAAATAATAGCTACTACAAATTATAATAAATGAATGGACCCTTTCAATCTGTAATGGATGACTGGTTGAAAACAGAAAACCAATTAGAGTATTTGTTTAATTCTGCCCAAATACAAAGACACTTTGAGAAAGACCCTTTTGGATTTGAGGGGGCAGGGGGAGTTACCTCTTTTAGGCCAATGGCGTAGGTCTGTGGTTCACAGTTCTCCCTGAGGTTGAACTGCCTGTAGAGCTGCTTGGCCAAGTGGCCATGGCAGCCCTCTCCGAACAGTGTTACTTTAGCATGGAGTTCCATCCCCCTCTCAAACACGTCCTGCAGAGGCAATGTAGAGGAGCATGTTATTCTGATACACCAGGGATGAGGCTACTTGTCATAAATACTCTATTCAGTGCCGATTCTTCTTTGTGTTTAATCAAACTTGCCGTTTTTACAATCCAACTCTAAACTTCCAAAGTCATACTGTATGCTTCACATTGGTGAATAAGTGACTGTACAGCAGAAGTTTACCTTTGGCGAACCATCCTTAGCGATGCCCACATCATTGGTAGCAATTCCTTTTACACTTCCATCTTCATGAAACAAAACCTAAAAAAACACAATCAGAAATTAAACACTTTTGAAAGTAGAATACAAGCGAACACGATCAATGAAAGCCAGTCACGTCTCGTCAACACATGAAATCAGTTATCGATCTCAGGCATGAAAACGCCTCAAAATATCACGGCCTATATTTTGACAACGGCATCCAATTATGTAAATGTTTACAGACAAAAATCTGACGTTCGAGAAAAGATCAATGTAGCTTGTCAACAGTAATTGTCACCCCTACATTAGTAAGATGGCCTGTGTTTTCTTAAAATGTGAGAGAGGTAGAGAGTGGGCAGGGCTCACCTCAGCAGCAGCGTAGCCGGGGTATATCTCCACTCCCAGCTCCTCAGCCTGCTCTCCCAACCAACGCACAAAGTGGCCCAGCCGCACAATGTAGTTCCCATGGTTGTTCATGGGCAGACCTATAGGAAAATCAAACAATTGCACAAAAACAGACTGAACAGTCAAGGCTAATACCATAATTTCTGTATGTTTAGAACAGAGCTAGAGTTGTCATTTCATGTAAACATGCATGTGACTTTACCTGGCAACATTGGGATGGGGATTCTGTATTTCTTGGTTAGAAGGCTAAACACATCCTCTGTCACTGGCGTGTTCAAGGGTGCCTAAGGGAAGAGTACAAAAATAACGTAAGCACTTTATCTTTAGCCTGTGTTGCTTGAAGACATTCCAGTGGGAAGTATCACAGTGTTGTCTGGGACTGTGATGTACTGTCATAGTTCTGTCTAAGAATGAAAAAAAGACCAAGAAAATGCCAGGTCCATATCCTGTGTGTATCCATCTAACACAAGATGTCTGTGAATTGAGCATATGCTGCATATCCCTCACTGCCTTTCTAATAATAAAGAGCAGAGATGTGGACAATTTCATTTTAATCTCTCTCAGTGGAAAGAAACTCCTGCAAAGTAAACTCAGTGAGAAGATGCTTCTTTCCTCTGGATGACATTGTAACATTTCCAACAGACCTACTGAAGCAGCTTCCAATTTTATTTTTTACTTTAGTTTCTTTAGTAAATATTTTCTTAACTCTATTTCTTGAACTGCATTGCTGGTTAAGGGCTTGCATGTAAGCATTTCACAGTAAGGTCTAAACCTGTTGTATTCGGCGCATGTGACAAATAAAATTTGATCTGGGAGGGCATTTCAGTTTTTCCCCTATATGCATTTACCAGCAGCGCTCCGCTGGGAAAACACTGCATTTCATTTATAAATCTCACTCTCAGTGGAACTAGGAGCTTAATTCAATTCATGAATGTGTATGGTGAACTGACACCAACCCTGCAATAACTAACAGAATAAAATAAGGAAAATACAAATATTATAAGTTTTTGCTCAAATATTCTCATTTACCCAGAGTAGATGTCACCAGTCAAATAAGCTTGCCAGTTAGCCTAATGAATGATATCGTTGCCTGTCTCCATTACCTGAAGTAAGGAATACACACACACACGAGCAAGAAACGCGAGTTAAGGACAAGAATGAAAATGAGAAGAGAAAGTTAGACACAAATTGAAAGTTAGAGACCCATTTATATGTAACAGTTAAAGCTAGAGAGATAGCATACAGGTCCTACACACACACACATTTGACTCCACACAGAGACAGATAAGATGACACAACCAGGGCTCAAAACTACTTTTAACTGGTTGCTAGGGCAGCAGCGATTTTTTTTAATATAGCTGGTCACGTTCGTTTTTGGTTCACAATTTGCTTGTAAATGTATTCATTTTTTCAAGATTTATTCAAACAGCAATGGGTATGCAGACCAGGTACTCAAAAAGTTTGGTCCGAAGTCGTGGTTGAATCATTGCGATTCAGTCATCAGGCGCTGTTTGAATGGACATTTCTAAAGGCTTTCCCAAAACACCTCCCCAATTAAATGTTGACTAAAAAGTAAGCCTACCTGACAGAATGATATCATGATGATTTGTATCAATTGCGGGACATTTGTTTTGCAATCTCATGTAGCCTACACTGTACAGTACAAAAACACCGCTAGCCAAACAACGGTCTCTTGCAAGGCGTGCAATTTAATTAAAGGGTAACTACACCCTCTAATTAAATGTTTTTGATTGTTCCCAGACCTCAAAAGTGGTCTCCTGATGTGGTTTAAGCATTGTTGTGGACTTAGATCATCCAATCTTTCTTTTTTTGTGAGTGATAACCTAAAAACAAAAATGTGGAAAACTCCGAAACCAGGAAAAATAAAACTGTAGAATGACTGTTCAAAATAAAATGGCTAACAATAACACCCTTAATGACATTTGTGCAAACAATCAATGTAAATATGATATTCTCAAGATAAAATGAAATTGTATGGAGGGTAAGTATTATAGGCTACTTGGTCAGCATGCAAATTAATTATAGGCTACTTGGTTAGCATGCAATTACAGATAATATTTATATGATGCGCATCATCCACTTTCCCAGGCCAGTAGCTTTCAGCTGGCACTGGCCCACTAACAAATTTACCCAAATGTCAAGCCCTGCAAGGGCATGCTAATTTAAAGATGGCTAGTCATTATTAGCCTGGTTCTGTATGGAATGCAGGTACATTATGGGACACAGGTCATTATCTGGGACACTGTAAAGTCCATGGAGAATAAGAGCTCCTCCTCCCAGCTGCCCACTGCACTGAGGCTAGGAAATACTGTCACCACCGATAAATCTACGATAATTGAGAATTTAAATTTTTCTACGGCTGGCCATGCTTTCCACCTGGCTACCCCTACCCCGTTCAACAGCCCTGCACCCCCCACAGCAACTTTCCCAAGCCTCCCTCATTTCTCCTTCACCTAAATCCAGATAGCAGATGTTCTGAAAGATCTGCAAAATCTGGACCCCTACAAATCAGACGGGCTAGACAATCTGGACCCTCTCTTTCTGAAATGATCCGCCGCAATTGTTGCAACCCCTATTACTAGCCTGTTCAACCTCTCATATCACCTGAGATCCCCAAAGATTGGAAAACTGCCACGGTCATCCCCCTCTTCAAAGGTGGAGACACTCTAGATCCAAACTGCTACAGACCTATATCTATCCTACCCTGCCTTTCTAAGGTCTTCGAAAGCCAAGTTAACAAACAGATCACCGACCATATTATATCCCACCGCACCTTCTCCGCTATGCAATGTGGTTCCCGAGCTGGTCATGGGTGCACCTCAGCCACGCTCAAGGTCCTAAACGATATCATAACCGCCATCGATAAGAGACGATACTGTGCAGCTGTATTCATCGACCTGGCCAAGGCTTTCAACTCTGTCAATCACCACATCCTCATCGGCAGACTCAACAGCCTTGGTTTCTCAAATGACTGCCTCACCTGGTTCACCAACTACTTCTCAGACAGAGTTCAGAGTATCAAATCGGAGGGCCTGTTGTCCGAACCTCTGGCAGTCTCTATGGAGGTGCCACAGGGTTCAATTCTCGGGTCAACTCTTCTCTGCATACATCAATGATGTCGCTCTTGCTGCTAGTGATTCTCTGATCCACCTCCATGCAGACGACACCATTCTGTATACTTCTGACCCTTCTTTGGACACTGTGTTAACTACCCTCCAGACAAGCTTCAATGCCATACAACTCTCCTTCCGTGGCCTCCAACTGCTCTTAAATGCAAGTACACTAAATGCATGCTCTTCAACCAATCGCTGCCCGCACCTGCCCGCCCGTCCAGCATCACTACTCTGGACGGTTCTGACTTAGAATATGTGGACAACTACAAATACCTAGGTATCTGGTTAGACTGTAAACTCTCCTTCCAGACTCACATTAAGCATCTCCAATCCAAAATTAAATCTAGAATTGTCTTCCTATTTCGCAACAAAGCATCCTTCACCCATGCTGCCAAACATACCCTCGTAAAACTGACTATCCTACCAATCCTTGACTTCGGCAATGTAATTTACAAAATAGCCTCCAACACTCTACTCAGAAAATTGGATGCAGTCTATCACAGGGCCATCCGTTTTGTCACCAAAGCCCCATATACTACCCACCACTGTGACCTGCATGCTCTTGTTGGCTGGCCCTCGCTTCATATTCGTTGCCAAACCCACTGGCTCCAGGTCATCGATAAGTCTTTTCTAGGTAAAGCCCCGCCTTATCTCAGCTCACTGGTCACCATAGCAGCACCCACCCGTAGCACATGCTCCAGCAGGTATATTTCACTGGTCACCCCCAAAGCCAATTCCTACTTAGGCTGCCTTTCCTTCCAGTTCTCTGCTGCCAATGACTGGAACGAATTGCAAAAAAAAAATCATTGAAGCTGGAGACTCATATCTCCCCTCACTAACTTTAAGCACCAGCTGTCAGAACAGCTCACAGATCTCTGCACCTGTACATAGCCCATCTGTAAATAGACCATCCAACTACCTCATCCCCATACTGTTATTTTTTTTTTTTAAATCCTTTGCACCCCAGTATCTCTACTTTCACATTCATCTTCTGCACATCTATCACTCCAGTGTTTAATTGCTAAATTGTAATAAATTATTTCACCACTATGACCTATTTTTTTGCCTTACCTCCCTTATCTTACCTCATTTGCACACACTGTATATAGACTTTTCTATTGTGTTATTGCCTGTATGTTTGCTTATTCCATGTGTAACTCTGTGTTGTTGTTTGTGTCGCACTGCTTTGCTTTATCTTGGCCAGGTCGCAGTTGTAAATGAGAATTTGTTCTCAACTGGCCTACCTGGTTAAATAAAGGTGAATTAAAAAATACAAATAAAAATTATCGAGCATTGAATACCTGAAGACTTGGTGCGACCAAATCATGTGTTGGTGCCATCAACTTAAAAAAGTTGGTAGCAACAGTGTCACCAGTGGAAAAAGTCTTAAGCCCTGCACACTAACATACCCCTCTCTCCTTCCAGTCTGGGAAGAGCTCGTTGAGGGCGCTGGGCTCCAGGCAGGCCCCAGAGAGAGTGTGTGCGCCGATCTGAGAGGCCTTCTCCACCAGGCAGACCCGCAGCTCCTTCTCCTGCTCGTTGGCCAGCTGCTTCAGCCGGATGGCTGCCGACAGCCCTGCGGGACCCCCGCCCACTATCACCACATCGGCCTCGTCGGCAAACCGCTCCATCTCCACACCTGGACAGAGACAAAACACCACACACAAATAGGTATGTCACCAACAGGGTTTGGAACTTGGGTCGTCTGAGCGGCACAGGAACTGTGTTAGCCCACTGAGCTACAGCGACAGTCATTAGCTTGGGAGAGCTCACACAAGTCTTCAGGTCTCGGGCAAGGTTACACAAGCCTCTGTAAGACAAACTGGAATGAATAGCAGTATGTAGTACTATCTAATGTCAAAAGTGGAAATGTTTAGTGCTGAAATCAGTTACAATAACTTAACTTACAATAGTATACACTGAAGAACAAATGTTTGTTTTAGGAAGACATACGCCTAATATACTCCCCAGTCACTCACATATGAGATTATTTAAAAGTTAACGTGAGATTAGGTGAGAAAAACAAAGGTGTTTGGGTGTTGCATAATGCAATACATTCCATTTCAGACAGTGTGCCATAGATGAGGTGAACCATAGATGAGGAGGATTACCCCCATAGCAGGTCTTTGTCCCTGGGGCAGATTGTGTAGTGTGATGTTATGTACCTTCCCATTGTGGGTCTTTGTCCCTGGGGCAGATTGTGTAGTGTGATGTTATGTACCTTCCCATCGTGGGTCTTTGTCCCTGGGGCAGATTGTGTAGTGTGATGTTATGTACCTTCCCATCGTGGGTCTTTGTCCCTGGGGCAGATTGTGTAGTGTGATGTTATGCGAGGCGTTACTGCGGACGAGCATTTCCATCTCCATGTGTAGAGCTGTGGAGGTGCATGTTCTGCTTTCACTGTTTTCAACGCTCTTATAGACCTCTGGGCTGCAAAGAACAAGGCAGATCCGGTCAGTGCCGACTGTGACTGGCAAGGAAGCTGATTAAGTTAGATCCTACTTTACACAAGTTATCTTATGCACAGTACTAACAATCACATAGTCAAAAGTACACTCATGGTGGCCTGGGCAACTCATGTCACTGGTTATGATGGATCACACAACTGAAGGAGAAGTAACAAATGATCATGACTTCATTATGTGAGTGTTTATTGGCCTATACAGCAGAACTGTATAATACACTGCAACTGAATGTGTCACTATTCTTCTGCCTAGCAGCTTGTGAGATATTTGTATGGGCATGTGCACTTGTCAATAGGCACTCTCTTTTCTGAGATTGTCAGCAGAGTACTGGTATCAGCCAGATACGTTATCACATATAGTAGTAACAAATCAGTAGGAAACAAAAAGACCTAGCCCTCTACATTATCCTCAACAGACTCTTCGTCAATCATCTCCCTGACCAAGCCATAAACTGTCCCTCAATCTTTGGAGGATCCATCCACTCAGACTTGTCCTCTATTGGTTGCAATAACTATAGCAAGCTACAAAGTTAGCTAGCTAGCCAGCCAAGTTACTTTTAAAAGTGCATATATTTATATTATTCTAAGAGTGGTTTCAAAACACACAATGTAAGAGGAAACGTAGCTACCAATTTATCTTAGTTATACACGTACTAAAATAATATTCTGACCCAAGGACAGTAGTTCATGTGCACTACATCTGATTTCAACTTTGCCCTACATTTAGTTTAGCTAGTTAGATACAGTGCCAGAGTGGAGATAGCTAACGTTAACTAGCTAGCGTAAAAATATTTCACAAAGCTAATGTCACCCATCTTACTATGAAAATCTTAGTGCATGCCACTCTCAAATTATAGCTAGGTAGTTTTGATAACTATCATTGAAAAGTTAGGGGGACCAATATGTGTCAAAGGGCAAGAGAGAGAACATGGAAATTGACACGCGTGTGCATAGCTAACTAACTTACCTTGAATTGAATATCTGCTAGCTGGAAACATCGTATGAATTAACATTAGTCAGCTAGTACTAGCTAGCTCACCAGTTAGCAGCGGTAGTCTTTGGGTACAGACGAAGTGCTCTCGCAGCTCAGCCACCCGAATGATCGTGCAAGTCTGATAAGACCACAAATCTCCTCCAGAGACACGTTATAAAATCCGTCTCATAACACATACATAACATACCGTCGAAATGATCAGTAACTGCGCAGAAGCTGCAATGTTCTGGCACGTTCACGTGAGGGAAAAGAGGCGGTACCTGCGTAAATGTAGATCTCACACTGACTGGATTGACTCAGAGACATGTACACAGTATCCGTTTCATAATCAAATCAAATGTTATTAGTCACATGCACCGAATACAACAGGTGTAGACCTTACAGTGAAATGCTTACTTACAAGCCCCTAACCAACAGTGCAGTTTCAAAAATTTCTGATGAGAATAAGAGATAAAAGTAACAAGTAATTAAAGAGGAGCAGTAAAAAATAACAATATATACAGGGGGGTGCCGGTACAGAGTTAATGTGCAGGAGCACTGGCTAGTTGAGGTAGTATGTTCATGTAGGTAGAGTTAATTAAAGTTACTATGTATAGATGACAACAGAGTGTGGCAGTGGTGTGGGAGGGGGGGGGGGGGGGACAATGTGAATAGTCTCGGTAGCCATTTGACTAGATGTTCAGGAGTCTTATGGCTTGGGGGAAGAAGCTGTTTAGAAGCCTCTTGGACCTAGACTTGGCGCTCCGGTAGCGCTTGCCGTGTAGTAGCAGAGAGAACCGTCTATGACTAGGGTGGCTGGAGTCTTTGACCATTTTTAAGGACTTCCTCTAACACTGCCTGGTATAGAGGTCCTGGATGGCAGGAAGCTTGGCCCCAGTGATGTACTGGGCCGTTCGCACTACCCCCTGCAGTGCCTTGCGGTTGGAGGCCGAACAGTTGCCATACCAGGCAGTGATGCAACCAGTCAGGATGCTCTCGATGGTGCAGCTGTTGAACCTTTTGTGGATCTGAGGACCCATGCCAAATCTTTTCAGTCTCCTGAGGGTGAATAGGTTTTGTTGTGCCCTCTTCACGACTGTCATAGTGTGCTTGTATAACAGTCTAGCTTCCGTCCCTTTCCTCGCCCCTACCAGGGCTTGAACCAGGGACCCTCTGCACACATCAACAACAGACACCCCACGAAGCATCATTACCCATCGCGCTACAAAAGCCGCGGCCCTTGCAACGCAAGGGGAACAACCACTTCAGGTCTCAGAGCGAGTGACGTCACTGATTGAAACGCTATTAGCGCGCACCACTGCTAACTAACTAGCCATTTCACATCGGTTACACTTGGACTATGTTAGTTTGTTGGTGATCTTGAAGCTTGAAGCTCTCAACCTGCTCCATTGTAGCCCTGTCGATGAGAATGGGGGCGTGCTCGGTCCTCTTTTTCCTGTAGTCCACAATCATCTCCTTTGTCTTGATCACTTTGTGGGAGAGGTTGTTGTCCTGGCACCACACTGCTAGGTCTCCGACCTCCTCACTATAGGCTGTCTCGTTGTTGTCGGTGATCAGGCCTACCACTGTTGTGTCATCGGCAAATTTAATGCAAGTTTCTTTATTTTTACTCTTCTAGAAGCCAAATAAAATAAAATAACAATACATCTGTAAAATATTAAAATGATCAAGTTACATCTAGAAAGCAAACAAATCATGTATATTTGTTTTTATTTCCAAGTTTGATGCTGTGCAAATCTTAAAAACATCTGATGTAAACCACCACCAGGGTCAAATGCACAAGACACATAACTCTCCACTAAAAACACATTCAGTAGTAGTGACATAATGTAGGCTACAAAGCCAGCGTTCACATCCAAACTACAGATTACATTACTTTTGCAGTTCTCCTCGTCCTTCCATTATTGAAGTCTGAGCACGTATGGGTTTATCATATGAAAGCAAGTTTCAATTCAGCAGATAAGCCTTTTTATTATTTTGGTCATCATGTCAATCAGTTCATGATAGCAAGAATCAAACAATATATCCACAAAATCATTGAATAAAAAATATTTTAGGACCAATCAAACTTTTTGGCTCTTGATTTTATTAAATATAATTACAAATAAAATAACAAATGATAACACACATATTGTAATATGTGGGAGTGACTGAGTGCAAATAATGTTATGATGACTTCCTTCCAAAGGAATGACACATTACCACTGTTATCAGCAACTGTAAATTGAGACCTTTGAACAAACATTCTATCATGCCTTTGAGAAAATGCCTCCTGCGGTCACCAAATCAAAATCAAATCAAATTCTATTTGTCATATACACATATTTAGCAGATGTTATTGCGGGTGTAGCGAAATGCTTATGTTCCTAACTCCAAAATTGCAGTAGTGTCTAACAATTCACAACAATACACAAATCTAAAAGTAAAAGAATGGAATTAAGAAATATACAAATATTAGGACGAGCAATGTCGGAGTAGCATCGACTAGAATACAGTAGAATACAGTATATACATATGAAATGAGTAAAACAGTATGTAAACATTATTAAAGTGACTAGTGTTCCATTATTAAAGTGACCAGTGATTCCACGTCTATGTACATAGAGCAGCAGCCTCTAAGGTGCAGAGTTGAGTAACTGGGTGGTAGCCAGCTAATGATGGCTATTTAGCAGTCTGATGGCCTTGAGATAGAAGCTGTTTTTCAGTCTCTCGGTCCCAGCTTTGATGCACCTGTACTGACATCGCCTTCTGGATGATAGCTGGCCATCAAAGATGGACGCAAACCCAAGATCGACTGCCCTTGGAACATGACATACTGTATCTTTGTGTTGCAATAGCAAATGCCATGAACAAGTCACCTCTGCTGTCGGCATAGCCTGCCTGTACATTAAATAAACAACATGAATCTGTCAGCAGTTCACTACTCCTCTCAGAGATGATGTCATAATTATTTCAAAGACAAAATGAAAACCATTAAAACATACAGTACCAGTCAAAAGTTTGGACACACCTACTCACTTAAAATCAGATACCACCTGGCGCTTCTCCCCTGACAAATAGATGTCTGACTCAGTAGCATCAGTTGCCCTCTTTGTGAAGAACATGCAGATTGTTTTTTTTCACATTGAGATGCAAACATGAGTCACTGAGCCACTTTGTATCATGGACCATTACAGTAGTGAGTTCTTGTGCAGTTTGTTGTTTGCTCTTTGCATGCACATACAGTACCAGTCATAAGTTTGGACACACCTACTCATTCAAGGGGTTTTCTTTATTTTGACGATTTTCTACATTGTAGAATAATAGTGAAGACATCGGAACTATGAAATAACACATATGGAATCATGTAGTAACCAAAAAGGTGTTAAACAAATCAAAATATATTTTATATTATAGTAGCCACCCTTTGCCTTGATGACAGCTTTGCATACTCTAGGCATTCTCTCAACCAGCTTCACCTGGAATGCTTTTCCAACAGTCTTGAAGGAGTTCCCACATATGCTGAGCACTTGTTGGCTGCTTTTCCTTCACTCTGCAGTCCGACTCATCCCAAACCATCTCAATTTGGTTGAGATCGGGGGATTGTGGAGGCCTGGTCATCTGATGCAGCACTCATCACTCTCCTTCTTGGCCAAATAGCCCTTACACCGCCTGGAGGTGTGTTGGGTCACTGTCCTGTTGAAAAACAAATGATAGTCTCACTAAGCGCAAACCAGATGGGATGGCATATGGCTGCAGAATGTTGTGGTAGCCATGCTGGTTAAGTGTTCCTTGATTTCTAAATAAATCACTGACAGTGTCACCAGCAAAGCACCCCCACACCATCACACCTCCTCCTCCATGCTTCACGGTGGGAACCACACATGCGGAGATTATCCGTTCAACTATGCTCCATCTCAAAAACACACAGCGATTGGAACCAAAAAATCGAATTTGGACTCATCAGACCAAAGGACAGATTTCCACCGGTCTAATGTCCATTGCTCGTGTTTCTTGGCCCAAGCAAGTGTCTTCTTCTTATTGGAGTCCTTTAGTAGCGGTTACTTTGCAGCAACTTGATCATGAAGGCCTGATTCATGCATTATCCTCTGAACAGTTGATGTTGAGATGTATCTGTTACTTGAACTCCGTGAAGCATATTTTTGGGATACAATTTCTGAGGCTGGTAACGCTAATGAACTTATCCTCTGCAGCAGAAGTAACTCTGGGTCTTCATTTCCTGTGGCAGTCCTCATGAGAACCAGTTTCATCATAGCGCTTGATGGTTTTTGTGACTGTACTTGAAGAAACTTTCAAAGTTTTTGAAGTTTTCCAGATTGACTGACCTTCATGTCTTAAAGTAATGATGGACTGTCATTTCTCTTTGCTTATTTGAGCTGTTCTTGCCGTAATATGGACTTGGTCTTTTACCAAATAGGGCTATCTTCTGTATACCAGCCATGCCTTGTCACAACACAACTGATTGGCTCAAATGCATTAAGAAAGAAAGAAATTCCACAAATTAACTTTTAACAAGGAACACCTGTTAATTGAAATGTTTTCCAGGTGACTACCTCATGAAGATGGTTCAGAGAACGCCAAGAGTGTGAAAAGCTTTCATCAAGGCAAAGGGTGGTTACTTTGAAGAATATCACACTTTTTTGGTTACTACATGATTCCATTTGTGTTATTTCATAGTTTTGATGTCTTCACTATTATTCTACAATGTAGAAAATAGTAAAAATAAAGAAAACCCCTTGAATGAGTAGGTGTGTCCAAACTTATGACTGGTACTATACATGACGAAACATCCCATTCCAGAACAGAGAATGGCTGTGATTTATTTATTATATACAATACTCTGTACAGTCTAGTCGGTACATGAAGCGTGGTGGACTCTACAGAAATGGATGCTTATGGGAATGATGATTGATGTTTTTTCTTATAACCATAAATCATAGAAGTGTGTCAATAATCACATGGAACTGAAAGCATGAATAAAGCCAAGGTCTAATTCTCAACAGAGTAGAACGGCACATAGTCCAAAGTGTACCTTTGAGCTCCTTTGACGTCTGTATAAATCACAGAGGATTTTTTTTAATCAACTACAACAATCAACATGCTGTAAACATGCTATTGCACATGAAACATCGGCATAAAAAAAAAAGACCTGCATGGGAGTCAAGCCGCTCCTCCCTCTGCCGGGCAAATTATTGAACCTGAAGGGCATTATTTGGGGTTTGTACTTTCCACAGGCAGTGGCTGAGACATGCCTGATGTGCACGATATTGTGCAGGACATTTCCAAGGGATGCGTCAGGTTGTCGCCGGGCGAAGTCAGAGTCTGGCTGTTCTCTTGGAGTGGCCACATCTCCTGCAACGTCAATGAGGGGTGGTGGGCTGGGTGGCTGCTCATTAGTGGTCTCCTCTGCCTGTAGTTTTCCCACACCTGGAGGATGGTCTCTTTGAATGGCCGTGTGGTCAAGGTGTACAGGATGGGGTTGAGGGCACTGTTGATGGGCAGGATGAAGATCACCACCCAGGAGCTGATGGTTCCTATTCGGGAAGAAGATTACATTATTATCCATTTAATACATGAGCAATGGAAATGGATATTCTGCAATCCCATTCTCCTCGGTAGACATACACATAGGGCCTACGGATGGTAGAAAATGTGCCAAACTAAACTAGCCAGTCTGGCCAAATTTCACAAGGCATACATTTTTTACCTGAAAGTTACCCAGGCTAGATGAAATTATGTTCTACAAGCCAGGGTGGCTTGTACTCTAAATCCTTAAGTTCCATTCCTGTGTATAAAGTTCATGCATGGGAAGTAGGGTGAGGTTTGGTGGGTTGGCGGGGTGAAAGAGAAGAGACAATGATGGATCGAGGATGTTCTGTGATGCTGGTCCATTTGTAAACATGCTTTGAGTACAACCACACATTTACATTTAGAGTACCCATCAGTCTGGAAGTGTGCTATTCAATTTACAACCAGAAAATAGGATTAATTATGGAACTAATCTGAATGATGTAATGTTACAAACTCCCTGCTGGAGACTCATAGCAAACCATCTCAGAGTCCTCTCAGAGACACAAACACTAACTTTCTAACCTTTGCAGTAGGCACCCCTCCCCCACTGGAACCTAGCAGGCCAGGCTATGGGTTATAATGTCATAAACTGTCCTTTCACACCTAGGGCCGTGGCCATGGATTGGTTGACAGGGCAGTTGCTAGGGCAGTTGCTAGGGGGCCACACATCTGCTCCTCTTTCTGACTCTCCAGGTCACACACTTTTCAGTCTCTTTCAAGCAGTCACAGAGAAGGCAGCAAGCTCATCTCTGTCCTGCACAACAACGACTTGTTCATATCTATGGACATGTGGCATATATCTGGACATGTGGCATATATCTGGCCATGTGGCATATCTCTGGACATGTGGCATATCTCTGGACATGTGGCATATCTCTGGACATGTGGCATATCTCTGGACATGTGGCATATCTCTGGACATGTGGCATATCTCTGGACATGTGGGATTGCGTGCATGTTTAAAGTTAGTTGTGTATTTGTGTATATTACTGCTAGTTGTTCAGCAGCATATCAGCTTATATTTCTATACAGTCCTTTATCATTTATTACTGGTTTATTCTTTAAGATTCTGTATCTGTGCATTCTTGCCCTGGTGTGTTCATTTGGTATGTGTATATTCATTGCCTCTGTTTCTCCTGTTACAGAACCACTACCATTCCACTAGCTTTCTACACGTCCATTGCATGTCCATTTCATTCCTGTGTGTGTCAATAAAGTATCCTTGTGTGTAACTCTGAGGTTGCCTTATTCCCCTCTGACCGGGGGAGGTGCTAGCAGGTCACAGATTGGCCCAAATGGAAAGTTGCTCTCTTTCATGCAAGTATAATATCTGTAAAAGAGACTGATTGAAATACTTATATTTGATGTAAGATGGCACTGCACAGTAGCCTACATATTCTATGTTTTATAGCCTTCAAATTGACCTTGTCTGTTTGATACAATGTTAGGCTTTCCAAATAAAATGTTTGAAATTATAAGATTAGTCACAGATTATGACAGTACTGAAATTCCTACCTGGAATCTCCACCTGCAACAGTGATAGAATCTTGAGGACAAAGATGGGTATCCAGCAAAGGGAGTCTGTGATGACGATGGAAAAGAACCTCTTGGCTATGGTCACCTCGTTCTTGATATGGTTACTGTATTTAGTCGTCTGTGTCCCTGTCCTCTGGATGTTGTAGAACATACTCCCATAAGACAATACGATTATGAGGAACGCTACCAGGTTCAGGCCTGTTGAGGAAATTACATTCATAAAATTGTTAAAATACTTTAACTTTCAGAACAATTCAAACAATTATTACAGTTAGCAGATAATAATAAAAGACAAACAATATTTACCTGGCTTAAAGAGAAGGAATATAATATATATTGTTAACAGGAAACTCATTCAACAATTTTAGATTAAGTTGTGTGAAAAAAGGACTGGGTGGGGTTGAAATATACTTCTCCCATGGGCAAAGAAAAACTAAAAAGGATTGATGATATTAATTAGCAGTAATTTTGATCTGAATGTACAAATTGTCCAAACAGATCTGCAAGGTAGATGGGTGATTTTAAATATGTTATTGGACCATAAACAGATATGGCTTATTAACCTATACAGACCAAATAATAATGATCCACGTTTCTTTGAAAATATAGATAATAAATGATCAACCCTACAAGCAATACAAGACTCTATTATTATGTTGGGAGATTATAATACTGTTTTAAATACCTCTATGGACCGTAAAGGAAATCACACTACAAACTATCACCTTCATGGAAATCCCAAATGTCATGGATATATTGGACCTAGTGGATATATGGAGGCTTAAATATCCTGACCTAGTGAGATATACATGGCCGAAGCTCAATCAAGCTAGTCGTCTTGACTACTTTTTTATGTCATTCTTGTTGGCACCAAAAATTTAACAAGTGTTGATGGGGGACAGAATGCGGTCGGACCATCAGATAATTGGCATATACATTGCTCTTACTGAATTTTCACATGGGCGAGGATATTGGAAATTTAATCAAAGCCTATTGGATGATAACTTGTTTTAAACTATGACAGAGGAATTTTAACTGAATTTTTCTGACGTAACATAGGTACAGCAGATCCCGTTATTGTATGGAACACTTTTAAATGTGCCTTTAGAGGCCATGCAATTCAGTACTCAGCTCTAAAACAAAAGCAATTTAGGTAAAAAAGGAGTCCATTTTAACAAAGGAAATAGAAGGTCTAACAGAACAGATACAGTCAATAGCAATACAAACTGTACCATAAAGGCTCAGAATAAGTTAGAGGAAAAACAAAAATAAATGGAGGAACTTATTCTAGAAAGGTGAAGTGTAATGTATTATAAAAATCAAGCACACTGGATGGAATATGGGGAAAAAGCATATGTTTTCATTTCAGTCTCCTCCATCTCCTTTAACCGAAGATAATTGTATGGATTTTTTTCTATTAATAATGTAAAATTAACAGCTGTACAGAAAGACTCATGTGAAGGCGAAAAGTCCGGGAAAACTCCAGGGCTGGATGGCATACCAGTTGAGGTATACCAAACGTGTTTTTGATATACTCAGAGGACTGTTATTAGCATGTTTTAACCACTCCTATGTGAAGGGTAGATTATTGGACACTCAACAAGAAGGTCTGATTTCATTATTACGGAAACAGGATACAAATGGTAAATATAAACATGCTGTCCATTTAAAAATATTGGAAGCCCCTTACACTGTTGTGATGCAAAAATTCTAGCAGCATATATAGCACAAGAATTAAGAAGGTATTGTCGGATATTATTCATTCTAATCAGACAGGTTTTTTACATGGACGATACACTGGAGATAATATAAGACAAGTACTGGACACAATAGAATAGTATGAAGAATCTGGGAAACCAGGCCTGCTATTCATAGCTGACTTTGAAAAGGCTTTTGATAAAGTACGACTGGAGTTTATATATAAATGCCTGGAACTTTTATTTATTTTATTTAATAAAGGTTAAATAAATAAAAACAATTTGGAGAATTTCTTTTAAAATGGGTGAAAGTCATGTATAGTAACCCTAGGTATAAAATAGTAAATATTGGCTACTTCTCAGAAAGTTTTAAACTGTCAAGAGGAGTAAAACAAGGTTGTCCACTATTGGCATATCTATTTATTATGGCCATTGAAATGTTAGCTATTAAAATCAAGATCCAACAATAATATCAAGGGGTTAGAAATCCAGGCCTTAAAAACAAAGGTGTAGAGAGCTCCCGAGTGGCGCAGTGCTCTAAGGCACTGCGCTGCAGTGCTAGCTGTGCCACAAGAGATCCTGGTTTGAGTCCAGGCTCTGTTGCAGCCGGCCGTGACCGGGAGACCCATGGGGCGGCCTACAATTGGCACCGCGTCGTCCGGGTTAGGGGAGGGTTTGGCCGGCAGGGATGTCCTTGTCCCATCGCGCTCTAGCGACTCCTGTGGCGGGCCAGGTGCATGCATGCTGACACAGTCGCCAGGTGTACGGCGTTTCCTCCGACACATTGGTGTTGCTGGCTTCCGGCTTAAGCAGGCATTGTGTCAAGAAGCAGTGCGGCTTGGTTGGGTCGTGTTTCGAAGGACGCACGGCTCTCAACCTTCGACTCTCCCGAGTCCGTACGGGAGCTGCAGCAATGAGACAAGACTGTAACTACCAATTGGATACGACAAAATTGGAGAGAAAAAGGGGTGCTTTTTTTTTATAAAAAAAAAATTAAGGTGTCATTGTACACTGATGATTCATGTTTTCTTTTAAATACACAATTTGAATCCCTCCACAGCCTCATAGAGAATCTAGATACTTTTTCTAACCTCTCTGGAGGTTACAACCAAATTATGATAAATGTACTATATTACATTTTGGATCACAAAAAAATGCAACTTTTACATTACCGTGTAGTTTACCAATAAAATGGTCTGATGTTGATCTGGACATACTCGGTATACATATCCTGAAAGAAGTAAATGATCTCACTCCAATAAATGTTTATAGAAAGTTAGCAAAAATCGATAAGATCTTGCTACCATGGAAAGGAAAATACCTGTCTATTTGTGGAAAAATCACCCTGATTAACTCTTTAGTCATATCCCAGTTTACCTATTTGCTTATGGTCTTGCCTACAACTAGCGAATAATCTTCCATGCTGTCCCTAGGAGGGGTGCGTCGCTTGAGTGGGTTGAGTCTCTGACGTGGTCTTTCTGTCTGGGTTGGCACCCCCCCTAGGGTTGTGCCGTGGCGGAGATCTTTGTGGGCTGTACACGGCCTTGTCTCAGGATGGTAAATTGGTGGTTGAAGATATCCCTCTAGTGGTGTGGGGGCTGTGCTTTGGCAAAGTGGGTGGGGTTATATCCTGCCTGTTTGGCCCTGTCCGGGGGTATCATCGGATGGGGCCACAGTGTCTCATGACCCCTCCTGTCTCAGCCTCCAGTATTTATGCTGCAGTAGTTTATGTGTCGGGGGGCTAGGGTCAGTCTGTTATATCTGAAGTATTTCTCCTGTCTTATTCGGTGTCCTGTGTGAATTTAAGTATGCTCTCTCTAATTCTCTCTTTCTCTCTTTCTTTCTTTCTCTCTCTCGGAGGACCTGAGCCCTAGGACCATGCCTCATGACTACCTGGCATGATGACTCCTTGCTGTCCCCAGTCCACCTGCTGCTGCTCCAGTTTCAACTGTTCTGCCTGCGGCTATGGAACCCTGACCTGTCCACCGGACGTGCTACCTGTCCCAGACCTGCTGTTTTCAACTCTCTAGAGACAGCAGGAGCGGTAGAGATACTCTCAATGATCGGCTATGAAAAGCCAACTGACATTTACTCTTGAGGTACTGACTTGTTCCACCCTCGACAACTACTGTGATTATTATTATTTGACCATGCTGGTCATTTATGAACATTTGAACATCTTGGCCATGTTCTGTTATAATCTCCACCCGGCACAGCCAGAAGAGGACTGGCCACCCCTCATAGCCTGGTTCCTCTCTAGGTTTCTTCCTAGGTTTTGGCCTTTCTAGGGAGTTTTTCCTAGCCACCGTGCTTCTACACCTGCATTGCTTGCTGTTTGGGGTTTTAGGCTGGGTTTCTGTACAGCACTTTGAGATATCAGCTGATTAAAGAAGGGCTATATAAATACATTTGATTTGATTTAAATTATATGAGACAAACAATATCCCATTTTATTAGGAACTGCAAGCCAGACAAAATTAAACGGGCATATTTATATAATGAATATGAATTCGGGGGGGCAGAAATGATTAAATATTACAGCATTAGAGGTCTCACTAAAGGCTTCAGTCATACAAAAGTTATACTTAAATCCGAACTGGTTCTCATGCAAATTAATAAGAATGTCTCACCCCATGTTCAAGACTGGCCTTTTTCCCTTTATTCAGATTACAACCTCACACTTTCAGTTATTTGAAAAGAAAATCATCTCCCAAATATCGCAATTTTTCAAACACGCCATAGAAAGTTGGTTGCAATTTCAATTTAATCCACTAGAAAAAAAACAGAACAAAAAATACAACAAATATTGTGGTAAACTCAAATATACTAATAAGTATATAAACATAATTTTTTTATTCAATAAAAAGGTATAATCTTTGTAAATGCATGGAGTTATGTCACACATGCAGCTAACAAAAATATATGAACATGTCTGCTCTACCCGAAATTACAAACAACTAATTGCAGCATTACTGCAAAAAATGGAAGAGGCAAGTCAAAGGGGAAAAAATAGGGAACTTGTCTGTCAGTCCTGCATTAAAGACCATAATTAGTTAAAGAAAATTGTGATAAATAAAAAAGTATACCAATTTCATTTAAGGACCAAACATGGACAGCTGTGCCATATAGATTGCAAAATAGTTGGGAAGAGATTTCCGAGGTACGGATTCCATAGCACATGGATTATGAACTGATACGCAAAACGACGCCAGATTCAAAACTTTTAGTTATTATACAAAATCCTTGCATCCAATAAAATTTTATATATGCGGGCAATACAACCTTCCAAGCTCTGCAGATTTTGCTGCAAAGAGACAGAATCATTAGATCATTTGTTTTGGTACTGTCCATATGTAGCTTGTTTTTGGTCACAAGTCCAGGAATAGCTGAAGAATTGCAACATTTACCTGGAGGTAACTCTGCAGATAGCAATACTGGGTGATCTGAAAAGTCATAGTCAATCGATCAATAATATAATAATACTTTCAGGAAAAAAGTATTTTTTTAAATTTACAATCTGTCAAAATTATGAGAATAGAAAGGTTCAGTACTTTTGTGAAACATCACAGCACAGTTGAAAAATATATGTCAAATAGAAATCCCATATGGATGGTGTTAAGAGATAAATGGGAGGGGTTGAATGGAGTTGAAGGTTGGGAATAATAACAACTAACAAGATAACTAATGTAAAACATACTGTGTCTGTAAAACGTATATAGGTTCAGAACTTTTGTGAAAGAAATAGATGGGAGAGGTTGAGGTTAGAGGAAGGACAGGAGTAAAAATAAACAAAATAGAACAACTGTAAAATAGACTGTGCTTGTAAAATGTATATAGTATATAAGTTGGAAGAAGAAGCCTAAGCGTTTTTGTTCACTAGTTTACTACATTTACGGGAGGGGTGGTAGGGTTAGAAAGTAATAAAGGAAAATATATTTTAAAAAAAGATGTGTATATATACAGTTGAAGTTGGAAGTTTACATACACCTTAGCCAAATACATTTAAACACAGTTTTTAACAATTCCTGACATCTAATCCTAGTAAAAATTCCCTGTTTTAGGTCAGTTAGGATCACCACTTTATTTTAAGAATGTGAAATGTCAGAATAATAGTAGAGAGAATGATTTATTTCAGCTTTTTCTATTTCATCATATTCACAGTGGGTCAGAAATTTACATACACTCAATTAGTATTTGGTAGCATTGCCTTTAAATTGTTTAACTTGGGTGAAACGTTTTGGGTAGCCTTCCACAATCTTCCCACAATAAGCTGGGTGAATTTTGGCCCATTCCTCCTGACAGCTGGTGTAACTGAGTCAGGTTTGTAGGCCTCCTTGCTCGCACACACTTTTTTAGTTCTGCCCACACATTTTCTATAGGATTGAGGTCAGGGCTTTGTGATAGCCACTCCAATACCTTGACTTTGTTGTCCTTGAGCCTTTTCGCCACAACTTTGGAAGTATGCTTGAGGTCATTGTCAATTCGGAAGACCCATTTGCGACCAAGATTTAACTCCCTGACTTATGTCTTGAGATGTTGCTTCAATATATCCACATATTTTTCCATCCTCATGACGCCATATATTTTGTGAAGTGCACCAGTCCCTCCTGCAGCAAAGCACCCCCACAACATGATGCTGCCGCCCCCGTGCTTCACGGTTGGGATGGTGTTCTTCGGCTTGCAAGCCTCCCCCTTTTTCTTCCAAACATAACGATGGTCATTATGGCCAAGCAGTTCTATTTTTGTTTCATCAGACAAGAGAGTACTTTCCAAAAAGTACGATCTTTGTCCCCATATGCAGTTGCAAACCGTAGTCTGGCTTTTTTATGGCGGTTTTGGAGCAGTGGCTTCTTCCTTGCTTAGAGCCTTTCAGATTATGTCGATATAGGACTCGTTTTACTGTGGATATAGATACTTTTGTACCTGTTTCCTCCAGCATCTTCACAAGGTCCTTTGCTGTTGTTCTGGGATTGATTTGCACTTTTCGCACCAAAGTACGTTCATCTCTAGGAGACAGAACGTGTCTCCTTCCTGAGCGCTATGACGGGTGCTTGGTCCCATGGTGTTTATACTTGCGTACTATTGTTTGTACAGATGAACGTGGTACCTTCAGACGTTTGGAAATTGCTCCCAAGGATGAACCAGACTTGTGGAGGTCTACAATTTGTTTTATGAGGTCTTGGCTGATTTTTTTTGATTTTCCCATGATATCAAGCAAAGAGGCACTGAGTTTGAAGTTAGGCCTTGAAATGCATCGACAGGTACACCTCCAATTGATGTCATTTAGCCTATCAGAAGCTTCTAAAGCCATGCCATAATTTTCTGGAATTGTCCAAGCTGTTTAAAGGCACAGTCAATTTAGTGTATTTAAACTTCTGACCCACTGGAATTGTGATACAGTGAATTATAAGTGAAATAATCTGTCTGTAAACAATTGTTGGAAAATGTACTTGTGCCATGCACAAAGCAAATGTCCTAACGGACTTGCCAAAACCATAGTTTGTTAACAAGAAATGTGTGGAGTGGTTGAAAACGAGTTTTAATGACTCCAACCTAAGTGTATGTAAACTTCCGACTTCAACTGTATGTATGTATGTATGTATGTATGTATGTATGTATGTATGTATGTATGTATGTATGTATGTATGTATGTATGTATGTATGTATGTATGTATGTATGTATGTATTTATGTATAGTATTGTCACGGCCCCTCCTCTGCAGTGCAGGGGTGGTTCCTCCTGCAGGCAGAGGAGGGTCGTTAGTGATTGGAGCTGGCGTGATTGGAGCCATCTGGGCTCAGGGTACTTAAACCTGCTGCTTCACTAACCACTCTCTCTCTCTCCTCCAGGTATGATCCTGTTTTGTTTGTTCTTTTGTAGGTTTACTTAGTTTCCACTCAGTCATGTTCACACACACAGATTCATGCATCCATGCACCTCACCTACACCCTACATTATGACATATCCACACCTCATTACTTTTTCTTTGTTTAAAGTTAATCGTTTTTTGGTTTATAATAAAGAACCTTTTGATTGGCCTATACCTGTTGTTCATGTCCCCTCATTTTTGCCACAGGCTATGAGCCGGCCTGTGAGAGTATGTACATGTCAGGAATCCCGCTTCCTGAGTCTGTTTTCTGCCTGAGCTGACTGTTTTTTGTTTTGGAGTCTTTTGTCTGAGGTTCCTGAACGCACCCTGTCTGGTTGCCAGGCGACGAAGCTAGGCGGGAGAACTTTTGATTACCCGCACCTGCATCTCATCAACCATCTGCACACCTGGTCCTGATCATCACCTCTTCATAAGCCCTGACCTGACATCCATTTCCTGCCGGATCGTTAGCAATGAACAGTATGTTGTGCCAGCGTATCAGCCTCATGTTTCCTGAGTTTGTTTTGTTATTTTGTACTTGTTGCCGGTTACTCACTCCCGTTTACTCTGTCTACAGTCATTCTCCCGGAACATTCAACTCCCTTGCCTGGCCGTCGGTGGATTCAGTGACTTCATTGGATCAACCCATTCACTCTCATCAACTCACCTCCGCTGCCGTTCCGTCTCCTGGATTATTCAATTTACACATCAAGACTACCAATAAATACTCACCTTCATTTTACTCACTTTGTCCTGGTCTGCTTCTGGGTTCTGTCTTAGAGAATCGTGACAGAACGATCCGGCCAAAAAATGAATCCAGCGGACCTGGACTCCGTTCACCATGCCATTTCCCTTCAGGAGAAGATGTTGGCACAACACAGCATGGCGCTACAGGAGATCGCACTTTCGGTGCGGAACTTTTCTTCTAGTCTGACGAGTATCCAGGCTCAGCTCAGTTTGCCGGCAGATCATCCACCACCTACTTCACCTCTCTCACCTGTCGCTTCTGGAGATGTTCCCTTTCGTGAGCCCAAGGTTCTGACGCCAGATAAGTACGAAGGGGATTTGGGAAGATGCCGTTCGTTTCTTATGCAGTGTGGGCTAGTTTTTGATCTGCAGCCCCACTCTTACGCCACAGACAAGGCTAGGATAGCTATTGTTATAGCACTGCTGCGTGGAAGAGCTCTGGAGTGGGCTTCAGCCATATGGGAACGACAGGACACCTGCATAGTGTCATACCAGGAGTTCACGGCAGAGCTGAGGAAGCTTTTTGACCATCCTGTCCGAGGTAAGGACGCAGCTAAACGTTTGTTCTCTCTTCGCCAAGGAGCTCGCAGTGTGGCAGACTTCGTTATTGAATTCAGGTCATTGGCTGTGGAGAGTGAGTGGAATGAGGAAGCACTACAAGCATTTTTTTACCAGGGGTTGTCGGAGCAACTCAAGGATGAGTTGATCTCCTATCCTGAGCCTTGTGACCTGGACAGTCTGATAGCATTATCTATTCGGGGGGATAACAGAATCCGAGAGAGAAGGAGGGAGAAGCAACGGGGCACTTCCAATCAATCAGCTACTCGGGGGACCATTCGGGTCAGGAAGTGGACCGGAACGAGTCGCTCATTATTCACCTCACGGGTTAACCAAGGAGGAGCGCCAACGTAGACGTGAGACCAACGGCTGCCTCTATTGTGGTAACTCGGGACATTACATCTCCGCTGGTCCTCAGCGCCCGTTAAACTGCTCGGCTCGCTAAGTTTGGGAGGTCTTTTAGCGAGTCAGTTTCAACCTCTTAACAGTCCTGTTAGACCCCTTTTTCCTGCTACACTCATGAACAAGGATCAGAGTTTAGCGATTAACGCTTTGATCGACTCAGGTGCTCGATGGCAGCTTTATAGATGCCGACTTGGTGGAACAGCTGGGGCTTTCCAAGGAGAAGTTACCGGAAGCCATTGAAGCTACCACTCTAGACGGCAGTAGTCTGGCACGCATCACTATGAGGTCTGAACCGGTTAAGATGTTGTTGTCAGGGAATCATGCAGAGGTTATCTCCTTATTCATTCTGCCTTCTCCCCATGTTCCTCTGGTTCTTGGATACCACTGGCTGAGAGAACACAATCCCACGTTCGATTGGGTGACTGGCAAGGTAAATAGTTGGAGCATTGAATGTCATGCTAACTGCCTTAAGACTGCCTGTTCCCATTCTGTTCCCAGTCAGGTTATTGAGTCGACTCCCCCTGATTTGTCCCTGGTTCCTGAAACATATCACGATTTGGGTGAAGTATTCAGTAAGCAGAAGGCGCTGTCACTTCCTTCCCACTGACCACATGACTGTGCCATTAACCTGTTCCCTGGAGCTACCTATCCCAAGGGACGGTTATACAGTATCTCTCGACCGGAACATGAAGCTTTGGAGACATACATAAAGGAGTCTCTAGCTGCTGGTCTCATTCGTCCCTCATCATCACCCCTGGGGGCTGGTTTCTTTTTTGTGAGAAAGAAGGATGGCTCTCTTCGACCTTGTATTGATTATCGGGGGTTGAATGATATTACAGTCAAGAATAAGTATCCCCTGCCCTTGATGAGCTCTGCTTTCGACTCCTTACAGGGTGCTACTATGTTCACTAAGCTGGATCTACGCAATGCGTATCATCTGGTCCGGATCAGAGAGGGAGACGAGTGGTTAACCTGTTGGGGGTAGGGGGCAGTATTGACACGGCCGGATAAAAAAACGTACCCGATTTAATCTGGTTACTACTCCTGCCCAGTAACTAGAATATGCATATAATTATTGGCTTTGGATAGAAAACACCCTAAAGTTTCTAAAACTGTTTGAATGGTGTCTGTGAGTATAACAGAACTCATATGGCAGGCAAAAACCTGAGGATTCTATATGGGAAGTGGCCTGTCTGACAAGTTGTTCTTCATCTTGGCTCTTTTTATTGAAGAGTGAGGATCTTTGCTCTAACGTGACACTTCCTACGGCTCCCATAGGCTCTCAGAGCCCGGGAAAAAGCTGAACGATATCGAGGCAGCCTCTGGCTGAAACACATTATCGCTTTTGGCAAGTGACCGATCAGAATACTATGGGCTTAGGCGCGTGCCCGAGTCGACCCCATGCTTTATTTTCTTTCATCTGTTTACCTAAATGCAGATTCCCGGTCGGAATATTATCGCTTTTTTACGAGAAAAATGGCATAAAAATTGATTTTAAACAGCGGTTGACATGCTTCGAAGTACGGTAATGGAATATTTCGAATTTTCTTGTCACGAAATGCGCATGCTCGTAACCCTTATTTACCATTTCGGATAGTGTCTTGAATGCACAAACAAAACGCCGCTATTTGGATATAACTATGGATTATTTGGGACCAAACCAACATTTTTTATTGAAGTAGAAGTCCTGGGAGTGCATTCTGACGAAGAACACCAAAGGTAATAACATTTTTCTTATAGTAAATCTGACTTTGGTGAGTGCTAAACTTGCTGGGTGTCTAAATAGCTAGCCCTGTGATGCCGGGCTATCTACTTAGAATATTGCAAAATGTGCTTTCACCGAAAAGCTATTTTAAAATCGGACATATCGAGTGCATAGAAGAGTTCTGTATCTATAATTCTTAAAATAATTGTTATGCTTTTTGTGAACGTTTATCGTGAGTAATTTAGTAAATTCACCGGAAGTTTGCGAGGGGTATGCTAGTTCTGAACGTCACATGCTAATGTAAAAATCTGTTTTTTGATATAAATATGAACTTGATTGAACAAAACATGCATGTATTGTATAACATAATGTCCTAGGTGTGTCATCTGATGAAGATCATCAAAGGTTAGTGCTGCATTTAGCTGTCTTCTGTGTTTTTGTGACATTATATGCTAGCTTGAAAAATGGGTGTCTGATTATTTCTGGCTGGGTACTCTGCTGACATAATCGAATGTTTTGCTTTCGTTGTAAAGCCTTTTTGAAATCGGACAGTGTGGTTAGATTAATGAGAGTCTTGTCTTTTAAATGGTGTAAAATAGTAATATGTTTGAGAAATTGAAGTAATAGCATTTCTAAGGTATTTGAATAACGCGCCACAGGATTCCACTGGCTGTTACGTAGGTGGGACGATTTCGTCCCGCCGGCCCTAGAGAAGTTAACTGGCTTCAATACACCGATGGGTCATTTCGAGTATCTGGTGATGCCGTTTGGATTGACCAATGCTTCAGCAGTATTCCAGAGTATGGTGAATGACGTCTTGAGAGATATGATCGGTTTGTTTGTGTTCGTTTACCTGGATGATATTTTGATCTTCTCTCAGGAGCCTTCCAGCCACGTCCAGCATGTCAAGCAGGTTCTGCAGCGATTGTTGGAGAACCGCCTGTTTGAAGTCCGAAAAAATGTGAATTTCACGCCCACACTACATCCTTCCTCGGGTACATCATCTCCCGGGGAGAGATTAAGATGGACCAAGAGAAGGTTAGGGCAGTTCTGGATTGGGCCCAGCCCGATACGAGATTGCAGCTCCAGAGGTTTCTGGGGTTTGCGAATTTCTATCGTAGATTTATCCGTGACTACAGCCGGGTGGCCGCTCCATTAACTGCCCTGACTTCTAGCACCAGGACCTTCAGTTGGAATCCTGAGGCAGACCGGGCATTTCTGGATTTGGCGCCATCCTGTCCCAGCGAAGCTCTACTGACGGTAAACTCCATCCCTGCGCCTTCTATTCTCGTCGTCTTTTGTCTGTGGAGAGGAATTACGATGTGGATAACCGGGAGCTGCTCGCGGTGAAACTGGCCTTGGAGGAGTGGCGTCACTGGTTGGAGGGAGCGGAGCAACCGTTTGTCTGGACTGACCACAAGAATCTTGCTTAAGTGCAATCGGCTAGACGTCTCAACTCGCGTCAGGCCAGGTGGGCTTTGTTTTTTGGACGCTTTAAATTTTCCCTGACGTTCCGACCTGGGTCTAAGAACGGCAAGGCGGACGCCTTGTCCCAGATGTTCTCCAAGACGGATGAGAGTGGGGCCAAGACTGAGATGATTCTTCCCCAGAACTTCGTCGTGGGAGCAGTCACATTTAGGGTTGAGGAGGAGGTTCTGGCGGCCCTTCGGACGCAGCCCGGTCCCGGTAACGGTCCACCCGGTCGGTTGTTTGTGCCTGAATCTGTCCGTTCTGCCGTCCTCCAATGGTCCCACGCCAGCAAGATGGCTTGTCACCCGGGGGTGGCTCGGACGACGGCGTTACTACGCAGACGATTTTGATGGCCTGCCATGGGAGAAGATACCCAGAGGTTTGTTGCTGCATGCCCAGTATGTGCACAGAATAAGAGTGCCAATCGAGCCAGCTCTGGACTTCTTCATCCCCTACCTATTCCCCGGCGACCATGGTCGCATCTGGCTCTGGACTTTGTTACTGGATTGCCCTCTTCTGATGGGGACACGGTCATTCTGACTATTGTGGACAGATTCAGCAAGTTCGCCCACTTTGTACCTATTTCCAAGCTTCCCTCTGCCTCTGAGACATCCGAGATCCTAGTTAGGGAGGTTTTCAGGGTCCACGGGTTGCCCAATGACATTGTTTCCGACCGTGGTCCTCAGTTTACCTCTGCTGTCTGGAAATCTTTCTGTTTGGCCATTGGAGCTACAGTCAGTCTCACATCTGGATTTCACCCCCAATCTAATGGTCAGGCGGAGAGAGCCAACCAGAAGATGGAATCCACACTGCGCTGCCTTATCTCTTCCAACCCCGCCTCTTGGGCCTCTCAGTTGCCATGGGTCGAGTATGCCCACAATACTCTCCCTACATCTGCTACTGGGATGTCTCCCTTCCAGTGCCTGTACGGTTACCAACCCCCCTTGTTTCCTTCTCAGGAGAAGGATCTCTCTGTACCCTCGGTCCAGGCCCACATTCGTCGTTGCCACCGGACCTGGCATCGGGCCAGAAAGGCTCTCCTTAAAGTTTCTGACCGTTATCAGCTCCAGGCGAATCGTCGCCGGATTCCAGCTCCCGCTTATGCCATCGGTGATAAGGTATGGTTGGCTACACGGGATCTTCCTCTGCGGACTGAGTCAAGGAAACTGTCACCGAAGTTCATTGGTTCGTTTGTGGTGGAGAAGGTGATCAATCCTGTTGTGGTTCGACTCAAGTTGCCTAAGACGCTCAGAGTCCACCCCACCTTTCATGTCTCCTGCCTCAAGCCTGTGCACCTCAGTCCTCTGCTACCCCCTCCGCCTCCTCCTCCTCCTCATCGGAGGTGGTCCAGTCTACACGGTGCGCCGCATTATGGATTCCAGACGGCGGGGTCGAGGTTTCCAGTATCTCGTGGACTGGGAGGGGTATGGTCCTGAGGAGAGGAGTTGGATTCCTCGGCGTCAGATCCTGGATGATACCCTCATTCGTGACTTCTACCACCTCTATCCTGGCGCTCCGGGTTGTCCGCCCGGTGGCGTTCGTCGGAGGGGGGGTACTGTCAGGAATCCCGCTTCCTGAGTCTGTTTTCTGCCTGAGCTGACTGTTTTTTGTTTTGGAGTCTTTTGTCTGAGGTTCCTGAACGCACCCTGTCTGGTTGCCAGGCGACGAAGCTAGGCGGGAGAACTTTTGATTACCCGCACCTGCATCTCATCAACCATCTGCACACCTGGTCCTGATCATCACCTCTTCATAAGCCCTGACCTGACATCCATTCCCTGCCGGATCGTTAGCAATGAACAGTATGTTGTGCCAGCGTATCAGCCTCATGTTTCCTGAGTTTGTTTTGTTATTTTGTACTTGTTGCCGGTTACTCACTCCCGTTTACTCTGTCTACAGTCATTCTCCCGGAACATTCAACTCCCTTGCCTGGCCGTCGGTGGATTCAGTGACTTCATTGGATCAACCCATTCACTCTCATCAACTCACCTCCGCTGCCGTTACGTCTCCTGGATTATTCAATTTACACATCAAGACTACCAATAAATACTCACCTTCATTTTACTCACCTTGTCCTGGTCTGCTTCTGGGTTCTGTCTTAGAGAATCGTCACAGTACAGTCATGGCCAAAAGTTTAGAGAATGACACAAATATTAATTTTCACAGTCTGCTGTCTCAGTTTGTATGATGGCAATTTGCATATACTCCAGAATGTTAAGAAGAGTGATCAGATGAATTGCAATTAATTGCAAAGTCACTCTTTGCCATGCAAATGAACTGAATCCCCAAAAAACATTTCCACTGCATTTCAGCCCTGCCAGGAAAGTACCAGCTGACATGTCAGTGATTCTCTCGTTAACACAGGTGTGAGTGTTGACGAGGACAAGGCTGGAGATCACTCTGTCATGCTGATTGAGTTCGAATAACAGAATGGAAGCTTCAAAAGGAGGCTGGTGCTTGGAATCATTATTCTTCCTCTGTCAACCACGGTTACCTGCAAGAAACACGTGCCGTCATCATTGCTTTGCACAAAAGGGATTCACAGGCAAGGATATTGCTGCCAGTAAGATTGCACCTAAATCAACCATTTATCGGATCATCAAGAACTTCAAGGAGAGCGGTTCAATTGTTGTGAAGAAGGCTTCAGGGCGCCCAAGAAAGTCCAACAAGCGTCAGGACCGTCTCCTAAAGTTGATTCAGCTGTGGGATCGGGGCACCACCAGTACATAGCTTACACAGGAATGGCAGCAGGCAGGTGTGAGTGCATCTGCACGCACAGTGAGGCGAAGACTTTTGGAGGATGGCCTGGTGTCAAAAAGGGCAGCAAAGAAGCCACTTCTCTCCAGGACAAACATCAGGGACAGACTGATATTCTGCAAAAGGTACATGGATTGGACTGCTGAGGACTGGGGTAAAGTCATTTACTCTGACGAATCCCCTTTCCCATTGTTTGGGACATCCGGAAAAAAGCTTGTCCGGAGAAGACAAGGTGAGCGCTACCATCAGTCCTGTGTCATGCCAACAGTAAAGAATCCTGAGACCATTCATGTGTGGGGTTGCTTCTCTGCCAAGGGAGTGGGCTCACTCACAATTTTGCATAAGAACACACCCATGAATAAAGAATGGTACCAACACATCCTCCGAGAGCAACTTCTCCCAACCATCCAGGAACAGTTTGGTGACGAATAATGCCTTTTCCAGCATGATGGAGCACTTTGCCATAAGGCAAAAGTGATAACTAAGTGGATCGGGGAAAAAAACATCTATATTTTGTGTCCATGGCCAGGAAACTCCCCAGACCTTAATCCCATTGAGATCTTGTGGTCAATCCTCAAGAGGCAGGTGGACAAACAAAAACCCACAAATTCTGACAAACTCCAAGCATTGATTATGCAAGAATGGGCTGCCATCAGTCAGGATGTGGCCCAGAAGTTAATTGACAGCATGCCAGGGCGGATTGCAGAGGTCTTGAAAAAGAAGGGTCAACCCTGCAAATATTGACTCTTTGCATCAACTTCATGTTATTGTCAATAAAAGCCCTTGATACTTATGAAATGCTTGTAATTATACTTCAGTATTCCATAGTAACATCTGACAAAAATATCTAAAGACACTGAAGCAGCAAACTTTGTGGAAATTAATATTTGTGTCATTCTCAAAACTTTTGGCCACGACTGTATATGGTACACAGTACCAGTCAAAAGTTTGGACACACCTACTCATTCCAGAATTATTCTATATTTTTACTATTTTCTACATTGTAGAATATTAGTGAAGACATCAAAATTCTGAAATAACACATATGGAATCACATAGTAACCAAAAAAGTGTTAAACAAATCAATATATATATATATAGAGATTCTTCAAAGTATCCACCCTTTGCCCTGATAGTAATTAAACATAGAAAAAATAAAGAAAAACCCTTGAATGAGTAGGTGTGTCCAAACTTTTGACTTGGAATGTTTATATTTGCAAAAAATATATATGGGGGATTGGAAGTGATGCAGACAATTACATTGGCGGATGCTACAATCTATCTGACATATTAAAGCTGATCTACCCCTACATTTAAAAAAATACAAAATAATTAAATAAAACAATTATTAGAGTTCGACACACATGGGACAAAGGCCTGTGTGACAACTTTCATGAGCCAAAATCAATTTGTTTTAGGGGCCCAATGTGGTACTGCCTTTGTAACAGATAACGAGATACATTATAGAAAAGCACTTATATAGAAACCTTCAGCGATTATGGAAATATGTCTTCTGTTCTCAAGCCCATGAGAGTATGTACCCCTCATTGAGAGGCTGAAAGCGCAACAGTACCACCCACAGTGTAGCAACCCTAGAGCAATTCGCTCAAGGGAACAATGGAAGTAAACATGGTGGTTGGGATTCTGACAACAGCAATCTTCTTGTTGCCAGTTAATTTACCAGACTTGGGATTTGAACCAGGCAGCAACCCTCCGGCTACTAGCATGCCTCTTTAAGCTCTGGGCAAATAAGTGAACCTCGTGATTTTAAAAGGGAAGCTACAATTAATAAGCAGCACTTGGAAATATATAGAAATAGGCCATCTTCCTGTCAGTGACATTGGAACAATGCTCATGTCAGAGTGACATTGGAACAATTCTAATTTCAAACTGAAATTGGAAATAGACAATACTCATTTCAGAATGACATTTACATTTTGACCTTGACAGTGACATTAAGTTAAATAAGACACCCACCCAGGAAAATGACGATGGAGTACACCTGCGCCCCTGTCGTCTCAGGCTGCTCTGAGTGTAACGGAAAACACACGCCGTTGGTACCATAGAAGTTCCGGAACAATCCTTTGAAGACCAGGGGGAGGAAGGCGATGACGAAGCCAATAAACCAGATGCTGAGGAGAATGGAGACGGTGCGCCGGCGGCCCGGGGTTAGATACCGGAAGGGGTAGACAATACAGATGTACTTCTCCAGGGTGAGGTAGGTGAGCAGCAGGACGGAGACCTCAGTGGAGAGCATGGCGAGGGAGCCGATCACCTGACACTGGACGCTGTCCATCCAGGCCTGGGCGTGGCGGTTGTACTCGCCGCGGAACTTGAGGTCATAGGCGCCGATCATGAAGAGGTAGACACCCATCAGGCCATCGGCACCTGGGTGGTGGAAGTGGGTTGCAACAGTAATTACAATGATCCAATTGAACTCAGTGTATGGATTGATACTGCTGGACTTTTTACAGTGAAACAGATCTCTAACGTCATAGTTCGGTTACCTGTGCACTACTTTTCAATCTATCTCCTTGGTTAAAGGGACATCTCACTCCATAGTCAATCAATTCTACTGTCATTTGGGAGTCATAAAGTGCAGAAAAGAGTTACTGTAGAGTTACATGAATGCAAACTTCTGTAATTTAATGGGCCAAGATTTTAGTCACAGTAGTATGCCTTCAGAGCATCTACAAGTGGAATATAGGCACAGCTCAACTTCAAGACACTTCTGAGGTATGAATTTGACGGACAAATTGATTTCAGAGTGAATCTGTTCAGTATTAATAGCAGTGTCATGTACAAACTGCTATGTTATAATCAGCAATGACAAACTTTTCTGGTAATATATTAACTTTATCTTACACAAACTTTGAAGTCTATTTGACTCTGCTGAGATGTCCCCTTTTTCCGTAAGCCATTCATTAACATAGAGATGAAATATTTGTGCAACAAAATCAAACTAAAATTTAAATCGAACTGAAATTTCAGACGTAAATGAAATACATAATTTTGGTCCAAGATGAATTTATCTGGCTGGTGTTTGACTTTGGCCACGGTGATGCCAAAACAGACAACATATTTACCGCTCACACTTCCCCTCAGTAAATGACACTAGGCTCTGTCTATTACAAAATTCAGTGACTCATTGTATAACATAACGCTAGACCATGTAATTGCACTTCCTTTGATATGAAAAGGTACCAAATGTGCATGTCAAAAAGCATTTTTCATCTGACACATTACAGTGTGAAGCATGGTGGATTGCCAAACCCATTCTGATCTTCACAGGGATAAGTCCTAAACATATACTGTCTATCTAGTTAAATTGAACAGAAAGGTGTGTCTTACAGTGCAGGGAACAGAGACAGGGAAAAGTCAGGTAATCTAGCTATCCCACTGACTTCCAAGGGACTAAGACATTAATATGTCTCTCATTCTCTGCATCACGGTATCTGTGACAAATCTAGTTTAATTGAGCAAAAATGTGGGCCTGACTTGTAGCAAAGGCATAAAGACATGAAATGTAGCCATGTAATGTTGACTCCCTCTGACTCCTAGGGTAGTACAACATTAACATACTATGTACTAATGGTTCAGTGGTGGTCACTGCGATTGTCGACAGTTCAATAAATAAATAAACCTGTATATTAAAGCTAAAGTCCCCAATTCAATAGTTTGCGGATCAAGGAAACCTGCACTGAGGGTTCACTAAGAATGTTCACTCTGTATCTGTGATGTTCACATTTTAATCGACACACCCCGGACGTTGTCCCTCTCTTGGACATTGTCATTGGATATTGGAGCGAAACCTCACCTTCCCTTACAATACAGAGTAAACATTCTAAATGAAACTGAAACCTCACCTTCCCTTATGATACAGAGTAAACATTCTGAATGAAGCTCAAACCTCACCTTCCCTTACGATACAGAGTAAACATTCTGAATGAAGCTGCAGTAAGGTTTTCCTTTATCTGAAATCAATTGAATGGAGGCCTGAGTTGAAAGGTCTGAAAGCTGTTTCTTACAACACAAGGAGATTATACACATGGCATGGAGCTTGTTCTCCGATCGGATGTAGGAGCGCATGCAGATGACAAAGATGTTGCCGAAGCACGTGGTGGCCGACACCACCCAGACGAAGACCCTCAGGACAATGTTGGCCAGGAGGTCCTCGAAGGAGGAGATACCATCCGTGTTGGGCTTGCAGCTGCGCACATGAGGGGCGTACCCACAGTACTGGAACTTCTTAAAGTAACTAAACACAACAGGAGAGAAATCAATGAACAGGATGAAAGAGGGAGACTGTCTAAAAACAATCCCTAGCCCCTAGGCTCTACCCCCTAGCCTCTAGCCCCTAGTCTCTTGCCATAGCCTATAGCCTCTAGGCCACTCTCTAGCCCCTAGTCTTTAGCCCCTAGCCCCTAGCCTCTAGGCAGTTCATGATCTTTAATAAATGGACAGGTATAAGCAACATGGGAGTTATCTCTACTTTGAGCTTTAATATGCTAGGTGGCATTTCTGCCACATTACTTACAACCACACATGTAGAATCTTAATTTGAGCCAGTTTGCTACAGCAGAAAAATGATCCTGCAGCAACAGGAAACGTGAATTATTGTGTGGATTAATGGACATTTTTGAAGGGGTTGATACATTTTCCATAACGGAAAATCAAGTCTGAAATGTCAAAGTGGAAATTATAAACTTCAGAAGCCTTTTTAAACCCAAAATGCACTACAGGTTTTACATTTCCTGCATTGCAGGAAAGTTCTCCTTTGACAGGGTGATCAAATTAAGATCCTACATCTGTATCATGTCCTTTGTGATCTACACATGCCTAGAGTGTAGCGGTTAGGGATGGTTTCAGGGCCCCTATCAGGATAGGGGATAGTGCACATCCAAAGGTTGCACAGAAGCTGGCCAAAAAAGTGTGATACAAAGTTGTGCAGCATATGGCGGGAGTATTTGCTTTTCAGTGATTCTCAGAATGGACCTGTGTTTTGTGTTTTGGGATGACCTTACTCACAAGTATATACAGTGCCTTCAAAAGGTAATCACACCCCACAGTTGAGCTCATTCAGTTTAGCGGATTGGCTATTATTTTATACTTTTTTATCAAGGGAGGCGAAATGCTCGTTGGCTTCCCTTGCATTCAATGGTATGGGCGGCATCAATGTCATACTCTTTTTGACCAGACAGCATCAGATAGATGGCCTACACATACAGAGACAGAGGGGCGCAGTTTCACTCACTCGGATGCTTTCTCCGGTGAGATACAATCAGCCTCTTGTGAAATGAAGGAAAATTATGAAACGCAGAGAGACAAAATATACATCATAATTATTTTATATGTTTTTTAAAAAATGACTTGGTTAATTTTTGGGGGAGGCTTCCCTCTGCATCCACTGTTTGCCACATTGTTTGCAGTATTACTTTAGTGCCTTGATGCAAACAGGATGCATGCTTTGGAAATATTTTTAGTCTGTACAGGCTTCTTTCTTTTCACTCTGTCAATTAGGTTAGTATTGTTGAGTAACTACAATGTTGTTGATCCATCCTCAGTTTTCTGCTTTCACAGGCATTAAACTCTGTAACTTTTTTAAAGTTACCATTGGCCTCATGTTTCCCTCCTCTCCAGCAACTGAGTTAGGAAGGACACCTGTATCTTTGTTGTGACTGGGTTTATTAATACACTATTCAAAGTGGAATTAATACATTTACCATGCTCATAGGAATATTTAATGTCTGCTATTTTTATTTTTACCCATCTTCCAATAGGTGCCCTTCTTTACGAGGCATTGGAAAACCTGCCTGGTCTTTGTGGTTGAATCTGTTTTTGGACTTTAAAGATAATTGTATGTGTGGGATACAGAGATGAGGTAGTCATTCAAAAACCATGTTAAACACTATTATTGCACACAGAGTGAGTCCATGAAACTTATTATGTGACTTGGTAACTAAGGGGTTGAATACATTTCAGCTTTTCATTACATATATAAAAAAAAAAAATCATTTTAAATTCAGGCTCTAAAAACAAAATCCTGAAAGTCATTGGGTGTGAATACTTTCTGAAAGCACTGTATGTGATGTAATGCACAGCTTGGGATCATACAGTTGGGAGTGGACATTCAAGCTTCAGATAAGGGGCCAGATTGACTAAGAAATGTTGACAATAGAAAGTACGTATGGGAAAGTACAGTACCAGTCAAAAGTTTGGACACACCTACTCATTCAAGGGGTTTTCTTTCTTTATTTTCTACATTGTAGAATAATAGTGAAAACATCAAAACTATTAAATAACACATATGAAATCATGTAGCAACCAAAAATGTGTTAAACAAATCCAAATATATTTAATATTTGAGATTCTTCAAAGTAGCCACCCTTTGCTTTGATGACAGCTTTGCACACTCTTGAAATTCTCCCAACCAGCTTCACCTGGAATGCTTTTCCAACAGTCTTGCAGGAGTTCCCACATATACTGAGCACTTGTTTGCTGTTTTTCCTTCACTCTGATGTCCAACTCATCCCAAACCATCTCAATTTGGTTTAGGTCAGGTCATTATGGACGCCAGGTCATCTGATGCAGCACTCTATCACTCTCCTTCTTGGTCAAATAGCCCTTACACAGCCTGGAGGTGGGTTTGGTCATTGTCCTGTTGAAAAATAAATGATAGTTCCACTAAGCGCAAACCAGATCGCTCCAGAATGCTGTGGTAGCCATGCTGGTTAAGTGTGCCTTGAATTGTAAATAATTCACTGACAGTGTCACCAACAAAGCACCCCCAAAACATCACACCTGCTCCTCTATGCTTCACGGTGGGAACCACACCTGTGGAGATCATTCATTCACCTACTCTGCGTCTCACTAAGACACGCCGTTTGGAACCAAAAATCTCAAATTTGGACTCATCAGACCAAAGGACAGATTTCCACCAGTCTAATGTCCATTGCTCATGTTTCTTGGCCAAATCAAGTCTTCTTCTTATTGATGTCCTTTATTAGTGGTTTATTTTCAGCAATTTGACCATGAAGGCCTGATTCACAGTCTCCTCTGAACAGTTAATGTTGAGATGTGTCTTTTAATTGAACTCCGTGAAGCATTTATTTGGGTTGCAATCTGAGGCTGGTAACTCTAATTAACTTATCCTCTGCAGCAGAGGCAACTCTGGGTCTTCCTTTCCTGTGAGGGTCCTCATGAGAGCCAGTTTCATCATAGCGCTTGATGGTTTTTCGACTGCATTTGAAGCAACATTTAAAGTTCTTGACATTTTCCAGATTGACTGACCTTCATGTCTTAAAGTAATGTTGGACTGTCGTTTCTCTTTGCTTATTTGAGCTGTTCTTGACATAATATGGTCTTGGTCTTTTACCAAATAGGGCTATCTTCTGTTTACCACCCCATCTTGTCACAACACAACTGAATTGGTTCAAATGTATTAAGAAGGAAATAAATTCCTTTAAATGAACTTTTAACAAAGCACACCTGTTAACTGAAATGCATTCCAGGTGCCTACCTCATGAAGCTGGTTGAGAGAATGCTAAGAGTGTGCAAAGCTGTCATCAAGGCTAAGGGTGGCTACTTTGTAGAATCTAAAATATAAAATAGATTTAGATTTGTTTAACACTTTTGGTTACTACATGCTTCCATATTATTTCATAGTTTTGAAGTCTTCACCATTATTCTACAATGTAGAAAATAGTAAAAAGTAAGAAAAACCCTTGAATGAGTAGGTGTGTCCAAACGTTTGATTTGTTTTGTATGCATTTTGTATTTTCTTTCAGAAATAAGAGCTACAAATGCTTTTTAAATAACTTACCACAACATTCATCACAAATCATTCATAAAAAAAGTGTTCAAAGTTTAATTTGGGATTGATCTTCAAATACACAAGTACATACTTTCCCAAATCTTTATGATGAAACAAAATGAACAAAGTACTCACATGTGGGTCAAGTGTTTGAGTGGTTCAAACATCCTTCGCTGTATGTTCCCAATCTCAATTCCCTCTATGCTCCTAAAAAACACAAACAAAAGTTTTTCCCCTTAGGAGCTTACATAGAAAAACAAACAAAACCAAATCTTTGAATTTCACAGGCCCTCTTTGCAACGCTCCCCAGAATTACTCCACAAAATTGTTGGTCTTTCACAAAGTGCTTTTGATGATAAGCTTTGATATATTACCTACAATGCTATATGCTTTCTTTCTTGATATGTGTGAATGAGGGAATTCCTGATGTGTGGGCCAGTAAGTGCACTCTGTTCCAATACGATAATACATTGAACACATAATACACAAATGACATGTTAAGTGCCACATAATTCTCTTGTATGATAGGGTGCAAATTGAAAAAGTGCATCATCAGGGGATGATGCAAGCCATGATTATATAGTGTATATAATTGAAATGAGTTAAATAGATGGATGGATTTCTAGTTAGTCTGAAAGAGCCACAGAAAGGGATGTAGAGAAAGGATGTACTAACTGTACACACATGTTCTTGTGGTTGGAAAATGGTTATTTAAAAAAATTATTATGTAGATTTCATTTAAATGGCCTCTTGCATATTTACAAGAATTATATATTTTTTCTAAACATGATATTGCTACTAATGATATTGCTACTCTCAAGTGTAACATTCATTCACAATATGAGCAGTGAAAAACATACAGGCTACTTACAATGATTTCAATTTATGCAAGTTATCAAAGTGGTCAATTTGCAGATCCGCGATAGGGTTATACGAGATGTTTCTGTAAGAGCATCAATTATTAGACATAATATTCAACAATAACTATAGCACCATAGCTGTATTATAATTCCTATGTGTATGTCTTTCAACGTTAGTGCAAGAAAAACATTTCAAATATTCAAATAACGTTTGTGCATAGATTCGAGTGTGGATCTGACTCACAGCTGTAGTAAATCTCCCAGATGAACAAAGAGATTGGGAGGGATTGCCAGGAGTCTGTTGCTGGACAGATCTCTGTGGAGACAAAGCTATTTATTGGAAACAACATATGAAACTTACATAAGTTTTACATGGCTTACATGACCACCTAATCACGAATGCATGCTGTGTTCCCATTCATGTTAATGATAAATTCCTGGAATCCATTAGGCTACTTGATAAGCATCGTGTTAAGCTAGATGCACCACATATTTGTGTTCACCATGACTAACATGGTTATGTGTATGCGTATATTGGAGACACTCCAAGACTCCCCACTGTTCTGCAAATCCGGAAACCAGTGGAAAAGCATGTTAGGATAAATACTAGGATTAACCAAAACGCATAAAATATAAATCATAATGAACATCTTCTTGGCTTGGGAACATGTTGTTTTCCTATTTGGGCACATTTTGGGTTGGAATACATTTCAGCCTAGTACTGCACTGTATATTTATAGTGCAGTCTTTACTAATAATATGGTAGTATCTGAATTCTTCAAAACGTCAGTGGAATAGATGAAGATGTACAGTACCACTGTGTGTCTGGGGATGATAAAGGAAGATGTCATGCAATTTCATGTCTGAGGCAAACAAAACATAATAACTTACAATTCCCCAAGTTTTTGCAGAAATGAAAAAGCCTGTTCATGTATGTGACTGATTCTGTTACTCTGTAGGACGCTAGAAAGAGTTGAAGAAAGACGGTCAAAACAAGAATTATAAAACAGAGCAAGCAATTTTCTTACTTTATTCCCCTCATCTTCTCTGTTGGTTCTAAAAGCAATTAAACAAGAGTGTTGCTTTTGGGTCTAATATTTAGAACCCCTTGTGGAAACAAATTGCTGTTGATATTTGGGATTGTAATGGGTTATCGCCTACTGAGAAAGCCAAGGACACAGATGGGGAAAAACAGAATCTATTCTGAAGATTGAAATGTATTAAGTCACACTTACAGCACAGTCATCATGTTGCATGACCAGAATGTTACGTTTCCGACACTTTCGATTTGATTCCCCTCCATGTCCCTGGAGACACACAAGTGCACAAAAACATATTTAAAAGTAATATCATGCCCATAACAAAGCTCTTTGATTTGCTGACTTCCAAACTTACAGCCAGTTAAGTCTTGGCATTTCCAGGCAGATGTCATCCAGCTTTGTCAGAGCATTGTTCAACAAAACCCTGTGAACCAATATAACAAAACAAGAGCGGTCTGATTTTTGAAACAAAACAAGAGCGGTCTGATTTTTGTGCTGATCAAAGAAAACAACACTCTGCCAATATACGTAAGCATATCAAATAGGCCCTAAAAATACTGGGGCACTTCAACTAAGTGCATATGAAATAACTTCTTAGAGGGTAAAAGCAAAACAAGACCAACTCAAGAAGGTAGAGGTAGAAATGAAACTCACAGGAGTACCAAGGAGCGCAAGCCTGAAAAGGTTGTGGGGGATATCTGATGGATACTGTTGTTTTCAAGGATCCTACAACCAGAGGGTAGAGTTTATTTTCAGCTCTTTTATTAAGTGAAGTATTTGGCTGAGCATTGGTTCAAAGGAAACTGCAGCGATACAAGCTTTTTTGCTGAAGGCTGTCTAAAAATGTGATGTCTTTGTTCCATTTATGTTAGCAGTATGTCTATATTGGCACACAGGATATACAGAATGTGCCAGTAAGGAAAACCTACAACCACTCCAGTTTGTGTAGATCTTGGAACACCCCAGGCATCAGGATGGATATCTTGTTGTAGCTTAAATATCTGAGGCAGAGAATACTGATTTTAAATACGCACGGTTCTATGAAACAATTCATAGGAATTATTTACCCTTTATTTCAAACATAAGCAACTTTGACGAGGAAAACTTAAATCAACAACATTCATTATGAAGGACTTAGATGTTTAATCAAGAACAAAGTTAACATAACACTGTCAATTGCACGGATGGATTAATTTAATGAACTCACAGTCTTGTTAGATTGTACAGTCCTCTGAATGCATTAGGGCTCACGGCTCGGATTCTGTTATGTTGTAGATATCTGAAGTAGTATGGTAGAAGTATGTTACAAACATTCATAGAATTTGTGTGTTGAGGAGAACAACTGCCACAATGGCTAACACGTTACAACAAGTTACAACAAGTTACAACAAGTTACAACACGTTACAACACGTTACAACAAGTTACAACAAGTTACAACAAGTTACAGCATGTTACAACAAGTTACAGGATGTTACAACAAGTTACAACCAGTTACAACAAGTTACAGCATGTTACAACAAGTTACAGCATGTTACAACAAGTTACAGCATGTTACAACAAGTTACAGCATGTTACAACAAGTTACAACAAGTTACAACAAGTTACAGGATGTTACAACAAGTTACAACCAGTTACAACCAGTTACAACCAGTTACAACAAGTTACAACATGTTACAACAAGTTACAGCATGTTACAACAAGTTATAACAAGTTACAGTATGTTACAACAAGTTACAAGTTACAACAAGTTACAACATGTTACAACAAGTTACAAGTTACAACATGTTACAACAAGTTACAACAAGTTACAGCATGTTACAACAAGTTACAGGATGTTACAACAAGTTACAACCAGTTACAACAAGTTACAACATGTTACAACAAGTTACAGCATGTTACAACAAGTTACAGCATGTTACAACAAGTTACAACAAGTTACAGCATGTTACAACAAGTTACAGGATGTTACAACAAGTTACAATCAGTTACAACAAGTTACAACATGTTACAACAAGTTACAGCATGTTACAACAAGTTACAACAAGTTACAGTATGTTACAACAAGTTACAACATGTTACAACAAGTTACAACATGTTACAACAAGTTACAAGTTACAACATGTTACAAGTTACAACATGTTACAACATGTTACAACAAGTTCAGAAGCTTCACATTTCTAACATGAACTGCACTTCAGACAAAATGTAGATCACAGAGTGATCAACCCACCCAAAATTGTATTTTATGTCAGGTGTCGTATAAAGCTTTTCCAATTTAGCTTGCCATACTGCTAAATAGAACAGACAGGCAATGTTTACAGTGCTGAGGAATCTTTTTGGCAAGCTGTCAAGCGAGATGAGGATTTTGGCATGGTTGTGAAAGCAGCTGACAGAAGATTTCATCCATTGAAGGGCTTTTCAATAGAACTTACAGTTGAACCATAGCATCAACTGTCTTGTTATTTTACACAGAAAACCTAAATATAAATGGCTCCCTGTAGATTAGAACAACAAAATAAAAATACCAATTGGTACATACTTTCATGATATTTGGTTTGATAACATTTTTTTAATAAGAAAAAGAAAATTGCAAGCAACGCTTGAATGAAAGATTACCCAAACAATACTACATAGCTGACTTTATTCGATAGATAGTTCTTGGCAGTCTATGAGGCATGTGTTCAGTCACCTCATCGCTCTACTACTTCAATGATGCCAATATGTTTCAGGCACCACAAGGTAGACTGAATGATTTGGTGAACAATCGTGAAAGTCCACTTTCCTCACAACCATCATCCAAACGTGAGTCTTGATAAAACATCCTTTGTAAGCTTGTTTTGGCCATCAAAAACATCAAAAGGGGACAAACAATGCATAGAATTATGTCCATGTCTGTCACAGTGGACTTGACAGGTTGGTCTATCAGTGTGTGTTTTTGAAGTGCTAACAAAATTATTTCTGAACGACTGAATGCTTTACTAGCAGACTACAACTCAACCAAGTGACTTCTCTTGCCTGAATACATTTTTTTAAATACATGTAATGACAACTTACAATTTCTGAAGACTCTGGTACTTGTAGAATATGTCACCATTCAATATCCGGAGACGGTTCCTTTGCAGTGACCTGTGAGATGTGAATAGTTCATAAGGTCGACTAGGTAAAATAAAAACATAAACATAACATTGTACCACCAAACAATACTGTGTCAATTAAAAAAGGCCAAAACCTTTGATCCATTTTTATTACTATGTTCTCGGTCCAGTGTCTGTTTGAGGTTTCTATATGACCACACGTTGTCCCGAACGCAAAAAATCTTCCAATTATGTTTCAAATGGCACTGGTGATAAAACACATCATTATTCCAAACAGAAGAGGAACATCTTTCTTTATGGAGTAACAGAGATAATGCATAATTTTGACATTTGTAGCTGAATTGTTATCTAAGCTCATTCCACCTCGACTGGCACTATGGCCACGTTTACCCGAGGTTACGGAAATACACTTTGAATTAGTGAGGAAAGCATTTTAATTGAAAATGAACAATGTGAAGGATGCTGCAGTAGTCTACAGCACCTTGATGAAAGCCTGGCCAATTGGAGAAGGAAGAGGTGGCGATGATAAGCAATTGACAATTGAATTATTCCGCATGCAAATTGGGCCTTCAAGGTTTACCCATCAAGCAAACAAACAACACATTGTTTTGTTGATGAATAGTCAAGTGGAACTGGATGTCCCCAATATGGAAGGATGAGAAACATGGGGCCCAAATGGGCCATTATCTAAACAATGTGCCAATATGATAGGGAGACATACTAGATTGTGAGACTGAGAAAGGGAGAGCTCTATGTGATAATTTATAGTCATTGTTGTCATTCTTTTGCATAATGTGTGAATTGAAATGATGATGTATATTATACATAATCTTGTTATAAATACATTTTGTTATAATCATATCCTTACCTTCAGTTTGTCTCACATTCCAGTAGGTTTTTGGTAGGCTTCAGTAAAGAGATTCCAGTAGGGTTTAGTAGGCTTCAGTAGTCTTCAGTAAAGAGATTCCAGTAGGCTTCATTAGGCTTCAGTAAAGATATTCCAGTAGGCTTTACTAGGCTTCAGTAGGCTTCAGTAAAGAGATTCCAGTAGGCTTCATTAGGCTTCAGTAAAGATATTCCAGTAGGCTTTACTAGGCTTCAGTAGGCTTCAGTAAAGAGATTACAGTAGGCTTTACTAGGCTTAAGTAAAGAGATTCCAATAGGTTTCGGTAGGCTTCAGTATGCTTTAGTAGGCTTCAGTAAAGAGATTCCAATAGTCTCTATTAGGCTTCAGTAAAGAGATTCCAGTGGCCTTCAGTCGGCTTCAGGAGGCTTCAGTAAAGAGATTCCAGTAGGCTTTATTAGGCTTCAGTAAAGAGATTCCAGTAGGCTTCAGTAGGGTTCAGTAAAGAGATTCCAGTGGCCTTCAGTCAGCTTCAGTAAAGAGATTCCAGTAGGCTTCAGTAGACTTTAGTAGTCTTCAGTAAAGAGATTCCAGTAGGCTTTAGTAGGCTTCAGTAAAGATATTCCAGTAGGCTTCAGTGGGCTTTAGTCGGCTTCAGTAAAGATATTCCAGTAGGTTTCAGTAGGCTTCAGTAAAGATATTCCAGTAGCCTTCAGTAGCCTTCAGTAAGCTTCAGCAGGCTTCAGTAAAGAGATTCAAGTCTCATTTTCCTCTTTCAAAAAGACTGTTCCAGTACAGCAGAGAACAGCCCTAGGACTTAAACCAACCTCCACAAATAAACTTCCATCAAGACACTCATTAGCTAACTGAGCGAGACACTTTGTTTAAATCCTTTTTCTCTTCCAATTCATAGGAGAAACAGAAAAAGGTATGCACACTTCCAGTCAGATGCAAATGTCTCAACGAAGAAGGCTATCAGGTGTGTGTGTGTGTGTGTGTGAGTGAGTGTCATTATGTGCATATTATTTATGAACTACTCAAAGGTGTGTGTGTGTGTGTCAACTCACATCATGGTGACGTTAATGGACACTGCTGGGACATGGTGAAACTGGGCGCCGTCACAGTCCAGCTCCAAGTCTCTGCACTGGCACGGCTCTGGAACAGCCCCCAGCACTAGAGGAGGAAGAGACAAGACAGAGGAAGAATATATTATTGTCTAACGCCAGAGGAGGTTGGTGGCACCTTAATTGGGGAGGACTGGCTCGTGGTAATGGCTGGATCCGAATTTGTGGAATTGTATCAAATACACCCAACACATGGTTTCCATGTGTTTGATGACATTCAATTCGCTCAGTTCCATCCATTATTATGAGTTGTCCTCCCCTCAGCAGCCTCCTGTGTCTGACGCACATCCACGAGTCATAGCAATGAAAATAAATTACAACAAGGAATTTGGACAACATTGTTGTTATAGAACTAGCTTTAAAGGGAAAATCCACTCACAAACTATCTTTCAGTATTTTCTTAATTAGTCCACCCACTGTTGATACAGTCCCAAAATGCATTGACAAGACATTAGACTTTCAAGTTTTTGACTGCTGACATACAATCCCAAAATGTTTTGTATCAACAGTGAACTAATAAAAAAAACAAGATCCCAGAGAGACATAGGAGAGCATCAGGGACCAATCTTAATCACTGCCTATGTACATTAGAGACACGTGACTTGTGCTTGCTTTGCAGTTTTGCTTCCTTCCCTGTCTGGGCACACTGTTCTTACAAAGGCTAAAATCAGAGACCTTCTGCATCGCAAACGCGTGACCCCCGCCAGACAACGTATTTGCCTACTACTCCACCGAAAAGGTACCAATTCGATAGCACTAGCAGAGACATTTCAAGATGTGGAATGAGGTTACGGCACAATCTCAACACCGTTACAAACGGCCACAGAGAAACAATGCGAAGCTGCAATCGATTGAATTGGGGCCTCATGTCAGAGGCTGACTCGGAGGTTCCAGGAATAGAGAGGATGACTGTGATTATGTGAGTAGTTTATGGATTATTTGTCAAAGACAAGAAGTCCAGGTTCCGGCAGGACATTTTTAAATGGATAAGGGACCATGTTTGATATAGGATACAGTAAAGTGGATATCATCAGAAAAAAATCCTTTATATCTGAGGGGAATTATAATCAGGCATAAAGGAATGGGAATACTAAAATATCAAGGGTATTCAAATCACGTCTTCAAGTTCTGTAGTGTTGATTTCCTTTTTCATTACTAGTTAATTTTTTGATCAGTGTCATCGAGTACACTTATATTGTGTCATGACTAAATTAGGGTGTCACATAGGTCGTACAAAGGTGACCAAGGCGCAGCGTGTATAGTGCTCATTCTTGGATTTTTAATGAAAACACTTCAACAACAAAACAATAAAACGACCAACAACAGTCCCGTCAGGTACTCTAGACTAAACGGAAACAACCACCCACAAAACCCCATGAAAAACAGGCTGCCTAAGTATGGCTTCCAATCAGAGACAACGATAGACAGCTGCCTCTGATTGGAAGCCATACCTGGCCACAACATAGAAAATGACAACATAGAATGAAACTCTAGACAACCCACATAGAAAACAGAAAACCCAAAACACATAGATGAAACACCCCCTGTCACTCCCTGACCAACCTACTAGGGAAAAATGACCTCATACCAGGGTCATGACGTGACATAGGGGAAGAATGAAAATCAGCAGTCTAATATTGATGTACTATTGAGGACATATTTGAGGACACATTTGAATAATGTTCTGATGTTCAAAGAAAGAAACATCTGTAGATAGAATGACATCTAATGCAATGCATATCTAATGACTAAAATGAAGAGGAGGTTTGCATTTGACCTGAAGTGTGAAATCTCGTATTCCTCACTCATTTCAAAAGTATTTTTGAAAGACGGGAAATTTGCTATTTTAAATCTTTCTTATCAGTGACCTCTGTCCTACTAACAATAAAGTTACAAATGGATTGAAAACCTCTGACTCTGCCAAAGACATTTGAGAGAACATTGGATATAATCAAAGGATTATATGCACAGTCTTGGAAGAAAACAAACCTGTTTATTTAATCAGGAAATGCTTATTGCTTGTTATCTGATAGCATGTCAGTCGTGGTTAATATTAAATTGCATTATTCCAAAACTAAATAAGGACATTTTAGGAATGTTCTAGCAAGGAGATGTCAGACTAATCCTCATCTGTTTAATGCACTGTCTTAATGACTCGGGGAGGCAGCACAAATGGACCATTCGAAACCGCTAGACTTCCATCTGGCCTGTATTATTCAATTCCAGAACCACAAACTTAAATAAATAAAGACATCTGAATGTTATAATTGGAGATTAGGGACATCAGGCGAATTGGAGTGAAGCAGTTGCTATATCAAAACTTTGCTTCAGTCGATACATTTTGGCTACATGCAAAGTTAGTATAGTTCAGTAAGTTTTCGTCAACATGTAAAGTTAGTATAGTTGTTCTACCTTTGACCTTACAGTACACAACAGGGTTTCAAACAACTAACTTACACATGTGGGAGGAACACAGGGTCAGTTGAAGGGTCAGCTGCAGTGCAGTGACTCTGGAGATACTAAGAGCACGCACCTTGGATCTGAAACCCTGGCCATCTAACTGCCAGTTCAACCCCCTCATGTTTTACTTCCCTGCCATCCACTTGCCCGTTCAATCCCCTTATGTTTTACTTCCCTGCCATCTCCTTGCCAATTCAACCCCTCATGCTTTACTGCCCTGTCATCTACTTGCCAGTTCAACCCCCTCATGTTTTACTGCCCTGCCATCTACTTGCCAGTTCAACCCCCTCATGTTTTACTGCCCTGCCATCCAGATGCCAGTTCAACCCCCTCATGTTTTACTGGCTTACCCCAGCCATACAGAGTGATTTCATTGAATTAGCTAAATATAACCCGAGGGCATTGCTCACCCATGGCTGTTTAACCATTCACTATAATTGTAACAGAGCCTCTCGATGGAGGGGTGTGTGTGGAATCAGGAGCAGGAGAGCAGAAGGGTTCCAGGAAAATCCACAGTTTATTTTGGCAGATCCGAAAAACACAACGACACATACAGGGGACAAACCTCAACTCCGTTATGCCACAAGCAAAATGTCCACGGTAAACACATACCGTACAAACAACAACAATGCCCGTTATGCAGGCACGCACCCCTTACATGTTGCCTACAGCAAAATAATCCCGCACACAGCCTAACCTGCTGCGGGGAAATATAAACCTACCGAAAAAAAACAAAAAAAACAAGACACAGGTGTGTAAAACCAGACAGAACTAAATGAAAAGGAAAAGGGGATCGGTGGCAGCTAGTAGGCCGGCAACAACGACCGCCGAGCACCGCCCGAACAGGGAGAGGAGCCACCTTCGGTGGAAGTCGTGACAATAATATGCTATGTCAAATACATCATAAAGTATAGTAATATTCTAAGTAGTTCATCATTAATTAAGGCATATCATGGATGTATAATTAATACTTTTATAATGGCTGTGTAATAAATACTTTTATCATCGTTGCGTAATAAATACTTTTATCATGGCTGTGTAATAAATACTTCTATCATGGCTGTGTAATAAATACTTTTACCATGGCTGTGTAATGAATACTTTATATAATCATGGTTTATGTAAATGACTAAAGGAGATTTACAGTATTCTCTTGGATGAATTTCTGATGTACAGTACCAGTCAAAAGTTTGGATACACCTTCTCATTGTAAAGGAGTGTGTAACTGGCTGCAGGGAAGTCAGGCGCAGGAGAGCAGAAATGGGTAGCAAACGGAGCCCTTTATTGAGGCGAACAAAACACGGCACTCAGAAAACTAAACACACACGGGTTACAATAACCCGGCGCAAACCAGCCTGGAGTACACATACATTTACACATAACAATTCCACACACAGACATGGGGGGAAATAGAGGGTTATATGCAAGACGAGTAATGAGGGAATGCAAACCAGGTGTGCGGGAAAAAAAGACAAAACAAATGGAAAATGAAAGGTGGATCGGCGATGGCTAGAAGACCGGTGACGTCGACCGCCGAAAGCCACCCGAACAAGGAGAGGGACCGACCTCGGCGGAAGTCGTGACAGTACCCCCACTTAACGCACGGCTCCGGCAGCGCGCCGACACCGGCCTCTGGGACGACCCAGAGGGTGAGGCGCAGGGCGATCCGGCCGGAGACGGTGGAACTCCCGCAGCATTGAAGGGTCCAACACGTCCTCCACTGGGACCCAGCACCTCTCCTCCGTCCGTACCCCTCCCACTCCACGAGGTACTGAAGGCCCCTCGCCTGACGCCTCGAATCCAATATGGAGCGAACGGAGTACGCCGGGGCCCCCTCAATGTCCAGAGAGGGTGGAGGAACCTCCCGCACCTCAGACTCCTGGAGCTGGCCAGCTACCACCGGCCTGAGGAGTGTCACATGGAACGAGGGGTTAATACGGTAATTGGGGGGAAGCTGTAACCTGTAACTAACATCGTTCAGTCTCCTCAGGACTTTAAATGGCCACACAAACTGTGGACCCAGCATCCGGCAGGGCAGGCGGAGGGGCAAGTTTCGGGTCGAGAGCCAGACCCGGTCCCCCGGTGCAAACACCGGGGCGTCACTGCGGTGACGGTCTGCGCTGGTTTTCTGGTGCAACATGGCCCGCTGGAGGTGAACATGGGCGGCGTTTCATTTCTCCTCCGTGCGCCTGAACCAGTTGTCCACCGCAGGAGCCTCGGTCTGACTCTGATGCCAAGGCGCCAGAACCGGCTGGTACCCCAGTACGCACTGGAAGGGGGAGAGGTTAGTGGAGGAGTGGCGGAGCGAGTTCTGAGCCATCTCGGCCCAGGGCACGAAAGCTGCCCACTCCCCCGGCCGGTCCTGGCAATAAGACCACAGAAACCTACCCACATCCTGGTTCACTCTCTCCACCTGCCCATTACTCTCGGGGGGAAACCCTCAGAGTAACAACACAAGGCCTCCGCAGTCTGTAGGGCCGTAGGGAGACCGGGCAGAGGGAGGAGATGGCAGGACTTAGAGAAACGGTCCACAACGACCAGGATCATGGTGTTACCCTGTGAGGGGGGGGGAGATCGGTAAGAAAATCAATCGACAGGTGCGACCAAGGCCGTTGGGGAATGGGTAAGGGGTGTAGCTTACCTTAGGCAGGTGCCTAGGAGCCTTACACTGGGCGCACACTGAGCAGGAGGAAACATAAACCCTCACGTCCTTAGCCAAGGTGGACCACCAGAACTTTCCACTCAAACAGCGCACTGTCCGACCGATCCCTGGATGACCAGAGGAGGGGGACGAGTTTGCCCAATAGATCAGCCGGTCATGGAAAGCAAATGGAATGTACAGACGCCCAGCGGGACACTGGAGGGGAGCGGGCTCTGCACGCAATGCCTGCTCAATGTCCACGTCCAGCTCCCACACTACCGGCGCCAGCAGGCAGGAGGCCGGGAGTATAGAGGTAGGATCCATGGGCCGCTCCTCTGTGTCATACAGCCGGGACAGTGCGTCTGCCTTCACATTCTGGGAACCTGGTCTGTAAGAAAGGGTGAAAACAAAACATGTGAAAAGCATGGCCCACCTTGCCTGACGAGGATTCAGTCTCCTCGCTGCCCGGATGTACTCCAGGTTGCGGTGGTCAGTCCAGATGAGAAAAGGGTGTTTAGCCCCCTCAAGCCAATTGCTCCATGTCTTCAACGCTTTGACCACAGCCAACAGCTCCCGGTCCCCCACATCAAAGTTTCGCTTCGCCGGGCTGAGCTTCTTTGAGAAGAAGGCACAGGGGCAGAGCTTCGGTGGCGTGCAAGAGCGCTGAGAGCACGTCTCCTAACCCAGCCTCGGACGCGTCCACCTCCACCGTGAACCCCAAAGAAGGATCTGGATGGGCCAGTACGGGCGCCGAGGTAAACAGAGCCCTTAGGTGACCAAAAGCCCTATCCGCCTCAGCCGACCACTGCAACCGAACTGGACCCCCTTCAGCAGTGAGGTAATGGGTGCCTCTACCTGACCAAAACCCCGGATAAACCTCCGGTAGTAATTGGCAAACCCTAGAAACCGCGGCACCTCCTTTACCGTGGTCGGAGTCGGCCTATTACGCACGGCTGAAATGCGGTCACTCTCCATCTCGAACCCTGAGGTGGAAATGCGGTATCCTAGGAAGGAGATGGACTGCTGGTAGAACAGGCATTTCTCAACCTTGACATACAGGTCATGCTCCAACAATCGACCAAGCACCTTGCGCACCACGGAAACATGCTCGGCACGTGCAGCGGAGTATATCAGAATGTCATCGATATACACCACTACACCCTGCCCGTGCAGGTCCCTGAAAATCTCGTCCACAAAGGCTTGGAAGACTGATGGAGCATCATCAACCTGTACAGCATGACGAGGTACTCATAATGCCCTGAGGTGGTACTGAATGCTGTCTTCCACTCGTCTCCCTCCTGGATACGCACCAGGTTGTAAGCGCGCCTGAGATCTAATTTCGTGAAGAAGCGCGCCCCGTGCATTGACTCAATCGCTGTGGCTATGAGAGGTAGCAGGTAACTGTACTTCACCGTGATCTGGTTTAGGGCTCGATAGTCAATACAGGGGTGCAGACCTCCCTCCTTCTTCTTCACAAAACAGAAACTCGAGGAGGCGGGTGAAGTGGAGGACCGAATGTACCCCTGACGCAGAGATTCGGAGACATATGTCTCCATTGCCGCCGTCTCCGCCTTTGACAGGGGATACACGTGACTCCTAGGGAGTGCGGCATCTACCTGGAGGTTTATCGCACAATCCACCCGATGATGGGGTGGTAATTGAGTCGCCTTCTTCTTGGAGAAGGCAAGAGCCAAATCAGAATATTCGGGGGAATTGCGCACGGTGGAGACCTGGTCTGGGCTTTCCACCATAGTAGCACCTACGGAAACCCCTAAACACCTCCCTGAGCACTCTCAGGACCACCCCGTGAGAGCCCTCCGTTGCCATGAAACAGTGGGGTCATGACAGGCTAACCAGGGTAGTCCTAGCACCATGGGAAACACAGGAGAGGCAATGAGGAAGAGACTGATTCTCTCCTTGTAACCCCCCTGCGTCACTATGCCCAGTAGAGCGGTGGACTCCCTAATTAACCCTGACCCTATTGGTCGACTGTCTAAGGCGTGAACTGGGAAGGACATAGCCACTGGAACAATAGGATCCCTAAACTATGGGTGAATGATCTGTCTATGAAATTCCCAGCCGCGCCTGAATCGACGAGCACCTTATGCTGGGAATGCGGGGAAAACTCAGGAAAAGTAACATGCAAAAACAGGTGTGCAACAGAGGGCTCTGGGTGGGAATGGTGCCGGCTCACCTGGGGTGACGCCAGAGTGCCCTGCCTGCTGCCTCAACCCCCAGAGGAACCAACCCGACACCGACCGGCAGTCTGACCTCTGCGGCCACAGATGGTGCACGTGAAGGAACCTCTTCCGGTCTCCCTGAGTGCAGCACCTCCCACCTCCATGGGTATGGGAGCGGTGGTGCTGGGGGATGGAACCGACAGATCCCGATCTGGACGTCCGCGGGTAGCCAGCAGGATATCCAGCCGAATGGACAGGTCCAATTGGTCGAAGGTGTGGGTGGTGTCCCTGCAGGCCAACTCCCGACGGACGTCCTCACGCAAACTGCAGTGATAGTGGTCGATCAGGGCCCTGTCGTTCCATTCCGCGCCGGCGGCCAGGATCCGAAAGTCCATTGTGAACTCCTGGGCGCTCCTCGTCCCCTGCCTCAGTTGAAAGAGACGTTCACCCGCCTACCCTCGGGCGGGTGAAATCCTCGAAGTGGTCCAGCGCCGCATCTCCTTCTCCCCACACAGCGTTGGCACACTCCAGAGCTTTCCCCGAGAGGCACGAGACGAGGGCGGACACCCTCTCACGACCCGAGGGAGCCGGGTGAACGGTCGCCAGGTATAAATTCAGCTGCAGCAGGAAACCCTGGCAGCGTGCAGCCGTCCCATCGTATTCCCTGGGAAGTGCGAGACGAATCCCACTGGACCCGGGTGCGGAGGGGGTGAGTAGTGGAGACCCCTGTTGTGCTGGTGGGGGCACTGGAGGGACTCCCTGTCTCTCCCAGCGGTCCATCATCTGGACGACGTGGTCCATGGCGGCGCCGAGATGGTGAAGCATCGCGCGTGCTCCTGGACGCGCTCCTCGACTCCGCTACAAGGGGTACCTGCTCCTGCTGACTCCATAATTTGGGTGTGGAATTTTGTAAAGTAGTGCGTAACTGGCTGCAGGGAAGTCAGGCGCAGGAGAGCAGAAACAGGTAGCAAACGGAGCCCTTTATTGAGGCGAACAAAACACGGCACTCAGAAAACTAAACACACACGGGTTACAATATCCTGCTGCAAAACAGCCTGGAGTACACATATATTTACACATAACAATTCCACACACAGACATGGGGGGAAACAGAGGGTTATATGCAAGATGAGTAATGAGGGAATGCAAACCAGGTGTGCGGGAAAACAAGACAAAACAAATGGAAAATGAAAGGTGGATCGGCGATGGCTAGAAGACCGGTGACGTCGACCGCCGAAGGTCGCCCGAACAAGGAGAGGGACCGACCTCGGCGGAAGTCGTGACATTCATTCAAGGATTTTTCTTTATTTTTACTTTTTTCTACATTGCAGAATAATAGCGAAGACATCAAAACTATGAAATAACACATATGGAATCATGTAGGAACTAAAAAAGTGTTAAACAAATCAAAATATATTTTATATTTGAGATTCTTCAAAGTAGCCACCCTTTGCCTTGATGACAGCTTTGCACACTCTGTAACTACCAATTGGATATTGGGGAGAAAAAGGAGTAAAAAGTACCCACCCCCAAAAAATGACTGTGCAGTGTTACCATTCCCCAAATTACCAAGTTTTCCACAAATTGTGTGTAATTTGTTAATCTGCATGATTAAAATCTGTGTTTATACGTGTTAGAAATTGAGAGTTCCTGCAAAAACTAAGTCTCCACCCTCGCAAAAGGAAAATCTCAGCTAAAGCAATAATATGCCAGGGAGATATGTATACTGTAGCTAAGAAAGTAATACCAAGTGTAGGTTGTGTAGTAAGCTGTTTGTAACCCATGTGCCTCACCCTAATAATTTGGTTCCTTTCCCCGTCAGAACTTAGCCTACTGTTCTGACTTGGTGGTGCACATGTAGCCTATAGCCTGTGTTAGAGAAAGGTCATCATTGAATATTGTAAGAGCTTTCTTTGTCTGCTTATATGCCCCCGTTATTTATCCTATGGTTCTGTCTTGGTGTACAGGGAGAACACTGTAAGAATGACCCATGTTCTGCATTCTGTCGCTGTACATTTCAAAAGTGCTAAACAAATAGTTATATTGACTATGTCCATCTTAGCTTGCTAATTAATGTCTTCATCGAAATTATGGATTGCCTCTTATGCGCTCATCATTCCCTTATGCCATAGTTTGTACATCTCAATTGTTATAGGCCTATTGCTTATATCGGGCTATCTCATTAGTATCTTATTCATAATTTTAGGCAATGTTGGAAGGATTTCATTGTTTTGCTTACTTTGTATATTATAATTAGCTCATGTGCTTTTCTTGACGAGGAGGAGATACTATATAATGTTGTTTGGTCTGTAACCACATAGGCCTAATAAAATAATTTAAATGGTAGGCTAGCCGAGTCTCTCTCTCTCTCTCTGTCTCTGTGTGGTGTATTTCTGTGGTGACTTAAAGAAGAGTAAAGTTGAGGCATCAACATCTTGCTGAATTTATCTGAACTAACATCTATCTAAATTGATTTATTTTGTATAATTCTTTTAACTTTTTCTCCCCAGTTTCGTGATATCTAATTGGTAGTTACAGTCTTGTCCCATCACTGCAACTCAGTGATGGGACAAGCGAAAGTTGAGAGCCATGCGTCCTCCGAAACATGACCCTGCCAAGCCGCACTGCTTCTTGACACACTGCTCGCTTAACCTGGAAGCCAGCCGCACCAATGTGTCGGAGGAAACACCGTACAACTGGCGACCGAAGTCAGATCGCATGCACCCGGCCCGCCACAGAGAGTCGCTAGAGCGCAATAGAACAAGGACATCCCGGCCAGCCAAACCCTCCCCTAACCAGGAAGAGGGTGGGCCAATTGTGTGACGCCTCATGTCTGTCCTGGTCACGGCTGGCTGGGACACAGCCTGGGATCGAACCAGGGTCTGTAGTGACTTAGAACGCTGCACCACTCCGGAGGAATCTATTTGAATTTCTGTCGGTGTCCATTTTTAAAGTGCTGAACGAATAGGCCTACCTCGTTGCAGCTCTTTTGCTTGCATTTGCTTATACTTAGAGCTAAGTGTTAATGATATAAGAATAAACATCATGAATTTAATGAACATAAATTAAATCATGTTTGTGTATGGTGCAAAACTCAAAACTCATTTTGGCATTTGTTATTATTGAAGGAGAATGCAGCTCTTATCGACTTACACAAATCCACAAGGATTCGTTTAAGTTCACTCCATGGTGCTGAAAGGAAAGCTCTGCTGTTGGTACAGCTTTATGTAGGTCTTAACAGTGTGTGGGCACCTTTTGTTCCCATTATAGTGCAACTATTATGTATTGTTTAGTGTTGTGTGTTGTGTTGTGTGGTTGCTTTGCTTGAATGCATTAAAAAAATATGTTGAATTTGCCACACCAAGATTTACATACTAAAATCACCACTGACAACACAACAACAGATTCCGGAGAAAATTAGCGGAAGGGAAAGTCTATCAGCGTAGGCAGATTGATGGTATAAAACTATATTAAAGAGCATACTTTTAAATAACAATGGAATGTGGATGAAATGGATGTGGAGAGAGCAAATGGACTAGGATTGTGTTTTTCTGTCTAATACTTTTGAAGAGCACTAATTGCAGATGAGCACACCCCATATCCTACACAGACTGTTATATTGACATCTGATGAATGGTCTCATATAAATGTGATACTCTTATCGTCTATTAATGATGAAAACTCATTTCCGATGCCGTGACATTTTGCATTGTGCACTGATTGGCAACAACTAAAGACATAATTATGTCCCTATAAATACTTTCACTTTGAAACATCCAGAGAAGCAATATCCATCTTCATATCCATGCCCAAATGTAATGAACATGGTTAGTTTGAGAACAATATTAGATTTTGGGACCAATTGAAGGTAAAACAACTGAAGGAGTCATATTGCTCCAGACAGTGGTGGAGTCCATTCATTGTTCTTTTATATCATATTTTATGACCATTTTGCTCCAATGTTCATTTAAAAAATACATATTTGACCATATCACTTCAAGACAATAACAATGAATAAACCTTTGTGTGGCCTTTCAAACCTGAGTGTGTAATAATATGAATTAATTTAATGTGGACTCCAAGAAGGGGTCCAATAGGAAAGCTACTGAAATAAAAGATCCCAGAAATGTTCCATACGCACAAAAAGCTTATTTCTCTCAAATTTTGTGCGCACATTTGTTGACATCATTAGTGAGCATTTTTCCTTTGCCAAGATAATCCATCCACCTAACAGATGTGGTATATCAAGAAGCTGTTTGAGCAGCATGATCATTATACAGGTGCACCTTTTGCTGGGGACAATAAAAGGCCACTCTAAAATGTGCAGTTTTTCCACACAACACAATGCCACAGATGTCTCAAGTTTTGAGGGAGCGTGCAATTGACATGCTGACTGCAGGTGTGTCCACCAGAGCTGTTGCCAGAGAATTTAATGTTAATTTCTCTTCTGTATTGTTACGACTTCCGGCGAAGTTGATGCCTCTCCTTGTTCGGGTAGCGTTCGGCGGTCGGCGTCGCCGGTCTTCTAGCCATCATCGATCTACTTTTCATTTTCCATTTGTTTTGTCTTGTTTTCCCACACACCTGGTTTCAATTCCATCATTACATGTTGTGTATTTAACCCTGTTCCTCCCATGTCCTTGTCCGGAATTGTTTATTGTAGTGCTTGTGCACGTTATGCTGGTGTGTAACGGGTTTTGTTTACCCATTGATTTATTGTTCTGTTAACGGTGGTTTTATTTATTAAACAGCGCCGTTGTAAATCAGTTTTTGCTCTCCTGCGCCTGACTTCTCTGCCGCCAGTACGCACCCCCTACATGTATGTCGCCTCCAACGTTGTTTTAGAGAATTTACCCCATGGTGGCGATGGGGTTATTGTATGGGCAGGCACAAACTATGGACAACAAACACAACTGCATTTTATCGATGGCAATTTGAATGCACAGAGATACCGTGACGTAATTGTTGTGCCATTCATCCACCCCCATCACCTCATGTTTCAGCATGATAATGCACAGCAATATGTCGCAAGGATCTGTACACAATTTCTGGAAGCTAAAAATGTCCCAGTTCTTCTATGACCTGCATACTCACCAGACATGTCACCTATTGAGCATGTTTGGGATGCTCTGGATTGACGTGTACGACAGCATGTTCAAGTTCTAGCTAATATCCAGTAACTTTGCACAGCCTTTGAAGAGGAGTGGGACATTCGACAGCCCACAATCAACAGCCTGATCAACTCTATGCGAAGGAGATGTGTTATGCTGCATGAGGCAAATGGTGGTCATACCAGATACTGACTGGTTTTCTGATCCTCGCCCCTGTGTGACCAACATATGCATATCTGTATTCCCAGCCATGTGAAATCCATAGATTAGGGCCTAATGAATTTATTTCAATTGATTGAATTCCTTATATGAACTGTAATTCAGTAAGATCTTGGAAATATTTGCATGTTATCTTTATATATTTTTTCAGTATACATGGGAATGGTTTATGTTGTGTCATTTCAATTGAAATGGTTGCCATGAGATGTTTCAAATAGCATAGTTTATAGGGAAGGCTCAACATCTATTTTGAGTAAGAAAATGCATTTTTCACTACAGCTATAACCACTGAGAGGAACTTCATACAAGTGGGTTGAGATTGCAAGGCTGTTCAGGCCAAATCAATGGGATAAACCCTCAATGATACATGCTTCCTACTTGGGTCTTAAGTGTTTGAGAAAAGGCCAGGAATCCTCTCTTCTACCTCAAATTGAAAACACATATAAGCTCAATCTTGTTTTATTCTAATAGTCCTGAAAATTTGAACAGAGCATGGAAAAGGTTGTTTCATTATTCATACCACTGGTCTTGGAGTTCCCTCTAAGCCAACCTACACCTCCAGGACCTGGTGTCCCTTGTTTCTAGTTGTTACCGAATGTCACTAGTTTGTTTTGCCTTAAGTAAGGAAGCATGTTGTTTTACTTCTCACACACATGCCTGCAAAAACACACACACACACACACACACATGCCTGCAAAAACACACACACACACACACACACACACACACACACACACACACACACACACACACACACACACACACACACACACACACACACACACACACACACACACACACACACACACACACACACACACACACACACACACTGTTTGTTTGCTGTTGTGTTTGTGCTGTTGCCAGTCTTCTGTCTGTGCTGTCAGTTTTGTCTTACATTGGACCCGGTACCCACAGGAGGCCTTTTGCCTCTTGCCAAGCCGTCTCTGTAAATAATAATTTGTTCTTAATTGACTTGCCTGGTTATATATAAAATAGTTGGGTTGCAATATTGCAGAAATTGTATTCTTGTTTGCAGGGAATTGGATTTGGAGTCAGTGGTACATGACATGACTTGAGTCTGGACAAAAAGTACATTTAAATTAAAGTGTGATGTAAGTCGATGCAATCACATATAGGACTGTGGCGGTCACGAAATTTCATCAGCCGGTGATTGTCAAGCAAATAACTGTTGGTCTCATGGTAATTGACCGTTCATTAACATAAAACACATTTAGCATCTCCTGGCTTCCACACATAGCATGAAAGTCACTGATGCAGACCTTTGGAACATCTACGTTTTAAAAAGTATAATAAATCCATGTAATATAGCCTACACCTTCACAATAAATCCATTATTTATTTTAGACAGGTATAAAGAAACATGATATAAAGAAAATGTAGTGAATTTCAGAAGAACAGAATAGCTTACTCGGAGTTGTCCTTATGTTATGTCCTGATCTGGCTATGCCATATGTCTGTGGGCTACACTAGCTCATTTAGCAGACAAGATTTGCTTAGAATTCCATGGCATTATTTTATATTATTTTAAAGTATGAAGAATACAATTGAACAAAGCTGAATAAAATAGAAAGGATATTTTCTCCAAATGATTTGTGGTTAACAAAGAAATAGGTACTCCTATATGCTTCATTTAGAGTTATTAAGGTAATTTTAGTTGTTCTCCAAATGTTGGGCTGTATGTTTTGATTTTTTAATACATTGTAAGGCTGCATGATGTCTCTAATGATGATTTGAAAAAAGTTGCTAAAGGCATGAGCTCTGCTTTGTTTTTTTTGTGGAGGCTGTACACACTACATCAGTCTCTCATTCACAATTTGAGAAGCACTTGATAATGCTTAGAATTTCCCGGCGGCATCCCCTTTGTGTGGCCATAATGCACTGTAAAACAATTCATGCCTTTTGCAGCCCTTTTTCCTGAGTACTGCTTGCTCCGAAGCCACTCACACTATCCCCCATAGTACAAAAGTTGACCTATTATATTCTGTGCGAGAAATAAATATTCCAAACATAGTCTGGGACAGTTGTGGGATGCGATAGATCCCAAATTAATACAACCACTAGAATAAAGAAAAACTTTTTTACACAATGAGGCTGACACAACAGATCAGAACTTTTAGATTAAAATGTTGATAAACTATTAGGCTATTTCTTAATATTACGGCAGTAGGCTATAAGCACAAATGTTCCATTAGCGGGAAAACACCATTATCAGAAGTGACCACAAATGCGATTATCCATGTAATGTTTTTGTTATGAAGGTGCATTTTTATGGTGAAAATGATCTTCCCCAAACTTCAAACTCATGCGCTGCTTATGTATGCCAGTAAGGCTCTACACCCCTTGTAAAGCAGATTAATGTGCTTAAAGTTATTTGGCCACTTTAGTTATGATACAAACCTTATCAAAACATATAGATCTATGGGCTAGGCTACATGAGGTGTGCGACTATGATTCAAAAAAGTTATTAAAAAAAGGCATTGTTCCTTGCCTTAAGCTGGGCATCATTCACAAGTGATAGGCTAATATTCTAACCATCATGAGACTATTCTTGATTGAATCTTGTCTTTACATATACTAAATAATAGATGTGTGAAATTTGTTTTGATTTAGAATGGACCATTATCATATACCTGTCCCAAAACAGGGGCTGGAGATAAAGACATGTCATCTCTGCACTTGGAGGACGCTTTTCCTGTGGTTCATTTTCATGCCAGCCAGGTAGGCTATACTCCCATTGTGTAGATAAGCAATGCGCTTAATATTAGCTTAATATTAGGAAAGTATTTGAAAAACAAATATAGTAGGCCTAGCATATAGAAAGCTGATGGGATCCTCCTCTTTTTAATAGAGGCCATCACTCTGTTTTCTCGTGCAATTTCATAGCCTATAGAAATGTTGCGCAAAATTAGCTCATGGGCTCTCATGAAGGGTTTGATTCGATTTTCGATAACATTTGTATTGACGTCAGAGTGTTTAGAGGGACAGAAGAGAGCTAAGTACCAGGCAGTTAGCAAGTTTGGTTGGCTACTAATGACCATCAGCAGAATCAGAGCTTGGAGAACACTAATTACCGTGACTAAACAATCACATGGAATTTGACTACTCATGACTAGTGACCGCCGGTATGGCGGTAATAGGGTCACCACAACAGCATATCGTGAGGCACGCACAGGTGTGCTTTACTCTGTTGCAACAGAACAACTGCAGGACCAAAACAGTGGAGAAGTGTAGCCGTGCACTTCACACTCATAGCTTTTACGGAAGTCGGCTTAATATTGCTGTTTACTTTGTGAATCAGGTGAATCACTGACTCTACCTTTAACGATGAAGTAACAGTAACATTTTACTTGAAGCAGCTTCTTATAGACCCGATGTCACAGGAAGGCCAAAAAGATCATCAAGGACAACAACCACCCGAGCCACTGCCTGTTCACCCCGCTACCATCCAGAAGGCGAGGTCAGTACAGGTCCATCAAAGCTGGGACCGAGAGATTGAAAAACAGCTTCTATCTCAAGGCCATCAGACTGTTAAACAGCCATCACTAACATTGAGCGGCTGCTACCAACATACTGACTCAAATCTCTAGCCACTTTAATAATTATAAATTGAATGTAATAAATGTATCACTAGCCACTTTAAACAATGCCACTTTATATAATGTTTACATACCCTATAATACTCATCTCATATGGATATACTGTACTCTATACCATCTACTGCATCTTGCCTATGCCGTTCGGCCATCGCTCATCCATATATTTTTATGTACATATTCTTATTCATTCCTTTACACTTGTGTGTATAAGGTAGTTGTTGTGAAATTGTTAGATTACTTGTTAGATATTACTCAATGGTCGGAACTAGAAGCACAAGCATTTCACTACACTCGCATTAACTTCTGCCAACCATGAGTACGTGACAAATAACATTTGATTTGATTTGAGATATGATACCCTCGGTGGAAGTTACAACAGCAAGAAAAAAGCAACCATTCAAGGTCTCTGATATTACATTCACTTTATGAGTCTTAACAGCTTCTGAATATACATAAACTAAAATATATGCAGTAAACAATTATTGAGTGCTGTAAACAATTATAGAGCATGTGGGACAGGTTTTTATTATTATAATTGGCAATGTAATAGCTTTCACTGTCTGCATCAGTTTTTTAATCACAGAGTTTATGAACATAATTCAGTCCAGACAAACAAACTTTACATGGATGTTCAATAAATAATATGAAGTGAATATTGAATTCACTGTGCATCAGCAGAAAATAGACCCACGGTACAGCGGTTTTAGACATTTTTGCAAATGTATTAAAAAATACAAAACTGAAATATTACATTTACATACAGTTGAAGTCGGAAGTTTACATACACTTAGGTTGGAGTCATTAAAACTGATTTTTCAACCACTCTCCAAATTTCTTGTTAACAAACTATAGTTTTGGCAAGTCGGTTAGGACGTCTACTTTGTGCATGACAGAAGTAATTTTTCCAACAATTGTTTACAGACAGACTATTTCACTGTATAACAATTCCAATGGGTCAGAAGTTAACATACACTAAGTTGACTGTGCCTTTAAACAGCTTGGAAAATTCCCGAAAATTATATCATGGCTTTAGAAGATTCTGATAGGCTAATTTACATCATTTGAGTCAAATGGAGGTGTACCTGTGGATGTATTTCAAGGCCTACCTTCAAACTCAGGGCCTCTTTGCTTGTCTCCTAGAGATGAACGTACTTTGGTGGGAAAAGTGCAAATCAATCCCAGAACAACAGCAAAGGACCTTGTAAAGATGCTGGAGAAAGTGGGTACAAAAGTATCTGTATCCACAGTAAAACGAGTCCTATATCGACATAACCTGAAAGGCGCTGAGCAAGGAAGAAGCCACTGCTCCAAAACCGCCATAAAAAAGCCAGACTACGGTTTGCAACTGCACATGGAGACAAAGATTGTACTTTTTGGAGAAATGTCCTCTGGTCTGATGAAACAAAAATATAACTGTTTGACCATAATGGCCATCGTTATGTTTGCAAGCCGAAGAACACCATCCCAACCGTGAAGCGCAGGGGGTGGTAGCATCATGTTGCGGGGGTGCTTTGCTGCAGGAGGGACTGGTGCACTTCACAAAATAGATGGCATCATGAGGCAGGAAAATTATGTTGATATATTGAAGCAACATCTCAAGACATCAGTCAGGAAGTTAAACCTTGGTCACAAATGGGTCTTCCAAATGGACAATGACCCCAAGCATACTTCCAAAGCTGTGGCAAATTGGCTTAAGGACAACAAAGTCAAGGTATTGGAGTGGCCATAACAAAGCCCTGACCTCAATCCTACAGAAAATTTGTGGGCAGAACTGAAGCGTATGCTGATTCAGTTACACCAGCTCTGTCAGGAGGAATGGGCCAAAACTCACCCAACTTATTGTGGGAAGCTTGTGGAAGGCTACCCGAAACGTTTTACCCAAGTTAAACAATTTAAAGGCAATGCTACCAAATACTAATTGAGTGTATGTAAACTTCTGACCCACTGGGAATGTAATGAAAGAAATAAAAGCTGAAATAAATCCTTCTCTCGACTATTATACTGACATTTCACATTCTTAAAATAAAGTGGTGATCCTAACTGACCTAAGACAGGCCATTTTTACTACGATTAAATGTCAGGAATTGCGAAAAAATGAGTTTAAATGTATTTGGTTAAGGTGTATGTAAACTTCTGAGTTCAACTGTAAGTATTCAGACCCTTTACTCAGTACTTTATTGAAGCACCTTTGGCAGCGATTACAGCCTCGAGTCTTCTTGGGTATGATGTTACAAGCTTGGCACACCTGTATTTGGGGAGTTTCTCCCATTCTTCTCTGCAGATCCTCTCAAGCTCTGTCAGGTCGTATGGGGAGTGTCACTGCACAGCTATTTTCAGATCTCTCCAGAGATGTTAGATCTGGTTTAAGTCCAGGCTCTGGCTGGGCCACTCAAGGACATTCAGAGACTTGTCCCAAAGTGTCACACCCTGACCTTAGAGAGCCTTTTTTATTCTCTATTTTGTTAGGTCAGGTGTTACTTGGGTGGGCAAATCTGTGTCTCAATTTTTTTGTTGGCCTAGTATGGTTCCCAATCAGAGGCAGCTGTTTATCATTGTCTCTGATTGGGGATCATACTTAGGCAGCCCTTTTTCCCCACCTGTGATTGTGGGATCTTGTTTTTGTGTAGCTGCCTGTGAGCAGTCCAGAACGTCACATTTCGTTTTCTTCTGTATTGTTTTTGGTGAGTTTCATATTTATTAAACATGTGGAACTCTAGGTACGCTGCGCCTTGGTCCATTCATTCAGACGAGTTTGACACAAAGTCACTCCTGCGTTGTCTTGGCTGTGTGCATTAGGGTCAATGTCCTGTTGGAAGGTGAATCCTTGCCCCATTCTGAGCTCCTGAGCGCTCTGGAGCAGGTTTTCATCAAGGATCTCTCTGTACTTTGCTCCGTTCATCTTTCCCTGTCTGTGAAAAACATCCCCACAGCACGATGCTGCCACCACCATGCTTCCCCGTAGGGATGGTGCCAGGTTTCCTCCAGACGTGACGCTTGGCATTCAGGCCAAAGAGTTCAATCTTGGATTCATCAGATCAGAGAATCTTGTTTCTCATGGTCTGAGAGTCCTTTAGGTGCCTTTTGGCAAACTCCAAGCGGGCTGTCATGTGCCTTTTACTGAGGAGTGGCTACCGTCTAGCCACTCTACCATAAAGGCCTGACTGGTGGAGTGCTGCAGAGATTGTTGTTCCTCTGGAAGTTTCTCCCATCTCCATAGAGGAACTCTGGAGTTCTGTCAGAGTGACCATCGGGTTCTTGATCACCTCCCTGACCAAGGCCCGGCAAGCTCTAGGAAGACTCTTGGTGGTTCCAAACTTCCATTTTAGAGTGATGTAGGACATTGTGTTCTTGGGGACCTTCAATTCTGCAGAAATGTTTTGGTACCCTATCCCAGATCTGTGCCCCGACACAATCCTATCTCGGAGCTCTACGGAGAACCTCATGGCTTGGTTTTTGCACTATCAACTGTGGGACCTTATATATATTAACATATTAACTTATACAGTTCTCTGCTGCCAATGACTGGAACGAACTACAAAAATCTCTGAAACTGGAAACACTTATCTCCCTCACTAGCTTTAAGCACCAACTGTCAGAGCAGCTCACAGATCACTGCACCTGTATATAGCCCATCTATAAATAGCCCAAACAACTACCGCTTCCCCTACTGTATTTATTTATTTTGCTCCTTTGCACCCCAGTATTTCTACTTTGCACACTCATCTACTGTCAAATCTACCATTGCAGTGTTTTAATTGCTATATTGTATTTACTTCGCCACCATGGCCTATTTATTGCCTTTACCTCCCTTATCTCACCTCATTTGCTCACATTGTATATAGACGTATTTTTCTACTGGTTTATTGACTGTATGTTTGTTTTACTCCATGTGTAACTCTGTGTTGTTATATGTGTCGAACTGCTTTGCTTTATCTTGGCCAGGTCGCAGTCTCAATTTGCCTACCTGGTTAAATAAAGGTGAAATAAAATAAAAATTAAAAAAAAATATAAACAGGTGTGTGCCTTTCCAAATAAAATAAAATAAAAATCGAATCAAATTTTATTGGTCACATACAGATGGTTGGCAGATGTTAATGCAAGTGTAGCGAAATGCTTGTGCTTCTAGTTCCGACCATGCAGTAATATCTAACAAGTAATCTAACAATTTAACAACAACTACCTTATACACACAAGTGTAAAGGAATTAATAAGAATATGTACATATAAATATATGGATGAGCGATGGCCGAACGGCATAGGCAAGATGCAGTAGATGGTATAGAGTACAGTATATACATATGAGATGAGTAATGTAGGTTATGTAAACATTATATAAAGTTGCATTGTTTAAAGTGACTAGTGATACATTTATTACATCCAATTTGTAATTATTAAAGTGGCTAGAGATTTGAGTCAGTATGTTGGCAACAGCCACTCAATGTTAGTGATGGCTGTTTAACAGTCTGATGGCCTTGAGATAGAAGCTGTTTTTCAGTCTCTCGGTCCCAGCTTTGATGCATCTGTACTGACCTCGCCTTCTGGATGATAACGGAGTGAACAGGCAGTGGCTCGGGTGGTTGTTGTCCTTGATGATCTTTCTGGCCTTCCTGTGACATCGGGTGGTGTAGGTGTCCTGGAGGGCAGGTAGTTTGCCCCCAGTGATGCGTTGTGGAGACCTCACTACCCTCTAGAGAGCCTTACGGTTGTGGGTAGAGCAGTTGCCGTACCAGGCGGTGATACAGCTTGACAGGATGCTCTCGATTGTGCATCTGTAAAAGTTTGTGAGTGTTTTTGGTGACAAGCCAAATTTCTTCAGCCTCCTGAGGTTGAAGAGGCGCTGTTGCACCTTCTTCACCACGCTGTCTGTGTGGGTGGACCATTTCAGTTTGTCCATGATGTATACACCGAGGAACTTAAAGCTTTCCACCTTCTTCACTACTGTCCCGTCGATGTGGATAAGGGGGTGCTCCATCTGCTGTTTCCTGATGTCCATGATCATCTCCTTTGTTTTGTTGATGTTGAGTGTGAGGTTATTTTCCTGACACCACACTCCGAGGGTCCTCACCTCCTCCCTGTAGGCCGTCTCGTCGTTGTTGGTAATCAAGCCTACCACTGTAGTGTTGTCTGTAAACTTGATGATTGAGTTGGACCCGTGCATGGCCACACAGTCATGGGTGAACAGGGAGCACAGGAGAGGGCTGAGAACGCACCCTTGTGGGGCCACAGTGTTGTGCATCAGCGGGGTGGAGATGTTGTTTCCTACCCTCACCACCTGGGGACGGCCCGTCAGAAAGTCCAGGACCCAGTTGCATAGGGCGGGGTCGAGACCCAGGGTCTCGAGCTTAATGATGAGTTTGGAGGGTACTATGGTGTTAAATGCTGAGCTGTAATCGATGAACAGCATTCTTACATAGGTATTTCTCTTGTCCAGATGGGTTAGGGCAGTGTGCAGTGTGATTGTGATTGCGTCGTCTGTGGACTTTTGGGGCGGTAAGCAAATTGGAGTGGGTCTAGGGTGTCCGGTAGGGTGGAGGTGATATGATCCTTGACTAGTCTCTCAAAGCACTTTGTGATGACCAAAGTGAGTGCTACGGGGCGATAGTCGTTTAGCTCAGTTACCTTAGCTTTCTAGGGAACAGGAACAATGGTGGCCCTCCTGTAGCATGTGGGAACAGCAGACTGGGATAGTGATTGATTGAATATGTCCGTAAACACACCAACCAGCTGGTCTGCGCATGCTCTGAGGACGCTTCTTGCAATGCCGTATGGGCTGGCAGCCTTGTGAGGGTTAACACGTTTAAATGTTTTACTCACGTTGGCTGTGGTGAAGGAGAGCCCACAGGTTTTGGTAGTGGGCCATGTCAGTGGTACTGTGTTGTCCTCAAAGCGAGCAAAGAAGTTGTTTAGTTTTTCTGGGAGCAAGACATCAGTGTCCGTGACTGAGCTGGTTTTCTTTTTGTAATCCGTTATTGACTGTAGACCCTGCCACATACGTCTCGTGTCTGAGCCATTGAGTTGCGACTTTACTTTGTCTCTAAACTGACGCTTAGTTGGTTGATTGCCTTGCGGAGGGAATAGCTACACTGTTTGTATTTGGTCATGTTTCTGGTCGCCTTGCCATGATTAAAAGCAGTCGTTTGCGCTTTCAGTTTTGCGCATATGCTGCCATCAATCCACGGTTTCTGGTTGGGGAAGGTTTTAATAGTCACCGTGGGTACAACATCACCGGTGCACTTGCTAATAAACTCGCACACTGAGTCAGTATATACATCAGTGTTGTTGTCCAATGCTATCCGGAACATATCCCAGACCACGTGATCGAAGCAATCTTGAAACGTCGAATCAGATTGGTCGGACCAGCGTTGAACGACCTGAGCACGGGCGTTTCCTGATTTAGTTTCTGTTTATAGGCTGGGAGCAACAAAATTGAGTCATGGTCAGATTTGCTGAAAGGAGGGTGAAGGAGGGCTTTGTATGCGTCGTGGAAGTTAGAGTAGCAATGATCCAGAATTTTGCCAGCCCGGGTCGCGCATTTGATATGCTGATAAAATTTAAGGAGCCTTGTTTTCAGATTAGCCTTGTTAAAATCCCCAGCTACAATAAATGCAGCCTCAGGATATGTGGTTTCCAGTTTACATAGAGTCAAATGAAGTTATTTCAGGGCCGTCGAATTGTCTGCTTGGGGGGGATATACACGGCTGTGATTATAATCGAAATTCTCTTGGTAGATAATGCGGTCAGCATTTGATTGTAAGGAATTCTAGGTCAGGTGAACAAAAGGACTTGAGTTCCTGTATGTTGTTATGATCACACCACGACTCATTAACCTGTTGGGGATAGGGGGCAGTATTTGCACGGCAGGATAAAAACGTACCCGATTTAATCTGGATACTACTCCTGCCCAGTAACTAGAATATGCATATAATTATTGGCTTTGGATAGAAAACACCCTAAAGTTTCTAAAACTGTTTGAATGGTGTCTGTGAGTATAACAGAACTCATATGGCAGGCAAAAACCTGAGAAGATTCCTTACAGGAAGTGGCCTGTCTGACCATTCCTTGAGCTTCTTGACTCTGTTTATTGAAGACTGAGGATCTTTGCTGTAACGTGACACTTCCTACGGCTCCCATAGGCTCTCAGGAGGCGGGAAAAAGCTGAATGATGTAATTCCAGCCCCAGGCTGAAACACATTAGCGCTTTTGGCAAGTGCTCTATCAGAGGACAATGGGCTGAGGCGCGTGCACGAGTCGACCCCATGTTCTTATTTTCTATCGTCTTTGAACCTAAACACAGATTCCCAGTCGGAATATTATCGCTTTTTTACGAGAAAAATTGCATAAAAATTGATTTTAAACAGCGGTTGACATGCTTCGAAGTACGGTAATGGAATATTTAGAATTTTTTTGTCACGAAATGCGTCGTGTGCGTAACCCTTATTTACCCTTTCGGATAGTGTCTTGAACGCACGAACAAAACGCCGCTATTTGGATATAACTATGGATTATTTGGGACCAAACCAACATTTGTTATTGAAGTAGAAGTCCTGGGAGTGCATTGTGACGAAGAACACCAAAGGTAATAACATTTTTCTTATAGTAAATCTGACTTTGGTGAGTGCTAAACTTGCTGGGTGGCTAAATAGCTAGCCCTGTGATGCCGGGCTATCTACTGAGAATATTGCAAAATGTGCTTTCACCGAAAAGCTATTTTAAAATTGGACATATCGAGTGCATAGAGGAGTTCTGTATCTATAATTCTTAAAATAATTGTTATGCTTTTTGTGAACGTTTATCGTGAGTAATTTAGTAAATGTTTAGTAAATTCACCGGAAGTTTGCGGGGGGTATGCTAGTTCTGAACGTCACATGCTAATGTAAAAAGCTGTTTTTTGATATAAATATGAACTTGATTGAACAAAACATGCATGTATTGTATAACATAATGTCCTAGGTGTGTCATCTGATGAAGATCATCAAAGGTTAGTGCTGCATTTAGCTGTGGTTTGGGTTTATGTGACATTATATGCTAGCTTGAAAAATGGGTGTCTGATTATTTCTGGCTGGGTACTCTGCTGACATAATCTAATGTTTTGCTTTCGTCGTAAAGCCTTTTTGAAATCGGACAGTGTGGTTAGATTAACGAGAGTCTTGTCTTTAAAATGGTGTAAAATAGTAATATGTTTGAGAAATTGAAGTAATAGCATTTCTAAGGTATTTGAATATCGTGCCACAGGATTCCACTGGCTGTTACGTAGGTGGGACGATTTCGTCCCGCCGACCCTAGAGAGGTTAATCATAAGGCATACACCCCCGCCCTTTTTCTTATTAACAAAGAGATGTTTGTTTCTGTCGGCGCAATGTGTGAAGAAACCGGGTGGCTGTACCGACTCTGATAACGTATCCCGAGTGAGTTTCCATGAAACAGAGAATGTTACAATCTCTGATGTCTCTCTGGAAGGCAACCCTTGCTCGAATTTCATCTACCTTGCTGTCAAGAGACTGGACATTGGCAAGTAGTATACTCGGGAGCGGTGAGCGATGTGCCCATCTACGGAGCCTGACCAGAAGACTGCTCCGTCTGCCCCTTCTTCGGCGCCGTTGTTTTGGGTCGCCTACTGGGATCCGATCCATTGTCCTGGGTGGTGGTCCAAAAGGAGGATCCGCTTCGGGAAAGTCGTGTTCCTGGTCGTAATGTTGGTAAGTTGACGTTTCTCTTATATCCAATTGTTCCTCCCGGCTGTATGTAATAAGACTTAAGATTTCCTGGGGTGACAGTGTAAAAAATAATATCCAATCAAAAAAAATCATGTCCAATCAATTGAATTTACCACAGGTGGACGCCAATCAAGTTGTAGAAACATCTCAAGGATGATCAATGGAAACAGGATGGACCTGAGCTCAATTTCGAGTCTAATAGCAAAGGGTCTTAATACTTATAAGGCATTTCTGTTTTTTTATAGATGTTCAAACATTTCAAAAAAGCTGTTTTCGCTTTGTCATTATGGGGTATTGTGTGTAGACTGATGAGGCAAAAATGTATTTAATTCATTTTAGAATAAGGCTGTAACGTAACAAAATGTGAAATATAGGATGGGGTCTGAATACTTTCCAAATGCACTGTCTATGTGTATTTGCTTGGTAGTATTCCTCTCAGGAAGTCTTCAAGAAATGTTCCTCTAGACTGCTGAATTGTGAAGTTATCATAAAACTGCCACAAAAAAGATGGATGGATATTTGTTTTATTCAAAGCTACTGATCCAGTAGGTAGGTTGTCATTCTGCACTAATATACTTGCTCATTGGTTCTTGAATACATTTTACCCAACTTACCTGTCATAAGCATAATGGATATTGGAACAAGGCAAGGCAGAGTACACTGACTAGCCCTTTCCTGCAGTCAAATGACCTAGTAGCCTCATGGGTGGAATGTGATTAATATTTTCACAATTATTAATTTAAAAAAGATTAACAACAAAAATCCAGTGTTTCTATGTCAAACGGTTTTGTTATATTTCAGTCTTCTGTGATTGTAACGAGTGCGCTGCACTGAGAGTTGGGAAGCAAGTACAGGGAGCAAATATTTAATAAATAAATGGAACATAATACAAAACAAGAAACACGAACAGCACACATGAAACTGAAACAATAACGCCTGGGGAAGGAACCAAAGGGAGTGACATATATAGGGCAGGTAATCAAGGAGGTGATGGAGTCGAGGTGAGTGTCATGAGGCGCTGATGCACGTGATGTTGGTGACAGGTGTACGCAATAATCAGCAGCCTGGTGACCTAGAGGCCGGAGAGGGAGCACATGTGACAGTGACGTACAGTACAAGTCATAAGTTTGGACACACTTACTCATTCAAGGGTTTTTCTTTATTTTTACTATTTCTTCATTGTAGAATAATAGTGAAGACATCAAAACTATGAAATAACACGTAACCAAAAAAGTGTTAAACAAATCAAAATATATTTAATATTTGAGATTCTTCAAAGTAGCCACCCTTTGCCTTGATGACAGCTTTGCATACCTTTGGCATTCTCTCAACCAGCTTCATGAGGTAGTCACCTGTAATGCATTTCAATTAACATGTATGCCTTGTTAAAAGTTAATTTGTGGAATTTCATTCCTTAATGAGTTTGAACCAATCAGTTGTGTTCTGACAAGATAGGGGTTGTATACAGATGATAGTCCTATTTGGTAAAAGACCAAGTCTATATTGTGGCAAGAACAGCTCAAATAAGTAAAGAGAAATGACAGTCCATCATTACTAAGACATGAAGGTCAGTCAATGCGGACAATTTCAAGAACTTTGAATGTTTCTTTAAGTGCAGTTGCAAAAACTATCAAGCGCTATGATGAAACTGGTCTCATGAGGACCGTCACAGGAAAGGAAGACCCAGAGTTACCTCTGCTGCAGAGTTAGAGTTACCAGCCTCAGAAATTGCATCCCAAATAAAATGCTTCACGGAGTTCAAGTAACAGACACATCCTAACATCAACTGTTCAGAGGAGACTGTGTGAATCAGGCCTTCGTGGTTGAATTGCTGCAAAAGAAACCACTACTAAAGGACACCAATAAGAAGAGACTTGCTTGGGCTAAGAAACACAAGCAATGTACATTAGACCGGTGGAAATCTGTCCTTTGGTCTAATGAGTCCAAATGTCAGATTTTTGGTCCCAACTGTGGGTCTTTGTGAGATGCAGAATAGGTGAACGGATGATCTCTGCATGTGTGGTTTCCACCGTGAAGCATGGAGGAGGAGGCGTCATGCGTGATGGTTTGGGGGTGCTTTGCTGGTGACACTGTCAGTGATTTATTTAGATTTCAAGGCACCCTTAACCAGCATGGCTACCACAGCATTCTGCAGCGATACGCCATCGCATCTGGTTTGCGCTTAGTGGGACTATCATTTGTTTTTCAACAGGAGAATGACCCAACACACCTCCAGGCTGTTTAAGGGCAATTTGACCAAGAAGGAGAGTGCTTCATCAGATGACCTGGCCTCCACAATCAGCCGACCTCAACCCAGTTGAGATGGTTTGGGAGTTGGATCGCAGAGTGAAGTAAAAGCAGCCAACACGTGCTCAGCATATGTGAGAACTCCTTCAAGACTGTTAGAAATGAATTCCAGGTGATGCTGGTTGAGAGAATGCCAAGAGTGTGCAAAGCTGTCATCAAGGCAAAGGGTGGCTACTTTGAAGCATCTAAAATATATTTTGATTTGTTTAACACTTTTTTGGTTACTGTCACGAATCCCACCGAAGGTGGCTCCCCTGCCTGCTCGGGCGACGCTCGGCGGTCGTCGTCGCCGGCCTACTAGCCGTCGCTGATCCCTTTTTCCTTTTCGTTTGGTATGTCTGATTGTTTGCACCTGTTCCTCATTTGGTTCTCTTGATTTATGGTTATTGAAGCCTGTGTAGCCTGCCCAGGTTTGTGCAGGATTATTTGCGTCAGAGTGTGTTTTTGTTATTGGATGTGCTGGCGATCGACTAGTGTTGTTTTATGTGCGTGCTGTGTACCTGTTGTTTTGGGCACTTCGCATTTCACGCCGGTTGTGTTGGCGTCGACCGTTTTTGTTGTGTTATGGAATAAAAACATTACTTCCTTACCTCTGCTCTCTGCGCCTGACTCCTACCACCACTCCTAGCATTTACTGACAGTTACTACATGATTCTATATGTGTTATTTCATAGTTGTGGTGTCTTCACTATTATTCTACAATGTAGAAAATAGTAAAAATAAAGAAAAACCCTTGAATGAGTAGGTGTGTCCAAACCTTTGACTGGTACAGTATATTAAGTGTAATATTGGGATGCAAACTCAAAATATCTTTATCTGACATGGTACAGGTGTCTTCTTTTTTTAAAGCTCATAACCATGTGTGAGGTGTATACTTTTGTAACAATGTTGATTTGTTTAAGACTACCAAGAAACACTCTGTGTGACCCTGATTTAGCCCAATGAAGTAAAAGGATAACTTTCATATACTTACAGCATTTATCGGACTTGGTCCCGATGTCAATGATGGGCATCCCAAAATACTTGTCAAAAAGATGGGGCCATCCGTTGTTATCTCCTAGGAAACAAAATATGAACACATTATTATACTGGTCAGAAATAATACAAAGTAAAACCCTACAGCAAACATCAATGTTGTATCACACTTTTATTAATAATTTAGGCGTGCAGGCCAAGGTGTCATTTAATGCCTTCTACAAGACAGCAGGAATAAACTACTGTCAGCCTGGCATCAGCTTGATATCCATAACCCAGCCAGTAGGTTTCAAGTTTTGACACTGTAGATTCTCCCTCAATAAGTCTGGGGCTTAGCCTTGATGTCAATCTGTTTCTACTCTCTTGCCAACTCCATTTGGAGCTGCCATGTTTGGCTTGACAATGACAGCAATGAAGTTGGCAGGAACACTAACAGATCTGGGGCCAGGCTTTCCAGGGCTCATTCGTTGAACCATGAGAAGATAAATAGATTGCCTATTTCGGTAGATCAATCTGGAATGAAGTTTGGGTTTGCCGATATAAATACTACAAGCCTTTAGGTTCATCCATCTCAATAGATCTGTTTAAAAATATTAGACACAGAAAGAAGTAATTATGTTTACAAGGAAAATGTGTCATTTCTAACAGCTTCCTCATTACCAGTGCAAATGGATGTGCTGTTTTAGCTGCCTTCCAACCTAATGCAGCATCATCAATCACAAGTGTCACAGATTTCAAAAGTTCAGCATTGATTTTCTGCTTCAGTGATAACATTCAAGTTAGGGCCTTAAAGCTATGGGCTTTCTTTGGCTATTTGCTATGGGGATCAGTATGGTCTTTCAGTGAGTAACAACCTCTGTATCCTGGCTTCACGCACCAGTTTCATGCCAAAATGGATGTGACATACTTTGATAATACAACTCTTACATCCTACTGATATTAATTAGACCAATAAAACCCTCCACGTAGTTTGAGTGAAAAATACCTTCAACCCATATCACGTCGCATGGCTGAACTGCTGAGCTCTTCCCATGATTAAAATGGTAGCTACCCAGGAGAGTTTGCACTACGGAATCCCAATAGTTGACCTTTAAAATATCATCATGACACGGAGGTTGTATCTCATCTCATCATGGGTCAGGTGAAAGTGTACTGTTCAACAACAGTTGAAATCAATCAGCAAATGCATTTTTTAAACCATATGTCAATTATTTGCGGCATGAGCAACCATCTCCCTGTTTTGTTGAGCTAAACTTATTTTAAGGCTTTTAATAAGATCCAGTGGTTTGTGGGCTTGGTTGCTACACGTTCAATAACTTCCTTGTAGTGCATTGACACGAACACATTAAATCAAGGTATACCATTCAACAACAGATTTCTAAAACACATATGTTCAAGTTATTATTTCCAACATGTGGAACTATTTAATTGTCTTTGTTGAGGTAAACTTATTTTAAGGCTTTGAAAGAGATGTAATCCCAGTGGATTTGCTATTAGGTTCAATAAATTCCCTGTGGAGAGCACGGTCACAAATACATTATTTCATTATGAAAATATCATGCAAGGCCACTTATACTCAATACTAACATGTGATTGTGATTTGCATACTCATATGGTGTATAGGGACACATTCACACACAATGGCAGCGCTGAAACAGCATTCAACTCTACTGCTATGGAAACCTGTGCCACCTTTTCAAATAGTGTCAGACATCCTTTCAAATCCAAGTAATATTAAAGTTATGAGTGACTGTCATCAGAATGTTATGTTTTTCCTCGTCTAAAGAGTTAATAAACTCAGTCTTATTCATTTCAAACTTTTAATTCAATATAGCCATATCAGTGACTTCCTGCCCATGGCATTATCACAGCAAATCAATGCACTGTAAGGAGCTAAAAATGAATTAACGGTTGATTTTGCAAACACGGGCACTTTCGGATGTTAAATGTTTTTGAAAATGAAACCTCTTGAAAATGCTTTTTATCTATCTGAATATTTTCTTCACTCTGTCTGGAAACAAGATCTAATAGTGGCTGAGACCATACTTTTTAAGAATAGAAAGATTTTTATCGATTTACCCAAATGCCCAAGGGGAAATAACATTACCACTACGTCATAAAATGTGCGATTTTACATGAAAAGGAAATGACAGAAATTGTGACTAAGGTATTTTATATAACATTTCACATGATTTGTTTTTACTATTTGGAAGTTTTATTTATATGTATTCATCATTGTCAAGTCTAAATGTCTATATATGCCTTGATGATACTCAGAAACATGTATTTACCAAATCAAAATCTTAATATTTTACATTATTTTAGGAATTATCTTAAGAACATGCATATAAGGTTCACATATGGTAAAAATCATCAGCATTGTGGTAATGACAGTGTGGTGGAAATGACATTTCATATAAAACAACTGATGAAAAATACAATTTTGTCACAGTTATACATGTTTAATGTATGAACTAATACATTTGGGAATGACATTTTTACAGTATTTGGTCATAAATAGCAGGGATTCTAGCATGCTATCTCCAGTTGAACAACTAGCATACAATGTATCCTAAATATGAATAATTAAAACAATTTCTAAAATCTTACATAATTTAATGAAATTATAGCTTATTTGGTAATGACGTACAATAAAATATTATCTTCTCAAGTCATATTTACCTTTATTTTTCTATCATTTCCCAGCATAAAAATGTGAATCTCCCTCCATGACATCCATGTGCTCCAGTCACTATTTACATCCATGGTAACCAAGAACACAAACTTTTGAAAAAAAACGTTATTATCATGTAATCCACTTGTCGTGGTGGTAATGAGCCAAAACTTAGACACGACTGTATTTTGTGTAAAAAAAAAAAAATGAACAAGTGGCTTATACACATCTAATATGTATATAGTTTCCATTTATTTGAATATTTTTTTTAAAACAGATGCATTAAATATTTTCTAATTATAAAGACTTTTGTAAGTGTAATACTGTACATAGAATGTCAAAAGTATGGGTGTGACACAGGACAATTTTAGTCTCTACTTAATGGATGTGAAATAAAAACATCTAAATTCACATTTAATCTGAAAAATCTAGCACTGAGACACAGAAAGTCCCCTATTTGCAAAATCACCCTAAAATGAAAACTCATTGAGATATGGAAGTCTTGAGGGTGTTTAAGGTGGAACATTCAATCACTACTGTTCTCCTTATAACTCATTTTAATAGCAAAAGTAATTCAATGAACAAAGGTTGACATCTCTGAGGTTGTTCCCACACAGACAGTTTGTAGACACTGATCTTAGAAACTGATGCTGTATCCTTCTGCAGCCCATGTTATTTTAGACATTCCCTAACGTTTTCACAAAACAAGACAGTCTATAACTTCTTTAGCGACCCCTGGTGTCTGAACGCATTTTGCTGTCGTGCTGATCTCGCTCTTTTCCCTCTTGCCTTTGGAGAGAGCGTCGACGAACTGAGAACTTTCAAGCAGAAAGAAACCTAGAAATATTGAACATTGATAACTTACTGGAAACAAAGTTGTAAAGTATATATTTACTACTACAGCATAATCAAGTGCTTAGATAATCAGAGTGAGCTGAACCAGAGGGTAATTGGATATTTTCCTTAGACACTTATGAACAGAGAATCCTGGTGAGTTAGCTTTACGCTAGCTAAATTATATGCCTGTCTTGATGAATAACAAAGGTGTACATGATATTTACGATCTAAAACCAGTCAGGATATTGACATAAGCATGTATGACTTTGAGAGTGATGATCATTTAGATTTTAGAATGTTTAGCATTTGCTATCACTACGTGTGCATTTTGTAACCCCCCCTTTGATTCGACAGCACCAGCGCCACATGCCATCTTCTGCAAACTTCTTGGCCATTTACAGAGGCTCATCATCTACAGATTCTACGATCATCATTGTTGCCTCATCTCTATAGAGGGACATTTGACTGGTACATTGTTGAATGAACTGAACCGAGATAATTGAGTGCACTCACATTTTACTTTTATTGGGTACCACATTTCTTTTCCTTTTTATTACTGCATTGGATGAAACTTTGTTGAAAATGAATGGTCGTTGTTGATAATCTGTTGTTGTGATCTTTGAACATAAAAAAGAGAAAACAAACAAGTCCTTGCATAGTCTTCCTTTTTCTTTGCTTAATTAGATTCCATTGCTTTAGATAACAGGCTCCTTATAAATTCATGATGAAATCTTGTATTCACAAACAAAAAATGCAAGATATACACTATATATGGGGCGGCAGGTAGCCTAGTGGTTACAGCGCTGGACTAGAAACTGAAAGGTTGCAAGATCGAATCGCCAAGCTAAAAATATGGTAAAAATACGCCGTTCTGCCCCTGAACAAGGCAGTTAACCCACTGTTCCTAGGCCGTCATTGAAAATAAGAGTTTGTTCTTAAGTGACTTGCCTAGTTAAATAAAGGTAAAATAATAAAATAAATATAAACAAAAGTATTTGGACACCCGTTCAAATTAGTGGAGTTTCGTTATTTCAGCCACACCCGTTGCTGATAGGTGTATAAAATTGAGCACACAGCCATGCAATCTCCATAGACAGACATTCTACACATTCTACTGGCAGTAGAATGGCCTTACTGAAGAGCTCAGTGACTTTCAACATGGCACTGGCATAGGAAGCCACCTTTCCAACAAGTTAGTTAGTCAGATTCCTGCCCTGCTAGAGCTGCCCCGGTCAAGTGTAAGTGCTGTTATTGTGAAGTGGAAATGTCTAGGAGCAACAACAGCTCAGCTGCAAAGTGATAGGCCACACAAGCTCACAGAATGGGACAGTCGAGTGCTGAAGCGAGTAGCGTGCAAAAATCGTCTGTCCGCAGTTGCAACACTCACTACCGAGTTCCAAACTGCCTCTGGAAGCAACGTCAGAACAAGAACTGTTCGTCGGGAGCTTCATGAAATGTGTTTCCATAGCCGAGCAGCTGCACACAAGCCTAAGATCACCATGCGCCAAGCGTCAGCTGGAGTGGTGTCAAGCTCGCCTCCACTGGACTCTGTAGCAGTGGAAATGCATTCTCTAGAGTCTAGAGTGAGGAATCACGCTTCACCATCAGGCGATTTGACGGATGCCAGGAGAACGCTACCTGCCTGAATGCATAGTGCCAACTGTAAAGTTTGGTGGAGGAGGAATAATGGTCTGGGGCTGTTTTTCATGGTTCGGGCTAGGCCCCTTAGTTCCAGTGAAGGGAAATCTTAACTCTACAGCATACAATGACATTCTGGACAATTCTGTGCTTCCAACTTTATGGCAATAGTTTGGGGAAGGCCCTTTCCTGTTTCAGCATGACAATGCCACGTGCACAAAGCGAGGTCCATACAGAAATGGTTTGTTGATATCGGTGTGGAAGAACTTGACTGGCCTGCACAGAACCCTGACCTCAACCCCATCGAACACCTTTGGGATGAATTGGAACGCTGATTGCGAGCTAGGCCAAATTGCCAAACATCAGTTCCCAACCTCACTAATGCTCTTGTGGCTGAATGGAAGCATTACCTGCAGCATTGTTCCAACATCTAGTGGAAAGCCTTCCCTGAAGAGTGGAGGCTGTTATAGTAGCAAAGGGGGGACCAACTCTATATTATTGCTCATGATTACGGAATAAGATGTTGGACAAGCAGGTGTCCACATACCTTTGGTCATGTAGTGTATATATGAGGGCATAACAAGGTCCTCAGAAGAGTTGAAGAGTCATTTCTCTTTGTAATTTCAAAGTTTCATCTGCATTCTGTTTTGGGTGAAATATGACTCACATCTTGAATGCACAGATTCACACACACACACACACACACAATACATTAGCTGCAGACAGACACCGAGGCACCCAACCCGACCCAAAATGATTTGGTTTGGGGCCGTCTTTCATCTTGTCAAAACAGTAGTTGGGCTCATCTGGGCCACAGCAAAAAGACACTTCCAAACCGTTTTGCTTTGAAAAATGTTTCTTCAATATTAATGTTGACAGGAGAGTATGATGAAAAATGTTTCTTCAATATTACTGATGACAGGAGAGTATCATGAAAAATGTTTCTTTAATATTAATGTTGACAGGAGAGTATGATGAAAAATGTTTCTTCAATATTACTGATGACAGGAGAGTATCATGAAAAATGTTTCTTTAATATTAATGTTGACAGGAGAGTACGATGAAAAATGTTTCTCCAATATTAATGTTCACAGAAGAGTGTCATAAAAAATGTACATTCTGATGGCAGAATGATGACAGATGCAGGATTAGTAATTAACAGAGTTTCTAAAGACAGTGTGAATTTTCACCAGCTATAAGTCTGACAATAGTAAAGATAATCGAACACATTTTATTCTCCTGACATTCTCCTTTATGGCGCCAGGCAAAGGCATTTGCATATTAAAAATCCACTACAAAAACCACAATGTCCAATCCTTTTGATCTATTATTAAGTAAATATTCGTAGTTGTTACCCACTGGTTATGAATCCTTCGACTGAGAAGTATGTTTTCTTCTTTTTCACATTGCACAGCTGTCTGTAGTCGTTATGGCTTCAGACCTAACCATTAGAATCAGATGGTCATGGAAATTCATATCTCAATGGACTGCACCAGATGCTCTAGTCATTGGGACATGTACGCTAAATATGCTAAATAATGTTTGATGGAGAATAATCTGATTCTGTTAATTGGATCTTTATTCAATTAAGTTGAGCTTGTCATTATCAGTTGTCAAAGGGAGAGCGCTGGAATAATTGTGCCGTTATCCTAATCAACTTTATATTGCCTCAATGGTCTGCTCTCTGCACAGTGACTGTGTGAGGATGTTTTATTAAGTGTGCAGTGAGACAGCTGTATCATCTCTGTGTGTTGCCTGGAGTCTAAGAGATATGGTGCTGGCCGAAGCCCAACATGATTAACTGTTTTGAGGTCAGTAAAAGCTCAAACAATGCTGTTACCCTCAAGGTGTCTGCCTCTTGCAAACAAACAAACACACACAGCACACAAACATATGCATGTGCACACTTAATCATACACACACTTTCGCTCATACACACACACACAACCAACCTCACAATGGGGATGACTCATCTAATTTCCCCCAAACAGTTTGGACCAAAAGCATCTGTGTGGCACACATGGCCACCTACTAAACCTCATGGTCCTCTGCACAGACGAGACGTTTCCCAATCTATCAAACAATACCACCATGCATAGAGGAAAAAAACAACCCGTTTGTATGGTAACTGCAAAGAATGAAGCACACAGCCACCAGACATGAATCATAATTATAGAGTAGTTAGCAGCATATGTACACCACTATTTTACATTATCATGATTATATGCACTCCACCTCCTTGAGAGACTCTCTGAACCATAGGCGGGTAAGATGAGAGAGTTTGGCACACAGAAGAAAGGGGGGATGAAAACAACTTGAAAGAAAGAAGATGAAGTTCAAAGGAAAAGTGTGATTCGGATTTACAATTATGCAGGAGTATGGTGAGGCAGATATAGAGGGATGGCTTCCCTGCCTTTCCGTTCACCACCAATTGGTTCTGATTCATCCTCGAGTAAAGGGGAGGGATTTCAACAATCTCAATTAAATCTATCCCACCTTGTTTGGGAGAGTGAGGGGGGGGGCTTTGCTTCCAGGAAGCCACAGCAGGAAACACAGTGAATTGATTGAGAGTGAAATATACATTGACAAGGTCCATGCCATCTACGTTATAGCTCATTCCCTCTCGTAAACATGTTAAAATAAATTAAAAACAAAGCTTCATTGTCCTGGCGGAAGGAAGACAGTTGCCAAAGAGCAGTATACTCTCCTTCTCCCCCTCCCTTCCTTCACTCGCTGGAGGGCTTAAGGCTTGTCTTAAGCAGGGCTCAGAGCAACACCCACTTGGTCAAACCCACTGGTTATAAGTGTGGCAGACTGGCATTAGAAGCTGGATCAGCCCAGGTGGTCAGCTTCTGAAACAGACGTGGTTTGTTGAGTTTACTTATTATATACACTGAACAAAAATATAAACGCAACATGTAAAGTGTTAGTCCCATGTTTTATGAGCTGAATTAAAAGATCCCAGAAAAGTTCCATATGCACAAAAAGCTTATTTCTCAAAAATGTTGTGCACAAATGTGTTTGCTGCCCTGTTAGTGAGCATTTCTCCTTTGCCAAGATAATCCATCCACTTGACAGGTGTGGCATATCAATAATCTGATTAATCAGCAATGAAAGGTTACTCTAAAGTGTGCAGTTTTGTCACACAACACAATGCCACAGATGTCTGAAGTTGAGGGAGCATGCAATAGGCATGCTGATTGCAGGAATGTGCACCAAAACTGTTGCCGGAGAATCAAATGTTAATTTCTCTACCATAAGCCACCTCCAACGTCATTTTTGAGAATTTGGCTGAATGTCCAAACGGCCTCACAACCACAGACCACGTGTAACCATGCCAGCCCAGGACCTCCACATCCGGCTTGTTCACCTGGGGGATGGTCTGAGACCAGCCACCCGGACACCTGATGAAACTGTGGGTTTGCACAACCAAAGAATTTCTGCACAAACTGTCAGAAACCGTCTCAGGGAAGCTCATCTGCGTGCTCATCTTCCACACCAGGTTCTTGACCTGACTGCAGTTCTGTTTTGTAACGTCAGTGGGCAAATGTTCACCTTTGATGGCCACTGGCATGCTGGAGAAGTGTGCTCTTCATGAATGAATCCCGGTTTCAATTGTACATAGCAGTTTGCAGACAGTGTGTATGGCGTCGTGTGGGCGAGTGGTTTGCTGATGCCAACGTTGTGAGCAGAGTGCTCCATGTTGGTGGTGGGGTTATGGTATGGGCAGGCATAAGCTACGGATAATGAACACAATTTCATTTTATCGATGGCAATTTCAATGCACAGAGATATCGTGATGAGATCCTGAGGCCCATTGTCGTGGCCATTCATCCGCCACCATCACCTCATGTTTCAGCATCTTAATGCACAGCCCCATTTTGAAAGGATCTATACAAAATTCCTGGAAGCTGAAAATGTCCCAGTTCTTCCACGGCCTGCATACTCAGATATGTCACTCATTGAACAAGTTTGGAATGCTCTGGATCGACGTGTAGGACAGCATGTTCCAGCTCCCACCAGCCATTGAAGAGGAATGGGACAACATTCCACAATCAACAGCCTGATCAACTCTATGCAATGTCTCAAGCTACATGAGGCAAATGGTGGTCACACCAGATACTGATTGGTTTTCTGATCCATGCCCCTACATTTTTTTAAGGTATCTGTGACCAACAGATGCATATCTGTATCATCAGTCATGTGAAATCCGTGGATTAGGGCCTAATTTATTTACATTTACTGATTTCCTTATATGAACCGTGACTCAGTAAAATCTTTGAAATTGTTGCGTTTATATTTTTGTTCAGTATATACTGTATCTCCAGGTGTTACAAACAATTGCGCTTCCACAGCCCATTGGGATTCTGTAGAGATGTAACAACGTTACTTCTCTATATCCAATTGAAGATAGTGGGGAGTGAGGGGGCTTAGAACATGAAGAGGGGAGTTAACGAGGTGGATTTGAGAGCAGGTGGGAATGGTGCAGTGACAGCTGATCTAGATAGCAGTTTGTTGTACAAACAAGCAAACATGATTGCACTTCTATTTGAGAAAATAACAAGTTTGTTTACCCATAGAATAGAGTAAGACCTAAGTGTTCAAAATGGTGTTGCACGTAAACACACTTGTGTGCAGATAAAAATATACGCATCTTGCTGAAACTCAAAGTGCAATCATTCTTGCAAACACACATCTAGATAATTGTCACCATACAATTCCCATTCGGTCTCAAATCCACCTCTCCTACTCCTCCTACTCCAAAAATATAAATGATCCATGCAACAATTTCAAAGATTTTACTTAGAGTTCATATAAGGAAATCACTCAATTGAAATAAATTAATTAGGCCCTAATATATGGACTTCACATGACTGGGAATACAGATATGCATCTGTTGGTCACAGATACCTTAAAAAAAAGTAGGGCCATGGATCAGAAAACCAGTCAGTATCTGGTGTGATGACCACATGCAGTAGACACATATCCTGTTGATTGTGGCCTGTGGAATGTTGGAGGATTGTGGAATGCGAAGTTGGTGGATATTGGTGGGAACTGGAACACGCTGTCGTACACATCGATCCAGAGCATCCCAAACATGCTCAATGTCTGGGGAGTATGCAGGCCATGGAAGAACTGGGACATTTTCAGCTGCCAGGAATTGTATACAGATCCTTGTGACATTGGGCTGTGCATTATCATGCTGAAACATGACGTGATGGTGGCGGATGAATGGCACGACAATGGGCCTCAGGATCTTGTCAGGTATCTCTGTGTATTCAAATTGCCATCGATAAAATGAAATTGTGTTCGTTGTCTGTAGCTTATGCCTGCCCATACCATAACCTCACCACCACGGGGCACTCTGTTTACAACGTTGACTTCAGCAAACCGCTCGTCCACACGACGCCATACACGTGGTCTGCAGTTGTGAGGCCGGTTGGACGTACTGCCAAATTCTCAAAAATGACGTTGAAGGCGGCTTATGGTAGAGAAATGAACATTCAATTATCTGGCAACAGGTCTGGTGGACATTCCTGCAGTCAGCATGCCAATTGCACACTCCCTTAAAACATGAGATATCTGTGGCATTTTAGAGTGTCCTTTTATTGTCCCTAGCACAAGGTTTTAGAGTGGCCTTTTATTGTCCCAAGCACAAGGTGCACCTGTGTAATGATCACGCTGTTTAATCTTGGCAAAGGATAAATGCTCACTAACAGGGACGTAAACAGATTTGTGCACAACATTTTAGAAATAATATGCTTTTTGTGAGTATGGAACATTTCTGGGATCTTTTATTTAAGTTCATGAAACATGGGACCAACAACTTTACGTGTGCATTTATAATTGTGTTCAGTGTGCATTTCTCTCTATATACAGTACCAGTCAAAAGTTTGGACACACCTACTGATTCAAGGGTTCTTCTTTATTTTTACTATTATCTACATTGTAGAATAATAGTGAAGAGATCAAAACTATGAAATAACACATATGGAATCATGTAGTAACCAAAAAAGTGTTAAACAAATCAAAATATTGTGGCAAACCTCTTCAAAGTTAGGAGCGGTTGTCACAAATTAAGTGGGAAACTGTCACCAAAGTCAGCCCAGAATTAAAGTTCTTTCGAACATGACAGTACCTGTGTGTTTGTTTCTCTGTCCTGGTCCACCCAGGCCGCAGGTAAGGTCAAGGATAGCAGGGTTCGGTATACAAATCTGGTTCTCGGTAGGTCCAGGTCTAAACGCCAACAGGTAAGTCCAAAACAGTCCAGCTCGTACACGGTAAATCCAGCCAATGTAGATTGTCTCTTTCTCTATGGTTCATAGATCCTTCCCGCCCTCTCTCTCTCTTCCTGATTTTTCTTGACCCTTTATCTGTGGGTTGGCTCCACCTTCTGAGGGTTCCCCTTGCTTTTGGGAATTGTAGTTTTGGCAGTCGGCCATTTTGTGATCTGTAGTTCTGATCGGGGTGGCCATTTTAGTGATCGGGCAGAGCCCGTTTATTAGTTCTGCCCTCACATATCTGCCATTTATCACTCGACCCCCTTCTTTGCCACACATCTCCCCCCCTAGATCCGACCCCCTAGGTCGGGCTACCGCAGAAAAATATGTGTGCATGCGGGATAACCCATCCACATTTCCCATTTCCTTTCCTGCTCTGTTTCAAGTCAAAGTGAAACGGTTGGAGACTCAAAAACCACCGCATCCCCCGAGCATTCTTCTCTTTAGCCCTATGCATCCAGGTGAGTGGTGCATGGTCACTGATGAGGGTGAAGTGGCGCCCCAGCAGGTAGTATTTCAGGCTTTCCAGAGCCCACTTTACTGCCAGCGCCTCTTTCTCAACAACTGAGTAGTTGGTTTCCCGTGGTTCCAGCTTCCTGCTTAACCTCTTGACGGTCGCCTAGGATAGGGGGCGCTACAGCGATTTTTGAAAAAGAATCGTGCCCATTTTAAACGGCTTCCTACTCAAACTCAGAAGCTAGGATATGCATATAATTAATACTTGTGGATAGAAAACACTCTAAAGTTTCTAAAACTGTTTGAATGGTGTCTGTGAGTATAACAGAACTCATATGGCAGTCAAAACCCCGAGACAGATCCTAAAAGGAAGTGGAAATCTGATTTGTGGAATCACATTCAGCACTTTGCCTATAAAACACACCGTGAGTTAGGATTCATTGAGCACTTCCTAAGGCTTCCACTAGATGTCAACAGTCTTTACAAAGTGGTTTGAGTCTTCTATGGTACAAACTGACCGAAAGAGAGGCTTTGGAAGTTGGTCACAGGGGGAGGGCCATTACTACTATGACGCGGGCGCCCATGGCTACCCTCCCCTTTCGAAACGTTTAGTAAGACAATGCAATCGTCCCCCTTGAATAGTATTGAAGCTCTGGTTGAAAAAGGCCCTAAAGATTTATGTTATACAACGTTTGACATGTTTGAACGAACTTAAATATATATTTTTTGCACATTTGTGACGACAAGTCCCGCGCGCTACAGTACATTTTGAGTAGCCTTCGGAACGCGCTAACAAGAAGAAGCTATTGGGACATAAATTATTAACTTTTTCGAACAAAACTACATTTGTTGTGGACCTGGGATTCCTGGAAGTGCCTTCTGATGAAGATAATCAAAGGTAAGGGAATATTTACAATAGTATACAATAGTATATTTGATTTTAGATGGTTCCAAGATGGCGCTAACCTGTATTGCCTAGCCTATTTTTCTGAGCATAGCATCCCGTTTTATTGCAAAGTGTGATTTCCCAGTAAAGTTATTTTTAAATCTGGCAATGCGGTTGCATTCACGAGATGTTCATCTATAATTCTTTGAATGACAATATTACATTTAAAAAATGTTTTCGAATAGTAATTTAGTAAATTGTAGCGCTCATTCACCGGATGCATTTGAGGGAAAATATTTTCTGAACGTCACGCGCCGATGTAAAATGCTGTTTTTATATATAAATATGAACTTTATCGAACAAAAGAATGCATGTATTGTGTAACATGATGTCCTAGGAGTGTCATCTGATGAAGATTGTCAAAGGTTAGTGCTTCATTTAGCTGTTTTTTGTTTATTTGTGATGCATGTGGTTGGTCGGAAAATGGCGGTGTGGCTATTTTGACGATGTACTCAGCTAATATAATGTAATGTTTTGTTTTCGCTGTAAAGCCTTTTTGAAATTGGACAACGTGGTTCGATTCAGGAGAAGTGTATCTATAAAACGGTGTAAAATAGTCCTATGTTTGAGAAACAGAAATTATTAGATTTGGTTATGGTTAGGTTATGAATATGGCTCACTGATTTTTCGCTGGATGTTGATCCCGCATATGGGACCAGCGTTTCAAGAGTTAAGAAGATTTGCCAGACAAAGTTCAGATGGCATTATAAACTCAGCAAAAAAAGAAATGTCCTCTCACTGTCAACTGTGTTTATTTTCAGCAAACTTAACATGTGTAAATATTTGTATGAACATAGCAAGAATCAACAACAGACATAAACTGAACAAGTTCCACAGACATGTGACTAACAGAAATGGAATAATGTATCCCTGAATAAAGGGGTGTCAAAAAGTTAGTAACAGTCATTATCTGGTGTGGCCACCAGCTGCATTAAGTACTGCAGTGCATCTCCTCCTCATGGACTGCACCATATTCATACATTGTTCCGGAACTCCAATTTGAGCAGCAGCAGCTGAAAAATGAGCTCCTACAAATATTGAAATTTACATGGTTTTTAGAGTGAAGTACATTGGAAAAAAGCAAAAGAAAACTGCAAGACTGAATAGGAGAAAAAACAAGCAACAAACAAAGAAGATAGGCTTTTGAAAAATAACTATTTTTCATAAAATTGTAGTTATCTTAGCTAGCTGAATTGTTTACCAGTTGCTAAGCAGTTGCTAGGGACTCTTTTGGAAGAAGCTAGCTAGCTAACGAAGAACAACAAAGAATATCTAGTTAACAGAAGAAAAGAAAGAGAAAATCAGGACAGAAGAAAAAGGATATCAAAGTGAAACAGTTCTCTAAAGACACAGGAGACAATAATACAAGAAACAACACTTCTGTAGCTTGTCAACTATGTGTCTGTCTATCACTGTTCTCTCCTCTCTGCACAGGCCATACAAACGCTTCACACCGCGTGGCCGCTGCCACTCCAACCTGGTGGTCCCAGCGCGCACGACCCACGTGGAGTTCCAGGTCTCCGGCAGCCTCTGGAACTGCCGGTCTGCAGCCAACAAGGCTGAGTTCATCTCAGCCTATGCTACCCTCCAGTCCCTAGACTTCCTGGCGCTGACGGAAACATGGATTACCACAGATAACACTGCTACTCCTACTGCTCTCTCTTCGTCTGCCCACGTGTTCTCGCATACCCCTAGAGCATCGAGCCAGCGGGGTGGTGGCACTGGAATCCTCATCTCTCCCAAGTGGACATTCTCTCTTTCTCCCCTGACCCTGATCTCCTCATTTGAATTCCATGCTGTCACAGTTACCAGCCCTTTCAAGCTTAACATCCTTATCATTTATCGCCCTCCAGGTTCCCTTGGAGAGTTCATCAATGAGCTTGACGCCTTGATAAGTTCCTTTCCTGAGGATGGCTCACCTCTCACAGTTCTGGGTGACTTTAACCTCCCCACGTCTACCTTTGACTCATTCCTCTCTGCCTCCTTCTTTCCACTCCTCTCCTCTTTTGACCTCACCCTCTCACCTTCCCCCCCTACTCACAAGGCAGGCAATACGCTTGACCTCATCTTTACTAGATGCTGTTCTTCCACTAATCTCATTGCAACTCCCCTCCAAATCTCCGACCACTACCTTGTATCCTTTTCCCTCTTGCTCTCATCCAACACTTCTCACTCTGCCCCTACTCGGATGGTATTGCGCCGTCCCAACCTTCGCTCTCTCTCTCCCGCTACTCTCTCCTCTTCCATCCTATCATCTCTTCCCTCTGCTCAAACCTTCTCCAACCTATCTCCTGATTCTGCCTCCTCAACCCTCCTCTCCTCCCTTTCTGCATCCTTTGATTTTCTCTGTCCCCTATCCTCCAGGCCGGCTCGGTCCTCCCCTCCTGCTCCGTGGCTCGACGACTCACTACGAGCTCACAGAACAGGGCTCCGGGCAGCCGAGCGGAAATGGAGGAAAACTCGCCTCCCTGCGGACCTGGCATCCTTTCACTCACTCCTCTCTACATTCTCCTCTTCTGTCTCTGCTGCTAAAGCCACTTTCTACCACTCTAAATTCCAAGCATCTGCCTCTAACCCTAGGAAGCTCTTTGCTACCTTCTCCTCCCTCCTGAATCCTCCTCCCCCTCCCCCCCCTCCTCCCTCTCTGCGGATGACTTCGTCAACCATTTTGAAAAGAAGGTTGACGATATCCGATCCTCGTTTGCTAAGTCAAACGACACCGCTGGTCCTGCTCACACTGCCCTACCCTGTGCTTTGACCTCTTTCTCCCCTCTCTCTCCAGATGAAATCTCGCGTCTTGTGACGGCCGGCCGCCCAACAACCTGCCCACTTGACCCTATCCCCTCCTCTCTTCTCCAGACCATTTCCGGAGACCTTCTCCCCTTCCTCACCTCGCTCATCAACTCATCCTTGACCACTGGCTACGTCCCTTCCGTCTTCAAGAGAGCGAGAGTTGCACCCCTTCTGAAAAAACCTACACTCGATCCCTCCGATGTCAACAACTACAGACCAGTATCCCTTCTTTCTTTTCTCTCCAAAACTCTTGAACGTGCCGTCCTTGGCCAGCTCTCCTGCTATCTCTCTCAGAATAACCTTCTTGATCCTAATCAGTCAGGTTTCAAGACTGGGCATTCAACTGAGACTGCTCTTCTCTGTGTCACGGAGGCTCTCCGCACTGCTAAAGCTAACTCTCTCTCCTCTGCTCTCATACTTCTAGACCTATCTGCTGCCTTTGATACTGTGAACCATCAGATCCTCCTCTCCACCCTCTCCGAGTTGGGCATCTCCGGCGCGGCCCACGCTTGGATTGCGTCCTACCTGACAGGTCGCTCCTACCAGGTGGCGTGGCGAGAATCTGTCTCCGCACCATGCGCTCTCACCACTGGTGTCCCCCAGGGCTCTGTTCTAGGCCCTCTCCTATTCTCGCTATACACCAAGTCACTTGGCTCTGTCATATCCTCACATGGTCTCTCCTATCATTGCTATGCAGACGACACACAATTAATCTTCTCCTTTCCCCCTTCTGATAACCAGGCGGCGAATCGCATCTCTGCATGTCTGTCAGACATATCAGTGTGGATGACGGATCACCAGCTCAAGCTGAACCTCGGCAAGACGGAGCTGCTCTTCCTCCCGGGGAAGGACTGCCCGTTCCATGATCTCGCCATCACGGTTGACAACTCCCTTGTGTCCTCCTCCCAGAGTGCTAAGAACCTTGGCGTGATCCTGGACAACACCCTGTCGTTCTCCACTAACATCAAGGCGGTGACCCGATCCTGTAGGTTCATGCTCTACAACATTCGCAGAGTACGACCCTGCCTCACACAGGAAGCGGCGCAGGTCCTAATCCAGGCACTTGTCATCTCCCGTCTGGATTACTGCAACTCGCTGTTGGCTGGGCTCCCTGCCTGTGCCATTAAACCCCTACAACTCATCCAGAACGCCGCAGCCCGTCTGGTGTTCAACCTTCCCAAGTTCTCTCACGTCACCCCGCTCCTCCGCTCTCTCCACTGGCTTCCAGTTGAAGCTCGCATCCGCTACAAGACCATGGTGATTGCCTACGGAGCTGTGAAGGGAACGGCACCTCCATACCTTCAGGCTCTGATCAGGCCCTACACCCAAACAAGGGCACTGCGTTCATCCACCACTGGCCTGCTGGCCCCCCTACCTCTGAGGAAGCACAGTTCCCGCTCAGCCCAGTCAAAACTGTTCGCTGCTCTGGCACCCCAATGGTGGAACAAGCTCCCTCACGATGCCAGGACAGCGGAGTCAATCACCACCTTCCGGAGACACCTGAAACCCCACCTCTTTAAGGAATACCTAGGATAGGATAAAGTAATCCTTCTAACCCCCCCCCCCCCCCCCCTTAAAATATTTAGATGCACTATTGTAAAGTGGTGGTTCCACTGGATATCATAAGGTGAATGCACCATTTTGTAAGTCGCTCTGGATAAGAGCGTCTGCTAAATGACTTAAATGTAAATGTAAATGTAATATTCGCCAGTTCTTGCTGTGAGATGTTACCCCACTCTTCCACCAAGGCACCTGCAAGTTCCCAGACATTTATGGAGGGAATGGCCCTAGCCCTCACCCTCTAATCCAACAGGTCCCAGACGTGCTCAATGGGATTGAGATCCGGGCTCTTCGCTGGCCATGGCAGAACACTGACATTCCTGTCTTGCAGGAAATCACACACAGAACGAGCAGTATGGCTGGAGGCAATACCATGCTGGAGGGTCATGTCAGTACGAACCTGCAGGAAGTGTACCACATGATGGAGGAGGATGTCTTCCCTGTAAAGCACAGCGTTGAGATTTCCTGCAATGACAACAAGTTCAGTCCGATGATGCTGTGACACACCACCCCAGACCTTGACGGACCCTCTACCTCCAAATCGATCCCGCTCCTGAGTACAGGCCTCAGTGTAACGCTCATTCCTTCGGCAATAAACGCGAATCCGACCATCACCCCTGGTGAGATAAAACCATGACTCGTCAGTGAAGAGCACTTTTTGCCAGTCCTGTCTGGTCCAGCGACGGTGGGTTTGTGCCCATAGGCGACGTTGTTGCCGATGATGTCTGGTGAGGACCTGCCTTACAACAGGCCTACAAGCCCTCAGTCCAGCCTCCCTTAGCCTATTGCGGACAGTCTGAGCAGTGATGGAGGGACTGTGGGTTCCTGGTGTAACTCGGGCAGTTGTTGCCATCCTGTACCTGTTGTTACACCTGGTCTGCCACTGCGAGGATGATCAGCTGTCCGTCCTGTCTCCCTGTAGCACTGTCTTAGGCGTCTCACAGTACGGACATTGCAATTTATTGCCCTGGCCACAGCTGCAGTCCTCATGCCTCCTTGCAGCATGCCTAAGGCACGTTCACGCAGATGAGCAGGGACCCTGCGCATCTTTCTTTTGGTGCTTTTCAGAGTCAGTAGAAAGGCCTGTTTAGTGTCCTATGTTTTCATAACTGTGACCCTCATTTCCTACCATCTGTAAGCTGTTAAGTGTCTTAACAACCGTTCCACAGGCGCATGTTCAGTAATTGCTTATGGTTCATTGAACAAGCATGGGAAACAGTGTTTAAACCATTAACCTCTTACATCTAGACGTTCCGCTAGCGGAACACCTGCTCCAATATCCAATGATAGGCGTGGCGCGAATTACAAATTCCTCAAAAATACAAAAACTTCAATTTTTCAAACATATGACTATTTCACAGCATTTTAAAGACAAGACTCTCCTTTATCTAACCACACTGTCCGATTTCAAAAAGGCTTTACAGCGAAAGCAAAACATTAGATTATGTCTGCAGAGTACCCAGCCAGAAATAATCAGACACCCATTTTTCAAGCTAGCATATAATGTCACAAAAACCCAGAAGACAGCTAAATGCAGCACTAACCTTTGATGATCTTCATCAGATGACACACCTAGGACATTATGTTATACAATACATGCATGTTTTGTTCAATCAAGTTCATATTTATATCAAAAAACAGCTTTTTAAATTAGCATGTGACGTTCAGAACTAGCATACCCCCCGCAAACTTCCGGGGAATTTACTAACAATTTACTAAATTACTCACGATAAACGTTCACAAAAAGCATAACAATTATTTTAAGAATTATAGATACAGAACTCCTCTATGCACTCGATATGTCCGATTTTAAAATAGCTTTTTGGTGAAAGCACATTTTGCAATATTCTAAGTACATAGCCCAGCCATCATGGGCTAGCTATTTAGACACCCGGCAAGTTTAGCCTTCACCAAAATCAGATTTACTATAACAAAAATGTTATTACCTTTGTTGTCTTCGTCAGAATGCACTCCCAGGACTGCTACTTCAATAACAAATGTTGGTTTGGTCCCAAATAATCCATCGTTATATCCGAATAGCGGCGTTTTGTTCGTGCGTTCCAGAAACTATCCGAAATGGTAAATCAGGGTCGCGCGCATGGCGCAATTCGTGACAAAAAAATTCTAAATATTCCATTACCGTACTTCGAAGCATGTCAACCGCTGTTTAAAATCAATTTTTATGCAATTTATCTCGTAAAAAAGCGATAATATTCCGACCGGGAATCTCCTTTTCGGCAAACAGAGGAAAAATCACAAAGACGGGGGCGGCCAGGGCATGCGCCTAAGCCCACAGTCCCTTGATCGGCCACTTGACAAAGGCGATAATGTGTTTCAGCCTGGGGCTGGGATGACGACATTCTGTTTTTTCCCGGGCTCTGAGAGCCTATGGAAGACGTGGGAAGTGTCACGTTAGAGCAGAGATCCTTTGTAATTGAATGAGATGGCAAAGAAGTTCAAGAAATGGTCAGACAGGCCACTTCCTGTAAAGGAATCTCTCAGGTTTTGACCTGCCATTTGAGTTCTGTTATACTCACAGACACCATTCAAACAGTTTTAGAAACTTTGGAGTGTTTTCTACCACCCAAAGCTAATAATTATATGCATATTCTAGTATCTGGGCAGGAGTCATAATCAGATTAAATCGGGTACGTTTTTTATCCGGCCGTGAAAATACTGCCCCTTAGCCATAACAGGTTAACAATGAAGATCTGTGAAGTTATTTGGATTTTTACGAATTATCTTTGAAAGTCAGGGTCCTGAAAAAGGGACATTTCTTTTTTTGCTGAGTTTATGATCAACTAACTAATTAATGCAAAACTGTCACGGTTGTCGTAAGAAGAAGAGGACCAAAGTGCAGCGTGTGTCGTTCCACATTTTATTTATACTGTGAAGCTATGCAATACATAAATACACTGAATGAAAAAACAACAACAAACCGTGACGCAGAGAATGAACACATACACAACTCAAAATTAATCTCCCACAAAACCCAGGTGGAAAAACCCCTATTTAAGTATGATCTCCAATTAGAGACATCTAGGACCAGCTGCCTCTAATTGGAGATCATCCCAAACAAAAACCCCAACATAGAAATAGAAAACAGAAAGAAAATCCTGTCACGCCCTGACCTACTCTACCATAGAAAATAACATCTTTCTATGGTCAGGACGTGACAAAAACAGTGAGACAATCGTGGAGCTTAGCAATTTTACACTGAGGACAAGGTTGGAATGGGTGTTTGGCATGATAATTAAGGGAAATTTAGTTTACAACAAAACTGCTGCGATCCTCTGTGGCCCTTGTGGGATTCAAAGCCTCACAACCCTGGGTTGTGTTCAATATGACATATTTTAAGATGTTTTGCATTAGAAATTGTTTCTTATTGGTTCTTAAAGTCCAGGTAGTCTCTCCCTGTTTCAGCCTGCTCTTTTTAGATTGGTGCACAATGAACAAGACTCTGCTGCAAACAACTGTGCCATCTGAACGCCAGGACATTTCAATGTGGTATCTATAAAACCCTGTCATAATCAATCTAACAAACAAATGTGTTTGTGTGCACGTGCATACGCGCATGTGTGTGTAAGGGTTTCCAATCGGAAAATGTGGTGCCGGACAACATGACCAGGAAGATTTTAATTTACCGGCCATTTGAGAATTTACCAGACCCATATGCATTGGGTGCATAAGCCATTAGGGCGTAAACCCACGGTGCTCAGAATGACAGAAATCCAAATTAGATTATGGTAATGCATCTTAACAGAACATGCAACTCCTGTAATGAAGCAGCCAATAAAACGTCATTTTCAAAGTGTAATTCACGGGAAAAATCTATTCTAAACAGGGCACCTGATGCGAGCGGTTCCATATCTGACAGAGATGAAAATCTCTGTTAGAAACTTAGAAAGAGAGGAAATCTAAACATGCAACAACTAGGATGGGTTTCTAATATGATTAGGTTTGTGCCTTTGGCTTCTGGACAACGAAAGAAAGTTTATATGAAAACCAATAGAACAGGAGAGAAATGGCATAGCGTTGAGTCCAATAGGGATGTAAATGGAAATACATTTGCCAAAATTAAATAATTACTCCTGTCTGTACAGAAATAAATAAAACCATTCATAATACTTCCCAGAAAGCATGACAGAGGAATTGAGGATATTAGCTTCTTTTAAAAAATTGCTGTGGATTGTTTCAAATCATAAGTTCGTATGCCTATGCCTATTTGGGAAGCTCGCAATTTGGGCTGCGCTTGTGGCAATAGGCCTAGCTGATTATTGAGTTGTGGCTGTCAGTGAAAAGCATCTCAAATATGTCTGAAGATAATGTGTCTTTAGTATAATTTAAAATGTTGAGACAAGAAGAAGGGGGGTGTGGCAAAGATATAGGTGAGTCTCTCTCCAGAGTGGCAGTGTAGCCTAGTAGTTAGAGCGTTGGGCTAGTAACTGAAAGGTTGCAAGTTTGAATCCCTGAGCTGACAAGGTACAAATCTGTCCTTCTACCCCTGAACAAGGCAGTTAACCCACTGTTCCTAGGCTGTCATTGAAAATTAATTTGTTCTTAACTGACTTGCCTAGGTAAATAAAATAAAAATGGCTCAGCTGTCAATTCATGGTTTTCCCTTTGATCAATTCACCATTACATATGTCACCAGTTGTTAATCACTGTCATTTGGTTACATACATTTTTGTTAATGCATGTTTTAATTACAGTAATTTACCCTTCTCCTTCTCGGAGTGGAAATGTTGTTTGCAGAGTCATCAGTGACGGTCTGCAGCCCCGAGTCTTCAGCGATGGTCTGCAGCCCCGAGTCTTCAGCGATGGTCTGCAGCCCCGAGTCTTCAGCGACAGCCTGCAGCCCAGAGTCTTCAGCGGCGGCCTGTTGCCCAGAGTCTTCAGCGGCGGCCTGCGGCCCAGAGTCTTCAGCGGTGGCCTGCGGCCCAGAGTCTTCAGCGGCGGTCGGCAGTTCAGAGTCTCCGGTGCTGATCCACGGTCTGGTTCCTCCGGCGACACAGAAGCGGGGGGATCAGCGGGCGGTGTGGGGGCTACGCCCCGAACCAGAGCCGCCGCTAAGTATAGATGCCCACCCGGACCCTCCCCAATAGGTTCAGGTTTGCGGCCGGGAATCCACATCCTTTGGGGGGGGTACTGTCACACTCTGACCTAGGAGAGCTGTGTTTTCTCTGTTTAGCTAGGCCAGGGGGTGATAGGTGGGTGGGCATTCTATGTTCGGTTTTCTATGTTTTGGCCGGGTATGGTTTCCAATCAGAGGCAGGTGTCTATCGTTGTCTCTGATTGGAAGCCATACTTAGGCAGCCTGTTTTTCCTTTGTGTTTTGTGGGTAGTTATTTTCTGTTTAGTTGTAAAGTACCTGACGGAACTGTCTGCTGTCATTTTTTGTTTTAATTTGAAAGTGTTCATTCTTCATTAAAACTACAAGATGAACATATTCCACGCTGCACCTTGGTCTACTCATTATGACGCCTGTGACAGAACTAGACACCATAAGAAGACCAAGCAGCGTAAACTCTCCAGGAGGTGGAGCTGGACCAAGCAGTATGGCTCAGAGGAGTGGACCTGGGAGGAGATCCTAGGTGGGGCAGGACCATGGACAAGGCCTGGGGAGTATCGCCGTCCGCAATGGGAGATAGAGGCAGTGAAGGTGGAACAACGATACTGGGAGGAACGGCTAGGCAAGCAACAGGAGGCCGAGAGGCAGTGCCCAAAACATTTTTTGGGGAGCACAGGCGTAGATTGGCAAAGGCGGGTTTAAGACCTGAGCCAACTCCCCGTGCTTACCGTGGGGAGCAAGTGACCGAGCAAGCACCGTGTTATGTGGTGATACGCACTGTGTCGCCAGTGCGTACTCACAGCCCGGTGCGCTCGGTGCAAGCTCCTCACCGTTGCCATGCTAGAGTTGGCTGGCAGCCAGGAAGAAGTGCGCCGGCTAAGCGTATCTGGCCTCCAGTGCGTCTCTACGGCCCAGGTTATCCTTCGCCTGCTCTATGCACGGTACCCATCATTCACCAGCACAGCCCAGATCGTCCTGTACCAGCGCTCTGCCCTTGCCGGGCTATAGTCAACATCAAGCCAGTACGTCCTGTGCCTGCTCCGCACACTCTCCCTCCAGTGCGCCACCATAGCCCAGTACGTCCTGTGCCTGCTCCTCGCACTCTTCCTCCAGTACGCCTCCATAGCCCAGTACGGCCGGTGCCTGCTTTGAGCATGCAGTCCTCGGTGCGTCTCCCCACTCTGGTGAGACCGGTTCCAGCTCCCTGTAGGAAGCCTCCAGTGATGATCAATGGTCCGAAGCCTCCAGTGATGATCCATGGTCCGGAGCCTGTAGTGATAATACATGGCACAAAGCCTCCAGTGATGACCCATGGCCCGGAGCCTGTAGGGATGATCCATGGCACGAAGCCTCCAGTGATGATCCATGGCCCGGAGCCTGTAGGGATGATCCATGGCACGAAGCCTCCAGTGATGATCCATGGCCCGGAGCCTGTAGGGATGATCCATGGCACAAAGCCTCCAGTGATGATCCATGGCGCGGAACCAGTAGTGATGATCCATGGCACAGAGCCTGCCGCGAAGGTCCCCAGTCCGGAACCTACAGAGACGCTCTCCAGTCCAGAGCCTCCAGCGACGCTCCCCAGCCTGGAGCCTCCAGCGACGCTCATCAGCCCGGAGCCTCCAGCGACACTCCTCAGTCCGGAGCCTTCAGCGACGGTCTGCAGCCCAGAGTCTTCAGCGACGGTCTGCAGCCCAGAGTCTTCAGCGACGGTCTGCAGCCCAGAGTCTTCAGCGACGGTCTGCAGCCCAGAGTCGTCAGCGACGGTCTGCAGCCCCGAGTTTTCAGCGGCGGCCTGCAACCCAAAGTCTTCAGCGGCGGCCTGCGGCCCAGAGTCTTCAGTGGCGGCCTGCGGCCCAGAGTCTTCAGTGGCGGTCGGCAGTTCAGAGCCTCCGGTGCTGATCCACGGTCTGGTTCCTCCGGCGACACAGAAGCGGGGGGATCAGCGGGCGGTGTGGGGGCTACGCCCCGAACCAGAGCAGCCGCCAAGTATAGATGCCCACCCGGACCCTCCCCAATAGGTTCAGGTTTGCGGCCGGGAGTCCGCACCTTTGGGGAGGGGGGGGGGGGTACTGTCACGCTTTGACCTAGGAGAGCTGTGTTTTCTCTGTTTAGCTAGGCCAGGGGGTGATAGGTGGGTAGGCATTCTATGTTCGGTTTTCTATGTTTTGGCCGGGTATGGTTTCCAATCAGAGGCAGGTGTCTATCGTTGTCTCTGATTGGAAGCCATACTTAGGCTGCCTGTTTTTCCTTTGTGTTTTGTGGGTAGTTATTTTCCGTTTATTTGTAAAGTACCTGACAGAACTGTCTGCTGTCATTTTTTGGTTTAATTTGAAAGTGTTCATTCTTCTTTCATTAAAGCTACAAGATGAACATATTCCACGCTGCACCGTGGTCTACTCATTATGACGCCTGTGACACAACATCAATCAACTGTTCAGATGAGATTGCGTGAATCAGGCTTAGGCTGCCTGTTTTTCCTTTGTGTTTTGGTCGAATTGTCATGGTCGAATTGCTGCAAAGAAACCATTGAATTTCAGACCCAGTACAGACAGAAGGCAGACCATTAATGTACAGGCTAAACAGGAGGGGCCACAGTATTGACCCTCGGGGCATACCCGAATCATAGCTGAGAGTGGGCGACAGTACATTGCTCACTGGGTTCTGCCTTTAAAGTATGATTTCATCCATCTGAAGGCATCAGGGGAAAAGTTGAACTTGGACAGTTTTGTGATGAGAACCTCATGGTTAACCTCATGTTGTCTTGTTGTTTTCTGTTGTCAACATCAGATATTATTAGCAGGTGGAAACCAGCAATAATCTGATTAGCTCTGTATTGCACTGTGCTTAATTTAGCCATTGATGGCCTATAATTTGAGATTTTCCAAATGTAATCTTCTTAAACATCTCTCTCTTTCATTCTCTTTCGTCTCATGTGCCTAACAGCATCTCTCTCTCTGTCTGTTTCTCTCCATCTCCCTCTTTCATGTCTATTAACCATTTGGGACGCCTGCCAATTGACCAAGTTGCATACTCAACGTGAGGTTAGGCCATGTTAGGACGACTCCACACCCTGCTCAGTGCAGGCCAAATTGTTGGCAGTAACATTGGGAGAGTTTGACAAAAACACACGTGATAAGACTTGACTTTTCAAACTGAACTTCATAACAACGCCTCTCTCTGACTTACAGGCTGACTACAGCGCTCGCGTCGTGTGCGCGAGCGTTGCAAAATAAATGTAGAAATCTATATTATTCAATTATTGCACCCACACTGCTCACATGCGCGAACGAGCGTCTGCGTTGCCAAGGGCTAAAATAGAAGTCAGTTCTATTTGTGACGCAGATCGCGCTGCAAGTCCTGTCTCTCCCATCTCCTCATTGGTTTATAGAAGCCGGTACCCACCTGCCATCTCCTCATTGGTTATACCCACGTGGGTGACTGAAAGACGAACGAGGTCAGTGGCGGTAATGCACCTAATTTATGAAAGTTGCCAATTGCAATATAAAGTCAAGAGAAGAAAAAGCCTAGAAGGAGGAGCGATGACTAGAAATGATTCGGTTGACCGTTTTATGTGTGGATTAACTGTCGGAGTAGAGGACCTTGTGCATTTCAGATAAAATAACAACTCAATGTTTATATCTCAGGACAAATTAGCTAGCAACAGCAAGCTAGCTAAATAGGACAAATTAGCTAGCAAGTGCAAGCTAGCTAGCTAAATTGACATAAACGTTTAATGCTTTTCGACCTGTCCCCAAATTAATGTAATTGGTTCAGAGTTTGTTTTGATATCTTAACCTGCGTGTTGTGATCGCGTTTGGTGTGGGGGGGACAAAATACATTTATGCACGATGGCGCACGATGGCGCACGCGTGCAGCCGGTTTGGGTTCCGTGTTATTCTCATTTTATAATTACCTTCAATATGGTTGAGTAACATTCAACTAATTATGTACTTTCTGACATTTCTGATCAGAAGTATTTTATTTGTGATCTTTTCCAGGTGAGGGAAAAGGTAGTTTTTAGACTCCATATAACTTTTTGTGCTATCAAAAGAGATTTCTCTAGAATGTACTATTGTATTCTTGTCACCTGTCAAAGTCTTGATTTACTGCGTGACTAGCCAACTAAGACATTGTAAATTCCACACAGGTAGACACCCTCTAACCAAAATCTTATTTTCCTTTCTTTCTTTCTTTCTTTCTTTCTTTCTTTCTTTCTTTCTTTCTTTCTTTCTTTCTTTCTTTCTTTCTTTCTTTCTTTCTTTCTTTCTTTCTTTCTTTCTTTCTTTCTTTCTTTCTTTCTTTCTTTCTTTCTTTCTTTCTTTCTTATCTTGGTCTGAATCGTGGTCTGATTGTGATATGAATCTTTTTTTCAACGGAGACCTGGCCACGAGACAGAAGCATACAATACACAAACAACAAAATAGACCAACCATAAGTCCTAATGATCTGACAGCAGACACCAGAACTTAATCTGCCAAAACAAGTACATCTCAGTAGAAGGTATTTGCTAAACCATCACAGAGCACTCCAGTTCACTGACAATTCAAATACCACAAATAAAACATTTGTAGCCATTCATATAAATTAATATTGGGATTGCATTCATAACATCTAACATGAATGTTTCATGAATCTTTATGATTTGTTGCAGTTTCTTTCAGAACTACCTTGCTAGTACATTTATCCAGCACCAGGGTAATTTCTGAATGTCTGGAGAGAGGACATTAAAATACAAATGCTGTTTATTGCAACATTAAAAGCGATTTGAATGTTAATATTTTTTTTAATTCTATGATGCAATTCAAATTCTGAATGAAATTCAGTTGGACTGTTTTCTTGCATATATGAATTTTATTAGGTGTACTTGAATAACAAAAATAAATAATTGGGTGTCCTTGAATAACAAGAGCAATGGAGAAACAGTAAATGAGTACGTACTTGTTTTTGCTTGATTGTTTGTTTTTACATGTAAAGATGTAATTACAGTATGTCACAGCTTTTGTTCACTATGACATTGTTGATGCAAACCCATTTCGATCAACACAATACCCCTTAATCATTTAAAATATGGCTGTCAATTCAGTGTTAACATTGGTATTGGACACACAGTTACCAATCACATTTTCTCTGCTGGGCTGGGCCAGGGCCTGTGGATTTTGAGCATTAGCTTTGAAAGTTTAATTACAAAGTCAATAGGAGGCAGCATGATGCATTTCTGCATGATTCCTCTCAGCACGGCCCATGGATGTTCACCAGATCTCCTGCGATTGATCTCCGTACTACACACTACGATGCTGTGTAGCTGTCAATCACAACACATCATATTCATAATACATCCTAAACTCTAAATTCACTCTGGGCCTTCAGTGTTAACAAGTTTTCAGAGTGGGAATTGCTTGATGTACAGGTCAAAGTATTGCGATGACATATGACATGATCATGAAGTGAAGGAACCTTGATTCTCTGTTGGAGTATATCTCAGTGTCTATTATATTCGGCTACGTGTTGGACCATAGTAATATATCTCAATATCTATTATATCTGGCTATATGTTGGTCCATAATAAGGAAATGCAGCTAGTGTTCACATTGAGAGGGCATTTACACTACCGTTCAAAAGTTTGGGGTCACTTAGAAATGTCCTTGTTTTTGAAAGAAAAGCAAATGTTTTGTCCATTAAAATAACTGTACACCTATGCAGATATTCCATTAAAAAAACAGCCGTTTCCAGCTACAATAGTATTTTACAACATTATTAATGTCTACACTGTATTTCGGATCAATTTCATGTTATTTTAATGGACAAAACATTTGCTTTTCTTTCAAAAACAAGGACCCCAAACTTTTGCACGGCAGTATAGCTTTTACCTTGACATGCAATCACTGAAAAGTCCATCACACACACACACGCTAAATTTGTCACTCGCAACTTTGAACATTATCTTAATGTCACATATAAGTCTGCAGTGTTTTTAAGACACTTGCTGACATGGGGACTTAGGCATGGCTTTCTTCAAATCAATAGCATTAGTAACTCATTAGTAAATTGATCTAGATTGCTTTGTGACTCTGAAAATGGGCATACTTAGTTCCAGCACATGGATCATATTAATCTGCCTTGCCAGGACTCAAAAAGCTACTTCAACGATATTCTCCATACAGAGCTGTGACCAACATGCTCTATATGAGGGGACAATCAAATTAGAGGATGGAATTATTCCAAGCGTTTCTTAACATGCCAGAAAATACTGGGTAATCATTACCAGAAAATAAAGGGCAATCATTACCAGAAAATACTGGGTTATCATTACCACAAAGAGGGCTGCTGTTTATGAAAAGTGCAAAGCATGGCAGCCTTAACTAAAGACCACAACATTAACTTAAGACCACAACCATAAGACTATACCTGTGAAATACGATTCCACTAGTTTAACTGACCAAGCAGCAAAGCTCAAAACTTGCCAATTACAAAATTACAAATCAGCACTGTACCAAGTCATGCATTCAGAATTGTAGGAAAAATAAAGCTCAATTGTTAACCTACAAATCAAAGCTGTCCCAAGTCTCTAATCAGCAAGAAAAGTTGAACGAGGTCAAACACATCAGGATGGAGACACACTTAGAGATAAGGGAACAGGAGGGTTGTTTGACACCTCAGTCACTCTCCCAGCTCCAAACTCTTGGTCCAGCACCAGAGAAGGAGTCCCATGTCACCACCAGCACCCTTTTCCACTAAACTGAGAAAGCAAAAGCACAGCCAGAAACAGAGACCAATTGACACCTACTGAAACATACCAGGCAAAATGCCACACACTCACCCACCCAGAAAGCTTGTGAAAGACATTGAAAAATGTGACCCATCAAATCCTGAAGGCTCAAACATCAAGTCATACAGTAGGGGAAAAAAGTATTTGATCCCCTGCTGATTTTGTATGTTTGCCCACTTACAAAGAAATGATCAGTCTATAATTTTAATAGTAGGTTTATTTGAACAGTGAGAGACAGAATAACAACAAAAGAATCCAGAAAAACGCATTTAAAAAATGTTATAAAATGATGTGCATTTTAATGAGGGAAATAAGTATTTGACCCCTCTGCAAAACATGACTTAGTACTTGGTGGCAAAACCCTTGTTGGCAATCACAGAGGTCAGACGTTTCTTGTAGTTGGCCACCAGGTTTGTGCACATCTCAGGAGGAATTTTGTCCCACTCCTCTTTGCAGATCTTCTCCACGTCATTAAGGTTTCAAGGCTGACGTTTGGCAACTCGAACCTTCAGCTCCCTCCACAGATTTTCTATGGGATTAAGGTCTGGAGACTGGCTAGGCCACTCCAGGACCTTATTGTGCTTCTTCTTGAGCCACTCCTTTGTTGCCTTGGCCGTGTGTTTTGGGTCATTGTCATGCTGGAATACCCATCCATGACCCATTTTCAATGTCCTGGCTCAGGGAAGAAGGTTCTCACCCAAGATTTGACGGTACATGGTCCCGTCCATCGTCCATTTGAAGTTGTCCTGTCCCCTTAGCAGAAAAACACCCCCAAAGCATAATGTTTCCACCTCCATGTTTGACGGTGGAGATGGTGTTCTTGGGGTCATAGGCAGCATTCCTCCTCCTCCAAACACAGCGAGTTGAGTTGATGTCAAAGAGCTCCATTTTGGTCTCATCTGACCACAACACTTTCACCAGTTGTCCTCCGAGTCATTCAGATGTTCATTGGCAAACTTCAGACGGGCATGTATATGTATTCTTGAACAGGGGGACCTTGCGGGCGCTGCAGGATTTCAGTCCTTCACGGTGTAGTGTGTTACCAATTGTTTTCTTGGTGACTATGGTCCCAGCTGCCTTGAGATCATTGACAAGATCCTCCCGTGTAGTTCTGGGCTGATTCCTCACCATTCTCATGATCATTGCAACTCCACGAGGTGAGATCTTGCATGGAGCCCCAGGCCGAGGGATATTGACAGTTCTTTTGTGTTTCTTCCATTTGCGAATAATCGCACCAACTGTTGTCACCTTCTCACCAAGCTGCTTGGCGATGGTCTTGTAGCCCATTCCAGCCATGTGTAGGTCTACAATCTTGTCCCTGACATCCTTGGAGAGCTCTTTGGTCTTGGCCATGGTGGAGAGTTTGGAATCTGATTGATTGCTTCTGTGGACAGGTGTCTTTTTTACAGGTAACAAGCTGTGGTTAGGAGCACTCTCTTTAAGAGTGTGCTCCTAATCTCAGCTCGTTACCTGAGAGGGAGTCAAATACTTATTTCCCTCATTAAAAAGCAAATCAATTTATAACATTTCTGACGTGTTTTTCTGGATATTTTTGTTGTTATTCTGTCTCTCACTGTTTAAATAAACCTACCATTAAAATTATAGACTGATCCTTTCTTTGTCAGTGGGCAAACGTACAAAATCAGCAGGGGATCAAATACTTTCCCCCCCCCCACTGTACTTGTAAGATCTCCACCATTCTCTGCATTATCTGCCAAAAATCTTAGACAATGACAAAGTCTGCCTTCTCAAAACCACCACTGGTTTTATTAATAGACAAATCTCTGATATTGCTCAGAATTTTGATTTGCTATGCCGAGCCCTAACTTGTAAGTACTCATATCTGCTTGACCACGCAATTATTATCAAATCAAATTTGCTTTGTCACATGCGGCAACCATCAAAACTCTGCTGGGCTTACAAGAACACTTATTTCACTCCAGGCATCAACCACTGTTTGAGAAGCATGCAGCCTCTCGCTGCGTGGCGTGATATTCCACCCAAATGCTGTATGCCATGGGCCCTCCAACCCTGTTCCTGAAGCTACCCAGTGCTTAATTTGGGAAACCAAGTGAAATCTGTTCGGGAACATCGATAGTATCATGTTTTCACAATTAAACACATTTCAGTAAACTGTTGACAACCCCTCTGTCTGTGCTCTCGAGAAAGGAATGAATGAGAGAAAGAGATGGAAATGCACAGATATTCTGTAGCTAAAGGTAATGCGTCAGACTATTAATTATGAAAATATATAAAAAATGCCCTATTAGTAATTGTAGGCTAACTGTAAGCCACCCTGCACAATCAATGAACCAACAGCATCGCCTAAGGATGTATGTTCTCTCCCAGACTCATGCTTTGAAAGTTTGGAGCGTAGCATAAGGTAACCGGTCCATCCAGCATGCATAATAATACAGTCCACACTCAAAGGCGATTACTAACATTTGTTTAATTTTGGAGTATAGGCTAGACCAATTATGTACCAAAGACATCTTAAATCTGTTAATTTTTTAAATGTATTTTTTATATGTGGTAGGCTATTCGGCTATATATTGTATAACGGCACAATAATGATTTTAATTCAGGATTTTTTAGGGGGCTTGGACTTATATATAGGCAGGCCTATGCGTATGCTGAAGCTTTAATACGTGTATGGGCATTTTGGATTAATCATCACCATAGAAAGCGCTGTCCATTTCGGTGTGTTTGGCTCTGAAACAACATCCACTCAGTCTCAACCTGTTGTTGAACTTGAGTGATCACAGTGAGGTGAATTTTAAAAGCATGATACTGTTTTGATGATAAGCATTTGATGTGATTTTTGATTGCATTTTGCATTGATATTAGAGTGGTTAGAGTGCCAAAAGAGTGGATGGGTACTACCAACGCATGTCCAGAGTGCATAAGAGGAGATTACTGCCGGTCTGGCAGTAATACGGTCACCACAACAGTCCTATGCCCACGCACTAAACAGGCTTAGAAGAAGACTTAATCTCAAAAGAAGAGCTATTGTAGCCTGAACAGTACACTTAATAAGCTAACATTCAATGAAAGAATGAGAAGACAATTAGAGTACATCTTCTGCAACTCAAGCAAGGAGCCAACAGAGAAAAACAACAAGCATAAGGACACCAACTCAGAACCAAAGGAGCAACTCAACCAGGAAGGACACACAGCCATCTTCTTCCTTTGTTCTCTTCTATGCGGCCTGAACAATCAAGAAGCCACAACAGACAACATGATCTTTCATTCTACTTCCTAACTCTCATTATGTTTGTAAATATTTTGATTAGTGTTACTAAATGTTGATTGTATGAAAAAACTGTGTTTGTCTTGTTATTCTGGTAAATAACTGTAATTGATTCTCAAAGAATTAATACCTTCAGATAAGTATATTACTATTGTTCTACTTGTAGTCTTCTAGAGCAGGGTTACCCAAAATCGATCCTGAGGCCCACCCTGGGTGCACGTTTTGGTTTTTGACCTAGCACTACACAGCTGATTCAAATAATCAAAGCCTGATGAGTTGGTTATTTGAATCAGCTATGTAGTGCTCAGGCAACAACACTAACACTAACATGCAGGACTGGGTTCGGGAAACCCTGTAATAGAGTAATAGAGTTATTACTAAAATAAGTCAGGTCTTCTTACAATACAATTTTTTTTCAATAACTGAAATGAACACTACCTTACACTATTACATTACTATAATGTCTGTCCCTCTGTTTTATTCCATTGGTGTTACCGCCTTGAAAATCACTAATTACAAAGATAAACAAAGACTATGAGCATTACCTCCTGTTTCACGCTGCTGGTATGAACTGCTAAAACAAAAACAAAAACCTTTTATGTTGGCTTTCGGTTATAGCTTTCAGTACACAGCAGCAGGAGTTGATTGAGCTTGATGCACAGGGGCAGCTTGTACATGACCCAAAGCCTGTCTGATCTCACTTGGTATGAGACTGTAATCCATCCCCAGGAAGACAAAAGGCTATCATAGAGGACTAAAAAATCAACTCCGAAATCTCCAGAAATCAGAAATTGTGGACGGCTGGGAATGGGGCTAGCAACAGAAACAGCAAAAAATGACAATTCTACAACTGGATGTGAAGATCTTCCAGAGTCCCAGACTTGTATGACCGCCATCAGTGAAAGCCTATGGGGGAACTGCTAACGTGAAGATGGGAGCACTGAACACAAAAGACAAACTGCGCGTTGGCTTATGGAATGTTCAAACAATGTTTGAGTCCAGAAAGCTGGTACAGGTTACCAGCGAAATGAGGAGATACAAGCTATAGATCCTGGAGGTGAGTGAAGCCAGGTGGAATAGCTCTGGATCTACTGGAAACAGTACTACACTCTGGACGGGAGGACAGACAACATAGTGAAGGTGTCACCATCATCCTACAGAATGGTGTAGAGAAAACTCTGATGGAATGGAAACCAATCAGCAGCCAAATGACAACAGCCCGACTCAATGGACAACATACCAAACTAACAATAATCCAATGTTATGCTCCCACAAACAATGCCAAAGATGAAGAAACATATCTGTTCTATAACACCCTCTAACGCCTGCTCAAGACCTGCTCCTCGTCACTGTAGACCTGAATGCAGAGGTTGGTACCAAGAACACCAACTACGAGAGAACAATGGGGAAGCACGTCTGTGGAGAGAGGTTTGACAACGGTGAGATACTGTTAACCTTCTGCGTCACAAATAACCTGGGGATAGGTGGCAGCCTGTTTCCCCACAAGAATATCCACAAGCTGAAATTTGTACTCTCCTAATGGAAGGGACAAGAACCAGCTTGACCACCTGATGATCTCCACTGGAATCTCCACTGGGATTCTCTGCCTCTAACCCTATTACAGGGGCTGAGTCACTGGCTTACTGGTGTTCTTCCATGCCGTCCATGGGAGGGGTGCGTCACTTGAGTGGGTTGAGTCACTGACGTGGTCTTCCTGTCTGGGTTAGGACCATGCCTCAGGACTACCTGGCATGATGACTCCTTGCTGTCCCCAGTCCACCTGGCCGTGCTGCTGCTCCAGTTTCAACTGTTCTGCCTGCGGCTATGGAACCCTGACCTGTTCACCAGACGTGCTACCTGTCCCCGACCTGCTGTTCTCAACTCTCTAGAGACAGCAGGAGCGGTAGAGATACTCTCAAAGATCGGCTATGAAAAAGCCAACTGACACTTACTCTTGAGTTGCTGACTTGTTGCACCCTCGACAACTACTATGATTATTATTATTTGACCATGCTGGTCATTTATGAACATTTTAAACATCTTGACCATGTTCTGTTATAATATCCACCCGGCACAGCCAGAAGAGGACTGGCCACCCCTCATAGCCTGGTTCCTCTCTAGGTTTCTTCCTAGGTTTTGGCCTTTCTAGGGAGTTTTTCCTAGGGAGTTTTTCCTAGCCACCGTGCTTCTTTCACATGCATTGCTTGCTGTTTGGGGTTTTAGGCTGGGTTTCTGTACAGCACTTTGAGATATCAGCTGATGTACGAAGGGCTATATAAATAGATTTGATTTGATTTGATTTGATGATCGACGGCAAGTGTAGAAGCTCGCATGAAGGGGGGCAGATGTTGCCTGTGATGACCATCTAGTGACTGCCAACATCAAACTAAAAATGAATTGTTCAGGACCACCAACAAAAGGAACACCAAGATTTGATGTTGACATGCTGAGGGACCAAACCGTCAAGAAAACCTTCATAATACAATTCACAAGGAGTATCAAGCCTTTTCAAACAATACAGAAGAAGAAGATGAGGAGGAACAGACATAGACAGGAATATAGATAGGAAGTAGGAGAAAGTGGTTAAAGCTTACAGTGAAAGCATCAAGAAAACCATAGGACAGAAGAAGGCTATGCAAGGAATGGATCAACCCCGAAACATGGGACATTATCAAGTAAAGAAGGCAACTAAAAAAGAAAACAGATGTCAAATCACAAAGGCTGAATCAGAAATAAGAGGAACAGCACAGAAAAATCAACACAAGAGACAAAAGGCTAGTAAGGAGAGATGAGGAGTGAGTGATGAGCTGGCAAGTGCAGCTGAAAAGCAGCTAGAAACATTACACAAAAATCACTAACCTAATCTGTGGCAAAAAATTCAAGTCAAATACTCAAATCAAACAACAGCAAGACAATCTTCTGACTATAAAATTAGCAGGAAGCAAGATGGACAGAACATTTCAGAGTGGTTCTCAACAGAGAACCCCCTGTGGATCCAATGAACACACCTGAAGCTGCTTCAGAAGATCTAGACATAAACACCGACCCACCAACCAAAGAAGAAATAATCACTACCATCAAGTCACTAAATAATGGGAAACTTAATGCAGACATGTTCAAAATCTATTCAGTATTGGCTGCAAACATCCTTCTTCCACTCCTCGCTGACATCTGGAGAGAAAGATACTTTCAGATTGGACCAAGTGGCTCATCATACAGGTACCTAAGAAGAAGGGCACACTATCCGACTGCAACAACTGGAGGGGCATCACACGTTTATACATTCCCAGCAAGATATTTTGCAAGATTATTGTACAACGGCTTCAGCTGTAAACAAGGTGCTTAGGAACGAACAAGCGGGAAGGAGAGGTACAGACCAGGTCTTTGCCCTCAGGAACATCATTGAGCAATGTAGGGAGTGGAAACAGCAGCTATATATAAACTTTATTGACTTCCAGAAGGCTTTCGACAGCTTTCACTGAAAAAGCCTATGGAAGATCTTAAGAATTTATGGAATCCCCACCCATGATGTTAAAATTATAAAATAATTATACTGCAACTTTTCATTCACTCTGGGAATAAACAACGCAAGCTTTGCTGTGAAGTCTGGAGTTCGTCAAGGTTGTGTAATGTCAGCCTTACACTTCTACCTGGCAATAGACTGGGTCATGCGGCGAACAACAGAAGATCAGGCAAGAGGAATACGATGGACCTTGTATTCTACTCTAGAAGACCTTGACTTCACCAATGACCTGGCTCATTTACCACACACACCAACATGTACAAGAGAAAACTGACAGACTCCAGTCCTTTGGCCAGCAAGTCAGCCTGATTATCAACTGCAGAAAAACAAAGGTAATGCCCATGAACATTAACACAATAGCAAAAGCAGTCAAAATCAAGGAACAAGACCTGGAGTTAACCTGCAGTTTTACTTACCTTGGGAGTATATGCAATGATGGAGGCACGAGCAAAGACAGCTGAACCAGAATCAATAAAGCAAGAGCAACTTTACAAAGTTCAATAAAATCTGGAAATCCGGACAATACAGCACAAACCCAAAACTCAAAAGATGCCACAGCTGTGCATTGGAAATTCTCCTTTATGGTTCGGAATGCTGGAAAATGACTGAAGCAGACCTGAAAAAACAATCTACTTTCCACACAACTCGTCTCCAGAGAATCATGCACATCTTCTGGCAAAACACAATATCAAACACCAAATGGTGCCTTTGTTTCTACCCTACACTCTTAGAAAAAAAGGGTTCCAAAAGGGTTCTTTGGCTGTTCCCATAGGATAACCTTTTTTGGTTCCAAGTATAACCCTTTCGGGTTCCATGTAGAACCCTCTGTGGGAAGGGTTCTACATTGAACCCAAAAGGGTTCTACCTGGAACCAAAAAGGGTTCTTCAAAGGGTTCTCCTATGGGGACAGCCAAAGAACCCTTTTAAGTTCTAGATAGCACCTGATGGTTAACTTTAAATAAAATATTACTTATTTTTTTAATCAGTTGGAACTTCCAGTGTTTCCCGCTGCTTAATTGTTGCCGCCACACCCCAAAAATACAGGAAAAAAAATTGATACCGAGGCACACTTTGAACATGCTGGAACTGTCCACATTTACTTCTCCTCTGCCAACAAGATGAGTAATGAACAGCAAAATCAGACAACCACACAGTATAATAGTTTACCTAGCTATTTAACGAGGGTGTTTTCATAAATTCACTCAGAGTGCACTCTGGGCGTTCATAAATTCAAAGCGCTGTCAGATTGTCCTTTCGTAAAATCAGAGCATTTTTCATGTTATATAGAGCGTTGGTGACTGTAACTGTGCTGCTGGCAACAATTTAATTCCGTTTTTTTTGCCAATGTTTACAGGTTTTGCGCGTTCGTAATTTAATCAGTTATTCTGCGCTCTGGCACACTCAGTCGAGAGTGCTCTGAAATCAGAGTAGATATCCAGAGTGAATTTACAAACACACTCCTAGTCAACTTGTCGTTGTGCATTATATGAGAAAAATAAACATTCCTATTGAGGCGCATTCAAGTTTGGAGTGTCACAGGTAGGCCTACAATATATTCACTGTTGCAAGTTGTTTTTGGGACATTAAAGTCATCAATATGTTGGTATCTAGTAACAAGATCATGTTTGGACTTTGGATCTAGCTAATGATTAGCCCACTAAGGTGTGCATTAGAGGTTAATATTTTCAGGTATTTTACAAATGTTCCATCCCGAGAATAAATTACTTTTCTTCCGGGTAACCCGGTATTTCCCACCAAAACCAGAAGTGTCATTCAAAAGCATTATAAACCATATAAATGTCTGGATTTGATTAGAGCTTTGATCAGCATGAAAATTCAAACCTGATACAACCTGAGCCTGATGAGCCATACATTAAATACATTTTATGAGCCTACATTAACGACATTTAATGAGCCCAAGCCAAAAAAAGGCCAAATGATCGTGCCACTATCCAATACATATACTGTGTGATATAGGCTACTTCACATTACTTACGACAGAAAAACATAAAAGCCCATGGATGTAGCTGGCTATATGCTCCCTTGGGTAAATAAATGAAACTAGCTCCAGTAGGCTAATCTTTTTGAGTGTGAACTGTATTACTGCACTTTATTATACAGTATTATATGCACTGGGATTACGCACATTGTTCAAACCATGATAAGGCAGAAGAGAACATGCGATACAAAGATACATGTGATACAAAGAACATGCGATATAAGCTAGGGAATTTAATTACAATTTTGAAATATAATAGGGCATATTTGTATAATTAGTAGGCTGACACACTTTTCATAATATTGCACGCTAATGTTACTGTATTAGCCTAGTAGACTCTTTCGCTCCCCTTTGTTGCTTCATTCCTTCCTGGCTTTCAACAGTTAAATGAATACGTTTTGTTGTCCTTCATCATTCTAATGACATCCTTGAATAAAATAGGACTAGAATAAGTTGCAGAAGGCTTTCACTTCTCTTCATAAAGACTGTATGGTTATGGGTTTGAATAAATAACTGCTATAGCCATCGCGTGTTCACTCTTGTTCACTCTTACTTTCAAACTACCCGTGAGTTCCATTGACTGCTCTATTTAACATTCAGCAAAAAAGAGCTTGAGTCCCTCTTCGAATAGTTTATTGGTATAAGAAACGTTACAAAAATGATGTCCAGCAAGATATTCTAGTCTAGCTTTTCCTGCATGGGACTCCATGCATTTTTTAAGGAGAGGCCAGCGGAGCACAGGTGCGTGCGTATTGCGCAAGAGATATAGGCTACAAGTTAGAAGCTTATTATGCACAACCCATTATTAATTAGCTAAATATACACTACCGTTCAAAAGTTTGGGGTCACTTAGAAATGTCCTTGTTTTCCCTGAAAACATACATGAAATGAGTTGCAAAATGAATAGGAAATATAGTCAAGATGTAGACAAGGTAATAAATAATGATTTTTAATTGAAATAATAATTGTGTCCTTCAAACTTTGCCTTCGTCAAAGAATCCTCCATTTGCAGCAATAACAGCCTTGTAGACAGTTGGCATTCTAGTTGTCAATTTGTTGAGGTAATCTGAAGAGATTTCACCCCATGCTTCCTGAAGCACCTCCCACAAATTGGATTGGCTTGATGGGCACTTCTTACTTACCATACTGTCAAGCTGCTCCCACAACAGCTCAATAGGGTTGAGTGTGGTGGCCACTCCTTTGTCCAGTGTCTGTGTTCTTTTGCCCATCTTAATCTTTTCTTTTTATTGGCCAGTCTGAGATATGGCTTTTTCTTTGCAACTGTGCCTAGAAGGCCAGCATCCCGGAGGTGCCTCTTCACTGTTGACGTTGAGACTGGTGTTTTGCGGGTACTATTTAATGAAGCTGCCAGTTGAGGACTTGTGAGGTGTCTGTTTCTCAAACTAGACACTCTAATGTACTTGTCCTCTTGCTCAGTTGTGCACTGGGGCATACCACTCCTCTTTCTATTCTGGTTAGCGACAGTTTGCGCTGTTCTGTGAAGGGAGTAGTACACAGAGTTGTACGAGATCTTTAGTTTCTTGGCAATTTCTCGCATGGAATGGCCTTCATTTCTCAGAACAAGAATAGACCGACGAGACTTAGAAGTTCTTTGTTTCTGACCATTTTGAACCTGTAATCGAACCCACAAACGCTAATGCTCCAGATACTCAACTCGTCTAAAGGTCAGTTTTAGTGCTTCTTTAATCAGAACACAGTTTTCAGCTGTGCTAACATAATTGCAAAAGGGTTTTCTAGTGATAAATTAGTCTTTTAAAATGATAAACTTGGATTAGCTAACACAACGTTGGAACACAGGAGTGATGGTTACTGATAATGGGCCTCTGTACGCCTATGCAGATATTCCATTAAAAATCGGCCGTTTCCAGCAACAAGTAATTTACGACATTAACAATGTCTACACTGTATCTCTGATCAATTTGATGTTATTTTAATGGACAAAAAATGTTGCTTTTCTTTCAAAAACAAGGACATTTCTAAGTGACCCCAAACTTTTGAACGGCAGTGTAATTTTATTACTACATTGAATGTCTTACCTGAAAGAGGTAGGCTAGGACATCTATATATAGAGCTATATATCAATCTAGAACAGGATTGTCTATTTTGATGGAGAGAGAAAGACTGCGATAGAATGCTCGCATGTGCACTGATTTAAAGCAACGATATTCGAGTGATAGGCTGTTTCAAAACTCTGCAGCTGCAATAAAAAGTATATATATATTTACAATGAAAAAACAAGGTGACCTCCGAAAGCCAGATGGAGATGTGTAAATTAGACACACATTCGGTCTTTATATTACTGTAGCATAGGCTATGCTGCAGAAAATATAGGCCTACCTGTCACAAGAAAATGATGAGATCATAGGTCTACATGCATTGTGAACTGCGCTCCATACTGAGATGGGCTGTCTGTCCCCACCCTGAGCGTTGATTCATCATGCAGAAGCCATAGCAATTTAATTTAACAGTAATTTAACAGTTCCATTTCACGCCATGCTGTCCATATAAATAATTGATTATAATTTACCGGTTTCCTACAGTTATTTATCTCGAGAAAAAGGCGTGGTTTTAAAAGTCAACAGAACTGGTCTTCTCTACACTGACGATCTAAATGTTATTTGTTCAATGATTTATTCTGCCTATTGCTTGAACATATAATAAAACAAAAAAAGGAACTGACCTTCTCACAGTCCTACAAAACATTTATCCTGGTGGGGCATTCCCCTCAGACCCCTCCCCTTCCCCTTGCCACCGCTGCAAAAAATGTATCTTGGGGAATCACTGACTTCAGTATTTTACTTACCATATACTGACATAGAGCCAGAATACAAGCCATTCTATACAATGGCCAAATTTATAGTTAGGCTATTCATATTTCCCTACCTAGTAACATTTGCTGACACATTTCTACTTTGCTTCCGATTGATTGTGACACTTAATTATGTATTGCAGGCACAACTACTAGCTTCTTGCCATCCTCTCGCTCTTACATCTGGTGTACATGCAATCGGAGGGCAGTAAAATCCATGTGTGTATCATGTTCGCAGATTTCTCCTCTGCATGTAACACAATCCGTTTGTCCTCGCGGACAGACTGAGAGGAGACTTCGGACTTGATGCTATGCTTATCACATGGATCACCAACTTTCTAACTAATATGTCTCAGCAGGTACGAGTTGGCATCAAAAAGTTGGCATCAAAAACTAAGGACAAGGTGATTGACTTTTGAAGGAACATTACCATGCACACACCATCACTGATAAAAGGTGAGCCCATTGAAATAGTGAAGGAGTACAAATACCTTGAGCTAGTCATTGACAACAAGCTGTCCTGGGATCAGTGTACTGATGCTATTTTTAAGAAAGGCCAACAGAGAATGTATTTCCTACGGAAACTGCACTTTTTTAATGCTGATCTAACCATCATGGTTCTATTTTTATAAATCTTTCATTGAGAGCATTCTGTCCTACTGCTTGACCTGCTGGTTTGGGAATTTGAAGTTTGCACAGAAAAATAGGTTGGGCAAGATAGTCAGGACTTGCAGAAAAATCATGGGGCAGCAACAGCAAGAACTGTCATCTCTCTACCTGGGCAGAGCCCTCCATAAGGCTAATAAAATAGCGGTTGACTCTTCCCATCCACTCCACCCTGAATTCCAGCATCTTCCTTCTGGCCGCAGGTACAGACTACCTATGGTTAAAAAAATACTGCCAAGTACTTTTATTCCGAATGCAATTCTGCAACTTAACCTGTTAGGGCTAGGGGGCAGTATTTGCACGGCTGGATAAAAAAATTTACCCGATTTAATCTGGTTACTAATCCTACCCAGTAACTAGAATATGCATATACTTATTATATATGGATAGAAAACACCCTAAAGTTTCTAAAACTGTTTGAATGGTGTCTGTGAGTATAACAGAACTCATTTGGCAGGCAAAACCCTGAGACATTTTCTGACAGGAAGTGGATACCTGATGTGTTGTATTACCTTTAAACCTATGCCATTGAAAAACACAGGGGCTGAGGAATATTTTGGCACTTCCTATTGCTTCCACTAGATGTCACCAGCCTTTACAAAGTGTTTTGAGTCTTCTGGAGGGAGATCTGACCGAACAAGAGCCATAGAACGATGATGGCCCATTAGACACCTGGCGCGCGAGTTCATGTTGGGTACCCTCGTTCCAATACGTTATAAAAGAGAATGCATTCGTCCACCTTGAATATTATTCATGTTCTGGTTAAAAAAGGCCCTAATGATTTATGCTATACAACGTTTGACATGTTTGAACGAACGTAAATATATTTTTTCCCCTCGTTCATGAAGTGAAGTCCGGCGGGCTTAGATCATGTGCTAACAAGACGGAGATTTTTGGACATAAATGATGAGCTTTTTTGAACAAAACTACATTCGTTATGGACCTGTGATACCTGGAAGTGACATCTGATGAAGAGAATCAAAGGTAATGGATTATTTACATAGTATTTTCGATTTTAGATCTCCCCAACATGGCGGGTAGTCTGTATCGCAACGCGTATTTTTCTGGGCGCAGTGCTCAGATTATTGCAAAGTGTGATTTCCCAGTAAGGTTATTTTTAAATCTGGCAAGTTGATTGCGTTCAAGAGATGTAAATCTATAATTCTTTAAATGACAATATAATATTTTACCAATGTTTTCTAATTTTAATTATTTAATTTGTGGTGCTGACTTGAATGCCGGTTATTGGAGGGAAACGATTTCCTGAACATCAACGCCACAGTAAAACGCTGTTTTTGGATATAAATATGAACTTGATAGAACAAAAAATGCATGCATTGTCTAACACAATGTCCTAGGAGTGTCATCTGTTGGAGATTGTAAAAGGTTAGTGCATAATTTTAGCTGATTTTATGGTTTTGGTGACGCCTGTCTTTGAATTGGCACAACATTACACACAACTCTTGTAAATGTACTGTCCTAACATACTCTAAATTTATGCTTTTGCCGTAAAACCTTTTTGAAATCGTAAAACGTGGTTAGATTAAGGAGATGTTTATCTTTCAAAGGGTGTAAAATAGTTGTATGTTTGAAAAATTTGAATTTTGACATTTATTTGGATTCAAATTTGCCGCTCTTGAAATGCACCTGCTGTTGATGGAGTGCACCACGGGTGGGACGCTTGCGTCCCACCTAGCCCATAGAGGTTAACAAAATGTTGGACTAATTGCACTTAGCACTTGCACTATAAAACTGCACTTACCCTGCCTATTTGTTTGTAAATATCCATTGCTATTTATTTTACATTTTTGATGTGATATGTTTTATGACTGCTGCAAGATCAACAAATTTCCTACTGTATTATTGACTGCATGTTTGTTTATTCCATGTGTAACTCTGTGTTGTTGTATGTGTCGAACTGCTTTGCTTCATCTTGGCCAGGTCGCAGTTCTCAACTAGCCTACCCGGTTAAATAAAGGTGAATATATATAATATATATATAATATATATATATATATAATTTTAATGGAATAATCCTGAACTTTCCTTGATGGAAAAATTTACATCTGATGCACCGCCACACTTCATGATCAAATATCCAAATATCAAAGTCTGGAGTGCAAGGATCAAAGCGAGCACAGTCAGAATACAATTACTTATAATAAATGAGTCAATAAATCAGGGGTGTCAAACTCAATTTGTGGAGGGCCATGTGTCTTTTGGTCCAGGAGGGCTGTGTGTCTGTTGGTCCAGGAGGGCTGTGTGTCTGCTGGTCCAGGAGGGCCGTGTGTCTGCTTGTCCAGGAGGGCCGTGTGTCTGCTGGTCCTGGAGGGCCGTTTGTCTGCTGGTTTTTGTTATTTCATTTCTATCGGAGTCTCATTAAGACCTAGACAATCAGGTTATGGGAGTTCCCAACTAATCAGTGACCTTAATTGATCAATCAACTACAAAGGAGTTGTAAAATCCCCAGACACTCAGCCCTCCAGGACTGGAGTATGACACATAAATTAATAAACTGACGTCTCACCACAGTTCTCCTCGTCCGCTTCATTTCCACAGTCATCGACGCCATTGCAGTGCATGAGCTGGGGCAGGCACATGCTCAGGTTGCCACAAGGGAAATATCCTAGGGGGCAGTACGTCTTCTCCTCCGAGACGTTGAATGAAGTTCCTGCTGAAAATTCAAGAGCTGTGTTTCAATTTCAAAGTCGTTGTTTCTCATTGAGTGGGGAATGGGAACACAAATTATAAGTGGGGAATGGGAACACATATTAATAGTGGGGAATGGGAACACATATTATAAGTGGGGAATGGGAACACATATTATAAGTGGGGAATGGGAACACATATTAAAAGTAGGGAATGGGAACACATATTATAAGTGGGGAATGGGAACACATATTATAAGTGGGGAATGGGAACACATATTAAAATTAGGGAATGGGAACACATATTATAAGTGGGGAATGGGAACACATATTATAAGTGGGGAATGGGAACACATATTATAAGCGGGGAATGGGAACACATATTATAAGTGGGGAATGGGAACACATATTATAAGTGGGGAATGGGAACACATATTATAAGTGGGGAATGGGAACACATATTATAAGTGGGGAATGGGAACACATATTATAAGTGGGGAATGGGAACACATATTATAAGTGGGGAATGGGAACACATATTATAAGTGGGGAATGGGAACACATATTATAAGTGGGGAATGGGAACACATTATAAGTGGGGAATGGGAACACATTATAACACCACGGAAAATTAAAGAGCGGTTGCTAATTTTAAAGTTGCTGTATTTCCTGAGTGGAAACATAATATTATAAGAGCCCTCTAAAAATGATGAAAGTAAACATCTTTCAGTATCGTCCACCCAAGGGGAGCTAGCTCATCAGTCAGTAGGCTCTGGATGGGTTTGTCCAAAACACTTGAGCATTTTCCTATCAATGTTTCAATTAGCAGTCAATTCTGAAAATGTATGGAATACGAAATATTAACAGGGCTCCCATGGTGTTCAGTTCATAGAGATGATTTATTCTTAGTTCAGAGTGTTCATGTGCTCTCTGGAGTATAGGCTAGTTGCATAATGCAACAGGGGAACATATCCACCATCCTTTATCTGCTTCCATGATAATCAAACTAAACGGGTGCACTTTTACATGCAAAGGCCCCCCACTGCCTTTTGCTCCTGAAATATACCGACACATCATACTGTATCTAGTCAGTTATATGTTTCTGAAATATACCGACACATCATACTGTATCTAGTCAGTTATACGTTTATGAAATATACCCACACAATATACTGTAGTTAGTTATACAGTGCACCAGGAAAGTATTCAGACTTGTTCCACATTTTGTTAGGTTAAAGCCATATTCTAAAATTGATTAAATCGTTTTTTTCCCCCCTCGTCAATCTATGCACAATACCCCATAATGACGAAGCAAACTGTTTTTAGAAATTTTTGCAAATGTATAATTTTTTGTTGTTGAAATATCACATTTAGAAAAGTATTCAGACCCTTTACTCAGTACTTTGTTGAAGCACCTTTGGCAGTGATTACAGCCTTGAGTCTTCTTCAGTATGACGTTACCAGCTTTGCACACCAGCATTTGGGAAGTTTCTCCCATTCTTCTCTGCAGATCCTCTCAAGCTCTGTCAGGTTGGATGGGGAGCGTCACTCCACAGCTATTTCAGGTCTCTCCAAAGATGTTCGATTGAGTTCAAGTCCGGTCTCTGGCTGGCCCACTCAAGGACATTCAGAGAATTGTCCCAATGCCACTCCTGCTTTGTCTTGGCTGTGTGCTTAGGGTCGTTGCCATGTTGGAAGGTGAATTGTCGCCCCAGTCTGAGATCCTGAGCGCTCTGGAGCAGGTTTTCATCAAGGATCTCTCTGCACTTTGATCTGTTCATCTTTCTCTCGATCCCAACTAGTCTCACAGTCCCTACCGATGAAAAACATCCCCCCACCACCATGCTTCACCATGGGGATGGTGCTAGGTTTCCTCCAGATGTAACGTTTGGCATTCAGGCCAAAGAGTTCAATCTTGGTTTCATCAGACCAGAGAATCTTGTGGCAAACTCCAAGCGGGCTGTCATGTGCCTTTTACTGAAGCGTGGCTTCCGTCTGGTCACTCTACCATAAAGGCCTAATTGGTGGAGCGCTGCATAGATGGTTGTCCTTCTGGAAGGTTCTCCCATCTCCACAGAGGAACTCTGGAGCTCTGTCAGAGTGGCCATGTGTGCCTTTCCAAATCACGTCCAATCAACTGAATTTACCACAGGTGGACTCCAATCACGTTGTAGAAACATCTCAAGGACGATCAATGGTAACATGATGCACCTGTGCTCAACTTCGAGTCTCATAGCAAAGGGTCTGAATATTAATGTAAATAAGGTATTTCTGTTTTTTATTTGCAAAAAAATATATATATATTTTTTCCGCTTTGTCATTATGGGGTATTGTGTGTAGATAGATTTTTTTTTTTTAAAGTAATCGTCACGCCCTGACCTGAGAGAGCCTTTTTTTATGTCTCTATTTAGGTTTGGTCAGGGTGTGATTTGGGTGGGCATTCTATGTACTTTTTTCTATGCTTTGTATTTCTTTGTTTTTGGCCTGGTATGGCTCTCAATCAGGGACAGCTGTACATCATTGTCGCTGATTGGGAGTCATACTTAGGCAGCCTGTTTTCCTTTGGGGTTTGTGGGTAGTTAATTTCTGTTTAGTGTTTTGTTATACCTGACAGAACTGTTTGGCTGTCATTTTCTTGTTTTGTTCAAAGTGTCTCGATTAAAATTAAATACGAGCACTCAACACGCTGCACCTTGGTCTACTTCTTCAGACAGCCGTTACAGTAATATATTTTAAAATAAGGCTGTAAAGTAATAAAGTGTGAAACAAAAGAAGGGGCCTGAATACTTTCCAAATGCACTGTATGTTTCTGAAATATACCCACACATCATCGTGTATGTAGTCCGTTATTTGTTTCTGAATAGCACCGCTCTGACTGCTTACTGAAGCATGTGTCAATGCAGCCTTGAACCTCAATTTCTACTCTTTTCCAATGGACCAGGAGAAGTGTTGCTCCTTATGTCAAAGCCATCTTAAATTCAAGTTGGCGGGATCGTCCTAGATTCTATTGCTCCTACTGCTGTACAACCAACCAGCCCCTAACTGCTTTACAAGAGAGGCACTTACAACAACATAATGGGCATTTTACCTGGTTTGCCCCCGTTTGTCACACAGAGAGTGTAACAAATGAATATTCCCAGCGGGAATTGGTTGCAATTAAGTGATGCATGCTTGACACATGGTCATCATGGTTTACTGACCAGATAACAACCAAACATATGGTGTCATTCCCAGTTGTCTTGATGTTATCATGCTGGGATCATGAGAATGAAGACTACGTGAACCCTAACACCTGATAGTGACATCTCAGTGCTTATTGGGGTGACTAGGAGTCTTTGTCGGTGTGCCTTTGAGCAAGGCACTTAACTCTGAATGGTTCTGTTAAATTACTGAAATGTAAATGTATTGTAAAGATGGACATGGTAAGTCATGTGCAAACCTCAGGGCTATGGCTAACCTCAGCCATGCACTTCATCACAACTGAGACATAAGTGAGGGACCTAGTTTCACACTCACTCTGAGAAATTCACTGCTCTCAAAATCAATCATGGAGATACTGATGTTGTCTAACACAGTTAGAGGAGAACGATGGTTCCAACCATCCATCAGAGCTTATACACTAAGATAAAATCACAGGTAGGAAAACCAATCTACCGGCTGCAATCTATAGCCACCAACATACTGAGGAGAACTGCAGTCCTCTTGGTGTCTCGCATCATTTGAGAAGAGATACATCAATTATCTTTCAGAAGTCATTGCTCATCCATCCTAATAAGAGTATGTTTCCTTAACAATTCTTGAAACCATGTCTCTAGAGGAACATCCTTCTGGATACAGCAATGCATGATGCAACAAGGAAACTCATTCAAAGAGACTTGCAAAGCTGTTTATGTCTAACATCTGTTCCCACCATGGCAGGTGATGCAGTGAATTTGAGTTGAGCAAACACATCATTTTATATTGACAGAATTTTTGTCACAGCTGTCTTAAGTTGGAGCTATGTTTTTATTTTGTTCAGGTAACACTTGGAACGAAAAGTTGAATGAACTAAAAAGCGCTATGGAACCAGTTACTTAATAATAAATAGTTTAAACAACATTTGCAGGTGTTTTTTTTTTTTTACAGTGCATAATGTTTCCATTTCAAGCAACGGAAATTGACATCCAGTATCCGCCTGTAAAGTCCTAGTCCACATTTTCCAATATTTAAAGTGGTTCGATGCTGAGATGAGTCCACGTCCCATTCCATCTGTTGCATTGCAGTTCCAGATCAACCCCAAATAAAATCTGACGTTTGAAGCAAAATAACATTTGACACACTTTGTTTTGGGAATGAGGTAGCTTTTTTCGTCAGTCTGCATGAGAAACTTTGTTTTGGGAATGAAGTAGCACTTTACACTAGTCTGCATGGGACATTTTATTTTGGGAATGAAGTAGAACTTTACGTTAGTCTGCATGGGACACTTTGTTTTGGGAATGAAGTAGAACTTTACGTTAGTCTGCATGGGACATTTTGTTTTGGGAATGAAGTAGAACTTTACGTTAGTCTGCATGGGACACTTTGTTTTGGGAATGAAGTAGAACTTTACGTTAGTCTGCATGGGACACTTTGAAATACATCTACCTTCCATGTAGCCTGTGTGCTCAATTACTTTTTCATGCCAAATTAATCTGAATCAATACTAACAATATCTCTTGATCTGTGTACAAAATCCATGCACATTAAAGATCAAATTTGAGGAAGAAAGTGCTATTGCAGTGTCCCAAATAACCCTGAGGCAAAGTTATTTTGGTCAACTGATGTTAACCGACAGTCTCTCAGTCCATCTGTCAATGTGGACGTTTTCCAGCACCGAGCCACAGAGCAACCTGTCACTAACATGGCTGACTTGTCAGTCAGGATACTGTAGGAGGTCTACCTTTTTTCACTCCAAATATTTGCATATCGTTTTCATTCATTGGAGCTCATCTGATTTCATAAATTTGTGACACCTGTTGTGCTGTGCATTACAGGGTGGTCTAGCCTATCAGAGCTTGCTTGTCAGAATTGTTTTAAGATGGCCGTACTATGGATAATTTAGCTATTTATTTAGAATTTTAGGACCCCTGTAGGTATAAAAAAGATATACTGCTCAAAAAAATAAAGGGAACACTTAAACAACACATCCTAGATCTGAATGAAAGAAATAATCTTATTAAATACTTTTTTCTTTACATAGTTGAATGTGCTGACAACAAAATCACACAAAAATAATCAATGGAAATCCAATTTACCAACCCATGGAGGACTGGATTTGGAGTCACACTCAAAATTAAAGTGGAAAACCACACTACAGGCTGATCCAACTTTGATGTAATGTCCTTAAAACAAGTCAAAATGAGGCTCAGTAGTGTGTGTGGCCTCCACGTGCCTGTATGACCTCCCTACAACGCCTGGGCATGCTCCTGATGAGGTGGCGGATGGTCTCCTGAGGGATCTCCTCCCAGACCTGGACTAAAGCATCCGCCAACTCCTGGACAGTCTGTGGTGCAATGTGGCGTTGGTGGATGGAGCGAGACATGATGTCCCAGATGTGCTCAATTGGATTTAGGTCTGGGGAACAGGCGGGCCAGTCCATAGCATCAATGCCTTCCTCTTGCAGGAACTGCTGACACACTCCAGCCACATGAGGTCTAGCATTGTCTTGCATTAGGAGGAACCCAGGGCCAACCGCACCAGCATATGGTCTCACAAGGGATCTGAGGATCTCATCTCGGTACCTAATGGCGGTCAGGCTACCTCTGGCGAGCACATGGAGGGCTGTGCGGCCCCCCAAAGAAATGCCACCCCACACCATGACTGACCCACCGCCAAACCGGTCATGCTGGAGGATGTTGCAGGCTGCAGAACGTTCTCCACGGCGTCTCCAGACTCTGTCATGTCTGTCACGTGCTCAGTGTGAACCTGCTTTCATCTGTGAAGAGCACAGGGCGCCAGTGGCGAATTTGCCACTCTTGGTGTTCTCTGGCAAATGCCAAACGTCCTGCACGGTGTTGGGCTGTAAGCACAACCCCCACCTGTGGACGTCGGGCCCTCATACCACCCTCATGGAGTCTGTTTCTGACCGTTTGAGCAGACACATGCACATTTGTGGCCTGCTGGAGGTCATTTTGCAGGGCTCTGGCAGTGCTTCTCCTGCTCCTCCTTGCACAAAGGCGGAGGTAGCGGTCCTGCTGCTGGGTTGTTGCCCTCCTACGGCCTCCTCCACGTCTCCTGATGTACTGGCCTGTCTCCTGGTAGCGCCTCCATGCTCTGGACACTACGCTGACAGACACAGCAAACCTTCTTGCCACAGCTCACATTGATGTGCCATCCTGGATGAGCTGCACTATCTGAGCCCCTTGTGTGGGTTGTAGACTCCGTCTCATGCTACCACTAGAGTGAAAGCACCGCCAGCATTCATAAGTGACCAAAACATCAGCCAGGAAGCATAGGAACTGAGAAGTGGTCTGTGGTCCCCACCTGCAGAACCACTCCTTTATTGGGGGTGTCTTGCTAATTGCCTATAATTTCCACCTGTTTTCTATTCCATTTGCACAACAGCATGTGAAATTTTTTGTCAATCAGTGTTGCTTCCTAAGTGGACAGTTTGATTTCACAGAAGTGTGATTGACTTGGAGTTACATTGTGTTGTTTAAGTGTTCCCTTTATTTTTTTGAGCAGTGTATATCCAAAATGATTTGACAAAATATTGAATTTGGCCTTTGCTGCTACAGACAATCAAAAATAAATAATAAGAAATAAGGTTTTGAAGTGTCTGTCCTATATCTAGGAGATAAAGGAAATCTCATGAAATATAATTTTTTACACATATTTAACCCTTTTTTTTGTTGGCACAAAACTAATTCCATTCATTTTTTAAACCGGTTCCAGGTTACCTTTAATAACGAGGCTATATACAGGGGGTACCGGTACCGAGTCAATGTGTGGGGGTACAGGTTAGTTGAGGTAATTTGTACATGTAGGTAGGGACGAAGTGACTATGCATAGATAATAAACAGCAAGTAGCAGCAGTGTACAAAACAAATGGGGGGGTGTCAATGTAAATAGTCCGGTGGCCATTTGATTAATTGTTCAGCATTCTTATGGCTTGGGGGTAGAAGCTGTTAAGGAGCCTTTTGGTCCTAGACTTGGTGCTCCGGTACTGCTTGCTGTGCGGTAGCAGAGAAAACAGTCTATGACTTGGGTGACTGTAAGTAGCCTAGGGCAAGGATCGTGAACCCCAACGTCTTCTGAGCAATTCGATTTTAGACATGAAAGACTGTAAAATTACTAGGAATTCATCTCAAAGTGATTTTAATTCAGGAAATGTATTCCCAAGTATTTCCACTTGTAAATAGAGATATACACTGAGTATACAAAACATTAGGAACACCTTCCTAATATTGAGTTTCACCCCCTTTTGCCCTCAGAAAAGCCTAAATTCATCGGGGCATGGACTCTACAAGGTGTCGAAAGCATTCCACAGGAATGCTGGCCCATGATGACTTCAATGCTTCCCACAGTTGTGTCAAGTTGGCTGGATGTCCTTTGGGTGGTAGACTATTCTTGATACACACGAGAAACTGTTGAGCGTGAAAAACACAGCAGCGGTGCAGTTCTTGACACACTCAATCCGGTGCGCCTGGCACCTACTACCATACCTCATTCAAAGGCACTTCAATCTTTTGCCTTGCCCATTCACCCTCTGAAAGGCACACACACACACAATCTATGTTTCAATTGTCTCAAGGCTTAAAAATCCTTCTTTAACCTGTCTCCTCCTAGACGAAGGGGAAGGATTTAACAAGTGACATCAATAAAGGTCAGTCTATGTCATGGAAAGAGCAGGTGTTCCTAATGTTTCGTACACTCAGTGTATGTGTTTGTGCACCAATGTAATCAAAGTTTGAAATGATTATGTTTTGACAAATACAATATCTGTTTGGGCTTCTTGCGTCACTTTGCAGAGTACAAATTATTTATAATTATGTTCCGGCCCCCGACCATCCACTCAAGAAAAAATGGGCCCGTGGCTGAATCTAGATGATGACCCCTGGCCTAGGGTATGTGGTGACTGACAAGCACTTATCGCTGGATTACTAATTTCACTGATTGAATTTGATGCATGCAGGCTCAACAGTTACTCAATGATCTTGATCATCACTTTTAAACAAGCTACAATTGTCATGGAAATACTGCATAAAGCAAATGTTCTCAGATGTGTCATACAATATATGTAATACTAATACAGTATGTTGAATTATTGATTTTACTAATAAATATTTGTTTGATATCTGCAAGTGGTGAGAATGTAATTTTAGAATATGACTCTCAGGGCCAAAATCTTTGCCATGCTAATTTCAGAAAAGCCCAGGGCAAGATCCTGACATGTTATATTTAGTGTATGAGCCACAATATGTATCTCTATGGTATGACCATCATAAAGGAGATGGTTTCTATATCATTTTCTACTGGCTTTCATTCCACATCATTGACATAAGGTGAACAGTTATGTAAAAAGTTCCCATGATGACCTCAATGCTCTCTTGTAAACAAATGGTGGGAAAATACATTATTTATATGACTGAGAATAATATTCCTCAACCCCAAACGAGTCTCTCCAAACTGCATAAACAGCACCACAGCAATGTAATATCTCAATGTGAAACATCAGCAGCCAGCAGTCATTAAAGGTGCAATATGCAGAAATCGCTCTGCCATTTCCTGGTTGCTAAATTCTATTAGTTTGCCTAATTTCAGGTTATTTGACAAATAAAGCAATGTATAGTGTAGAGCCCTCAAAGTCAACTCTCGACCTCGAAGCCAGTTCCACTACATTTTTTCATTGTTGCACTCTAAACAGGAATTGATTTAGACCTGGGACACCAGGTGGGTGCAATTAATTATCAGGTAGAAGAGAAAACCAGTAGGCTCCGGACCTCATAGGGTAAGAGTTGAGTAAATAGTTGAGGAGGGATTTGAGTTTTTCAGATTTACATACAGAATAATATGAAATGCTCTGAGACCAGGTTGGGACTCAGGGGTAGACATAACATAATACATGTAAGTCCAGGACACTGCAATTAGTATGATAGGTTATGTTTTGTTTTGTATGGTATGGTATGGTATGTATTCATTTGTGTCCATGTCCATCTTCCGTTTCATTTGATATTTTACGAATTACAATTCGTATATGTTACGAATTGCAATATGTACAATATGTTAGGAATTTGACATTTGTATAATATGTTTCGAATTAGCAAAACTTATGATCTTAAAAATTCAAATTTGTCGTGGCTGTTTGTTAGGTGTTAATGTTGTATGCCCACCCATCCAACCTAAAAGTAACCTTCTGTCTTATGTAATCATATCATACTAATACGTGTCTATGTTACGCTTAGTCTATAAGACCAGGCTACAACGGCGAAGGCAATTAGATACCATAACGAAAAGATTTTCCAGGGTTTTATCATTTCGTGCCATTATAGAGCACTTAAAAGTAATTTCGTCTGTCAAGTGTCCCACAGTATTTTCGATAGCAAAGCTACAGTATAGGCTGCATTTAGCTGCACCTATTGCAATATACACGTCTAAGACGTTCAAGCTAAGCAAACTTCCAGAAGACCAGTATCAAAAATAAATGCAAACAATGCCAGAATAGGAGGGGAAAAGAGATAATATACAGGCTTAAACCATACATTAGCATAAATACATATTGGTCAATTTCAGAGTTAACAAACTGATGTGCAACATATCATTAGGTTATACATACCTGTCACTCCATACATGAGAATCCAAGCGACATAAGCTTGCATATTTAACTGTAACGGCATTAAAAACACGAGAAAACAGAAGTTTTAGTTTTCTTCCAAGCTTCCAACGCGCAAAATCTGTAGACTAAGAACTGCAGTTACCAAGATGGGCTAGACTACTTGGTAGTTAAGTTTGTCAAGATGAGGTTGGTAAAGATGGTTAGCGGCTGTCTGGTGCTAACAGTAGAGAAATCGATTCGAAACTGCTCCAGAGAATCTATTTCCATCAACTGGCGCGCGGAAATCTCCACTGCCGCTCTAGAGTGCGTGTGAAAAGGTTGTCATCAACAGAGGACAAGGGAGACGGGGAGAGCGAGAGGTACATACAGCGAGAGAGAGAGAGAGAGAGAGAGAGAGAGAGAGAGAAATACAGAGAGATTAAGACAGAGAGAAAGAAAGATGGAGATCTAGATATACATAGAAAGAGACAGAGAAAGAAAGACAGAAAGAGATGGATACATAGAGAGAGAGAGAGAGAGATACATAGATAGACAGAGATAGAAAGACAGAGAGAGCGAAAGACAGAGAGAGAGATACATAGAGAGAGAAAGAAAGACAGAGAGATGGATACATATATATAGAGAGAGAGAGTGAGAAAGAAAGACAGAGAGAAAGAAAGACAGAGAGAGATGGATACATAGAGAGAGAGAGCGAGATAGAGAGAGAGAGAGAGACCATAGTTTGTGTCTGCAGGTAAAATTATGAAAATAGTTTCCAAAAATAAATGTTTACCACTGAAGGGGGGGCATTTTTGAGTAGGCTTACCCTGTAAAAATAAATACAAGTTCCTTATTAACAAGCACTATTGTGCCCAGTCATGTTTTGCAGCATATAAAGAATTGGGTTATGTTTGTCGCACCCTGGAAAGCTGTTCGCTGGCAGATGAAAACATAATGGCAGATTTAGCAAAAAATTGCACCAGGTACAAAGCTGGTGCCTGGTTTTTACAGCAGGTGATAAAACACACAAACTGTTTTCATTTACAATGCCTTTTTATTTAGCCTATTTATTTAGCCTATTTAAATAGCCTATTTGCTGAGAAAATAGATAACTTTTCTCCTGATGCAAAAGTGTAATATTTAACATTTAAAATAACGTTGATTAGACGATACTACTGAAATAGCTTGGGGTCAGACACAATTCACTCAATACATGTTTTGAGTTAGAACCAAACAATTATTTGGTTTAACATCAGAAAAACTGCTGAACTATGGTTTTCAATTATGCAATTTCATACACTTCATACTCCAACATTGATAAGATTGCTCCAGTTCATTTCAGAACCTTCCCACTGGGCACAAATTCAACGTCTATTCCACGTTGGTTCAACATCATTTCATTGAAATAACAGGGACACAATGTTGATTCAACCAGTGCGTCCAGTGTTTTTTTTTCTAATGGAACTTCTTGAGTGGCGTTTGGTGGTGCATGAAACACTGACAGCAAAATAATGTCCTGTTGCAAATTCTGACAGTCCAACACCTTACAAATTGCACCAAGTGGTCCAAACATTGTTTTCTAAAATGTTGTGCACAAATTTGTTTACATCCCTGTTAATAAACATTCTCCTTTGCCAAGATAATCCATCCACCTAACAGGTGTGGCATATCAAGAAGCTGGTTAAACAGCATGATCATTACACAGGTGCACCTTGTGCTAGGGGCAATAAAAGGTTACTCTAAAATGTGCAGTTTTGTCACACAACATAATGCCACAGACGTCTGAAGTTTTGAGTGAGCGGGCAATTGGCATGCTGATGTCCACCAGAGCTGTTGTCAGCAATTTTATGTTAATTCTCTACCAGAAGTTGCCTCCAATGTCGTTTTAGAGAATTTGGCACTACATCCAACTGGCCTCATAACCGCAGACCACGTGCAACCACGCCAGCCAAGGACCTCCACATCTGGCTTCTTCACCTGTGGGATCGTCTAAGACCAGCCACCTGGACAACTGATGAAACTGAGGAGTATTTCGATCTGTAATAAAGCCCTTTTTGTTGGGAAAAAGTCATTGTGATTGGATGGGCCTTGCTCCCAGGTTGGTGGGCCTGGCTCCCCAGTGGGTGGGCCTATGCTCTCCCAGGCCCACCAATGGTTGCGCCCTTGTCCAGTCATGTGAAATCCATAGATTAGGACCTAATTAATTTACTTCAGTTGACTGATTTCCTTATATGAACTGTAACTCAGTAAAATCGTTGAAATTGTTGCATGTTGCGTTTATATCTTTGTTCAGTATATAGTTTACGGACAGTGCTAGACTGAAGTGTGGAAGGCTGACTGTGAGTGAATGAGGGCTACTTATTTCACCTTCATCCTTGTCTTTTTCCCAACAAGGCTTCAGCCCATCACTAATACATCCCACTCTAACACATTAAGCCTGTACTGTATTGTAACTATAAGAGTGCTTTATTACCAAGTACTGAGGGCAGAGTTGATTAACCAAATAGAGTGGCCCATTAAAATCCCAATTTTAAAGTAGGGCATGGAAATCCTCAGAACAATGTTGAATTAAATCAATGTATCGGGTTCACATAAGGAAGGAGGACTGGATTTGCTGCAATATTGTTGTTAGTGGTGGTTTCTGTGGATGGGCATTAACATACAACATGCCTTGGGGCATGTGCTCTGCTACGGCCTAGGGGTTTTGACAGGACAGAGTGATCCACGCCTGCTATCTGATATGCAGCTTGTGTGTCCGTCTTATCAACCTCTCTCCAGCAGCTTTAAAGGTATCCATGAAATGAGTCTCTCCGCTATGAATTTGCATGCAATTTCAAGTGTCCATCTCGCTTGTCCTTGTGTCGACATTTTGCGACGTTTAACTTGTTAGGAAAATAGGAACATTGGAGGTGACATAAAGTAAAGTGAGACCAGAAAGTGTCATAAAGATTGTGTGTGGTAACCAGAGCTATGAATGATTACAGTTGTCAACATACCTGTTATTCAAGCCACAGAAACAAACAATGAGAGTGGTGTGGATGCAACACGTTTCAGGTTTCTCCTTCAGGCAGTGTAAACAGGTACATGGGAGTTCTTGACGTAAGGAAATAAGAATCTTGAGGGTATTCACAGGGCAACTTACTGTACAGTATATCCTGTGAGATAAAAACTTAAAAAAAAATAAAAAAAAATTGGATTAAAAAGGATTCCCTACCTCCTATTCAATCAATTCCAAATTCAACTTCAGCTCAACTAAGTCTGTGTATTGTCTCGCTCAGCGTCAAACATCAAACGTAGGTAATTTAATGAGAGAAGTTACCTTTCACGCTCTCTCAAAAACACAATGAGAGAATGTTATATGAAATACAAATTCATTCATAGGAACATATTTGAACTGAAGGGGTTTGATATCAGTGGGTAGAGGAAATAACGGTTGGTCTTTGTGCTGTGATAATGGCATTCATGGCATTGTCACATGCCACACAGCACAGGCACTGCCAACCTCGCCAACACAATTGTCTTCTCATTAGCTTGCCTCATTACTGATTGGGGTCGTATCTCTCTTTGTAACGCTCGTCGTTAGAAGAAGAAGTGGACCAAGGCGCAGCATGGTAAGTGTTCAAGATGAATTTATTCCAGAAACACTAAAACAAAATAACTACAGCAACAAACGAAAGCGAACAGTTCCGTCAGGCACAGACACTAAACAGAAAATAACCTCCCACAAACACAGGTGGAAAACAGGCTGCCTAAGTATGATTCCCAATCAGAGACAACGATAGACAGCTGCCTCTGATTGGGAACCACACTCGGCCCACAAACAAAGAAACAGAAAACATAGACTTTCCCACCCGAGTCACACCCTGACCTAACCAAACATAGAGAATACTAAGGATCTCTATGGTCAGGGTGTGACAGTACCCCCCCCAAAGGTGCGGACTCTGGCCGCAAACCTGAACCTATAGGGGAGGGTCCGAGTGGGCATCTCCTCTCGGTGGAGGCTCCGGTGCGGGACGCAGATCCCCCTCCGCTTGGGGCTTCCCCCACTTTCGTGGAACCGGACCGTAGATCATCGCCGGAGGCTCTGGACTGGGAACCCCCGCTGGAGGCTCTGGACTGGGAACCCCCGCTGGAGGCTCTGGACTGGGAACCCCTGCCGGAGGCTCTGGACTGCCGACCGTCGCTGGAGGCTCTGGACTGCCGACCGTCGCTGGAGGCTCTGGACTGCAGACCGTCGCTGGAGGCTCTGGACTGCAGACCGTCGCTGGAGGCTCCGGACAGGGGACCGTCGCTGCAGGCTCCGCGCCATGGATCATCACTGGAGGCTTTGTGCCCTGGATCATCACTGGAGGCTCCAGGCCATGGATCATCACTGGAGGATTCTTGCCATGGATTATCACTGTAGGCTCCGCGCCATGGATCATCACTGGAGGCTTTGTGCCCTGGATCATCACTGGAGGCTCCGGGCCATGGATCATCACTGTAGGCTCCGCACCATGGATCATCACTGGAGGCTTTGTGCCCTGGATCATCACTGGAGGCGCCGGGCCATGGATCATCACTGGAGGCTTCGTGCCATGGATTATCACTGGAGGCTTCGTGCCATGGATTATCACTGGAGGCTCCGGGCCATGGATTATCACTGGAGGCTTCATGCCATGGATCATCCCTACAGGCTCCGGGCCATGGATCATCACTGGAGGCTTCGGACCATGGATCATCACTGGAGGCTTCGTACGTGGAGCCGGAACAGGTCTCACCGGACTGAGGAGACGTACTGGCAGCGTGGTGCGTGGAGCTGCCACAGGGCTTACCAGGCTGGGGAGACACATTGGAGGCCTGGTACGTGGAGCCGGAACCGGTCTCACCGGACTGGGGAGACGCACTGGAGGCCGGGTGCGTGGAGCAGGCACAGGGCGCACCAGGCTGGAGAGACGCACTGGAGACCGGGTGCGCAGAGCTGGCACAGGATATACTGGGCCGTGGAGGCGCACTGGAGGTCTGGAGTGTAGGGCTGGCACAACCCGTCCTGGCTGGATGCTCACTTTAGCCCGGCAAGTGCGGGGAGCCGGCAAGGAGCGCACCAGGCTGTGAATGCGCACTGGAGATACGGTGCGCATCACCGCATAACACGGTGCCTGACAGATCACACGCTCCCCACGGTAAGCACGGGGAGTTGGCTCAGGTCTAAACCCTGACTCCGCCAATCTCCCCGTGTGCCCCCCCCCCCCCCCCCCAATTTTATTTTGGAGCTGCCTCTCGGGCCTCCGTCGTTGCCGTGCTAATTCCTCGTATCGTCGCCGTTCCTCTCTTGCTGCCTCTAATTCCTCCCTTGGACGGCGATACTCCCCAATCTGCGTCCAGGGCCCTTTGCCATCCAGGATCTGCTCCCATGTCCAATCCTCCTGGCCACGCTGCTTGGTCCGTTTTAGGTGGGAGGTTCTGTAACGGCTCTCGTTAGAAGGAGAAGTGGACCAAGGCTCAGCGTGATAAGTGTTCATGATACTTTATTACAAGAAGCACTAAAACAAAATAACAAACGGCGAAAAAACGAAGTGCACAGTTCTGTCAGGCTCAGAATGCTAAACAGAAAATAACATCCACGCAAACACAGGTGGAAAACAGGCTGCCTAAGTATGATTCCCAATCAGAGACAACGATAGACAGTTGCCTCTGATTGGGAACCACACTCGGCCCACAAACAAAGAAACAGAAAACATAGACTTTTCCACCCGAGTCACACCCTGACCTAACCAAACATAGAGAATACTAAGGATCTCTATGGTCAGGGCGTGACACTCTTCTCACAAAACTTGGAGTACATCTACATTTTTTACATTTTTTTACATTTTAGTCATTTAGCAGACGCTCTTATCCAGAGCGACTTACAGTAGTGAATGCATACATTTCATTTCATACATGTTTTTTTTCTGTGCTGGCCCCCCGTGGGAATCGAACCCACAACCCTGGTGTTGCAAACACCATGCTCTACCAACTGAGCTACAGGGAAGATGGGTGCTCTGGAAAGATCTGCCTCTCTTCTGTAGCCCATATATTTCTCTGCCCATAGCTGCCATACAATGAATGCCTATTATCATTTGGACTCCATACGGCTGCACTGCATTGAGAATATATTGAGAATACACTGAAAAGGTTTATTTTCTTTCTGATAAACTTATGTTGATTAACTTCTAGAATATTCTCCACACATTCCCTGTTGTTGGGCTCTCTGTATACGTACTGCCGACCACTGGCTTTCTATTAGGTTGTCAGGGATTCAAAGCTGAACTCCAGTCTTGACATAGATGAAATTGGCAGCTTTCGCATGTTATAGAAAACCATACAAATCCAAATATAATTCCCTCCCTTTCACTCAATGGCTCCAAGACCTGCTTGAATTTGGATTGGATTTTTTTTAAAGGAAAATACACCTTTTTTAAACTAGAAAAGTTATTTACGTTTGAAACCATACTGTGCAACCATACTGTGCAACCATACTGTGCAACCATAGATAGAAACTATACTGTGAAACCATACTGTCAACCATACTGTGCAACCATACTATGAAACCATACTGTCAAACCATAATATAAAGCATACTGTGAAACCGTACTGTGAAACCATAATGTGCAACCATTCTGTGCAACCATACTGTGAAACCATAATATGCAACCATACTGTGAAACCATAATGTGCCTTTGTACTCAAATCAATACTGTATTTACTCTTTATATTGCTTTTATAGTTTTATTTTGATGCAAGCAGCATTTGAATGATTACCCACTTACCTGACCTGAATCTGTTAAGATGCCGACAACACAAAACAAGCAAGATGAGGTAACATGTCTGTGCCAAAAGTCAGGGAATGAATGAATCTCATTGATAGCCCTTATAAATGTCAAGTTATTTAGGAACATTATCGAGACAGTCTTTATTTGGCTTTTTCATTTGGTTGAATTAGAAATATTTTAGGGTTTATGAATACCAGTTGACTAAATTAAAATGTTCATTTGATTTTAGATTAGATTGACATGTACAGTATTGTCCTACAAGAGGAACATCTTACCACAGCTCACACATTAGACACACAATCCACGCAGGAACGCAGTCCACACAGGAGCACAATCCACACAGGAACACAATCCACACAGGAACACTGTCCACACAGGAAAGGGGTCCACACAGGAAAGGGGTCCACAAGGGAACACAGTCCACACAGGAACACAGCCCACACAGGAAGACAGTCCACACAGGAACACAGTCCACACAGGAAGACAGTCCACACAGGAACAGTCTACACAGGAACAAAGTTCACACAGGAACACAGTCCACACAGGAAAACAGTCCACACAGGAACACAGTCCACACAGGAACACAGTCCACATAGGAACACAGTCCACACAGGAAAACAGTCCACACAGGAACACAGTCCACACAGGAACACAGTCCACATAGGAACACAGTCCACACAGGAACACAGTCCACATAGGAACACAGTCCACACAGGAACAAAGTTCACACAGGAACACAGTCCACACAAACACAGTCCACACAGGTACACAAACAGTAGACAGTTAGACAAATAGTATCCAACCTGCACATGTAAGAGGAAGAAGGAAGGAAGGGAGGAATCACCATTGTTGATAATAATAGCCCCTTGGATGAAACTCCTCCCGAAGCGTGCAGTTCAGCATTTAATTCATTTGACCTGATGGGAGAAAGGGAAAGGGAAAGACAAAAGACCAAACAATAGCAGAGACCTTTGCTGCCCCTATCATCGTCAAGCATATCTACAACTTTTTTAACCTGTCTCTCCTTTCTGGGGAGGTTCCCATTGCTTGGAAGGCAGCCACAGTTTGTCCTTTATTTAAAGGGGGAGATCAAGATGATCCTAACTGTTATAGGCCTATTTCTATCTTGCCCTGTTTATCAAAAGTGTTGGAAAACTTGTCAATAATCAACTGACTGGGTTTCTTGATGTCTATAGTATTCTCTTGGGGATGCAATCTGGTTTCCACTCAGGTTACGGATGTGTCACTGCAACCTTAAAGGTCCTCAATGATGTCACCATTGCCCTTAATTCTAAGCAATATGTTGCTGCTATTTTTATTGACTTGGCCAAAGTTTTTGATACGGTAGACCATTCTATTCTTGTGGGCCGGCTAAGGAGTATTGGTGTGTCTGAGGGGTCTTTGGCCTGGTTTTCTAACTACCTCTCTCAAAGAGTACAGTGCATAAAGTCAGAACATCTGCTGTCTCAGCCACTGCCTGTCACCAAGGGTGTACCCCAAGGCTCGATCCTAGACCCCACACTCTTCTCAATTTACATCAACAGCATAGCTCAGGCAGTAGGAAGCTCTCTCATCCATTTATATGCAGATGATACAGTCTTATACTCAGCTGGCCCCTCCCCGAATGTTGTGTTAAATGCTCCACAACAAAGCTTTCTTAGTGTCCAACAAGCTTTCTCTGCCTTAACCTTGTTCTGAAACTTCCAAAACAAAAGTATGTGGTTTGGTAAGAAAAATGCCCCTCTCCCCACAGGTGTGATTACTACCTCGGAGGGTTTAGAGCTTGAGGCAGTCACCTCATACTTGGGAGTCTAAATGGTACACTGTCCTTCTCTCAGCACATATCAAAAGCTGCAGGCTAAAGTTAAATCTAGACTTGGTTTCCTCTATCGTAATCGATCCTCTTTCACTCCAGTTGGCAAACTAGATTATTGAGACTGTCACGTCCTGACCAGTAAAAGGGGTTGTTTGTTATTGTAGTTTGGTCAGGGCGTGGCAGGGGGGTGTTTGTTTTATGTGTTTCAGGGTTTTTTGGTTAATTTTCTATGTTAGATGTTTCTATGTTCGTTCTAGTTTTTCTATTTCTATGTTTAGTTTATTGGGTTGACCTTCAATTGGAGGCAGCTGTTCCTCGTTGCCTCTAATTGAAGGTCCTATTTAGTAGGGGTGTTTTTTCATGGGTTTTTGTGGGTAGTTGTTCCATGTGTAGCTGTGTGCCTCACAGGACTGTTTCTTCGTCGTTGTTTTGATTCAAGTGTTTTGTTTCGTTTTCTTCTCAATAAATAAGAAGATGAGTTTACACATTCCCGCTGCGCCTTGGTCCCATTCTTACAACAAACGTGACAGAGACGTAATTTATAGATCGGCAGGTAAGGGTGCCACCAATGCTTCTTATAGGACACATCACTGCACTCTATACTCTTCTGTAAACTGGTCATCTTTGTATACAACTCGTAAGATCCACTAGTTGACGCTTATTTATAAAACCTGTAATTGCTGCCAAAGGTGATTCTAACTTGTATTGACTTAGGGGGTTGAATACTTATCGTATCAAGATATATCAGTGTTTTATTTTCATGAATCTTTTACAAATGCTAGAATTTTTCTTCCACTTTGACATTATAGAGTATTTTGTGTAGATCGCTGACAAAAAAATACAATGAAATCCCTTTTAATCCCACTTTGTAACACAACAAAATGTGGAAACATTTAAGGGGTGTGAATACTTTCTGAAGGCACTGTATAGGGCCTGAATATAAGTCCTACAATACAATACAGAACAAATGCCCACATGCTTAAGGGTAGGAGTGTTATTGGCACATGACTTGATTATTACTCAATGATCATCACCAATTGTACATTTTCCAGTAAATTAATCTACCTCAAAACTTATTAACAAGGGAATGCAGCAGCGTTTTCACCTTTTGATGATTAGTTTACTTTGGAATTCTCTCTCAAGGGCAGCAACTACATAGAAGCATGGTGTGCAATACATACTTTCTTTCTGTGCGATAAAGATCCGCCTCTGCCCATCGAATATCGACACATTATTAATCATCTGAAAGGAAGCTTGCTCCATTGTTTGAGTGTGAGGGAAATGCTTATTATCATCAATAATGCTTATACTCTCACTTATTTTTCTCGCTATAGTATTGTATGGACTTTATGGAGTATTTGAGGATGCCATGCTTTGTATTCTACAGGAGTAGTTCAAGCTTTTTGAGACATATCCTGTATCCACACAGATGAACCAAACTATAAGTATACCCCAGCCCAGACAGGCTAAGCCTTGACCCAGCAGGAATTGGTTGGAACTAAGTCACAATTTTGGAAAGACCGTTCTGTAGTGTACTGCCAACACCAATCCAATGCCGTCGAATAGGTGCAAACTGTGCAGTGCTGTTCACCAGTCACAATTTCAATACATTCTATTTGACTTGGTTATCTCCATACAGTACTCTGGTTCCATGCATGCATTGATAGTCAAAAACCATAGTATTCATCAGGAGTACATTGTCCTCTAGCGCAAGAAGATTGACATCTCATTTTCAGCATAGGGGAGCTTTGTTGTGGCATACTGCATAATTAACATGTCGAACGGGAAACAAGCTTGGCTAAATTCTCACCATTATAACCTTATAACATTATAACACGTTTTTGTGGAGTTTTCTGGAGAAAACTCGTGGAGATTTGTCAACTGGATGACTTTCTTAAGGTCTCTTTCTGACTTTTTCCAACAGGCCACGACAGCTGACATGTCACTGTTGACACATGTAAACACCGATGATGGATGAAAACACAGAACACTCTCTCTCACACAGACCTCTGTCTGTCTCTCTGTGTGCCCCCCCATCTCTCAGTTCAATTACATTCAAGCGGCTTTATTGTTATGGGAAACATATGTTTACATTGCCAATGAAAGTGAAATGGAAAACAAAAGTGAAATAAACAATTCTCTCTCTCCCTCTTTCTGCTCTTCGAAACTGCCCTTTCAGCTGGAGCTGGATGGCAATCAAACAGAATGTATGGAAACAGAGGACATGTCTGTCTGACAGACATCAAAAAGCAGCTGAAAGCAGAGTGGGAGTGCCGTTTGGCTCTTCAAAATACGTATAACAAAGGAAGTAATAACACAGTTCAGATTGGAAGGCTGGCACTCACAATGCTGGGTTCTGCCTGACCTTTGTGACCCCACAGTCCTCACATATAAAGGTTGACACACGTCCAGTACTGTTGTCTGGTTCTTGAAACATAGCCACTTTTGAGGAGCATGGATGGTTCTTGGAACACAACCACTCTTGAGGAGCATGAAGGGTTCTTGGAACACAGCCACTTTTGAGGAGCAAGGATGGTTCTTGGAACATGACAGTGTCCTTTGTTTTTTGTGTTTAGGATCGTTGAGTAATAATACTGGTTATGACACCAAACTATGTGAAAGAGGGTAAGCATTTTATTACTGACTGTAGCATTTTACCACTGACTGTAGTAATTTACTACTAACTGTACCATTTTACCACTGCTCATATTTACCCGAGAATAATTCCCATTCCATATCTCACCAGGGTTTGCACTGCCTTTGCAAAAGTGTCAACTTTATCTGTAATGTGAAAAATTAAGTTCAGGTATTGACTACTCAGTTCTACAGTATGTGAGAGGCTTTAATGTTGTACTGGTATGTGGAAGCACATTTATATTTTCCCAGACACTGTTGGTTTTCTTCTCAAGGCTTTCCTGGAGCATCTCTCATCTTCAATTTCTAAAATATGTTAAACAATCAACTGATCTGTGACAGACACTGTGCCAAAGATGCATAGAGATGTAATAAGAATGTTTCCCATTACTGATAGAAGCGGCATAGATGAAAGAAGAAGCTTGGCCACCATCTTGGATTTGATCAACCGATCCCTTTCAACACTTTTCCACTTTAACATTCTCCGCAATATGAAAGCATGTTGTGTGAAACGGATTCTTTGTCAATGTTCACATCACAGATTGTGCTCAAGAGAAGTACATGTTCATGTTCTTCATGTTGTACAGTACCTATGGCCACTTGTATAACCAGTAATACACAATTGATTTTCTTCTTTCAACGAAGTAAGGCGCAATGGGGTGTTTTTACACTCTATGATTTTGATTTCCCAATAGCGTTCTATGGTGAGAAGCCCAACTAGTCGATTAGCCTATAACATTGGCAACACATTTTCAAAGACGAAAAACATGCATCCAAGACAACAAACTCTGGCCGAGTCAAATCATGACCCTAACATGCACTCATTCAAATGGGCTCTGCATGAACAACCTTGACTCATTGAGGCCAGCGAAACCAGGCATGGAAGTGTAGTCTATCTGTGCACCGTAAATGAAATCAATTGTGGTGGGAAAATTACTTGTTCCACGCCGTCACACTGTCCAAGAACAACAGGATCCATTGTGCAATGGTGGCATCTTGGTGTATTGTCGTTTGTGCAACACAGTCGCTAGGTCATTATGCAAATTAAAATAGTTTTCAAACATTGGTGAGCCAGTCAGAGAAAGTGGTGTAACTTGTATCTCTGGTTAGTTTTAAAGAATTGCCTTGGAAATAATGCGTACCTCAAGCTACGTAAGCATGTCCACAAATGGATCTCTGTCGGAGCGAGCAATTATTCTTTAGAAAAATTCCAGACACTTCCAGTCTCAACCTATTCACAGTAGCATATTTACTGTGAGGGTGTTTAGTGTTGGCGTTGTCCACTTAAGAATGCAAAAACATTATCATACAAATCAAAAGGGATGATATTTATGTATCTTGATACATGCTCTGTATGTAAGGAGGCAAAGGAAAAGGTGTGTGTGTGTGTGTGTTTGTGTCACGTTCAAATATATTGCCTGTATGTGTTCATTACCTTAAAGATTGCGATCATGGACATTATAAACATGGAAATATCTATAGGACACACGCATGGGGCGAGTGAAATAAACATATTTGCTTTTTAACCTGTTGGGGCTAGGGGGCAGTATTTGCACAGCCGGATAAAAAACATACCCGATTTAAACTGGTTACTACTCCTGCCCAGAAACGAGAATATGCATATAATTAGTAGATTTGTATAGAAAACACTCTAAAGTTTCTAAAACTGTTTGAATGGTGTCTGTGAGTATAACAGAACTCATATGGCAGGCCAAAACCTGAGAAGATTCCATACAGGAAGTGCCCTGTCTGACAATTTGTTCTCCTTCTAGGGCATCTCTATAAAAAATACAGCATCTCTGCTGTAACGTGACATTTTCTAAGGCTTCCATTGGCTCTCAGAAGGCGCCAGAAAGTGGAATAACGTCTCTGCAGTCTCTGGGCGAAAAACAGCAGGAGTTTTTGTGAGTGGTCCGGCTGAGAACAGTGACACTGGAGTGTGCGTCCACGAGAGGACTCCATGTTTTTCTTTCAGTCTATGAATGAATATAACGTCGCCCGGTTGGAATATTATCGCTATTTTACGAGGAAAATAGCATAAAAATTGATTTTAAACAGCGTTTGACATGCTTCTAAGTACGGTAATGGAATATTTTACATTTTTTGGTCACGAAATGCGCCCGTGCGTCACCCTTCGGATAGTTACCTGAACGCACGAACAAAACGGAGCTATTTCAATATAACTATGGATTATTTCGAACCAAAACAACATTTGTTGTTGAAGTAGAAGTCCTGGGAGTGCATTCTGACGAAGAACAGCAAAGGTAATCCAATTTTTCTTATAGTAAATCTGAGTTTGGTGAGGAACAAACTTGGTGGGTGTCAAATTAGCTAGCCGTGATTGCCGGGCTGTCTACTCAGAATATTGCAAAATGTGCTTTCGCCGAAAAGCTATTTTAAAATCGGACACTGCGATTGCATAAAGGAGTTCTGTGTCTATAATTCTTAAAATGATTGTTATGTATTTTGTGAACGTTAATCGTGAGTAATTACGTAAATTCACCGGATGTTTGCGGTGGGAATGCTAGTTCTGAACATCACATGCTAATGTAAAAAGCCGGTTTTTGATATAAATATGAACTTGATTGAACAAAACATGCATGTATTGTATAACATAATGTCCTGGGAGTGTCATCTGATGAAGATCATCAAAGGTTAGTGCTGCATTTAGCTGTGGTTTTGGTTTTTGTGACATATATGCATGCTTTGAAAATGGCTGTGTGATTATTTTTGGCAGGGTACTCTCCTGACATAATCAAATGTTTTGCTTTCGCTGTAAAGCCTTTTTGAAATCGGACAGTGTGGTTAGATTAACGAGAGTCTTGTCTTTAAAATGGTGTAAAATATTAATATGTTTGAAAAATTGAAGTTATAGCATTTATGAGGTATTTGTATTTCGCGCCACGCGATTCCACTGGCTGTTGACTAGGTAAGCGTTCCACCTTGCCCAGGGAGGTTAATCAACATATGACTCTGTAAAAAGACTGCTATTGTGAACCACTAATTTAACTTTAGGTTGGGGAAGTCCTGTGGGTGGGGGGTGGGGACTGTTTGTCTTATTTGGTCTTGTCACTTGTTTTTCTGTCCATGTGTGTCACGTATACTCCCTCTCTGGCCTCTAGGTCACCAGGCTGCTGGTTATGGCGCACACCTGTCACCATCGTTACGCGCACCAGCGCGTCATCAGACTCACCTGGACTCCATCACCTCCTTGATTACCTTCCCTATATATGTCACTCCCTTTGATTCCTTCCCCAGGCGTTATTGTTTCAGTTTCATGTCTGGGTGTGGTTAGTGTTTCTTGTTTTGTATTATGTTCTGTTTATTTATTAAATATTCACTCCCTGTACTTGCTTCCCGACTCTCAGGGCACAACATTACAATGTGTACCAAAAAACAATGTGTAACAAAAAATGTGTAACAAAAAACAGTTGATCACAAAAAGAATGCGAGAACATTATCATACAAATAGAAAAATATGATACATATTGATACATGCTCTGTATGTAAAGAGGCAAGGGGCTCTGTATGTAAAGAGGCAAATATATTGCCTCTGTGTTCATTATGTTAAATATTGCAGAGGAGCCCCTGAATGCACGAAAACAAATCATAGCTGAAAACAGATCACTGTGAAAAATCCGAAGGCAAAATCCCTCGAAATGGTAAATTAGACATACAGGCATTTATTTGCCTTTCGTCTTTCTAGGTGCTGGAAATAAATTGACCAACTAAAGTCAATGAGACCTTTAATGTCTTCCAAGGTAGAAAATACATTACTTTTTATTGACAAGACATTTTTAAAAGTCAACAGACTGAAGGAGGCAGGATGTGTGTGGAAGGCTAGGGATGTGAGGCAGGGAATGACTTACATGTGCCATTAATATTCCTCTCATTTCTAGTACTGATCAAGAGGGTTTTGAATGTGTAGCAACATGGAGACTTACAGGTAACTGACAAAATAAAGGAAACACCAACATAAAGTGTCTTAATAGGGAGTTGGGCCACCACAAGCCAGAACAGCTTCAATGCCCGTTGGCATAGATTGTACAAGTGTCTGGAACTCTATGGGAGGGATGCAACACCATTCTTCCATGAGAAATTCCATTATTTGGTGTTTTGTTGATGGTGGTGGAAACGCTGTCTCAGGCGCCGCTCCAGAATTTGCCATAAGTCTTTAATTGGTTTGAGATCTGGTGACTGAGACACACCCAGACCCACACCCACCCACACACACACAATTAAGATGTTTTTTTTACACTGATTTTAACTTTTTGGGTAGATAATGTCTCCGCCAACATTTTCTATGACTGAAAACAACTTCTGGACATCAGAACAGCAATCACTAACCTCAATTTGGATGCCAATTTCTACTTCAACGAGTCGGCAGCTCTGGGCGTTCTGCACAATCCGGACCAGTTCCTAATCCCCGGGACTCGAAAGAGGAAGCAACAGTGCAAGAGAAGCAGACGAGCCGGCATCCTGACGAGATTACGTTGGCGAGCAAATAAACTGCCTCTACCGTCCATCCTATTGGCGAACATACAGTCACTAGAGAACAAACTGGATGAGCTCCTTTCGAGACTATCCTATCAACGGACCTGAAGAACTGTAATATTCTATGTTTCTCGTAGGTGTGTTTGAACAAGGACATGGATAATATGTAGTACATCTCGCTGGTTTTTCCATGCATTGTCAATACCGGTCGGCAGCCTCGGGTAAGACGAAGGGTGGTGAGGTGTGTCTCTTTGTTAAAGGGAAGCTTTGCCCCTGGACATTATTTGGGGTGTTTTTCCAGTCTCCCTACATAATTATGAGTGATGAGAGATGAGAGGTGTTTCAGACATAATTATGCACCAATGACGTCATTAGTTGATTGAGCCTCCTGTCTGATCAAACAATTAATAGAGTTGTGTTTTGTAGCAATTATTGTGGCCTTTATGTTTCACAGATTGCACGATCACGCAGCTAGTAGATGTGGTTGTCCTTGTTCAATAGAGAGATTGAACTTGTCTCAAGAATGTTACTGTCTGCCATGACATTGAAGGATATGTAGGTTGAGTCATTTTCTCTGGCTTTGTAAAGACTACAGCCTGACGGGAGCCCTACTTCCTTGTTCCCACCCTCGAAGGTATGCTTTTAAAAATCGGGGCGGTACTATATTTTACAGGTTTACAGGTAGATACAGTCTATTACTGTGTCTGTCTGAGATGGATAGCGAAATAATTACAATGGCTGTTTCTGATGATTCCTCTTTCCAAGAAGAGCTGGATGAGGAGACTGGTTTTGATATAATTTTACATATGAACAAATAGTATGACAAACAAGTCAGTTGTTTTGCTGTCGGTAGCTAGCATCCGGGGTCTACACCTTTGGGGGGGTACTGTCACGTCCTGACCAGTATAAGGGGTTATTTGTTATTGTTGTTTGGTCAGGGTGTGGCAGGGGTGTGTTTGTTTTGTGTTGTCGGGGGTTTTTGGGTATTGTTCTATGTTTTGTATATCTATGTTCTTTCTATGTTGTGTATTTCTTTGTGTTGGCCTGGTATGGCTCTCAATCAGGAAGAGCTGTACATCGTTGTTGCTGATTGGGAGCCATACTTAGGTAACCCTTTTTCCACCTGTCTTTTGGTGGGAAGTTGTTTTTGCACTGCTGTGTATAGCCTGCAAAACTGTTTAGCTGTCATTCATTCGTTTTCTTGTTTTTTTGTGTAGTGTTCAATAAAAGTTAATATGAGCATTCACGTACCCGCTGCATTTTGGTCTACTCACTACGACGGTCGTGACAACTCCGAACATCTCACTGCACCCCCCCAAACACATCATATTAAAGTATTCCATTTGTAGAACTGTAGTATTGATTATAGGCATTAGTAGTATATTTTAATTCTACTGTATATACTGTATGTCATACATTGCCATAACTGTTCCTGCATACTGCTGTGTAAACTGAACTCAGTCTCAAGAGCAAATAAACTTTGTCTTGAATACAAGCCATATCTACTTATTTTGTACATTGACAGTCTAATCCACTGTTTAATACACCAATACACCAACCCCATACATAATTTGTTTTAGCTTTAAGATTGTAGCTAGTTTATGCAAATACATTTCATGAACCTCCTCTTGTGTTGGGCAATGGCAGCTGGTCTGGCAGAACTTCATAAGGTCCATGCCAGCCCCTTGCAGTCTTTTCCTCTTTCGAGTCAGATGATGTTGAGCTTGTGCTTGTTCCCGGCTGAAAGCTTTCATCCAATGGGTCTACACTAAAGGGATCTGTACTTCTAATGCTGTTGTCAAGGTCATCATCATCAGCAGCAGGATTAGTCGGTAGGACATACACTAGTCAGTGATTATCCAACATTTGACTACATCAATACACATTCGAACAAGCTACTATATCCACTATACTGACTAAGCTTCCACACACACACACACACACACACACACACACACACACACACACACACACACACACACACACACACACACACACACACACACACACACACACACACACACACACACACACACACACACACACACACACACACAATACCGACCCCCAACAGACACATACCATCCCCTCCTTACTAACAACTCTGCTTTTCTCCAAGTTAGACTTCAAACTTTGCATAAACAATCAGCTAAGCCTCCATAATACAGAGAAAACTACAGTAGAAGTTGTAGCCTACTTATAAACACACCAACTATGACAACAAGGCACAGACCATGTTTATGCCTAGATCCAGTATATGTATTTGCTCATCATGGAGTCATGGTGTAAATCAAAGGTGATACACTAGTTCCTGGCGCTGAGCTTGATGTTGATGCAGCTGTAGATGTTGAAGGGATTGGACTCTGCAAATAAAACACATACAGTTGAAGTCGGAAGTTTACATACACCTTAGCCAAATACATTTAAACTCAGTTTTTCACAATTCCTGACATTTAATCCAAGTAAAAATTCCCTGTCTTAGGTCAGTTAGGATCAACACTTTATTTTAACCTCTCTTGGGAATGTGGGACGAAATCGTCCCACCTACTCAACAGCCAGTGGAATCCCGTGGCACGTTATTCAAATACCTTAGAAATGCTATTACTTCAATTTCTCAAACATATGACTATTTTACACCATTTTAAAGACAAGACACTCGTTAACCTGTTATGGCTAGGGGGCAGTATTTTCACGGCCGGATGAAAAACGTACCCGATTTAACCTCTCTGGGCAAGCGTCCCACCTACTCAACAGCCAGTGTAATCCCGTGGCGCGATATTCAAATACCTCAAAAATGCAAAAACTTCAATTTTTCAAACATATGACTATTTTACACCATTTTAAAGACAAGACTCTCGTTAATCTAACCACACTGTCCGATTTCAAAAAGGCTTTACAACAAAAGCAAAACATTAGATTATGTCAGCAGAGTACCCAGCCAGAAATAATCAGACACCCATTTTTCAAGCTAGCATATAATGTCACATAAACCCAAACCACAGCTAAATGCAGCACTAACCTTTGATGATCTTCATCAGATGACAACCCTAGGACATTATGTTATACAATACATGCATGTTTTGTTCAATCAAGTTCATATTTATATCAGAAACCAGCTTTTACATTAGCATGTGACTAGCATGTGACTAGCATTCCCACCGAACACTGCCGGTGAATTTACTAAATTACTCACGATAAACGTTCACAAAAACATAACAATTATTTAAAGAATTATAGATACAGAACTCCTCTATGCACTCGCTATGTCCGATTTTAAAATAGCTTTGCGGTGAAAGCACATTTTGCAATATTCTCAGTAGATAGCCCGGCATCACAGGGCTAGCTATTTAGACACCCAGCAAGTTTAGCACTCACCAAAGTCAGATTTACTATAAGAAAAATGTTATTACCTTTGCTGTTCTTCGTCAGAATGCACTCCCAGGACTTCTACTTCAATAACAAATGTTGGTTTGGTCCCAAATAATCCATTGTTATATCCAAATAGCGGCGTTTTGTTCGTAAGTTCAAGACACTATCCGAAAGGGTAAATAAGGGTGACGAGCACGGCGCATTTTGTGACAAAAAAAATCTAAATATTCCATTACCGTACTTTGAAGCATGTCAACCGCTGTTTAAAATCAATTTTTATGCCATTTTTCTCGTAAAAAAGCGATAATATTCCGACCGGGAAAGCGTGTATACGTACAAAGAGAGAGAAAATAAAAACATCTCGTGCCCTCGTGCACGAGCCTGAGTCTCAGAGTGCTCTGACCGGCCACTATCCAAACGCTATAATGTGTTTCAGCCTGGGGCTGCCTCGATATCATTCAGCTTTTTCCCGGGTTCTGAGAGCCTATGGAAGCCGTAGGAAGTGTCACGTTACAGCAAAGATCCTCAGTCTTCAATAAAAAGAGCCAAGATGAACAACAACTTGTCAGACAGGCCACTTCCTGTTCAGAATCTTCTCAGGTTTTTGCCTGCCATATGAGTTCTGTTATACTCACAGACACCATTCAAACAGTTTTAGAAACTTTAGGGTGTTTTCTATCCAAAGTCAATAATTATATGCATATTCTAGTTACTGGGCAGGAGTAGTAACCAGATTAAATCGGGTACGTTTTTTATCCGGCCGTGTAAATACTGCCCCCTATCCCCAACAGGTTAATCTGATTATTACTCCTGCCCAGAAACTAGAATATGCACATAATTATTAGCTTTGGATAGAAAACACTCCAAAGTTTCTAAAACCGTTTGAATGGTGCCTGTGAGTATAACAGAACTCATTTGGCAGGCCAAAACCTGAGAAGATTCTGTACAGGAAGTACCCTGTCTGACCATTTCTTGGCCTTCTTGATCATCTCTATCCAAAACAGGGGATCTCTGCTGTTACGTGACACTTCCTACGGCTCCCATGGGCTCTCAGAAGGCGGGCAAAAAGCTGAATCGTGGCTTTGCAGGCTCTGGCTGAAAAACAGTAGCGCGTTTGGATAGTGGCCGGTCAGAGTACATGTTTTTATTCTTTCGTCTTTGAACGAAAACCACCACTCCCGGTCGGAATATTATCGCTTTTTTACGAGAAAAATGGCATAAAAATTGATTTTAAACAGCGGTTGACATGCTTCGAAGTACGGTAATGGAATATTTAGAATTTTTTTGTCACGAAATGCATCGTGCGCGTGACCCTTATTTACACTTCGGATAGTGTCTTGAACGCACGAACAAAACGCCGCTATTTGGATATAACTATGGATTATTTTGAACCAAACCAACATTTGTTATTGAAGAAGCAGTCCTGGGAGTGCATTCTGACGAAGAACACCAAAGGTAATCAAACCTTTCTAATAGTAAATCAACCGCTGTTTAAAATACATTTTTATGCCATTTTTCTCGTAAAAAAGCGATAATATTCCGACCGGGAAACCCTGTTTACGTTCAAAGACAGAGAAAATAAAAACATGGTGTCGCCTCGTGCACGCGCCTCAGTCTCATTGTCCTCTGATCGACCACTTACCAAAGGCGCTAATGTTTTTCAGCCAGGGGCTCCAAAGACATCATTCAGCTTTTTGCCGCCTTCTGAGAGCCTATGGGAGCCGTAGGAAGTGTCACGTTACAGCAGAGATCCTCAGTTTTCAATAAAGAGAGTGAAGAAGCCCAAGAAATTGTCAGACAGGCCACTTCCTGTAAGGAATCTTCTCAGGTTTTTGCCTGCCATATGAGTTATGTTATACTCACAGACACCATCCAAACAGTTTTAGAAACTTTAGGGTATTTTCTATCCAAAGCCAATAATTATATGCATATTATAGTTTCTGGGCAGCAGTCTCCTTCCTGAGCGGTATGACGGCTGCGTGGTCCCATGGTGATTATACTTGCGTACAATTGTTTGTACAGATGAACGTGGTACCTTCAGGAGTTTGGAAATTGCTCCCAAGTGTCATGACGTTGGCCTGTGGGTAAGGTTTATGACCCCCATAAATACCTTTCTCCCTTCCCCTCTCTGAATCTACTGAAGGACTTGAATAGCCTGTGTTAACCTGTTAGGGCTAGGGGGCAGCATTGACACGGCTGGATAAAAAACATACCCGATTTAATCTGGTTACCACTCCTACTCAGTAACTAGAATATGCATATACTTATTACATATGGATAGAAAACACCCTAAATTTTCTAAAACTGTTTGAATGGTGTCTGTGAGTATAACAGAACTCAAATGGCAGGTCAAAACCTGAGAGATTCCTTTACAGGAAGTGGCCTGTCTGACCATTTCTGGAACTTCTTTGCCATCTCTATCATTTACTAAGGATCTCTGCTCTAACGTGACACTTCCCACGTCGTCCATAGGCTCTCATAGCCCGGGAAAAAAGAGAATGTCGTCATTCCAGCCCCAGGCTGAAACACATTATCGCCTTTCTCAAGTGGCCCATCAAGAGACACTAGCTTATGCGCGTGACCCCGACCGCCCCCGCCTTTGGGATTTTTTCCTCTGTTTGCCGAAAAGGAGATTCCCTGTCGGAATTTTATCGCTTTTCTACGAGAAAAATGACGTAAAAATTGATTTTAAACAGCGGTTGACATGCTTCGACGTACGGCAATGGAATACTTTGAATTTTATTGTCAGGAATTGCGCCAAGCGCGCGACACTTCTTTACTATTTCGGATAGTGTCTGGAACGCACGAACAAAACGCCGCTATTCGGATATAACGATGGATTATTTTGGACCAAACCAACATTTGTTATTGAAGTAGACGTCCTGGGTGTGCATTCTGACGAAGACAACAAAAGGTAATGACATTTTTATAATAGTAAATATGATTATGGTGAGTGCTAAACTTGCCGGGTGTCTAAATAGCGAGCCCGTGATGCCTGGGCTATGTACTTAGAATATTGCAAAATGTGCTTTCACCAAAAAGCTATTTTAAAATCGGACATATCGAGTGCATAGAGGAGGTCTGTATCTATAATTCTTAAAATAATTGTTATGCTTTTTGTGAACGTTTATCGTGAGTAATTTAGTAAAATGGTTAAATATAGAGAGTCTGGGAACATCAAACGGATGGGGAAAGGAACCATATTTTGTTAATAAAACCAGTTGGAAATATGCTTGATAACGTAATGAGTATGGATTTCATTTCAGTTGTCATCTGAGACATTATGATTGATGACAGGACGACATAAACTGTACCTGGGAAAGTATCCACCCTCTAGTTATCAGAGTCACATGGAATTGTTATGCAATTGAAATGTTTGATATGGAAATTGTTTGTTAGGAGATTAAATGTAATTTTAGCTTCCAAATGAGAGAATTAGGTTTTCATAAGGAAAGTGCCCTGCTCGATCAGTGGCCCAACCCTGTGAAGAGACAGGGGTTATAAACGATGAAACACCTCCCTCCCCCTCTCCACTATATAAGCCTTTGACGAAAAGATAACCATGTTGTTCCAGTACGGGAGGTCTGCAGCCTCTACGTTAGAAGGACACACATGTCAAGGACAGAACTAAGCCAACCTCGGCGTGAGCTATGGTATGAACTGGTATGAACTTTGAGCTTATTCACTACAGAAGTGATACTTCCTAGCCGTTGAGTTAGCAGCGGCCGCTGCTAACGTGGGCTAGGAAAGGACGGACGACGGATCCAGTCTAACAACCAGACGAAGATACCACCACGTATCCAATTGGACGTCCACCAGGACGAATTCTGTATGACATCATTGTATTCTGTGTATTTGTAATTCTGTGTGATTAGTTTAGGTATTTAGTAAATAAATAATTAAACCCAATTTTGTATTGCTGATTCAACTTGTTAGCCAGGGTTCGTGAAGATAACCAAGAATTTACAACTTTCATTATGAGACTGAAAATAAGACAAGGGTTAATATTGACTGCTATCGATGTAAAATATTACAAAGTATTTTAAGAGTTTATTCGGAAGATAACGGCTCTATAAACGTTCTTCCGTGGTGCCCCGACTTTCTAGTTAATTACATTTACATGATTAGCTTAATCAGGTAATATTAATTACAGAGAAATCATTTTATAAGTTAGCATGTCATATCACTTAATCCGGCATAGCCAAAGACACGACACAAGGATGAACCAGACTTGTGGAGGTCTACCATTTTTCTTCTGAGGTTTTGGCTGATTTCTTTTGATTTTCCCATGATATCAAGTAAAGAGGCCCTGAGTTTGAAGGTAGGCCTTGAAATACATCCACAGGTATACCTCCAATTGACTCAAATTATGTCAATTAGCCTATCAGAAGATTCTAAAGCCATGACATCATTTTATGGAATTTTCCAAGTTGTTTAAAGGCACAGTCAACTTGTATATGTACAACTTTACATACAACTTGTGTATGTAAACTTCTGAACCACTGGAATTGTGATACAGTGAATTATACGTGAAATAATCTGTCTGTGAACAATTGTTGGAAAAGGTACTTGTGTCATGCACAAAGTAGATGTCCTAACCGACTTGTCCTTCAACTGTACATATCTATCTCAATTACTTCGTAATTGGACATTGACTCATTACCCCCTGTATTCCTAGTGCTATTATTTTACTATTACTATTTTCTCTCTACATTGTTGGGAAGGGCCGATAAGTAATCATTTCACTGTTAGTCTACACCTGTTGTTTATGAAGCTTGTGAAAAATAAAATGTAATTGATTTGATTTGACATTCACACACTTTAAACCCCCTATGCTCCTTTGTGACCCCTCTTTCAAAGTCACTGAGCTCTCATCTAGCGATGGTAGCAGAATATGAGTGCCTACAGGTGCATGGTGTGCTTTTTCCCAGTAGTCTTTAATGGGTTCCTCTCCTTATTTTCTTTGCTTCATGGTCTCTGACCTGAAAAGTGTTAGCAGGTATTGGTAAAATGTTTTTCAAAAATTCACCCAGACTACGTTTCAATAGCCACACTAGCACACTATCTAGTAGACATTAGTTCACACTAAGTAGTATTCAAGTGTGGATACTGGAAGAGAGCAATAGTATTGTGGTGATCAAAGCTTTAGGAGATAAGGTATGCAAAGACGTTTCTCCCCAGCAGGATTAGACCGCAATAGTGATTGTTTTGAGCCTAATCTCTGTTGTAGCTAAAATAAAATGCATTAGCATTTATCTACAGGATCTTAAAGAGATTGAAGGGGTTCTTAAGCACTTACAAATTAGTAACGTATTGTATGACTTTGAATTCGTAACATATCATACGAATTGCAGGATAAAACATTTTGCAGGACATAACATATCATACGAAATGGATGACCATGCACACAATTGTGCACAATTGTCCGGGACCCATTTTTTCTCGTGAGCACTACTGGCTGAAACTATAAAAATATTTTTAACACATTTTTTTCCCTTTTCAGGGGATGCATCCACAATGTTTTGGTATAAGAGCAACAACAACAACAACAATAAGTCTTGAATATTTGATCACCTGGACATCATTATCCAATAGCTTGAAATACTCCTACTTGGTATTGAAAATAAATCTGTACATATGGGGCCATAAGGTTATCATGGACTATTAATGACACCATCAATAATTGACTTGAGCAATACATTAACAATGAAAACTCCCTCAAGGTGACACCTCTGCTCTAACCCCCTTCAAATGGTATCTAGTCTACACATTGGGCCTACCTGTACAGTTCATGTGCACACACCAATTAGATCAGCTTGTCAACCAGCTCTGCCATGATTTCTTCGGGTGGAAATGTAAGAATGCAAATGAGCCAATTAATTAACTGCGCCAATACCAGAACATGCCTGGGTCTGTGCTGGGAATGTTGTTTAGGTGGTAGGCCAGTAATGACGCATCACAGCACATTAACTCTAACACCAGAGAACAGTAGCTTTAATTAACTCTGGACAGCACTCTGTACCCTTTCACTTGTTCTGTCTGACATTTGATCCAATTATAACAGAACCCTGGAGGGAAGAAAAATCTATTACAGAGGGTAAGTTTTCAATATTCCCACCTTCCACCAATGAGCTTCAGTGTCCAATGCTTGGAATGGGCGATCAGCCTGGCCCGTTTTGAGTAACACATGTTAGCCAGATGATTTTCCTCATGTCTTTTAGAAGACAGCCCACGGACACTTTCTTTAATTAATTTGGAGCCTTTGTTGAAATATGGGGCTAAAACTCAAAGCGAAATACACTACATGACCAAAAGTATGTGGACAGCTGCTCGTCGAACATCTCATTCCAAAATCATGGGCACTAATATGGAGTTGGTCCCCGCTTTGCTGCTATAACAGCCTCCACTCTTCTGGGAAGTGTTTTCAGTAGATGTTGGAACATTTCTGGGAGGACTTGCTTCCATTCAGCCACAAGAGTTATAGTGAGGTCAGGCACTGATGTTGGGTGACTAGGCCTGGCTCACAGTCGGCGTTCCAATTCATTTCAAAGGTGTTCAATGGGGTTGAGGACAGGGCTCTGTTCAGGCCAGTCAAGTTCTTCCACAGCGATCTCTACAAATGATTTCTGCATGGACCTCGCTATGTGCATGGGGGCATTGTCATGCTGAAACAAGAAATGGCCTTCCGCAAACTGTAGCCACAAAGTTGGAAGCACAGATTCGTCCAGAATGTCATTGGTTGCTGAACTAAGGGGCTTAGCCAGAACCATGAAAAACAGCCCCAGACAATTATTATTCCTCTACCAAACTTTACAGTTGGCACTATGCATTGGGGCAGGTAGCGTTCTTCTGGCATCCACCAAACCCAGATTAGTCTGTCGGACTGCCAGATGGTGAAGCGTGATTCGTCACTCCAGAGAGCGCGTTTCCACTGCTCTAGAGTCCAATGGTGGCGAGATTTACACCACTCCAGCCGACACTTGACATTGCGCATGGTGATCTTAGGCTTGTGTGCGGCTGCTTGGCCATGAAAACCCTTTCATGAAGCTCCCGGCGAACAGTTCTTGTACTGATGTTGGGCAGTTTGGAACTCTGTAGTGAGTGTTGCAACCGAGGACAGACGATTTTACGCGCTACGTGCTTCAGCACTTAGTGGTCCCGTTCTGTGAACTTGTGTGGCCTACCACTTAGCGGCTGAGCAGTTGTTGCTCCGAGACGTTTCCACTTCACAATAACAGTGGTGTCTCTCTATCACATGTGAAGGATCTTTTAAACAAACAAAAAGAGACCTACAAGCAGTTGTTAGAACAACAAGAAAATAGCTTCAAGTGTTTTGTTCAAATACTTGTGTGTTCTACTAATAAAATAATGGACTACCTGATCAGAGAGGTCCAGGACCTGAAGAACAGTTTGCAGTTCTCCCAGGGTCAGCTCGATGAGTTGAAACAGGAGAACGGCAAGATGACAGCAATCTGTAAGTCATTGAGAGAGGACATCAGTTCTGTGTGTGAATCCATGATAACAATGACAGATAAATCAGACTATCTCGAGGGTCAATCAAGCCAGAATAGCATGATTGTGGACGGAATTGCAGAATCTGCGCATGAGACCTGGACGGAGTCTGAGGACAAAGTGAGGGAAATTATTTCTGAGAAATTGAAGATGGACCACAGGAAGATTGAGGAGGAGTGCACCCACAGGACTGGAAAACCCACCACGGCCAAGGCCAATAGTGGTACAGTTCTGAGGTTCAAGGACAAGGTAACTACTCTGGAAAGAGCCAAGAACTTGAGAGGAACGCATATCTTCCTCAACGAGGACTATCCTGAGGCTGTGCGCCAGAAGAGGAAATAACTGATCCCAGCTATGAAAGCTGCCAGAGCGCGTGGAGACGTTGCTTACTTCCGCTATGACTGGCTCATTGTCCACCCTCCCTCCCAGAAGCCTGGAAGGGATGAGAGAGCCAAGCCTATGGGTTTGTAGCTTCAACCCCGCAGCACTCACACACACCAATTTTCTCTTGCTTTGTTTGCTCTTTTCAGTATTATGTCTATCTCTGATGAGTTACCCAGGAAAGGGCTGAAAATAGCCCATATTAATATATGTAGCCTTAGAAATAAGGTTCATGAAATCATTAACTTGCTAACATCAGATAACATTCATATATTAGCCATTTCTGAGACTCACTTAGATAATTCATTTGATGATACAGCAGTAGCAATACAAGGATATAACATCTATAGAAGAGACAGAAATACATATGGGGCAGCTGTTGCTGTATATATTCAAAGCCATATTCCTTTCATGCTTAGAGAAGATCTTATGTCAAGTGTTATTGAAGTGTTGTGGTTGCAGGTTCACTTGGCACATCTAAAGCCTTTTCTTTTGCTATAGGCCACCAAGTGCTAACAGTCAGTATCTAAATAATATGTGTGAAATGCTTGATAGTGTATGTGATGTAAACACAGAGCTCTACTTTCATGGTGACCTGAATATTGACTGGTTTTCATCAAGCTGTCCACTCAAGACGAAGCTTCTTACTGTAACCAGTGCCTGTAATCTGGTTCAGGTTATTAATCAACCTACCAGGGTATTTACAAACACTACAGGAACAAGATAACCTACATGTATCGATCACATTTTTACTAATACTGTAGAACTTTGTTCTAAAGCTGTATCCGTACCCATTGGATGCAGTGATCACAATATAGTGGCAATATACAGGAAAGCCAAAGTTCCAACAGATGGGACTAAAATAGTGTTTAAAAGTTAATACAAAAGATTTTGCTGTGACTCTTGTGTAGATGATGTTAAAAATATTTGTTGGTCTGATGTGATTAATGAGGAGCATCCAGACGGTGCACTTAATGAATTTATGAAATTGCTTCTTCCAATTATTGACAAACATGCACCTGTTAAAAACTGACTGTTAGAACTGTGAGGGCTCCATTGATTGATAAAAAAATATGTTGTTCCTACCCTGAACAAGGCAGTTCCTAGGCTGTCATTGAAAATAAGAATTTGTTCTTAACTGACTTGCCAAGTTAAATAAAGTAAAATAAAACATTTAAATAAATGTAAAAAAAATTGTTGAGGAATTGAAAAACTGGGCAAAAGGAGTGGCTAATAAGTCTGGCTGCACATCTGACTGGCTTACTTCCTGTAAATTGAGAAATAATGTGACTAAACTCAACAACAAAAAGAAGAATCTGTATTATGAAGCCAAGATCAATGATATAAAGAATGATGAAAAAAAACTTTGGAGTACTTTAAATTAAATTATGGGCATAAAGACAAATTAAACTCCATCTTTCATTGAATCAGATATCTTATTCATCACGAAACCATTTGATGTTGTCAATTATTTTAATGATTATTTCATTGGAAAAGTGGGCAAACTTAGGCAGGAAAAAATGAACGTTATCGATCAATAATGACAAACCTCCTGGCATTGACAACTCCTACCTGTCATATTTTTTATCTGAACCTAGAGGAAAGTCTTTGTCCTCAGGCCTGGATGGAAACCATAGTAATTCCGCTACCCAAGAGTGGTAAAGTGGCCTTTACAGGTTCTAATTGCATACCTATAAGCTTGCTGCCAGCTCTTAGCAAACTGTTGGAAGAAATTGTGTTTGACCAAATACAATGCTATTTCTCTGTAAACAAATTAACAACAGACTTTCAGCAGGCTTATAGAGAAGGGCACTCAACATGTACTGCACTGACACAACTGACTGATGATTGGTTGAAATAAATTGATAATAAGAAGATTGTGGGAGCTGTACTGTTAGATTTCAGTGCAGCCTTTGATATTACTGACCATAACCTGTTGTTGAAAAAAACGTATGTGTTATGGCTTTTCAAACTCTGCCATATCGTGGATTCAGAGCTATCGATCTAATAGAACTCAAAGGGGTTTCTTTAATGGAAGCTTCTCTAATGTCACACATGTAAAGGGAAATTACATGTGTAATAGTGTATGTGTATGTCTCTAGGCCCTCTACTCTTTTCTATTTTTACCAATGACCTGCCACTGGCATTAAACAAAGCATGTGTGTCCATGTATGCTGATGATTCAACCATATATGCATCAGCAACCACATCTAATGAAGTCACTGAAACCCTTAACAAAGACTTGCAGTCTGTTTTGGAATGGGTGGCAAGTAATAAACTGGTCCTGAACATCTCTAAAACTAAGAGCATTGTATTTGGTACAAATCATCATATAGACCTCAGCTGAATCTGGTAATGATGGTGTGGCTGTTGAACAAGTTGAGGAGACTAAATTACTTGCCGTTACTTTCGATTGTAAACTGCCATGGTCAAAACATGGTCAAAACATATAGATTCAATGGTTGTAAAGATGTGGAGAGGTCTGGCCGTAATAAAGAGATGCTCTGCTTTTTTGACACCACACTCCAAAAAGCAAGTTCTGCAGGCTCTAGTTTTGTCTAATCTTGATTATTGTCCAGTCGTGTGGTCCAGTGCTGCAAGGAAAGACCTAGTCAAGCTGCAGCTGGCCCAGAACAGAGCGGCAAGTTTTGCTCATAATTGTAATCAGAGTACAATGTGGCATCCTATGACTGTGCCATGTTGAAAGTCACTGAGCTCTTCATTAAGGCCATTCTACTGCCAATGTTTGTCTATGAAGATTGTATGTCTGCGTGCTCGATTTTATACACCTATTAGCCACGGGTGTGGCTGAAATAGTCAAATCCGCAAATTTGAAGGAGTGTCCACATACACATATATTCAGTACCTGATTTGCTCTTCAATAATTATCTATGCCAAGCAAAAAAAAATGACTTTTGGGGTGGGGGTGCAAAAAAAAATATTGCCCACATTGAAGACTATATCAGTCCACTAATACATTTACATTTCAGTCATTAAGCAGATGCTCTTATCCAGAGCGACTTACAGTAGTGTATGCATACATTTAATTAAAAAAAATTCTCCGTACTGGTCCCTCCGTGGGAATCGAACCCACAACTCTGGCGTTGCAAGCACCATGCTCTACCAACTGAGCCACACAGGACCACGAGGACTAGTACTAGTAAAGGCCCAGTGTGCTACTTTTATGAATTTGTTTTTACTAAATGTATTTGAGTTTTAACCAGTATTTGTAAATTGGGTCTGATAATTATATGTACAGAACAGTTAATCTGATAATACTTGTGGAATATAAAATACTTGCTCAATATATGTTTTCCATTTTTTTTAAAGGCTTTGCAAATGCAACTTATTTCTATGTGAAAACTGAAATTGTCTATTCATTCTTTTTCCACGTATAAACCGTATAAACCTAGTGCCCAGTCTATACAAATCAGTAATGCACATTTACATTAAGTGGTTTGTAAGGATGGTAAATTAATACTGCACAAAAAGTGGTTGTTTTCCATGTTATTTGATCAAGAAAAGATTTAATTTGGTGTGTATGTTTTGTATATTTGCTTTTAACTTTGCACCTGGGACAGGGCTTTGTTCTTTCTGGATTCCATTAGAAGGACAATTGCAGAGAAAGGGACAGGGCAACAACTCTTACAATTCCAAATATTGAATCCTGCTAGATACTGTTCTTAACCTCTATGGGCTAGGTGGGACGCTTGCGTACCCGATTTAACCTCTCTGGGCAAGCGTCCCACCTACTCAACAGCCAGTGTAATCCCGTGGCACGTTATTCAAATTCCTCAAAAATGCAAAAACTTCAATTTTTCAAACATATGACTATTTTACACCATTTTAAAGACAAGACTCTCGTTAATCTAACCACACTGTCCGATTTCAAAAAGGCTTTACAATGAAAGCAAAACATTAGATTATGTCAGCAGAGTACCCAGCCAGAAATAATCAGACACCCATTTTTCAAGCTAGCATATAATGTCACATAAACCCAAACCACAGCTAAATGTAGCACTAACCTTTGATGATCTTCATCAGATGACAAACCTAGGACATTATGTTATACAATACATGCATGTTTTGTTCAATCAAGTTCATATTTATATTAAAAAAAACTGCTTTTTACATTAGTATGTGACTAGCATGTGACTAGCATTCCCACCGAACACTGTCGGTGAATTTACTAAATTACTCACGATAAACGTTCACAAAAAGCATAACAATTATTTTAAGAATTATAGATACAGAACTCCTCTATGCACTCGATATGTCCGATTTTAAAATAGCTTTTCGGTGAAAGCACATTTTGCAATATTCTCAGTAGATAGCCCGGCATCACAGGGCTAGCTATTTAGACACCCAGCAAGTTTAGCACTCACCAAAGTCAGACTTACTATAAGAAAAATGTTATTACCTTTGCTGTCTTCGTCAGAATGCACTCCCAGGACTTCTACTTCAATAACAAATGTTGGTTTGGTCCAAAATAATCCATCGTTATATCCAAATAGCGGCGTTTTGTTCGTGCGTTCAAGACACTATCCGAAAGGGTAAATAAGGGTGACGAGCATGGCGCAATTCGTGACAAAAAAATTCTAAATATTCCATTACCGTACTTCGAAGCATGTCAACCGCTGTTTAAAATCAATTTTTATGCAATTTTTCTCATAAAAAAGCGATAATATTCCGACCCGGGAATCTGCGTTTAGGTAAACAGACAAAAGAAAATAAAGCATGGGGTCGACTCGGGCACGCGCCTAAGCCCATAGTACTCTGATCGGCCACTTGCCAAACGCGATAAAGTGTTTCAGCCAGAGGCTGCCTCGATATCGTTCAGTTTTTTCCCGGGCTCTGAGAGCCTATGGGAGCCGTAGGAGGTGTCACATTATAGCAAAGATCCTCAGTCTTCAATAAAAAGAGCCAAGATGAAACACAACTTGTCAGACAGGCCACTTCCTGCATGGAATCTTCTCAGGTTTTGGCCTGCCATATGAGTTCTGTTATACTCACAGACACCATTCAAACAGTTTTAGAAACTTTAGGGTGTTTTCTATCCAAAACCAATAATTATATGCATATTCTAGTTACTGGGCAGGAGTAGTAACCAGATTAAATCGGGTACGTTTTTTATCCGGCCGTGTCAATACTGCCCCCTAGCCCTAACAGGTTAAATATACAACTAGCTTTATTGCCAAAGCGGTAATGCTGAATTTGTTTTTGCCCGGGCTACAGATATCTATATCGGTCTGTTAATACTAGTTGTGAAATGTTTTACATTTTTTTATACAGTACAAGTCAAAAGTTTGGACACACCTACTCATTCAATGTTTTTTCTTTATTTGTACAATTTTCTACATCGTAGAATAATGGTGAAGACATCAAAACAACGAAATAACACAAGGAATCGTAGTAACCAAAAAAGTGTTAAACAAATCAAAATATATTTAACATTTCTGATTCTTCAAAGTAGCCACCCTTTGCGTTGATGACAGCTTTGCACAATCTTGGCATTCTCTCAACCAGTTTCATGAGGTAGTCACCTGGAATGCATTTCAATTAACAGGTGTGCCTTGTTAAAAGTTAATTTGTGGAATTTCTTTCCTTAATGCATTTGAGCCAATCAGTTGTATTGTGACAAGGTAGGGGTGTAATACAGAAGATAGCCCTATTTGGTAAAAGACCAAGTCCATATTATGGCAAGAACAGCTCAAATAAGCAAAGAGAAATGACAGTCCATTGTTACTTTCAGACATGAAGGTCAGTGAATGCAGAACATTTCAAGAACTTTAAAAGTTTCTTTACGTGCAGTCGCAAAAACCATCAAGCGCTATGATGAAACTGGCTCTCATGAGGACCGCCACAGGAAAGGAAGACCCAGAGTTACCTCTGCTGCAGAGGATGTATTAATTAGAGTTAACTGCACCTCAGATTGCAGCCCAAATAAATGCTTCACAGAGTTCAGTAACAGACACATCTCAAAATCAACTGTTCAGAGGAGACTGCGTGAATCAGGCATTCATGGTTGCATTGCTGCAAAGAAACCTCTACTAAAGGACATCAATAAGAAGAAGACACTTTCTTGGAATAAGAAACACGAGCAATAGACATTAGACTTTTGGAAATCTGTCCTTTGTTCTGATGAGTCCAAATGTGAGATTTTTGGTTCCAAATGCCGTGTCTTTGTGAGACGCAGAGTACGTGAACGGATGATCTCCGCATGTGTGGTTCCCACTGTGAAGCATGGAGGAGAAGGTGTAATGGTGTGGGGCTGCTTTGCTGGTGACACTGTCAGTTAATAATTTAGAATTCAGGGCACACTTAACCAGCATGGCTACCACATCATACTGCAGCGATACGCCATCCCATCTGGCTTGCACTTAGTGGGACTATCATTTGTTTTTCAAACAATGACCCAAAACAGGACAATGACCCAAAACACACCTCCAGGCTGTGTAAGGGCTATTTGACCAAGAAGGAGAGGGATGGAGTGCTTCATCAGATTACCTGGCGTCCACAATCACCCGACCTCAACCCATTTGAGATGGTTTGGAATGATTTGGCCCGCAGTGATTGAAAAGCAGGAAATGCTCTACATATCAAATCAAATAACATTTTATTGGTCACATACACATATTTAGCAGATGTTATTGCGGGTGTAGGAAAATACTTGTGTTCCTCGCTCCAACAGTGCAGTAGTATCTAACAATTCACAACAATACAGTTAAATAATGGAATTAAGAAATATATACATTTTAGGACAAGCAATGTCGGAGTGGCATTGACTAAAATACAGTAGAATATGATATAGCATATACATTTGAAATGAGTAAAGCAGTATGAAAACATTATCAAAGTGACTAATGTTCCATTATTAAAGTGACCAGTGATTACATGTCTATGTGTATAGGGCAGCAGCCTCTAAGGTGCAGGATTGAATAACCGGGTGGAAGCCGGCTAGTGATGGGAACTCCTTCAAGACTGTTGGTAAAGCATTCCCCATGAAGCTGGTTGTTATAATGCCATGAGTGTGTAAAGCTGTCATCAAGACAAAGGGTGGCTACTTTGAAGAATCTCAAATATTAAATATATTTTGATTTGTTTAACACTTTTTTGGTTACTAAATGATTCCATATGTGTTATTTCATAGTTTTGATGTCTTCGCTATTATTCTACAATGTAGAAATTAGTAAAAATAAAGAAAAACCTATGAAGGAGTAGGTGTGTCCAAACATTTGACTGGTACTGTATATTGTATTACATACATAAAACATATATTGTATGTATTTGTTTATTCCAATTTTTCTGATCGTGCTGCAGCTCCCTCAGAACCCACCCCTTCTGTGGCTATGGTTCTAAGTCTCTGAAAAAAAAATGTAATTCATAAACAGACAGCATAACATGTCATAAGCCATGGCAAAAATGCTTAGAATTACAGGAAATTAGCTGTAAAACTGCTACATTTTCTCTCAGCCTCATGACAAATGTGTAGAATAGCAGGAAATTAGCTTTACAAATGCAAAATTGTTTCAGCCTCATTGAAAAATGTTTAGAATAACATGAGATTAGTTTTAACGATGCTAAATTCACTCAGCCTCATTACAAAATGTGTATAATAGCATTAGATTAGGTAGAAAAAACATATTTATTCTCATTCCCCGTGGTAAGATGTGTAGAATTGAATGAAGTTAGCTGTTAAAAAAAAGCCCCTTGCTCAGACCTTGCGAAACTGTGGTATGACATTGAATGCTTGTCTATAGAGAAATTAAAGCTTTACTCCACCGCTTCTCTCTTCTCTTCATAAAAATACAAATAAATTCTAGAGTCTCAGAAGGTTTTCGGATTTTCTTCTCAGTTGAGGAAACACTTCTTTTGAAACAGATGCAGTTCAGTCAAGAGACACAGCTGCTGAGAATATCTCATATGAATAGAGATTAATATATGTCTCTGTCTTAGTGAGACTGGATAAAAGACACCTGTGATGAGCACCTATTTAGTGTAATTATAGAGTAACATGCGCTTAACCTGGATCATTTACTTCAAAGCAGTGGAGAGGATGGGAGCAAGGGGAACAATAAACAGTATCGGTAAGGTGTCCATATTAGAACAGCCTCAGAGTCACAGGGTGTTTTTGTCATTAGCTATGTTTCCAAATAAAATAAAATCAATGTTTATTGGTTGTGAACACAGATTTGCAGATGTTATTGCAGGTGCAGCGAAATACTTTGGTTTCTAGCTCCAACGGTGCAGTAATACATAGCAATACAAAACTATACATATACAGTGCCTTTAGAAAGTATGCACACCCCTTGACTTATTCCACATTTTGATTTGTTACAGCCTGAATTAAAACATGGATTCAATAGATTTCTTTAACCCTCCTGTTGTGTTCGTTTCACATTAATATATTGTGTTCCCGGTCCAAAATGACTGCCCCATTATAGCTTATTATAAATCCATAGTAATACATATCCTTGGAAAAAATCCAAGATGGCATAGCAGTCAGGCTTCTTTGTCTTTGTCTTGTCGTGTCCCGTGTATATATCTTTTTATATCTTTTTTCTTCACATATCTTTTTTAAATATTTTTCTTAACCTCAACTTCAACATACTCTCCTGCAACCCGCTTCACCCAATGTGGTATGGATCTGCTATTTTCTTTACTTTAGAACCGGAACCACCGACAGAAGCTAGCCAGCTAACTAGCTAGTAGCTAGTAGTCAGCTAGCCACTGCTAGTGGTCATCAGCTAACCTTTAGCCCGGACAACTCCTGCCAGTCGGCACAGCGCGATTCAGCCCAGAGCATATCGGACTTCTTCTTCTCCATATCTCCGGATTCCTACCGCAAGCTCTGCACCTTTTCACCTGGATCATCGCAGCTAGCTAGCTGCTATCCGAGTGGCTACTCCTGGCTAACGTCTCTATCCCGAAGCAACCAATCTGCCTGGAGCTAGCCTATGCTAGGCCCATCTCCCGGCTAGCTCAAGAGGTACATCAGTCACTCCTTGGGCTACAATACTTATTGGCCTGAACCCCTTTTACTGCTGATACGGAGCCCTGCCGATTCATCACGAGGGGGTTTTCAACAGGCTCCTCCGTCGCGACGTCCCCTGAATGCCCATCTGCTAGCCTGCTAGCTGCGGCCGGCTAGCTGTCTAGAGCATATCGGACTGTTAGCTGAAGAGGTCCATCAGCCAATTTCTTGGGCTACTATACCTATTTTGCTAATTGGCCTGGACCCTTTTACTACACGGAGCCCTGCTGATCCATCACGACTGGTCTGCCGACGTAACCGCACAAGGAGGCTACAACAGACTTCTTCCATCACGACGTCACTCTCAGGACCTTCTGCTAGCCTGCTAGCCCCGGCCCGCTAGCTGTCTGAATCGCCGTGTCTCCAGCCCGCCTGGCTTCTCACTGTACCCTATGATCACTCGGCTATGCATGCCTCTCCCTAATGTGAATATGCCTTGTCCCTTGCTGTTTTGGTTAGTGGTTATTGTCTTATTTCACTGTAGAGCCTTCAGCCCTGCTCAATATGCCTTAGCTAACCCTTGTGTTCCACCTCCAACACATGTGATGACCTCACCTGGTTTAAATGGTGTCTCTACAGACAATACCTCTCTCATGTTAACATTAGAAGCCTCCTCCCTAAGTTTGTTTTATTCACTGCTTTAGCACACTCAGCCAACCCGGATGTCCTAGCCATGTCTGAATCCTGGTTTAGGAAGGCCACCAAAAACCTTGACATTTCCATCCCTAACTATAACATTTTCCGACAAGATAGAACTGCCAAGGTGGGAGGAGTTGCAATCTACTGCAGAGATAGCCTGCAGAGTTCTGGATTACTATCCAGGTCTGTGCCCAAACAATCTGAGCTTCTACTTCTAAAAATCCACCTTTCCAGAAACAATTCTCTCACCGTTGCCGCTTGCTATAGACAACCTTCTGCCCCCAGCTGTACCCTGGACACTATATGTGAATTAATTGCCCCCATCTATCTTCAGAGCTCGTGCTGTTAGGTGACCTAAACTGGGACATGCTTAAAGCCCCCGCCATCCTATAATCTAAGCTTGATGCCCTCAATCGCACACAAATGATCAATGAACCTACCAGGTACAACCCCAAATCCGTAAACACGGGCACCCTCATAGATATCATCCTAACCAACATGCCCTCCAAATACACCTCTGCTGTCTTCAACCAGGATCTCAGCGATTACTGCCTCATTGCCTGCCTCCGTAATGGGTCTGCCGTCAAACGACCACCCCTCATCACTGTCAAATGCTCCCTAAAACACTTCAGCGAGCAAGCCTTTCTAATCGACCTGGCCCGGGTATCCTGGAAGGATATTGAGGAGGCCTGGTAGAAGATACTTAGTAGAGGATGCCTGGTTATTCTTTAAAAGTGCTTTCCTCACCATCTTAAATAAGCATGTCCATTCAAAAAAAATTGGACCAGGAACAGATATAGCCCTTGGTTCACTCCAGACCTGACTGCCCTTGACCAGCACAAAAACATCCTGTGGCATACTGCATTAGCATCGAATAGCCCCCGCGATATGCAGCTTTTCAGGGAAGTTTGGAACCAATCTGCACAGGCAGTCAGGAAAGCAAAGGCTGGCTTTTTCAAACAGAAATTTGCATCCTGTAGCACAAACTCCCAAAAGTTCTGGGACACTGTAAAGTCCAAGGAGAATAAGAACACCTCCTCCCAGCTGCCCACTGCACTGAGGCTAGGAAACACTGTCACCACCAATAAATCCACGATAGTTGAGCATTTCAATAAGCATTTTTCTACGGCTGGCCATGATTTCCATCTGGCTACCCCTACCCCGGTCAACAGAAACTTGCCCAAGCCTCTCCCATTTCTCCTTCACCCAAATTCAGATAGCTGATGATCTGAAAGAGTGGCAAAATCTGGACCCCTTCAAATCAGCCGGGATAGACAATCTGGACCCTCTCTTTCTGAAATTATCCACCAAAATTGTTGCAACCCCTATTACTAGCCTGTTCAACCTCTCTTTCATATCGTCTGAGATCCCCAAAGATTGGAAAGCTTCCGCGTTCATCCCCCTCTTCAAAGGGGGAGACACTCTAGACCCAAACTGCTACAGACCTATATCTATCCTACCCTGCCTTTCAAAGGTCTTCGAAAGGCAAGTTAACAGATCACCAACAATTTTGAATCCCACCATACCTTCTCCGCTATGCAATCTGGTTTCTAAGCTGGTCATGGGTGCACCTCAGCCACGCTCAAGGTCCTAAACGATATCATAACCGCCATCGATAAGAAACAATACTGTGCACCTGTATTCATTGACCTGGCCAAGGCTTTCGACTCTGTCAATCACCGCATTCTTATCGGAAGAATCAATAGCCTTGGTTGCTCAAATGACTGCCTCGCATGGTTCACCAACTACTTCTCAGATAGAGTTCAGTGTGTCAAATCGGAGGGCCTGTTGTCCGGACCTCTGGCAGTCTAGGGGGGTGCCACAGGGTTCAATTCTTGGGTCGACTCTCTTCTCTGTATACATCAATGATGTTGCTCTTGCTGCTGTTGATTCTCTGATCCACCTCTACGCAGACGACACCATTCTGTATACTTCTGGCCCTTCTTTGGACACTGTGTTAACTAATCTCCAGACGAGCTTCAATGCCATACAACTCTCCTTCCATGGCCTCCAACTGCTCTTAAATGCAAGTAAAACTAAATGCTTGCTCTTCAACCGATCGCTGCCCGCACCTGACTAAGAATATGTGGACAACTACGAATACCAAGGTGTCTGGTTAGACTGTAAACTCTCCTTCCAGACCCACATTAAGTATCTCCAATCCAAAATTACATTTAGAATTGGCTTCCTATTTCGCAACAAAGCATCCTTCACTCATGCTGCCAAACATACCCTCGTAAAACTGACTATCCTGCCGATCCTTGACTTTGGCGATGTCATTTACAAAATAACCTCCAACACTCTACTCAGCAAATTGGATGCAGTCTATCACAGTGCCATCCGTTTTGTCACCAAAGCCCCATATACTACCTACCACTGTGACCTGTATGCTCTCGTTGGCTGGCCCTCGCTTCATATTCGTCGACAAACCCACTGGCTCCAAGTCATCTGTAAGTCTTTTCTAGGTAAAGCCCCGCCTTATCTCAGCTCACTGGTCACCATAGCAGCACCCACCCGTAGCATGTGCTCTAGCAGGTATATTTCACTGGTCTCCCCCAAAGCCAATTCCTCCTTTGGCCGCCTTTCCTTCCAGTTCTCTACTGCCAATGACTGGAACAAATTGCAAAAATCACTGAAGATGGAGACTCATCTCCCTCACTAAATTTAAGCACCAGCTGTCAGAGCAGCTCACAGATCACTGCACCTTTACGTAGGCCATCTGTAAATAGCCCATCAAACTACCTTTTTTTTCTTTCTCCTTTACACCCCAGTATCTCTACTTGCACATTCATCTTCTGCACATCTATCACTCCAGTGTTTAATTGCTAAATTGTAATTATTTTGCCACTATGGCCAATTTATTGCCTTACTTCCTTTATCTTACCTCATTTTCACGCACTTTTTCTATTGTGTTATTGACTGTATGTTTGTTTATTCCATGTGTAACTCTGTTGTTGTTTGTGTTGCACTGCTTTGCTTTATCTTGGCCAGGTCACAGTTGTAAATGAGAACTTGTTCTCAACTAGCCTACCTGGTTAAATAAAGGTGAAATAAAAATACAAATAAAAAAAAAAATATATATATATATATATACACTGTTCCAAAAAATAAAGGGAACACTAAAATAACACATCCTAGATCTGAATGAATGAAATAATCTTATTAAATACTTTTTTCTTTACGTAGTTGAATGTGCTGACAACAAAATCACACAAAAATAATCAATGGAAATCCAATTTATCAACCCATGGAGGTCTGGATTTGGAGTCACACTCAAAATTAAAGTGGAAAACCACACTACAGGCTGATCCAACTTTGATGTAATGTCCTTAAAACAAGTCAAAATGAGGCTCAGTAGTGTGTGTGGCCTCCACGTGCCTGTATGACCTCCCTACAACGCCTGGGCATGCTCCTGAAGAGGTGGCGGATGGTCTCCTGAGGGATCTCCTCCCAGACCTGGACTAAAGCATCCGCCAACTCCTGGACAGTCTGTGGTGCAACGTGGCGTTGGTGGATGGAGCGAGACATGATGTCCCAGATGTGCTCAATTGGATTCAGGTCTGGGGAATGGACGGGCCAGTCCATAGCATCAATGCCATCCTCTTGCAGGAACTGCTGACACACTCCAGCCACATGAGGTCTAGCATTGTCTTGCATTAGGAGGAACCCAGGGCCAACCGCACCAGCATATGGTCTCACAAGGGGTCTGAGGATCTCATCTCGGTACCTAATGGCAGTCAGGCTACCTCTGGCGAGCACATGGAGGGCTGTGCGCCCCCCCAAAGAAATGCCACCCCACACCATGACTGACCCAGCGCCAAACCGGTCATGCTGGAGGATGTTGCAGGCAGCAGAACATTCTCCACGGCGTCTCCAGACTCTGTCACGTCTGTCACATGTGCTCAGTGTGAACCTGCTTTCATCTGTGAAGAGCACAGGGCGCCAGTGGCGAATTTGCCAATCTTGGTGTTCTCTGGCAAATGCCAAACGTCCTGCACGGTGTTGGGCTGTAAGCACAACCCTCACCTGTGGACGTCGGGCCCTCATACCACCCTCATGGAGTCTGTTTCTGACCGTTTGAGCAGACACATGCACATTTGTGGCCTGCTGGAGGTCATTTTGCAGGGCTCTGGCAGTGCTCCTCCTGCTCCTCCTTGCACAAAGGCGGAGGTAGCGGTCCAGCTGCTGGGTTGTTGCCCTCCTACGGCCTCCTCCACGTCTCCTGATGTACTGGCCTGTCTCCTGGTAGCGCCTCCATGCTCTGGACACTACGCTGACAGACACGGCAAACCTTCTTGCCACAGCTCGCATTGATGTGCCATCCTGGCTGAGCTGCACTACCTGAGCCACTTGTGTGGGTTGTAGACTCCGTCTCATGCTACCACTAGAGTGAAAGCACCGCCAGCATTCAAAAGTGACCAAAACATCAGCCAGGAAGCATAGGAACTGAGAAGTGGTCTGTGGTCACCACCTGCAGAACCACTCCTTTATTGGGGGTGTCTTGCTAATTGCCTATAATTTCCACCTGTTGTCTATTCAATTTGCACAACAGCATGTGAAATGTATTGTCAATCAGTGTTGCTTCCTAAGTGGACAGTTTGATTTCACAGAAGTGTGATTGACTTGGAGTTACATTGTGTTGTTTAAGTGTTCCCTTTATTTTTTTGAGCAGTATATATATATATTATCACCTAATGTTGTGTTAGATCTCTTTATCAACTTGTTCTTGTCAACATTACAAGTTTTGAACTTTTATTTTCTATTTATTGCCTGTAGGCCTCATTGATCTGAGCTCATACAACTCGTTTTTGAGTATGGATTATTTTGACTATAACAAATACTCAGATGAAACATATTGTGCTATTTATCACAGAATACTTTTGTCAAAGTTTCACAAGGACACTCTCCTCCTCACCATTGTCATGATCAAAGATCAAGATTATCACATACAGTATGTCATTTGGTCATTGTGCTGCGACAGAATGAATTGCGAGCAAGGCCTCAAAAAAGCTTTATATACTAGAGCTGCGAAAAAAGTTCTATGTATTATTGAAACGGTGTTGCGATTGTTTGTGAGAATACTAACGGGTGTGGTTCTCATGGTGGAAAGATTCCCGTGGGGGTTGCCATGGGAAGCCAAGAAGGCGAGTGAGGTGTGTGTGTGTGTGTGTGTGTGTGTGTGTGTGTGTGTGTGTGTGTGTGTGTGTGTGTGTGTGTGTGTGTGTGTGTGTGTGTGTGTGTGTGTGTGTGTGTGTGTGTGTGTGTGTGTGTGTGTGCTCAAACATACATGCATGTGGGGGTCTGGGAGAGGAACTGTGTCCATCTGATGAATGGGCATGTGCCTGAACTCAATTTTATATGCTAATTCTAGTCTCACCCGTTCATTTCTAATGACCGGTCATTTTTGACCGGGAACACCACAGGTAGAAGGTGTTTCTCAGTCTCTCGGTCCCAGCTTTGATGCACCTGTACTGTCTCCCCCTTCTAAATGGTAGGGAGGTGAACAAGCCGTGGCTCGGGTGGCTGAGGTCCTTGATGATCTTCTTGACCTTCCTGTGACACCGGATGCTGTAGATGTCCTGGAGGGCAGGCAGTGTGCTCCCGGGGATGCGTTGGGCTGACCTCACCACATTCTGGAGAGCTCTGCAGTTGAGGGCGGTGCAATTGCCATACCAGGTAGTGACACAGCCCAACAGGATGCTCTCAATGGTGCATCTGTAGAAGTTTGTGAGTGTCTTAGGGGCCAAGCCAAGCTTTTTCAGCCTTCTTCACCATGCTGTCTGTGTGAAGGGGCCATTTCAGGTTGTCGGTGATGTACGCGCCGAGGAACTTAAAGCTTTTGACCCTCTCCACTGCAGCCCAGTCGATGTGGATGGGGGCGTGGTCTCTCTGCTGTCTCCTGTCATCCACAATAAGCTCCTTCATATTGTTGACATTGGGGAGAGGTTATTTTCCTGGCACCAGTCTGCCAGGGCTCTCACCTCCTCCCTGTAGGCTGTCTCATCATTATTGATAATCAGGCCTACCACTATTGTGTCGTCAGCAAACTTGATGATTTAGTTGGAGAAGTGCGTGACCACACAGTCATTTGTGAACAGGGAGTACTGGAGGGGGCTGAGCACCCACCACTGTGGGGCCAGCATGTTGAGGATCAACGTGACGGAGGTGACGAAGCCTACCTTCACCCCTTGGGGTCGGCCTTTTATTGGGAGTATTCCAGATCAGGAAAACAAAGGACTTGAGTTCCTGTACATTACTACAATCACACAATTCGTTGGTAATCATGAAACAAACCTCTCCGCCTTTCTTTTTCAGAGAGATTTCTTTCTTCCTGTCCACGTGATGGACGGAGAACCCCGCTGGATAAATGGACCCAGACAATATATCCTGAGTCTGACTAGGGGCCCACTCCTTCTACCTCTTCTCCAGTGTCAACGTTTTGATGTAGCCGCCGGAATAGAGCTGCCTCGTGAAATTCAAACAAAGGAACCAGGCCAGGGAAGTCACATTTCTAATTGATTTCTGGTGAGTGACCACTGATCTAATATTCAAAAGTTATTTGGATAGTAGAAACTGAGCAAATAATGGACTAAATAATACTGAAAAACTCCAAAATACTGCAAAGTTGGCTAACTTGTCCAGTGTTATTTTGTCGACATTTACAAAGTTTGCATAGAAAATAGCGTAGATTTGACAGTTACCTGCTATGCTGTGTTTCCATTGAACTGTCTTGTGTTGATAAAAACAGCTGGACATAATGACATCACATCTAAATAAAACACCTTTTCGCATTAACATACAGTGTTGAATAAAAATGAAGTCGTTGATGTCTTTCCATTACCCATTTCGGCAATTTGCGCATTAATAAATTGGCAACAGCCTGTATGCCCTCCGACCTATTTGTTTCATGTCTCAGGTAGCCTGCAAAAGCCAGCATGGATAGAATGCAAGAATTTTGTAATACAGTATTTGCCATATTCTAATAATTCTCATCTGCTAACGTATCGCCACAGTATGTGCCGTAATGAAACTTGCACTCTTGTAGATCTGAAATAACTGAATGGTGAAACTTGCATTCAGTGAAACAGAAAACTAAGTTGAAGTAATTCAGCCATTCTTGAAAGTGAGGACAATCCCTGTCCTTCAAATAAACATTATTTATATGTTACTATTATTATTAATATTATTTTTATAGTTGAAAAGGCAGTAGGCATTTAGAATGAAATACAGAGTGGAGCTTCATACTTACATGCCGACGTCATATGTCCCCTACATACAGTTGAAGTCGCAAGTTTACATACACCTTAGCCAAATACATTTAAACTCAGTTTTTCACAATTCCTGACATTTAATCCTAGTAAAAATTCCCTGTCTTAGGTCAGTTAGGATCATCACTTTATTTTAAGAATGTGAAATGTCAGAATAATAGTAGAGAGAATGATTTATTTCAGCTTTTATTTATTTCATCACATTCCCAGTGGGTCAGAAGTTGACGTACACTCAATTAGTATTTGGTAGCATTACCGTTAAATTGTTTAACTTGGGTCAAACGTCTCAGGTAGCCTTCCACAAGCTTCCCACAATAAGTTGGGTGAATTTTGGCCCATTCCTCCTGACTGAGCTAATGTAAATGAGTCAGGTTTGTTGCCCTCCTTGCTCGCACATGCTTTTTCAGTTCTGCTCACAAATTTTCTATAGGATTGAGGTCAGGGCTTTGTGATGGCCACTCCAATACCTTGACTTCGTTGTCCTTAAGCTATTTTGCCACAACTTTGGAAGTATGCTTGGGGTCATTGTCCATTTGGAAGACCCATTTGCGACCAAGCTTTAACTTCCTGACTGATGTCTTGAGATGTTGCTTCAATATATCCACATAATTTTCCATCCTGGAAATGACTGATGGTCATTATGGACAAACAGTTCTATTTTTGTTTCATCAGACCAGAGGACATTTCTCCAAAAAGTACGATCTTTGTCCCCATGTGCAGTTGCAAACCGTAGTCTGGATTTTTTATGGTGGTTTTGGAGGAGTGGCTTCCTTGCTGAGAGGCCTTTCAGGTTATGTCGATAGACTCGTTTTACTGTGGATATAGATACTTTTGTACCTGTTTCCTCCAGCATCTTCACAACGTCCTTTGCTGTTGTTCTGGGATTGATTTGCACTTTTCGCACCAAGGTATGTTAATCTCTAGGAGACAGAACGCGTCTCCTTCCTGAGCGGTATGACGGCTGCTTGGTCCCGTGGTGTTTATACTTGCGTACTATTGTTTGTACAGATGAATGTGGTACCTTCAGGCGTTTGGAAATTGCTCCCAAGGATGAACCAGACTTATGGAGGTCTACAACTTCTTTCTGAGGTCTTGGCTGATTTCTTTTGATTTTCCCATGATGTCAAGCAAAGAGGCCCTGAGTTTGTAGGTAGGCCTTGAAATACATCCACAGGTACACCTCCAATTGACTGAAATTATGTCAATTAGCCTATCAGAATCTTCTAAACCATGACATTATTTTTTGGAATTTTCCAAGCTGTTTAAAGGCACAGTCAACGTATGTAAACTTCTGAACCACTGTAATTGTGATACAATGAATTATAAGTGAAATAATCTGTCTGTAAACGATTGTTGAAAAAATTACTTGTGTCATGCACAAAGTAGATGTCCTAACCGACTTGCCAAAACTATAGTTTGTTAACAAGAAATTTGTGGAATGGTTGAAAAACGAGTTTTAATGACACTAACCTAAGTGTATGTAAATGTATGACTTCAACTGTACCTTCAAAATTATTCAGTAATTATCATTCATTTAAAGAACACAGTTTCCATCATCATTTGTCGCAATAAACTTCACTGCTGTCGAACTAATAAAAATGTTGTCGGTCTTTAGAAGATTTCTCCTATATCTGCCGTTTCCATTACACGTCGCAATTATTTTTTTTGCGACATTGCTTATGTCTAAATAATCCTGGGTCAATGAAAATCTTCCTACCCAGACTTGGAAGGCCTGAAACAGTCGAAAGCTGTAGGCTGCCATATCTGAGTCTGACACTGACAGCAACATTTTATATGACCACCGTACATTGATAAGAGGGTCATCATTTAATCAAAGACTTTGGCATCAGGCTTCTGCTGTTCATGGAAAGCTGAAACCAGCTGTATTGGAAGTGATATAATTTGTTTATGCTATGCTATCAATCACATATTCAAACATTATATGAAACAAGGTACTTGTGTTAATGTTCCTTCAAAATTCATCAAACATTCTGTAGGAATATAATTTTTTTCATGTAGGAAATGGGGAGGAAAGTAATTGATTTATGTGACAATACATTATCTATCTATCTATCTATCTATCTATCTATCTATCTATCTATCTATCTATCTATCTATCTATCTATCTATCTATCTATCTATCTATCTATCTATCTATCTATCTATCTATCTATGACAATCATTGTCACATTTATCTAGCATGATGCTGATTAAGATCTATTAGCGAGATAGGAAAACTCGAGCACATTTGTAGTCACAGATAGATCTCCTTTATAAAGGATCAAAACATACATGAAAATGATGGATCATTGAGATAAATTGATCTTTAATATACAGGTATAGTAATTGCCAGAATAAATGAAACACTTGAGTAAATGAGGAATACACATTAAATTGAAAGCATGGCTTTCAACAGGTGTGGTTCCTGTGTTAATGAAGTAATTAACATCCCATCAGGCTTAGGGTCATGTATAAAAATGCAATAATGATGCAAAATGGATCATATGGGATGATTTCTGTATTTTGAAAGTTACATATCTTGAAAGCTTGATTGCTGACAAGTAAAACATTTTGGGACTTTGTCAACAATGGACTAATGAAACAAAGATTTACTTAGCAGACGCTCTTATCTAGAGCAACTTACAGTAGTGAATGCATCCATTTCATTTCATGTATTCTTTTTTTTTTGTACTGGCCCCCCGTGGGAATCGAACCCCCAACCCTGGCATTGCACACACCATGCTGGCATTGCAAACACCATGCTCTACCAACTGAGCCACAGGGAAGGTCAAATACCAGAAGATAGTTTTTGGGTGGGTTTTCCTTTAAGAGATTTGGAACCATAGAGATCCTATTAAATTACTAATAATTAATAGTATTAGAATTAGTATTCAAATTCCTAATTCTATGTTTGGAAACTCTTTGTTATTGGTCTATTAACATATATGTATATCACCTGGTGATGTCACCAGGCAAGCTGAAACTCCACCCATGCAAAAGTTGCTGAATATGCCAAAGCAAGTGAAATGGATGAACAAATGTGAAATAAACAATAAAAGTCAACAGTAAATATTACACTCACACAAGTTACAAAATCATAGAGACATTTTATGTGTCATATTATATCTATATACAGTGTTGTAACAATGTGCAAACAGTTAAAGTACACAAGATAAAATAAATAAACATGGATTGTATTTACAATGGAGTTTGTTCTTCAATGGTAGCCCTTTTCTTGTGGCAACAGGTCACAAATCTTGCTGCACTGATTGCACACTGTTGTATTTTACCCAATACATCTCTCTCTCTCTCTCTCTCTCTCTCTCTCTCTCTCTCTCTCTCTCTCTCTCTCTCTCTCTCTCTCTCTCTCTCTCTCTCTCTCTCATTTTAGGGGCTTTATTGGCATGGATGGAAAACATATGTTTACATTGCCAAAGCAAGTGCAATAGATAAAAAAACAAAAGAGAAATAAACAATAAAAAATGAACAGCATACACTACACTCACAAAAGTTCCAAAAGAATAATGTCATTTCAAATGTCATATTATGTTTATATACAGTGTTGTAACAATGTGCAAATAGGAAAATAAATAAACATAAATATATGTCTCTATCTCTCTCTCTCTCTCTCTCTCTCAAAATATGCCATCATAACTCTGACTTGCATAAATCATGCATTATGTGAAGGAGAAATTGTGATTAGTCCCTGGATTCTAATTTATTAGAATCTCTATGAAAATAATACTGTACTGCATCAGGGGCAACCTTCCAATGAGCCTGTCATATTAAATTAAGTGACCTTTAATATTGACCACATGGACAATTTAACACATCTGATTTTTAATATGAATAAAGACTTGCTACAAAGACTTGCTATAAAGACGTGCTATGAATATAGACTTGTTTAAAGTGCTACAATTGAGCATGTTGTCCATCTGTAACTTCTAGGATGATTTTAGTCCACTTTTTTTTAACTCCAGCATTTCTACACGTTTTTACCATCATTGTAAAGCCCTAGTTATTTTGTTGCTTTGACAAAGTAACTTCTGAAGGTTATTTATTTCATGTGATTAGTGATTCATTTTAACGGGGAAAAAAACCTGTCCCTCATTTTAAGGTCAACCCTGTTACGTGAAATGTACTCTCATTTTAATATGGTGAAACTATTCCTATTAAAACATGTTTTTATAATGAAACAGAAAATATAACATTCAAATCACAGTATAAAAAAAAATATGCTGGTTCTACTCTTTTTGGCCAATTTCTGGTATTTTGTAGTGGCTCGAGCATAACACGACAACCCTATTACCCATAGATAGACAGGCTAGAAATGTTTTCACAATAAAAACATTTGGGGTGAAGCTTGCATTCAATTGCCCCTACCTGTTGCACACAGCACACTTCCATTATTCCCCTTGTCATAAGGGCCCTGTTACTTTATTTGGCACTTAATAGGCACCTATGAATTTCATTAAGTTGAGCATGTGCTCTTTAAAACAGAATGTTAAAATTAAGTGAAATCAAAAGTACTTTTTCACCATAACCCTAACCCTCAAAAGGCACCTAATTGGTGGAATGACCCAATACTCTTAAAACAACACTCCATTCTGCCTTCCCTGAGCCTGCCTGCCGTTCTGTACCTCTTGACACAGCCCTGGATTACTGACCCCTGCCTGCCCCTTCTGTACCTTATGGACTGCCCTGGATTACTGACCCCTGCCTGCCCCTTCTGTACTTTATGGACTGCCCTGGATTACTGACCTCTGCCTGCCCTTGACCTGTCATTTGCCTGCCCCCTGTTTTGTAAATAAACATTTGTTATTTCGAACTGTCTGCATCTTGGTCTTATCCTGAGGTCTGCTAGTATGTAACTTATGATTCTGTAACTATTGTGAGCATGGATCATGGTAACAATCAGAATTAAATTGTGGTATCAACATCATTTAGTGAACAGATTACTGCGGGACATCCTTGGAGACAATTGAACTTCTTAGGCCATCCTAATATGGGCACCGTACTACCATGACCATTTGTGATTGATGTGCATCTCTGGAGAAAGGAATTGTTTTTCTGCAAATTAATGATACAATTGAATACATGCACATTGCATGAGGAGAATACTCCCCACCTATTGTCAACTCATCAGTACGATCAACAGCGGCCATTTTAAAAGCTTTCATCCAATTTCAATTTTTTTTTGCCTCCTGACAAATCCTAGATATGAATATGAAAGAATATGAATATGAACATCTCCGACTATGGCCGTCCATGGGCTAGAATACATTCTGCATTCTATAACATCTTGTTAGTAGAGGGTCTTGTTATCTGACAGAGTAATCCAATAACCCCTGACATGCATATGAGAGATGACAGAAGTTGCTGTTTATTTTAAGTCCCAAGCATTTCCATGTTATTAGACAGGTCCCACTACAACTCCAACCAGCGAACCCTCTTGTTGATATCCACCAGCTGTCTCTTTGATTAGATATATGAGAGAGGCCCTCGTCCTATCCTTTCTTCTTCTCATTCCTCCACTCTCTCTCTTTCCTTGCCTCTCCACTTGACTGGAAATCCTTAGCACCATTTTCTCTTGAGAGTTGACAAACGCCTGAAGTGGAATTGGCTACATCCACTTAAGGACTCAACATGTTCAAAGAGAAAATGTGTGAAAAAAACAAAGTTCTTGAGCAGGCTGACTCCTAGCGGGTGGTAGAGCGACAGAGAGAGAGGAGTAAACTTGTGAGGTCTTTATATGGGGTCTGCAACTTTGGTCCCTGGTTTCTATGGGTTATCCTCTTATGTTTTGGTCCTTAGCCTTTAAAGGGGCCATCTGTGATTGGTACATACATTTGAGAGTGGTTACATTTCTCTAGCCCATCACAAAAAAGTGGTGGGGTGTCAGCTTTGTTTTTTTTCAATCCCAGATTACCTCTTTAATTGGCGAATAAAGGACATAGTTACAGGGTGTATTTGTCTGTTTTTATTGTTGGATCACTGTAATCATGCAGTCATACAGAATAGATCACAGATAACAAAGGTTATCAAATCCAAATGTGTCAGGGAAATAATTGTTGTCTGATAAAGCTACGCCCACTCAAAATAACTATTTGAAATTGGTGAAAGTTGGTATCTTATTCAGCACAGAAACATGTTGGAAGACCTTTTGTGTTTAACTTTATACATTTTGAGCAATTATCTTTTTAGAACGACCGTACTGATCACAAATGCCCTGCTCAATATGCCTTAACCAACCATGTTGTTCCACCTCCTACATATGTGATGACATCACCGGGTTTAAACGTCTCTAGAGACTATATCTCTCTCATCATTACTCAATGCCTAGGTTTACCGCCAACGTACTCACATCCTACCTTACCTTTGTCTGTACACTATGCCTTGAATCTATGCTATCGTGCCCAGAAACCTGCTCCTTTTACTCTCTGTTCCGAACGTGCTAGACGGCCAGTTCGTATAGCCTTTAGCTGTACCCTTATCCTACTTCTCCTCTGTTTCTCTGGTGATGTGGAGGTTAATCCAGGTCCTGCAGTGCTTAGCTCCACTCCCACTCCCCAGGTGCTCTCATTTGTTGACTTCTGTAACCGTAAGAGCCTTGGTTTCATGCAGGTTAACATTAGAAGCCTACTCCCTAAGTTTGTTTTACTCACTGCTTTAGCACACTCTGCCAACCCGGATGTCTTAGCCGTGTCTGAATCCTGGCTTAGGAAAACCACCAAAAACCCTGAAATCTCCATCACTAACTATAACATTTTCTGCCAAGATAGAACTGCCAAAGGGGGCGGTGTTGCAATCTACTGCAGAGATAGCCTGAAGAGTTCTGTATTACTATCCAAGTCTGTACCCAAACAATTCGAGCTTCTACTTCTAAAAAATCACCTTTCCAGAAACAAGTCTCTCACTGGTGCTGCTTGCTATAGACCTCCCTCTGCCCCCAGCTGTGCCCTCGATACCATATGTGAATTGATTGCCCCCATCTATCTTCTGAGCTCGTGCTACTAGGTGACCTAAACTGGGACATGCTTAACACCCCGGCCATCCTACAATCTAAGCTTGATGCCCTCAATCTCACACAAATTATCAATGAACCTACCAGGTACAACCCCAAATCCGTAAACACGGGCACCCTCATAGATGTCATCCTAACTAACTCGCCCTCCAAATACACCTCTGCTGTTTTCAATCAAGATCTCAGCGATCACTGTCTCATTGCCTGCATCCGTAATGGGTCTGCGACCAAACGACCACCCCTCATCACTGTCAAACACTCCCTAGATTCCAGCAAAATATCTCTGTTCAATGCAGTAAACTAGACCATTGTACTATGTATTGTACTTTAAACATCCAACATCCAATCGATTAAATTAGAATATCTTTGATTAAAAGCTTTTCTGATTGGAAGCCATTCTGACAGTGAAAGTGAGGTGAATATCCCCTGTGTCTGTGATTATCAAGTGTCAGGTAATAATTTTGAAATCACCAAAATGGAGTGCTGTGTGACAGTATGGTCCTTTATTTTCATTGACGAAATCAGCAGGTGTGTGTATTGCTGTGAAAACCCCTATGGCAACTGAAGCACACTAAAATGAGGACTAGCAGACAGACATTGAGGTGCCCTGTCAAGACTAGCAATTTTAGTTACCGACTGAGCTCAGTTGCTTGTAATACAAATTTTGTTCGGTGTACTAGCAATTATGTTGGTCATGACATAATTATTTTATGACAATGTTGACAGAACGTGGAAAACGCTACAGGATGGAAGAGAGGTAATAGGTCAAAGCAGGTAGCCTGGTCACAGATCTGTTTGTGCTCTTGGAAACTCCTATGGTCATTGTCATGAATGGCTGTCACGGTTGTCGTAGTGATGAGACCAAAACGCAGCAGGTATGTGTATGCTCATCTTGACGTTTTAATAAATTCAAAATGAACACCAAAATAACAAAAGAACTAACGATCAACAAAACAGTCTGGCAAGGCACAAGGCTAAACACAGAACAATCTCCCACAAATGACAAACACAAACACACCCTAATATATGGGACTCTCAATCAAAGGCAAATAGACAACACCTGCCTTCAACTGAGAGTCCCAACCCCAATTAACCAAACATAGAAATAGACACACTAGACTAAACATAGAATACATGAAAATCAAACAGTGCCCAAAAACCCCTGGAATACTTAAATCAAATGCCCCTTCAACAAACACACCACCCCGAACCACATAAAACGAATACCCTCTGCCATGTCCTGACCAAACTACAATGACAATTCACCCTTATACTGGCCAGGACGTGACAGTACCCCCCCCCCCCCCCCCTAAAGGTGCTAACCCCGGAAGCACCTCAAGAATAACAAAACCCCCCCCCCAAAAAAAAATAATCCCCCTAAACTAAAGGGAGGGAAGGGAGGGTGGCTGCCGTCACCGACGGCACTTGTGCTACACCCCCCCTCCCCAACCCACCTATGCAGGTGGTGGTTCAGGCTCCGGCCTATTGTCCTCCATAGTGCCGACCGACCCGATCAGCCTCGGACCGTAGGCAGACTCCCCCTGCTCCGGATCATGGGCAGACCTCCACCTCTCCACCCTGTATGCAAACTCAGCAATTAAACAGTTAATCTCTTTAAGTTCTGAATTGTCTGGCTTACTCAGTTCAAGGTTGTTGCTAGACTCTGGGCCGATGGGCCACTCTGGCAGCTCCGGGCAGTCTGGCCGCTCTGGCATCTCCGGGCAGTCTGGCCGCTCTGGCATCTCCGGGCAGTCTGGCCGCTCTGGCATCTCCGGGCAGTCTGGCCGCTCTGGCGGCTCCTGACTGACGGGCGGCTCTGGCGACTCCTGACTGACGGGCGGCTCTGGCGACTCCTGACTGACGGGCGGCTCTGGCGACTCCTGACTGACGGGCGGCTCTGGCGACTCCTGACTGAGATGACGCACTTGAAGCCTGGTGCGTGGTGCTGGACGTACCAGACTGGGAACACGTACCTCCAGGCTAGTGCGGGGAGCGGGAACAGGACGAGTCGGACTGGGCTGACGCACTTCCAGGTCCGCACGAGAGACAGGAACTGGAAACACCGGGCTATGGAGGCGCACAGGCGGTCTTGATCTTACCTCCTGCACAACCCGTCCTGGCTGGATGGAACTAGTAGCCCTGTACAAGCGGGGTGCTGACTGGGCTGTGCAGGGGCCTGATGGTAGCCGTGCGTAGAGCGGGAGTTGGGTAGCCTGGTCCTCGGAGGCGTACCGGCGACCAGATGCGCTGCGCAGGCATCCTCCTACCAGGCTGGATGCCCACTCTAGCACGGCACCTGCGAGGGGCTGGAATAACGTGCACCGGACTGTGTGTGCGTATGGGTGAGATAGTGCGCTCTTCAGCGAAACATGGCGCCCTCCACCTCATACGCTCCTCCATATAACCACGGGTAGCTGGCTTCCGGCTCTTCCTTGGCCTAGCCAAACTACCCGTGTGCCCCCCCCAAAAAAATTATTGGGGGTGCCTCTCGTGCTTCTCCCTCAGCGCGTCCAAGGCCTACTACCTCCGCCTCTCTGCCTTGGCTGCCTCAATTTCCTCCCGTGGGCGACGGTACTCCCCAGCCTGGTGCCAAGGTCCAGCCCCGTCCAGAACTTCCTCCCAGGTCCATTTCACCCGCCAGTCCAACTCGAAATCCCTTTGCTCCTTCCTCTGCTGCTTGGTCCTTTGGTGGTGGGAGATTCTGTCACAGTTGTCGTAGTGATGAGACCAAAACGCAGCAGGTATGTGTATGCTCATCTTGACGTTTTAATAAATTCAAAATGAACACCAAAATAACAAAAGAACTAACGATCAACAAAACAGTCTGGCAAGGCACAAGGCTAAACACAGAACAATCTCCCACAAATGACAAACACAAACACACCCTAATATATGGGACTCTCAATCAAAGGCAAATAGACAACACCTGCCTTCAACTGAGAGTCCCAACCCCAATTAACCAAACATAGATATAGACACACTAGACTAAACATAGAATACATGAAAATCAAACAGTGCCCAAAACCCCCCGGAAAACTTAAATCAAATGCCCCTTCAACAAACACACCACCCCGAACCACATAAAACGAATACCCTCTGCCACGTCCTGACCAAACTACAATGACAATTCACCCTTATACTGACCAGGACGTGACAATGGCAGAATCAACAGATCTGGGACCAGGCAAAAAAAATAACATTATTCAGAAAACTAAATACTTGTGTGAGAATAATAAGCATAACTAAAACTCTCTTCTTAATCTTGACTTGATGAGGTTGCAGCATCTGAAGAATTCAACTGAGACTGCTATTCATTGTGAATACATCATCAATATACCACAATCAAATGCAAGAGGAATTCTAATGGTAAATTGAAATGGTGCAATGAGAATCACTTAGTTAATTCTCACTGTCGGTATGCGTTAGAAGGCATATAGATCACATACTGTATTTAGAGAGAAAATATACTGCTCCAAAAAATAAAGGGAACACTAAAAAACACATCCTAGATCTGAATGAATGAAATAATCTTATTAAATACTTTTTTCCTTACATAGTTGAATGTGCTGACAACAAAATCACACAAAAATAATCAATGGAAATCCAATTTATCAACCCATGGAGGTCTGGATTTGGAGTCACACTCAAAATTAAAGTGAAAAACCACACTACAGGCTGATCCAACTTTGATGTAATGTCCTTAAAACAAGTCAAAATGAGGCTCAGTTGTGTGTGTGGCCTCCACGTGCCTGTATGACCTCCCTACAACGCCTGGGCATGCTCCTGAAGAGGTGGCGGATGGTCTCCTGAGGGATCTCCTCCCAGACCTGGACTAAAGCATCCGCCAACTCCTGGACAGTCTGTGGTGCAACGTGGCGTTGGTGGATGGAGCGAGACATGATGTCCCAGATGTTCTCAATTGGATTCAGGTCTGGGGAACGGGCGGGCCAGTCCATAGCATCAATGCCTTCCTCTTGCAGGAACTGCTGACACACTCCAGCCACATGAGGTCTAGCATTGTCTTGCATTAGGAGGAACCCAGGGCCAACCGCATCAGCATATGGTCTCACAAGGGGTCTGAGGATCTCATCTCGGTACCTAATGGCAGTCAGGCTACCTCTGGCGAGCACATGGAGGGCTGCGCGGCCCCCCCAAAGAAATGCCACCCCACACCATGACTGACCCACCGCCAAACCGGTCATGCTGGAGGATGTTGCAGGCAGCAGAACGTTCTCCACGGCGTCTCCAGACTCTGTCACGTCTGTCACATGTGCTCAGTGTGAACCTGCTTTCATCTGTGAAGAGCACAGGGCGCCAGTGGCGAATTTGCCAATCTTGGTGTTCTCTAGCAAATGCCAAACGTCCTGCACGGTGTTGGGCTGTAAGCACAACCCCCACCTGTGGACGTCGGGCCCTCATACCACCCTCATGGAGTCTGTTTCTGACCGTTTGAGCAGACACATGCACATTTGTGGCCTGCTGGAGGTCATTTTGCAGGGCTCTGGCAGTGCTCCTCCTGCTTCTCCTTGCACAAAGGCGGAGGTAGCGGTCCTGCTGCTGGGTTGTTGCCCTCCTACGGCCTCCTCCACGTCTCCTGATGTACTGGCCTGTCTCCTGGTAGCGCCTCCATGCTCTGGACACTACGCTGACAGACACAGCAAACCTTCTTGCCACAGCTCGTATTGATGTGCCATCTTGGATGAGCTGCACTACCTGAGCCACTTGTGTGGGTTGTAGACTCCGTCTCATGCTACCACTAGAGTGAAAGCACCGCCAGCATTCAAAAGTGACCAAAACATCAGCCAGGAAGCATAGGAACTGAGAAGTGGTCTGTGGTCACCACCTGCAGAACCACTCCTTTATTGGGGATGTCTTGCTAATTGCCTATAATTTCCACCTGTTGTCTATTCCATTTGCACAACAGCATGTGAAATGTATTGTCAATCAGTGTTGCTTCCTAAGCGGACAGTTTGATTTCACAGAAGTGTGATTGACTTGGAGTTACATTGTGTTGTTCAAGTGTTCCCTTTATTTTTTTGAGCAGTGTAGTTGCTCCAATGTTGTTTTCTGCACACACCTATCTATTATCAGTGTTGAAAGCAATCAATTGATAACTTAAAATGACAACTAGATGTACCAAACCACCGCTATGAAAGTTGTGAAGGAGAAAATTACAGGTTCAGTATTAAGGATAACTTGTATACTGTATTCATGTCACCCACTCTCCAAGAACTCAATATCTTCATGCTCTATCAATGCCAGAAAATCCCAAATCCAATCAGCTGACTCAATGCACATTGAATCATTTCCATTCATTGAATCGCATTGAACTTGGTGACTCATAGAAGTTTACTGTTTCAAAACCCCTCATCCATAAACGGAAGGCCTTAATCTTCTGTACAAACTGCATTTGATACACCATGTGGATATAATGGCCTGACAAAATAACCAACAAAGACTACCAAGCAGGAACCCAGCAGCTTCATCATGGAAAGATAATTGAGGTGGATACCACACAACACTCATAATCCCAACACATAACAACACTGGGCTACAATCAATAGGGCAGAAAGCAGGGAGGACCAAGAGACAGATTGAGACACTTAGCTTTCTAACAATCAATATTGTAGGGATCTCCGAGCATGAGGCAAAGCCATCACACAGACATGACTCAGATGGAGAGGCACGTTGAAAGTCATGTGCTCCAAAGGTGTTCTAGAGTTACTTAAGACAAGTAAATGAAGTTTGGTTCTGTAGTTAGCAGCATACATTGTATGGCAGTCACGTCACCCATTCTCTTAATTAAGTTACCTTGTCTCTTTAGAGTCAGGAACAAGATCAAACGTCTAGCAGACAAAATAGAGAAGGTAGACCAGACACTTTCTCTCAAGAGAAAGAAATGATTTTAGGAAGATGTAAAATTACGCTACAGCTATCCAGAACATCTAGAATCATACTCTCTGATTGCAAATCTCAATGCAATCAATCTGTTTGTTCACTCATGACTTTGAGTGCACTGAATGGTTGGGATTAATTGAATTACATTTCTCTTTTTGAATAAGTATTAGATAACTCTAAGCTGCTTTTATTCAATTTCTACAGAAAACAAAAACCTTAGTTTGACATGAATTGACCAAGAATAGTAAAATAACAAAAGGAAAACAAATCAATAAATGCACTTTAGGTCACTTTGCGGATGATCCATTGAAAGCTTCTAGGACATTATTTTACACTCATAGAGTGTGTTCGTAAATTACCTCTGGAGTGCCAGAGTGCGCACTGGGCCTTTGTAAATTCAGAGACTTGTCAGATTGTCCATTCGTAAATTCAGAGTGTTTCGTTCTCATGAGCGTTCAGAGCGCACAGGAGTAGGGTTGATCTGAGCGTTCCTCACAACAGCAGTCAAGCACCCAAGTTAACTGGCTCAAGTTTGCTAGCTTGCTACAGTAGCTACTTCCAGACACAAATAAGAGAACTCACTCTGACCATTTTATTCACCCTAGCAGAGCTGGTTGGGCTGTTTTCATGTTATCTAAAGCATTGGTGACTGTAACTGTGCTGCTGACATCAATTGAATTATTATTTTTTTGCCAAAGTTTAATGACACCGAACATATTTAAGGGGTGTTGTACGTTTGTAAGTTTATCAGTTATTCTATGCTGTGCTCTGAAATCGGAGTAGATAGCCAGATTGAAATTATGAACGCACCCATAATAACTGTTCAACGTTTACATAACCATGATACTTTAACATTTTTACAACTATTTGGAATATAATGTATTTTCGCTTTGGTCTGTATATACAGTATAAGTGTACAAAACTTTAGGAGTAGGGCTTAATGGTGGGAACCCGGTTACTGAGATTTACCAGGATTTACCAGATTTACCAAATAACTGCAAGAAACCGCTAAATTATTAGAAACTATTTATATGAACAGCATGGCGTGAAATGGAACTGTTAAATTATATGCAATATCTAAATCTGTCTTCTCTACGGCATCTGCATGAAGAATCATCAACGCTCAGGGTGGGGACAGACCATCTCAGATTGGAGCGAGTTCACAATACATGTAGATCTATCATCTCATCATAGTAAAACATTTTTATGGTGACAGGTAGGCCTACATTAGCTGCAGCATAGTCTATAATATGAAGACCGAATGTGCCTCTAATTGACCAATCTCCATCTGGTTTTCAGGGGTCACAATTAATTTTATTGTAAAGATATACAGTACCAGTCAAAAGTTTGGACACACCCACTCAGTCAAGGATTTTTATTTATTTTTACTATTTTCTACAATGTAGAATAATAGTGAAGACATCAAAACTATGAAATAACACATGGAATCATGTAGTAATACATTTTTCTCAAACAAATCAAAATATATTTTAAAAGTAGCCACCCTTTGCCTTGATGACAGTTTTGAAAACTCTTGGCATTATCTCAACCAGCTTCAGCTGGAATGCTTTTCCAGTCTTGAAGGAGTTCCTACATATGCTGAGCACTTGTTGGCAGCTTTTCCTTCACGCTGCGGTCCAAATCATCTCAATTGGGTTGAAGTCGGGGAATTGTGGAGTTCAGGTCATCTGATCACTCTCTTTCTTGGTTAAATAGCCCTTACACAGCCTGGAGGTGTGTTTTGAGTCATTGTCCTGTAGAAAAACAAATGATAGTCCCACTAAGCGCAAACCAGATGGGGTGGTAGCCATGCTGGTTAAGTGTGCCTTGAATTCTAAATAAATCACCAACAGTGTCATCAGCAAAGCACTCCCACACCATCACACCTCCTCCTCCATGCTTCATGGTGGGAACTACACATGCGGAGATCATCCGTTCACCTACTCTGCATCTCACAAAGACACAGCGGTTGGAATCGAAAATCTCAAATTTGGAGTCATCAGACCAAAGGACAGATTTCCAAAGGTCTAATGTCCATTGCTCGTGTTTCTTGGCCCAAGCAAGTCTCTTCTTATTATTGGTGTCCTTTAGTATTGGTTTCTTTGCAGCAATTCGACCATGAAGGCCTGATTCACGCAGTCTCCTCTGAACAGTTGATGTTGAGATGTGTCTGTGAAGCATTTATTTGGGCTGGAATTTCTGAGGCTGGTAACTCTAAGGAACTTACCCTCTGCAGCAGAGGTAACTCTGGGTCTTCCTTTCCTATGGCAGTCCTCATGAGAGCCAGTTTAATCATAGCGCTTGATTGGTTTTTGTGACTGCACTTAAAGAAACTTTCAAAGTTCTTGACATTTTCCAGATTGACTGACCTTCATGTCTTAAAGTAATGATGGACAGTCATTTCTCTTTGATTATATTAACTGTTCTTGCCATAATATGGACTTGGTCTTTTACCAAATAGGGATATATTCTGTATTACACCTCTACCTTGTCACAACACTACTGATTGGCTCAAACACATTAAGAAGGAAAGAAATTCCACAAATTCACCTTTAACAAGGCACACCTGTTAATTGAAATGCATTCCAGGTGACTAACTCATGTAGCTGGTTGAGAGAATGCCAAGATTGTGCAAAGCTGTCATCAAGGCAAAGGTACTGTATATACTTTTTTATTGCAGATGCAGAGTTTTAAAACAGCCTATCCCTTGAATATCATTGCTTTTTATCAGTGCTTTTGTGAGCACTCTCTTGCAATCATTCTCTCTCCGTCAACTCTATTCAAGCCTACCTCTTTCAGGTTATAAATGCAATGCAGTATTAGCCTTACATTTAGCTAATTAATGGTGGGTTATGCATAACTAGCTTCTAACCTATAGCCACTGTCTCTTGCACAACACCTATGCTGGCCTCCGCTGGTCTCTCCTTAAAAAAACTCTCCTTAGCTCTTGGAGTCCCATGCAGGAAAATCTAGACTAGAATAACTTGCTGGACATCATTTTTTTCTTATAAAAATAGACTATTTGAAGAGGTATGCAAGCTCTTGTTTGCTGAATGTTAAATACAGCAAGCAATATAAATCACGGGTAGTTTGAAAGAAGAGCGAATGTGCGATGGCAGTAGGCTATAGCAGTTATTTATTCAGACCCATAACCATTCAATCTTGGTGAAGGGAAGTAAAAGCATTCTGAATATAATTCTAGTCCTATAATATTCAGGCAGATATGTCATTAGAATGTTGAAGATAAGGACAACAAAACTTATTTAATGTAACTGTTGAAAGCGAGGAATGATTGAAGCAACAGCAGAGAGAGAAAGAGCCTAATAGGCTACTAACACTAGGGGAAATATTATGAAGGTTATACAGTATACGTGTCAGCCTACTAATTATACAAAGAGGCCCTATTATATTTCAAAATTAAAATCAAATTCGCTAGCCTATACTTGTAACTTTGTAGGCTGCATGTGATGCACCAGAATCATATGTTCTCTTCTGCTTTATCATGGTTTGAACAATGTGCGTAATTACAGTCCATATAATACAGTTAATACAACACAGTACAATAATACAGTTCACACTCAGACTACTGGAGCTAGATTCATTTATTTACCCAAGAGAGCATACTGTATAGCTACCAACATCCATGGGCTTTTATGTTTTTCTGTCGTGCGTAATGTACCGTAGCTTTTATCATTAATGTATTGAATAGCGGCACAATCATTTGGGCTTTTTTGGGCCTGGGCTCAATACATTTCTTTAATGTAGGGCTCATAAAGTATATTTAATCTATGGCTCAACAGGCCCAGCTAGCATCAGGCTTGGATTTTCAATCAAAGCTGTAATCTAATCCAGACATTGGAATATTTATATGGTTTATAATGCTTTTGGATGACACTCCCGGTTTTGGCGGAAAATTCCGGGTTACTCAGGAAAAAAGTGATTTATTCTCGGGATGTAACATTTGTAAAATACTGGGAAAATATTCAACATTAATTTGGAACACCTTCCTAATATTGTAGCCTCAATTCGTCGGGGCATGGACTCTACAAGGTGTTGAAAGCGTTCTAGTGAATCTCTGCTCCGAATAGCTCGTTCCATCTCATCCCACAGATGCTCAATTAGATTGAGATCTGGTGACTGGGCATGCCACTGTAGTAAGCTGAATTCCCTGTCATGTTCGTGGAACCATTCATGGACAATCCTAGCCTTGTGGCATGGGGAATTATCCTGCTGAAAATAAATTATTTGCAGAAGGATACACTGCTGCCATGAAGGAATGCACCTGATTGGTAATGACGTTCAGATATCCTAAGGCATTCAAATGTTGCTCAACTTCTTTTTTGTTGTTGTATTTTACCCACTTTTCTCCCCAATTTTTTCGATCTTGTTTCATTGCTACAACTCCCCAACAGGCTCGGGATGCGAAGGTCGAGTCATGCGTCCTCCGAAACATGACCCACCTAACCACGTTCCTTATTACCCGCCGGCTTAACCCAGAAGCCAGCCGCACCAATGTGTCAGAGGAAACACTGTTCAACTGGCAACCGGGGTCAGCCTGCAGGCACCTGGCCTGCCACAAGGAGTTGCTAGAGCGCAATGAGCCAACTAAAGCCCAGGCGATGTGGGACTTCTCCATACCCTAGTTCTCCCATCAGTGTGAAACAGCAGGAACAGGGATTCATCAGACGAGACAATGTTTTTCCAATTCTCCAGTGTCCAGTGTTTTCGTTCCTTAGCCCACTGCAATCGCAGTTTCTGTTTTTTTGCCGAAATGGAACTTTTTAAGGTCGTCGGCTGGCATACCCCATTCGTGTCAAGGTAAGACGAGTTGTGCATTCTTTTATTGGTGACCCTTTTTCAACCACTGGCCTGCCGTTGGCTGGATGTTCTTTGGGTTGTGGACCATTCTTGATACACACAGAAAACTATTGAGTGTGAAAAACCCAGCAGCTTTGCAGTTCTTCACGCACAAAGAAAATGTGTGCTCCTAGCACCTACTTCCATACCCCGTTCATAGGCACTTAAATATTTTGCCTTGCCCATTCACCCTCTGAATGGCACACACAATGTTGCCGCTACCATCTATTATGACCAAAAATAACTTCTTGACATCAGGACTGCGATTACTCACCACGGACTGGCAGAATCCTTTTTTTCCTTTCATGACTGACGAGCATGACGCGAAGGATATACTGCTTCCTCAGGAACAAGAATCAGTGGCCAAACGTCGGGCTGCCTTCTTAGAATTCGTAGGTGATCGAATAAACCCCACTTCCCTCTATTCTGCAAGCAAACGTGCAATCTTTGGAGAAGAAAATTTACAATTTACGCGGAAGATTAAACTACCAACGGGACATTAAAAATGGTAACATCTTATGCTTCACGGAGTCGTGGCTGAACAACGACAATATCAACATACAGCTGGCTGTTGTCATCTATGCATAGTCACTTTAATAATTCTACCTACATGTACATACTACCTCAACTAACCGGTGCCCCCGCACATTGACTCTGTATCGGTACCCCCTGTATATAGTTTTGCTGTTGTTATTTTACTGCTGCTCTTTAATTACTTGTTACTTTTATCTCTTATTCTTATCCATATTTTTTTGAAACTGGATTGTTGGTAAGTATTTCACTGTAAGGTCTACACCTGTTGTATTCAGCGCATGTGACTAATAAAATTTGATTTGATTTGACACAGTCCATGTCTCAATTGTCTCAAGAATTAAAAATTCTTCTTTAACCTGTCTCCTCCCCTTCATTTACACTGATTGAAGTGGGTTTAACAAGTGACATCAATAAGGGATCATAGCTTTCACCTGGATTCACCTTGTCACTCTAAGTCATGGAAAGAGTACTGTCCACTCAGTTTAAAATGCACTTTTAAAACCTATTTTTTAAAGGACCTTCTCTAATAGAAACAGTTCAAACAAGCGTTGACATGATTAGGTTAATGTTTAAGTTGATGATTTAGTTCAAAAGTGCAAAAGTTGAACATGATTAGCCTAAGTTCTAAAATGTAAAAGTGGACAACAGCAGCAGGATGTGAATATGAAAATGTGTAAAAAGAAAACTGGGAACATTGTGTTCAAGGTTATGTCCCTATTTAAAATATGTCGCTATTTTAAACTTCTGTTGACCTTCTGAAATGCAATCACTCCATATTACCACAAAGAAGAATGAACATGTAATTTAATGATGGCGGCTTCAAACACATTCAGGTTTTATCTCCACTTGCAGCTGGTAAGCTACAAAGGCTTCCAAATATTGCTTTGCTATTTATTTCCACACATTTAATTTCTCCATATCGCCTCAAGTACCTGGTCTCACTGAGGCCTGACCCAGAAATCTAATTCAAACACTAAAATACTAATGGGAATACATACAGTATGTTGTTATAAATGAGTTTGAGAAAGCAAACATACACATATTGCAGATACACACCCATACACAAACACACAAATCTACACAGGTATTTTTCAACCTGGCCATATATAATGACTGTACAAAACATTAAGAACACCTTCCTAATATTGAGTTACACCCCCTTTTGCCTTCAGAAAAGCCGCAATTCGTCGGGGCATGGACTCTACAAGGTTTGAATGCGTTGCACTCGGATGCTGGCCTATGTTGACTCCAATGCTTCCCACAGTGGTGCCAAGTTGGCTGGATGTCCTTTGGGTGGTGGACCATTCTTGATACACATGGGAAACTGTTGAGTGCGAAAACCCAGCAGCGTTGCAGTTCTTGATACACTCAAACCAGTGAGCGTGGCACCTACTTCCATACCCTGTTCAAAGACACAAATCTTTTGTCTTGCCCATTCACCCTCTGAATGGAACACATGCAAAATCCATGTCTCAATTGTCTCAAGTCTTAAAAATACTTCTTTAACCTGTCTCCTCCCCTTCATCTACACTGACTGAAGTGGATTTATCAAGTGACATCAATACGGGATCATAGCTTTCACCTGGATTCACCTGGTCAGTCTATGTCAAGGAAAGAGCAGGTGTCAATGTTTTGTACACTCAGTGTACCTGCATAAAACAGTGTCACTGACCATGTTTCCATCCATAGTTTTTATGTGAGTAAAGTCACACCATATAAAATTACGACAGCTGTGATGGATCAGAATGTGTCATTTTACATTTACATTTACGTCATTTAGCAGACGCTCTTATCCAGAGCGACTTACAAATTGGTGCATTCACCTTATGATATCCAGTGGAACAACCACTTTACAATAGTACATCTATATCTTTTTGGGGGGGAAGGTGGGGGGGGGGGGGGGGTGGGGGGGGGGGGGGGTAGAAGGATTACTTAATCCTATCCCAGGTATTCCTTAAAGAGGTGGGGTTTCAGGTGTGTCCGGAAGGTGGTGATTGACTCCGCTGTCCTGGCGTCGTGAGGGAGCATGTTCCACCATTGGGGTACCAGAGCAGCGAACAGTTTTGACTGGGCTGAGCGGGAACTGTGCTTCCGCAGAGGTAGGGAGTCGAGCAGGCCAGAGGTGGATGAACGCAGTGCCCTTCTTTGGGTGTAGGGACTGATCAGAGCCTGAAGGTACGGAGGTGCCGTTCCCCTCACAGCTCTGTAGGCAAGCACCATGGTCTTGTAGCAGATGCGAGCTTCAACTGGAAGCCAGTGGAGTGTGCGGAGGAGCGGGGTGACGTGAGAGAACTTGGGAAGGTTGAACACCAGACTGGCTGCGGCGTTCTGGATGAGTTGTAGAGGTTTGATGGCACATGCAGGGTCCCCGCCAACAGCGAGTTGCAGTAATCCAGACGGGAGATGACAAGTGCCTGGATTAGGACCTGCGCCGCTTCCTGTGTGAGGCAGGGTCGTACTCTGCGAATGTTGTAGAGCATGAACCTACAGGATCGGGTCACCGCCTTGATGTTAGCGGAGAACAACAGGATGTTGTCCAGGGTCACGCCAAGGCTCTTAGCACTCTGGGAGGAGGACACAATGGAGTTGTCAAACGTGATGGCGAGATCATGGAACGGGCAGTCCTTCCCCGGGAGGAAGAGCAGCTCCGTCTTGCCGAGGTTCAGCTTGAGGTGGTGATCCGTCATCCACACTGATATGTCTGCCAGACATGCAGAGATGCTATTCGCCACCTGGTTATCAGAAGGGGGAAAGGAGAAGATTAATTGTGTGTCGTCTGCGTAGCAATGATTGGAGAGACCATGTGAGGATATGACAGAGCCATGTGACTTGGTGTATAGCCAGAATAGGAGAGGGCCTAGAACTGAGCCTTGGGGGACACCAGTGGTGAGAGCACGTGGTGCGGAGACGGATTCTCGCCATGCCACCTGGTAGGAGCGACCTGTCAGGTAGGACGCAATCCAAGAGTGAGCCGCGCCGGAGATGCCCAACTCGGAGAGGGTGGAGAGGAGGATCTGATGGTTCACAGTATCAAAGGCAGCAGATAGGTCTAGAAGGATGAGAGCAGAGGAGAGAGAGTTAGCTTTAGCAATGCGGAGAGCCTCCGTGACACAGAGAAGAGCAGTCTCAGTTGAATGACCGGTCTTGAAACCTGACTGATTTGGATCAAGAAGGTCATTCTGAGAGAGATAGCAAGAGAGCTGCCCAAGGACGGCACGCTCAAGAGTTTTGGAGAGGAAAGAAAGAAGGGATACTGGTCTGTAGTTGTTGACATCGGAGGGATCGAGTGTAATACTCTTGCTCACAGTATCTGCGAGCTGATAGCTATAGCAGGGGTTCTCAACTTTTTGGAGTCGGTGACCCCTTTTGTGATAGCAAATTCATCAGGAACCCCCTCATAACTCAATTGTGATAGAAATACCATAAAAGGGATTTTACTATGAGTTCTGCAGTGCATGGCCGGATTAACCAAGTATCAGGCCCTGGGAAGGAACATTTTATAGGCATTGGAGAGAAACATTTTTAAGCAAATTTTATGCAATTCTACACATTTTGCCATTACACAGAGAGAAAATATTTCAGTTTTAAAGCTTAAATTACAGTGCATTTATGTTTAAAAAAATGTAAACAGTGTTAGGTTAAACATTTGTTAATTGGTGGAGTACAGTACTGTGGATACAAATATCCCTACGAGATCCCAGGCCCATGTTGCCCAGGGTTAAAGAGCGACTGCACCTAAAAAACAACTCATCCCTTTGAAAACACCCAATGTGGCATCGATATGAGTCAGAATAATTTATTCTATTGTCAAAATTGACTACAAAGTGTAAATAGTATAATCCAGTAACCGAAAGGTTGCTGGATTGAATCCCCATGCTGAAGGTAAAAATATGTTGTTCTGCCCCTGAAAAAAACAGTTAACCCACTGTTCCCTGGCCATCATTGTAAATAATATTTTTTTCTTAACTGACTTGCCTAGTTAAATAAAGGTTCAATTTAAAAAATAAAATAAATAAATAGCAGCAACAAGCCCACAGCAAAACATGTTGCGGTTGGTTGCGTAGTTTAACGGCGTCACCGGCCTGAATTTAATCCAGAGCCAGTCAGCCTAAACATACATTTTGCTTCCAAATGAGATTACTTTATTCTCAAGCTATGTTTATAATTGAGGGATGATCATGCCAATGGCTGAGCCTGTTTTACTGCTAGACAAAGTGCACAGTTGGGTGCCAGACTGATCCCCTGGTCATGAACGGATGCCAGGACCTACCAGAAGAATCAAAGATGCGTATCATAACATCTCCAGCAATGTAATTGCAATGGTTTAATGACATCCAAAAATAATTTCATTCACTGTTTACTTGCCATTTTCACAGCTTGTCAGGCAACATCTCATGCTACACAAGTACCCTTATGACACCTCCTCTGTTCTTGTCAGAGTCCCCTTAGACTCCTATGAAAAGGACATGGCATCATGAGGCCTCTGATAGTGACCTGGCTTCATCAACAATGACAGGTAATGTGTGATATGTGAAAGGTTTTATAAAGAAAAATACCTGGCTTGATAAACTAGTAGGCTAATTCCCCAGCCAAGCAAATCAAATCAAAGTATATTTGTCACGTGCGCTGAATACAACAGGTGTAGACCTTACAGTGAAATGCTTACTTAGCCAATAGTGCAAAAAAGGTATTAGGTGAACAATAGGTAGGTAAAGAAATAAAGCAACAGTAAAAAGACAGGCTATATACGGTAGCGAGGCTATAAAAGTAGCGAGGCTACATACAGACACCGGTAAGTCAGGCTGATTGAGGTAGTATGTACATGTAGATATGGTTAAAGTGACTATGCATATATGATGAACAGAGAGTAGCAGTAGCGTAAAAGAGGGGTTGGCGAGTGGTGGGTGGGACACAATGCAGATAGCCCGGTTAGCCAATGTGCGGAAGCACTGGTTGGTCGGCCCAATTGAGGTAGTATGTACATTAATGTATAGTTAAAGTGACTATGCATATATGATAAACAGAGAGTAGCAGCAGCGTAAAAAGAGGGGTTGGGGGGGTGCACACAATGCAAATAGTCTGGGTAGCCATTTGATTACCTGTTCAGGAGTCTTATGGCTTAGGGGTAAAAACTGTTGAGAAGCCTTTTTGTCCTAGACTTGGCACTCCGGTACCGCTTGCCATGCGGTAGTAGAGAGAACAGTCTATGACTGGGGTGGCTGGGGTCTTTGACAATTTTTAGGGCCTTCCTCTGACACCGCCTGGTGTAGAGGTCCTGGATGGCAGGCAGCTTGGCCCTAGTGATGTACTGGGCCGACGCACTACCCTCTGTAGTGCCTTGCGGTCAGAGGCCGAGCAATTGCCGTACCAGGCAGTGATGCAACCAGTCAGGATGCTCTCGATGTTGCAGCTGTAGAACCTTTTGAGGATCTGAGGACCCATGCTAAATCTTCTTAGTTTCCTGAGGGGGAATAGGCTTTGTCGTGCCCTCTTCACAACTGTCTTGGTGTGTTTGGACCATTCTAGTTTGTTGTTGATGTGGACACCAAGCAACTTGAAGCTCTCAACCTGCTCCACTACCACCCCGTCGATGAGAATGGGGTCGTGCTCGGAGTCATTTTGGTTGTGAAGTGCATTAGCAAAAAGCTTTGTCCTTTCTTTATAACAAAATGCAATTTACCACTTGGCTGTCTGTTATATGAACCTGTCACAGGCCCTCCTAGTCAACAGCACCTGATAAGATAGCCTGCTGCAAATGAAATCAAATTGTATTGTATTAGTCCCATACACAGATTTAGCAGATGTTATTGCGGGTGTAGCGAAATGCTTGTGTTCCTAGCTCCAACAGTCTAGTAGTATCTAACAATTCACAACAATACACACAAATCTAAAAGTAAACAAAATGAATTAAGAAATAGAGACATATTAGGACGAGCAATGTCGGAGTGGCAATGACTAAAATACAGTAGAATAGAATAAAGTATATACATGTGAAATGAGTAAAGCAGTATGTAAACATTATTAAAGTGACTAGTGTTCCATAATTAAAGTAACTAGTTATTCCATGTCTATGTACATGGGGCAGCAGCCTCTAATGTGCAGGTTTGAGTAACCGGGTGGTAGCCAGCTAGTGCAGTTGTTTGAGAGATGTCAAGTTTGCAGTCGAACATGCATACATGACTTCGCTGTGAGCATTAAGTTGAATGGAACAGTGAGCCCTATATTGGCAAGTATCCGGCCAGCAAACTTCACCTGTCAGCGGCAGCAGCTTTCATTACTTTCATACATTTGATAACCTAATTGCGAAAAAAATGGTTGTAAACTCACGTTATTTGTTGCTTATTTTCTACTTCTTAGACACATATTGTCACGTCCTGACCAGCAGTGGGAGTATTGTATTAGTATTTTGGTCAGGACGTGGCAGATGGGTTTGTGTTGTATGGTTTATCTAGTTGTTCTGTTTCGTTGTTAGTTTGTGTGGCTCCCGATCAGGAACAGCTGTATGTCGTTGTTCCTGATTGGGAGTCATATATTAGGAGTGTGTTTTGCACTTGGGGTTTGTGGGTTGTTGATTTTGCACGGCTAGTATTTGTTATAGCCTGTGAAACTGTCACCTGTCGTTCTTCGTTTTCTTGTTTTCTGTGTTCACCTTATTCTAATTATATATAAAGATGAGCATTCATATCCCATCTGCGTTTTGGTCATCTCTTCACGAAGACAGGCGTTACACATATATTGTAATGTCCAGGGCATGACCTAGCCTGGTGGGAAAAGGATGATCGCTGTGTTCTAGTGATGTGCAGTTCGCAAATGAGTAGTTCTTTATGAACTACTCTTTTAACTGACTGGAGAGTCATGATTAATGACTTGTTCGTTTTAATTGTTCATTTGAACTGCTAGTGCTGGCCGCAAGGATTATTACTCACTCCTCCAGGTCAGCGGCTCCAGAGACATGCTCTGACCACCAACTGTCTGTCATGTGTGCGCAGGGAAATATATCATGAACATAGAGAAGAAAAACACATGTTTAGAACTGATCATTGATCGCACGGTGAAAGAATGATTGCAATTAATTGATTATTGAATCATGTTATGATGGACACAGCTTTGTAGAACCTAAACATGCACAGCCTCTGCTCAACAAGCTCAAACTCAAGAACGAATCTTTTGAGGGGGCTGCACTTCGCAAACGACATTGTGGTTATCACCCTCAAGGCAGTCAAGCAAGGCATTCCGCCAAGAGTCGTTCACAATCTATTCCGGTTGAGGCCAAAACTAGACGTAATTTAAAATGTATCAACAAATAACCGCATTTGTATGCTGTGGTGGCTAATTTCTGCATTACCAAATGAGGAGAAACAAACTTCACACACCAGTCAGAGTTATACTTAAACTACATTTTTAATAATAAGAGCTTTGCATTAGCAATGACTTTCAACGATTCACTATTTCTAATGAACCGTTGATAGTGACAACACAAAAGTACAAAGATCTTTTATAGCCAAGATACACCCCTCTCAACTTACATGACGAACCACAGATCTTAGGAACAGTTCACAAAGGAAGACTTTATAATGAGAAAGTAGTATCCCTTAGCATTCGCTATAAATTATCGTTCAATTTGGTCCCAAAGACGAGGTTCTAATCTCGTTCCTGGTACTTCATAGCACAAAAACATTACCTCATGTTATCTGGAATGCTCTTTAGGTTTTATCACCCAAAGACATCGTAAATCTCCTCTGTCAGTGCTATCTCATAGAGGCCCATCCTGAGTAGAACACGCACACAATAGTTAACAGAATACTCTATTCTGTAGAATAAAACAACAATTATAATGCAATACAAGCATTATAACATAATCTTGCAATTTTCCACGACAATGCCTAGCAGTCAACAAATGTACATTGTTTAAAACACATGTTTCACAAATGACAGCTCCAATAAGCACCCTATGGTGAACGACATGTGAACGAGAGGCTTGCTGAATCATGACTCGAATTTCAAGTTTTCAGTTCATTGTTCGCCGGTACGGGATCCTGCATGCTCTGGGCATTACTGACTCAAATGAATAAAATTTGTCTAAAGATTTGTTATTTTGACTGAATGAGTTAAAAAGATCTGACTCATTACAAAGAGTCGAACATCCATTCTGTTTCACTTCATATTTTATGATATCGGAAGTGAAATAGAAAGGTGAACACAGCGGTCAGGTTGGTTCCACCATGCTAATCATATTCACCATCAATAATGTATTCATTTGTCTGTGTGTGTGTTTGTGTGTGACCAACCAGTATCTTTGATGTGGGGCCAGGAGCTGATCTACGCTGCCATGCCCATCAAATACTTAATCTCGAGCCTCACCTCTTGCCTGCTCACTATATACATACACCTTAGCCAAATACATTTAAACTCAGTTTTTCACAATTCCAGACATTTAATCCTAGTGAAAATTCCCTGTTTTACGTCGGTTAGGATCACCGCTTTATTTTAAGAATGTGAAATGTCAGAATAATAGTAGAGAGAAGGATTTCTTTCAGATTTTATTTCTTTCATCACCTTCCCAGTGGGTCAGAATTTTACATATACTCAATTAGTATTTGGTAGCATTGCCTTTAAATTGTTTAACTTGGGTCAAACATTTCAGGTAGCCTTCGACAAGCTTCCAACAATAAGTTGGATGAAATGTGGCCCATTCCTCCTGAAAGAGCTGGTGTAACTGAGTCAGGTTTGTAGGTCTTCTTGTTCGCACACGCTTTTTCAGTTCTGCTCACAAATTTTCTATAGGATTGAGGTCAGGGCTTTGTGATGGCCACTCCAATACCTTGACTTTGTTATCCTTAAGCCATTTTGCCACAACTTTGGAAGTATGCTTTGGGTCATTGTCCATTTGGAAGACCCATTTGTGACCAAGCTTTAACTTCCTGGCTGATGTCTTGAGATGTTGCTTCAATATATCCACATAATTTTCCTCCCTCATGATGCCATCTATTTTGTGTAGTGCACCAGTCCCTCCTGTAGCAAAGCACCCCCACAACAAGATGCTGCCACCCCCGTGCTTCACGGTTAGGATGGTGTTCTTCGGCTTGCAAGCGTCCCCCTTTTTCCTCCAAACATAGCGATAGTCATTATTCCCAAACAGTGATATTTTCGTTTCAGTAGACCAGAATACATTTCTCCCAAAAGTATGATCTTTGTCCCCATGTGCAGTTGCAAACCATAGTCTGGCTTTTTTTATGGCGGTTTTGGAGCAGCCTTTTAGGTTATGTCGATATAGGATATGTTTCCTCCATCATCTTCACAGGGTCCTTTGCTGTTGTTCTGGTATTGATTTGCACCAAAGTACGTTCCTGAGCGGTATGACGGCTGCGTGGTCCCATGGTGTTTATACTTGCGTACTATTGTTTGTACAGATGAATGTGGTACCTTCAGGCGTTTGGAAATTGCTTCCAAGGATGAACCAGACTTGTGGAGGTCAACAATTATTTTTCTGAGGTCTTGGCTGATTTCTTTTGATTTTCCCATGATGTCAAGCAAAGAGGCACTGAGTCCCATCCACAGGTACACCTCCAATTGACTCAAATGATGTCAATTAGCCTATCAGAAGCTTCTAAAGCCATGACATCATTTTCTGGAATTTTTCAAGCTTAAAGGCATGTAAATTTCTGACCCACTGGAATTGTGATATAGTGAATTATAAGTGAAATAATCTGTCTGTAAACAATTGTTGGAAAAATGACTTGTGTCATGCACAAAGTAGATGTCCTAACCGACTTGCCAAAACTATAGTTTGTTAACAAGAAATTTGTGGAGTGGTTGAAAAACGAGTTTTAATGACTCCAACCTAAGTGTATGTAAACTTCTGACTTCAACTGTATATATATATATATATATATATATATATATATATATATATATATATATATATATATATATATATATATATATATATATCTTTTTAGTGGGTGGATCTATTGCGGATAGATTGTTGCTTCCATCAGTGTAATTGTCTGCATCATTTCCAATCCCCCTTGCCAGGTCACTATTGGTCGTTTGATGGGGAGACCAGAATTAGGTAGATTTAGTCTGACCTATTCAAACTTCAACATATTGGGCTCTATTTTCGGCTGACGTTATGGTGGTGCTCGTGTCAAATGCACGTTAGTTAAAATCAAATTTTATTTGTCACATGCGCCGAATACAACAGCTGTCGACCTTACAGTGAAATGTGTGGGGGTACAAGTTAGTCAAGTTTTTATTTTATTTTAAATGTACATGTCGGTATGGGTAAAGTGACTATGCATAGATAATAGACAGCGCGTAGCAGCAGTGTAAAAACAAATGGGGGGGGGGGGGGATGTAAATAGTCCTAGTGGCCATTTGATTAATTGTTCAGTAGTCTTATGGCTTGGGGGTAGAAGCTGTAAAGGAACCTTTTGGTCCTATTTTGCAATTGCGTCATGTAGAAACTGGCGCACTGGTATTTTTGTAGCCCTAACGGCAAGTTCGGAAATTTACCTGTCTTATATGAGCATGCTTGGCCTCAGATGGGAGGGGTGGAAATATTTTAGGTGTGTCCTTTAAAACATGATCCAAAGTGCTAATTTCAAGCATCGCTGGTTGGGATATATATGGTTTTAGCGGTAATGGAGTCGGTTATGGCATGAATTTTGACAGCGGAAATGCAGCCTATACAGCCGTGATGCACACTGCCCATATGCACATGGAACAAGAGAAGCCTTATGTGTTTTTGGTGCCTGTTTCGCCCTTTTCATTTTATTTGGTTAAAAACCAAGCGCAGCCTCCCATCCTCTCAATGAAGGCTTTATGATTTAAATAGTCAAGACTGTCGATAAAGGCTTTGGCTCCCAATCACCAAAGTTTATTAAAATTTCAGTGGAATAAAACACAATGTAGGCTACTTTTCATACCCATCTTTAAATGAGAGATGAGAACCTCCGGTGAATACCGGTGAACCTCATATTTAGAAGTTATATGTAACCATAACAATTGCTTGTTTTCTGTTTCATACCCAGGTAGCACAGTGGATCTGGGCCGATTCCAGCTGAGAGTCGGTGCACTCGGCTGAGAGCCAGACTCGGCTGACGTCATCTGGCCCCAGTCTGGGCCGCCTTAGGCAGTATTACTTATGGCTAGGATGCAGTGATTGAGCTCGGGCAGATTCCGGTGTCAGTTATTTGGCCCAAATGTATTACTTGGGGCATCGGCCGGCAAAGTCGTCTTAATTCCGGTAATGGCCGATTCTGGACAGTCATTCATTTTTATTCTGGGCCGAGTCCGACACCCGATTCCGGCTTGATTCAATCAGTGTCGGCCCCACGGAAGAGGGCCGCTTCTGGGCCGATTCCTCATTGCTAGCTGGGTATGTTCAAAACCCAAGCTCTCCCTTAGGCCTACTATAACGAAGGTTGGTTCAGCAGCAATGTGTCTTTTTATCCTGGCGATTTTATGATATCATTACATTTTACAAACATTTACAGATGGAGAGGACTGGATATGCTTTTGCCAGACGCCAGCATCAGTCATTTGATGGGGAGACTATAATTGGGTAGGTTTTATCTGACCTGTTCAAACCTCAACATAGTATATTTTCGTGTGTCAGATATTAACTATCCTAACTACCATTGGTAGTAGAACAGTGACTATGTGTAAGTGTTCACAGAAACATGTATGGAGCCAGCACATGGAGACTTGCAAGATAATGTGGGCCAATGGGCTTGATACTGATGTCTCTAAATGTAGAGAGACCCGGCACTAGGCATAACATTTTTACTAGACAAATTGTACTTTTGTCTTATTTTAATTATTGAATTGAATGGTATCAGTCAATATGTGAAGGGAGAAACCTGTCTATTCTGCACCAGGATCAGGGAACTCAGGAAGGTATGACCACTTTGACATGTTTGCCAAGGTAGCCCCATTACGAGCAGACAAAATGCAGATAGGCACAGTATCTGTATCAGCTGGGAATGACAATGGAAGGTGAAGGACAAGTGTAATATTTGCACGTTGTTTATATTAGCAGAACACTGATTCTATGATATTATGTAAAGGGTTGTTTATTCTACATGGACCTGTTACTACATTTGAAAAGATTACTTAGTTTAGAATATCTACAGTGCCTTCAGAATGTATTCACAACCCTTGACTTAAAGCCTGATTGTAAAATGCATTAAATTGAGACGTTGTGTCACTGGCCTACACACAACACCCCATAATGTCAACGTGGAACTCTGCGTGCAATAATAGTGTTTAACATTATTTTTTAATGACTACCTCGTCTCTGTACACCACACATATAATTATCTGTAAGTATCTCAGTTGAGCAGTGAATTTCAATCACAGATTCAACCACAAAGACCAGGGAGGTTTTCCAATGTTTTCCAATACCTATTGGTAGATGGGTTGAAAAAAAACAGACATTGAATATCCCTTTGAGCGTGGTGAATTTAATTCATTACACTTTGTTGGTGTATCAATACACCGAGTCACTACAAAGATACAGGAATCTGTCGCGGATGTCGTAAGGAGAAGCGGACCAAAGTGCAGCGTGTGTGTCATTCCATATTTTATTTACACTGTGAAACTATGCGATACATAACCTAAAGAACAAAACAAACAGTGACGCTGAGTTGAAACATACACTACTCAAAAAACAATCTCCCACAAACCCAGGTGGAAAAAAACCCTACTTAAGTATGATCTCCAATTAGAGACAACGAGGACCAGCTGCCTCTAATTGGAGATCATCCCAAACAAAACCCCAACATAGAAATACAAAACTAGACCCTGACAACATAGAAATAGAAAACATTAAAAAAAACTGTCACGCCCTGACCTACTCTACCATAGAAAATAACATCTTTCGATGGTCAGGACGTGACAGAATCCTTCCTAACTCAGTTGCCGGAGAGGAAGGAAACTGCTCAGGGATTTCACCATGAGGCCAATGATTTTAAAACAGTTAGAGTTTAATGGCTGTGATAGGAGAAAACAGAGGATGGATCAACAACATTGTGGTTACTCCACAATACTAATACATATTCCAAAACATGCATAAAGTAAAACTGCAATTTTTTAAAATAAAAAATGTACTTTATGTCCTGAATACAAAATGTTATATTTGGGGCAAATCCAATACATCACTGAATACCGCTCTTCATATTTTCAAGCATGGTGGTGTTATGGGTATGATTGTCATCGGCAAGGACCTGGGAGTTTTTTTGGGGGAAAAAATTAACGGAATAGAGCTAAGCAGAGGCAAATATTGTACAATCCTGGTGTGCAAAGCTCTTAAAGACTGCCCAGAAAGCCTCACAGCTGTAATCTTTAAAAAAAATAGATTTTAACGTATTGACTCAGGGTGTGAATACTTATGTAAATGAGATATTTCTGTATTTAATTTTCTATACATTTGCAAAAAAAATCAAAAAGTTTGTTTTCACTTAGTCATTATGGGGTATTGTGTGTAGATGGGTGAGACATTATTATTATTATTTTTACATTTTGAATTCAGGCTGTAAGACATCAAAATGTGGAATAAGTCAAGGGGTATGAATACTGGCCCTGTGCATCACTTCTGTAATTGTATTATTGTCATATTACTCTGTAGGCTACTGACCTATTTAAAGCTTCCTCTGGCATCTCACCATACATCTGCCTGTAGTTACTGAACTTTTTTTTCTTGTGATTGAGTGGGGGTAACAGATGGGTTCTGACAGATGGGTGTCTTCGTGGTTAATTATTTCAATTCATTTTAGTCATTTAGCAGACGCTCTTATCCAGAGCAACTTACAGTAGTGAATGCATACATTTCATTTCATACATTTTTTTTTTTTTTCTGTGCTGGCCCCCCGTGGGAATCGAACCCACAACCCTGGCGTTGCAAACACCATGCTCTACCAACTGAGCTACAGGGACACACCCAAGAAACACCCACATTAAACCACAACCCCAAGACAACTCACATTTGGCTAAAGGAGCAAACCCAACTTTTTTGCCAAATCAGCAAGTGCAGTTCCCCTTTAAGAACATAATTTGTAGATTAATAATATTACATTGTGTTGTTTTCTATGCTTTAAACTTATTCCACGGTTCCCTTGGCCAAAATGCATTAAATCTGTGGTTGTTAATAAATAAAGAAATACAAATGTAATGTATTTTCTTTTAATAGTATATGTCAATATTTTGAGATCAGGCTGTGGACCCTGCAATACCTCCGTGGCCAGTTTGAGAACCCCTGGGCTAGAGACCAGGTGCTGAGACCAGAGAAGGCACATGTGCTATTTAACGCAACAGTTTTTGTGACAAAACTATTGGTTGAGTTGAAAATGGAATGGAAACACATTGAACTTTAGATTTTCATTCGGTACATGAACATTTAAGCAAAAAATATTATTTTATGAGAACTACGTCAACACACACCGATATTTAATCTGCAACAAGTCAGACGGTTGAAACACACCACAGGTGGGAAAATGCACATATTGTAGAATTTTCTCATGAAAATCTGTCGCCTATTGGATGGAAACCTATCATCGTGAGATAAAATATTCAGTCTACAGTATGTTCCTCGTTGATATAGAAATCCCATCTTTCCATACAATTAATGGTGAAGTATGAGAATGGTCATTTCAAGCAATTTTCCTGCTTTCTTATTCTTTCTTATGTCATTGTACCTTCAAATATATTTACAGCTTATCTTCCATGATAAACTGCGGTCATTGTCAAAAAAAATGTCTGCGAGGAGAAAAAAACGGACATGTTTTAAATGGGGATGACGTCTTCATAACTAATTTGACCCATTTCCAAGAACTTTGGACATAATCATGATTTACCAATAAGAAATATGTGATTAACAACTGACAGTTGGACTAAATATACATGTACAGTATAACCCCAAGCCACCTGGCATAGAGCTAAACCGTAGAATAGCAACACATGCCCACCTACCAGTGCCCACCTAACTTTTATTGCCTCTCAAAACTGAATTGACAGTAGCATACAATGTTATGTAACTAACCACTATTGTAAGTGGTTGTTCCACTGGATATTATAAGGTGAATGCACCAATTTGTAAGTCGCTCTGGATAAGAGCGTCTGCTAAATGACTTAAATGTAAATGTAATGTCACTGCCAATCCATACATCCACACACATAAATGACACATTGGTTGTTCTAACCCTATATTTACTTCCAACAGTAGCTTTGTAAGTGCTGCCAGGACATGTACTTGTCAATGCTTCAGGTAAGACCCTCCGGTATACCTTGTTGAGTGTATTGATTGAACACAGTTGTAAGCCCTACCTACACTGTGTTTTGTCAACAACTATTATGTATAGGAACATCTATGTTATATCTCCCCCTGAGGCCCTCCAATATGATACACTGCGTGTGTTGATGTAGAAGTTGGAGGTGAGGGGTCATTATGTTGCCATGCCATGGTACTCTCACCTTGCATGTACTATAACTAGCTACCATCACTGTTCCAGTCTTCTACTGTAAGTACCATAACTAGCTACCATCACTGTTCCAGTCCTGTACTGTATGTACCATAATTAGCTACCATCACTGTTCCAGTCCTGTACTGTATGTACTATAACTAGCTACCATCACTGTTCCAGTCCTGTACTGTATGTACTATAACTAGCTACCATCACTGTTCCAGTCCTGTACTGTATGTACCATAACTAGCTACCATCACTGTTCCAGTCCTGTACTGTATGTACTATAACTAGCTACCATCACTGTTCCAGTCCTGTACTGTATGTACTATAACTAGCTACCATCACTGTTCCAGTCCTGTACTGTATGTACCATAACTAGCTACCATCACTGTTCCAGTCCTCTACTGTATGTACTATAACTAGCTACTATCACTGTTCCTGTACTGTATGTACTATAACTAGCTACCATCACTGTTCCAGTCCTGTACTGTATGTACTATAATTAGCTACCATCACTGTTCCAGTCCTCTACTGTATGTACTATAACTAGCTACCATCACTGTTCCAGTCCTGTACTGTATGTACTATAACTAGCTACCATCACTGTTCCAGTCCTGTACTGTATGTACCATAACTAGCTACCATCACTGTTCCAGTCCTGTACTGTATGTACCATAACTAGCTTCCATCACTGTTGGCGGCTTTCCTTTAAAGGATACTATGTGGATTGGAGCACATTGGCTCCTCTCTTCATCTCATTACCCACCCCTATGGACCCCATATGGCCATGTTGCTGGAGTACAAACAGATCCATGGTAAAAGTGTTTCTCCCTGTCTTAGCTCTCTCGGCGGAGGTGTATATGTGTATCGGAAATGTGACATGTGGGCTATTACGGAATATAGATGTCCCCACGCAGCAGCCAATCTCCAGCCCTTTCACTCCTTTTAATACAATACACCTCTTCTCTCCCCATTTATAGAGGTACAGGCCCCCCAGCACCCTCCATTCCTGAGTATCCTCCCCAAGCTTGTGCCTCTTCTTTTAGCGGTTGCATAATGTGTCCTGTTGGGTCATTGTAATTGCAACTCAAGTTGAGTGGTTCAGTGTTCTTGTTTGTGTTCAGGTTCACCTTCCTTATTTCACCCTTGCTACGCAGATCTAAAAAGTTTGAAGGTTGACCGTCTTTTCCACTTTAGCGCTGATAGCGTCCATAGCCCTCCCAAGGTTGTTGGGGAGGATGCATTTTTCCCCTCTACCGCGCCGCAACGAGATGGTTAAATAGCCTATCTCTATACCTGCAAAGAGGTGAAGCTGTGAATGTATGTTGGCTGCTCAGTCCTCCACATACATTGTTGGCTAATGGACTGGGATATACCCTCCACTTTCTACCTTGTTATTACAGTAAATTGTATAAATCAGCCTATTCAATTTCCCACAATGTCTATTTTGATAGATACAGTAAGTGCATCGTTGTGGCATTATGTAAACTAACCATGATGACCTTGACTGTGATGCAGTACAGGACCAACTGTTGTCTGGCATCTAGTTGAAAGCTTGGCAGAACCAAGGATTGGCTTTTCTATTAAACCAGCAGTATAGAGCAGGGATCGGCAACTTTGATGGGGGTGGGGGCTACAAAAAAGCAGAATTCATCATGAAGGGCCGCATCCATACCTGCCCTCCCCCTCAAGCAAAACATTTTAGAGGCCCCTCTCGTGACAGTGAATATAAAAACATATATAAGTTCATTTCCTGCAATTCTATTAATTTTGCCATGGGGCAGAGAGAAAAATTTACAGTTTAAGAGCAAATTTCCTACAATTCTATACTTTCTTCCATAGGAGGCAAATATTTGCAGTTTTTGATATGATAACTGATGATCAATGGGCCACACCCTGCTTACTACAATTTTAGATAGCTGGCCACTAGACCTATTTACCAACATTTTGGGGCTGACATGGGCTAATTGAGTGACTTCAGATGCAGAACCACATTTAGAAATTGCACCGTCTGTATTTTATTATTCTAACTCTCAACAGTAAGTTGAGACCCAAACTGAATTCTCCCCAAAATTATATATACAGTACCAGTCAGAAGTTTGGACACACCTACTGATTCAAGGGTTTTTATTTATTTTTACTCTTTTCTACATTGTAGAATAATAGTGAAGACATCAAAAATATGAAACAACACACAGGGAATCATGTAGTAACCAAAACAGTGTTAAACAAATCCGAATATATTTAAGATTTTTGATTCTTCAAAGTAGCCGGCCTTTGCCTTGATGACAGCTTTGCACACTCTTGGCATTCTCTCAACCAGCTTCACCTGGAATGATTTTCCAACAGTCTTGAAGGAGTTCCCACATATGCTGAGCACTTGTTGGCTGCTTTTCCTTCACTCTGCGATCCAACTCATCCCAAACCATCTCAATTGGGTTGAAGTCGGGGGATTGTGGATGCCAGGTCATCTGATGCAGTACTCCATCACTCACCTTCTTGGTCAAATAGCCCTTACACAGCCTGGAGATGTGTCGTGTCATTGTCCTTTTGAAAAACCAATGATAGTTCCTCTAAGCGCAAACCAGATGGGATGGCATATCGCTGCAGAATGCTGTGGTAGCCATGCTGGTTAAGTGTGCCTTGAATTCTAAATAGATCACAGACAGTGTCACCAGCAAAGCACCGTCACACCTCCTCCACCATGCTTCATGGTGGGAACCACACATGCAGAGATCATCCGTTTATCTACTCTGCATCTCACACGGCGGTTGGAACCAATAATCTCAAATTTGGAGTCATCACAGCAAGGACAGATTTCCACCGGTCAAATGTCAATTGCTCGTGTTTCTTGGCCCAAGCAAGTCTCTTCTTCTTATTGGTGTCCTTTAGTAGTGGTTTCTTTGGAGCAATTCGACCATGAAGGCCTGATTCACTCAGTCTCCTCTGAACAGTTGATAGTGATGTGTCTGTTACTTGAACTCGGTGAAGCATTTATTTGGGCTGCATTCTTTGCTGCAGTTAAGTCTATTCAACTTATCCTCTGCAGCAGAGGTAACTCTGGGTCTTCCTTTCTTGTGGTGGTCCTCATGAGAGCCAGTTTCATCATAACGTTTGATGGTTTTTGCGACTGCACTTTAAGAAACTTTAAAAGTTCTTGAAATTTTCCAGATTGACTGACCTTCATGTCATTTCTCTTTGCTTATTTGAGCTGTTCTTGACATAATATGGACTTGGTCTTTTACCATATAGGGCTATCTTCTGTATACCACCCCTACCTTGTCACAACATAACTAATTAGCTCAAACGGATTAAGAAGGAAAGAAATTCCAGTAAATTTAAATGCATTCCAGGTGACTACCTCATGAAGCCGGTTGAGAGAATACCAAGAGTGTGCAAAGCTGTCATCAAGGCAAAGGGTGGCTGAAATATATATTGATATGTTTAACACTTTTTGGGTTACTACATGATTCTATATGTGTTATTTCATAGTTTTCATGTCTTCACTATTATTCTACAATGTAGGAAATAGTAAAAAATAAAGAAAAACCCTTTGAATGAGTAGTTGTGTCCAAACGTTTGACTGGTACTGTACAGTCGTGGCCAAAAGTTTTGAGAATGACACAAATATTAATTTTCACAAAGTCTGCTGCCTCAGTTTGTATGATGGCAATTTGCATATATTCCAGAATGTTATGAAGAGTGATCAGATGAATTTCAATTAATTGCAAAGTCCCTCTTTGCTATGCAAATGAACTGAATCCCCCCAAAAAACATTTCCACTGCATTTCAGCCCTGGCACAAAAGGACCAGCTGACATCATGTCAGTGAGTCTCTCGTTAACACAGGTGTAAGTGTTGACGAGGACAAGGCTGGAGATCACTCTGTCATGCTGATTGAGTTCGAATAACAGACTGGAAACTTCAAAAGGTGGGTGGTGCTTGGAATCATTGTTCTTCCTCTGTCATCCATGGTTACCTGCAAGAAAACACGTGCCGTCATCATTGCTTTGCACAAAAAGGGCTTCACAGGCAAGGATATTGCTGTCAGTAAGATTGCACCTAAATCAACCATTTATCAGATCATCAAGAACTTCAAGGAGAGCGGTTCAATTGTTGTGGAAGAGGGCTTCAGGGCGCCCAAGAAAGTCCAGCAAGCGCCAGGACCATCTCATAAAGTTGATTCAGCTGCGGGATCGGGGCACCACCAGTACATAGCTTGCACAGGAATGGCAGCAGGCAGGTATGAGTGCATCTGCACGCATAGTGAGGCAAAGACTTTTGGAGGATGGCCTGGTGTCAAGAAGGGCAGCAAAGAAGCCACTTCTCTCCAGGAAAAACATCAGGGACAGACTGATATTCTGCAATAGGTACAGCGATTGGACTGCTGAGGACTGGGGTAAAGTCATTTTCTCTGATAAATCCCCTTTACGATTGTTTGGGACATCTGGAAAAAAGCTTGTCCGGAGAAGACAAGGTGAGCGCTACCATCAGTCCTGTGTCATGCCAACAGTAAAGCATCCTGAGACCATTCATGTGTGGGGTTGCTTCTCAGCCAAGGGAGTGGGCTCACTCACAATTTTGCCTAAGAACACAGCCATGAATAAAGAATGGTACAAAAACATCCTCAGACAGCAACTTCTCCCAACCATGCAGGAACAGTTTGGTGACGAACAATGCCTTTTCCAGCATGATGGAGCACCATGCCATAAGGCAAAAGTGATAACTAAGTGGCTCGGGGAACAAAACATCGATATTTTTGGGCCGTGGCCAGGAAACTCCCCAGACCTTAATCCCATTGAGAACTTGTGGTCAATCCTCAAGAGGCGGGTGGACAAACAAAAACCCACAAATTCTGACTATGCAAGAATGGGCTGCCATCAGTCAGGATGTGGCCCAGAAGTGAATTGACAGCATGCCAGGGCGGATTGCAGAGGTCTTGAAAAAGAAGGGTCAACACTGCAAATATTGACTCTTTGCATCAACTTCATGTAATTGTCAATAAAAGCCTTTGACACTTATGCTTGTAATTATACTTCAGTATTCCATAGTAACATCTGACAAAAATATCTAAAGACACTGAGGCAGCAGACTTTGTGAAAATTAATATTTGTGTCATTCTCAAAACTTTTGGCCACAACTATATACTGAACAAAAATACAAACACAACATGCAACAATTTCATCGATATTACTGAGTTACAGTTCATATAAGGAAATCAGTCAATTGTAATAAATTAAGTAGGCCCTAATCTATGGATTTCCCATGACTGGGCAGGGGAGGGCATATGGCCACCCACTGGGGATCCAGGCCCAGCCAATAAGAATGAGATTTTCCCAACAAAAGTACTTTATTAAAGACAGAAATAATCCTCAGTGTTACGGCCGTCTGAAAGAGTAGACCAAGGCGCAGCATGGTTAGTGCTCATCATAATATTTTAATGGAACACATTAAACAAAACAAGAAATGAACGACAGCCAAAACAGTTCTGTCAGGTAACAACACTAAACAGAAATTAACCACCCACAAAACCCCAAGGAAAACAGGCTACCTAATTATGGCTCCCAATCAGCGACAACGATGTACAGCTGTCCCTGATTGAGAGCCATACCAGGCCAAAACAAAGAAATACAAAAACATTGAAAAAAGGACATAGAATGCAACCCCAAAACACACAGAAAAACACCCCCTGCGACGCCCTGACCAAACTACAATAACAAATAACCCCTTTACTGGTCAGGACGTGACACTCAGTTTCATCAGCTGTCTGGGTGGCTGGTCTCAGACGATCCTGCAGGTGAAGAAGCTGGATGTAGAGGTCCTGGGCTGGCATGGTTACACGTGGTCTGCGTTTGTGAGGCCGGTTGGACGGACTGCCAAATTCTCTTAGCATGCCAGTTGCACGCTCCCTCAAAACTTGAGACATCTGTGGCATTGTGTGGTGTGAAAAAACTGCACATTTTAGAGTTTCCTTTTTGTTCGTATGAAACATTTCTGGAATCTTTTATTTCAGCTTATGAAACATGGAACCAACACTTTACATGTTGTGTTTATACTGTATTTTTGTTCAGCATATATTTTATTTGTATACATTTTATTTTTGTGAAATTGGTCTGCAGGCCTGGTATAGGGAGAAAACGAGGAAGAAAAATCTTGCTCAATTTGGTCAGATGCTCGATTAGTGTGTCCACTGCGAGAGATAAGGACAAAACTAATTTGCTATAAGGAGAGTTGAGAGATTTGCCTCAAGTTGGAACTTACTCAAAGCCAATCCATGTAAATCATTTCATGTGCATAATTTGATGTAAATCATCAACAATTGAAAAGAGAAAATGGCATGTATGAGTCATAAATATCCTGGATGTTCTTGCTGAATGAATTGATATCATTATATACATAAATCGCAGGAATCCCTAGAACCAATAACAAATCACATGTTTGTTGTTGTCAGTAGACATACAGTATTTCAATAAGATATTCAATGAATGGTAAACCTGGTGCTGGTTTGTTTGAAATACATGCATACAGCCCTATTGAGCTATGCCTTGCTGTACAGGGCCTGGGATATGAGAAAATTATTTGCACTATTTTGAAATGTTATGTACAGGAAAATATGTACGTTGCTTGTAATCTTACCATTGGAAATACTTGACTATAAAATACCACTACAAGTCCTTACACCAGACATCTTTCTCCATAGAAATACTTGAAGTAAAGCTGTCAATGATATCAAACATTTGTTGGTCACGAGGGACCAATCTAAACAGAAGATATGAATCCCAACTCCAATTTCACACAAATATCCCCCACTGACTTCAATGCATGATTTGAGAGTGCATCTGAAGGGTATCAGCCAAACTGCCTAACAGCTAACTGCAGCCCAGCATGCATTGGAAGAGGCCCTGAGATGGGAGATGGAGAGAGCAAGGTCTCTTAGGAATGCAGACCAGCCATGATGCAATCTTCTGTGACCATGGCTCCAGCGAGGCTGGCTCATCAGGCAGTATTCTAATGAGTTGCCATTGGAATGGCAAGGCATTACACAGAATGCATGAATTAGCCAGTGTTTGGACTTCCCATACAGAGGGAGAGATTACTCGCTTATTAGATTTCCAGTAAAAAAACACATAATTGTTCACTAATGTATAATTTCAAGAGTGTCAAGAGTTGGGCTCATTGGGCTCATTTGAATTGAAATGTGTTCCAATTACTAAGTTGACTTTAATAGGAATCATGTGCCAAGCTGGCTGGGAATTGAGGTTGTACTGCTATTAAATACAGTTGAAGTCGGAAGTTTACATACACCTTAGCCAAATACATTTAAACTCAGTTTTTCACAATTCCTGACATTTAATCCTAGGAAAAATTCCCTGTCTTAGGTCAGTTAGGTTCTCCACTTTATTGTAAGAATGTGAAATGTCAGAATAATAGCAGAGAGAATGACTGATTAAAGCTTTCATCCCATTCCCAATGGGTCAGAAGTTTACATACACTCAATTAGTATTTGGTGGCATTGCCTTTAAATTGTTTAACTTGGGTCAAACGTTTCGAGTAGGCGTCCACAAGCTTCCCACAATAAGTTGGGTGAATGCTGGCACATTCCTCCTGACAAAGCTGGTGTAACTGAGCCTTGTTTGTAGGTCTCCTTGCTCGCACACGCTTTTTCAGTTCTGCCCACACATTTTCTATTGAGGTCAGGGCTTTGTGATGGCCACTCCAATACCTTGACTTTGTTGTCCTTAAGCCATTTTGCCACATCTTTGGAAGTGTGCTTGGGGTCATTGTCCATTTGGAAGACCGCTTTGCGACCAAGCTTTAACTTCCTGACTGATGTCTTGAGATGTTGCTTCAATATATCCACATAATTTTCCTGCCTCATGATGCCATCTATTTTGTGAAGTGCACCAGTCCCTCCTGCAGCAAAGCACCCCCACAACATGATGCTGCCACCCCTGTGCTTCATGGTTGGAATGGTGTTCTTCGGCTTGCAAGCCTCCCCATTTTTCCTCCAAATACAACGTTGGCCTTTATGGCCAAACAGTTATATTTTTGTTTCATCAGACGAAAAAGCACGATCTTTGTCCCCATGTGCAGTTGCAAAACCGTAGTCTGGCTTTTTTATGGCGGTTTTGGAGCAGTGGCTTCTTCCTCGCTAAGCGGCCTTTCAGGTTATGTCGATATAGGACTCGTTTTACGGTGGATATAGATACTTTTGTACATGTTTCCTCCAGCATCTTCACAAGGTCCTTTGCTGTTGTTCTGGGATTGATTTGCACTTTTCGCACCAAAGTACATTCGTCTCTAGGAGACAGAACGTGTCTCCTTCCTGAGCGGTATGACGGCTGCGTGGTCCCATGGTGTTTATACTTGCGTACTCTTGTTTGTACAGTTGAACGTGGTACCTTCAGGTGTTTGGAAATTGCTCCCAAGGATGAACCAGACTTGTGGAGGTCTACAATTTGTTTTCTGAGGTCTTGGCTGATTTCTTTTGATTTTCCCATGATGTCAAGCAAAGAGGCCCTGAGTTTGAAGGTAGGCCTTGAAATACATCCACAGGTACACCTCCAATTGACTGAAATGATGTCAATTAGCCTATCAGAATCTTCTAAAGCCATGACATCATTTTCTGTAATTTTCCAAGTTGTTTAAAGGCACAGTCAACTTAGTGTATGTAAACTTCTGACCCACTGTAATTGTGATACAATGGATTATAAATGAAATAATCTGTCTGTAAACAATTGTTGGAAAAATTACTTGTGTAATGCACAAAGTAGATGTCCTAACCGACTTGCCAAAACTATAGTTTGTTAACAAGAAATGTGTGGAGTGGTTGAAAAACGAGTTTTAATGACTCCAACCTAAGTGTATGTTCTTCCGACTTCAACTGTAAATGGCATATTATGTAGGTTGATTTGTGCTGTTTCTTTCAAACTGTCTCTTTCAAACTTCATCTGAAAACTGGGAGGTTTGGGGATGTATGGCACTTCTGGAGGTGGATAAGACAACATGAAAGTATGCTAAGATCTCAGAAAGCTCTCTGCATGCTGCAAATGGAATACGCGAACTGATCTTCAAAGAGCTTCTCTTCTCCAAGGTGGAGAAGTATCCTGGCGTACTTTTGCCCAGCATCTGGCCATAAAATACATATACAGTATGAAATAGATTTGGAAGAAATTAAGGAATAGTGTGATCTATAACATCTTTGGCCATAAAAGAAGGAATCAAGTCACAGACGGAGCCAAGAACATCATGCACCCCCAAAATCTCTACATCTCTGCTAAAATCTGGGTAAAAGATCGAAAGGAACGTGAGTCTTATTCATGACATTAACTTATTGCTTGCTTTTCTAAAGTCTACCAACCTTGCCAGCAGGCATGCCAGCTAAGTTAGTTAGACAAGCTAGCTACTCTAACTTGATTGATAGCCTGAAATGGCTTTTTGGTAGCGAGTTATGAAGTTGGGAGAATGGGAACTTATCTGGGCTAGCTAAAGCCAACTACATAAAATTGCTAGGTGGCTAATAGTATTACAGAGAACATAAATAAATAATTAATTTAAATCTTCTCCCAGACTCATCTAATACTTTATGTTCCATCTAATGGAAATATTCCCCTCAAATGACCTTCAAGAAACTCTTGATTTTGCCCACTGTGAAGTTTCATCGATGGAAACTTATTTCAAGAGGGAAACATTCTCCACTTTATGGGCCATTACCTATGGTGAGGAGTAATGCCATTACCTATGGTGAGTAGGAATGCCATTAGCTATGGTGAGGAGGAATGCCATTAGCTATGGTGAGGACGAATGCCATTACCAATGGTGAAGAGGAATGCCATTACCTATGGTGAGGATGAAACACTTACTGTTGATGTCACATATTGCAGAAAATAACAGCCACTCACTCCACTCACTCTAGGTTGGAAGTCTGTTATTTTCTTGTTATTGCATCAAGGTCTTAGGTTACATAAACTAAGGAAATAGTGCTGTATTAAAGCAATCATGTGTCTCCAATTTAACCTTCCCCTTGGGGACAATACAGGACTTATCTTATCTGATAAACATTTTTCAGACCATCGCCTCATTAAGATAAAAACATGAAACTTCAATTTCCTGTTTCAACAATAACCGCCCCCAAAACCCATCAGTTTTGACAACTTCCAACAAAACAAATTGGTTGCGGTGTCCTCCCAAGAAATCCATGCCTCTAGTTGTATTAATTGGATATGTCGTTTACCAGGTGCAGTCTGTTTTCATTTCATATCTGTAACTGTCAAAAGGCTTAACGTGGTGCCTTCAGAAAGTATTCATACCCCTTGACTTATTCCACATTTTGTTGCGTTACAACCTGATAATTTTTTTCTTACCTATCTACACACACTGCCCAATAATGACTAAGTGAAAACACATTTTTTGAAAGTGTGGCAAATGTATTGATATTATTATTATTGTCAAGGAATGTATGAAAAAATTGTATTATGTTAAATATACCGTACAAAAATATAAATGCAACATGTAAAGTGCTGGTCCCATGTTTCATGAGTTGAAATAAAACATCCCAGAATTTGTTTTCAGGCACAAAAAACGTATTTCTCTCAAATTTTGGAGGAGGAGTATTTCTGTCTGTAATAATACACTTTTGTGGCGAAAATCTCATTCTGCTTGGCTGGGCCTGGCTCCCCCCAGGACTACCCATGGCTGCGCCCCTGTCCAGTGAAATCCATAGATTAAGGCCAAATACATTCATTTAAATTGACTGATTCCCTTACATGAACTGTAACTCAGTTTTTGCGTTAATTTTTTTGTTCAGTATGAAGTCATGTACACTATATATACAAAAGTATATGGACACCCCTTCAAATTTGTGGATTCTGCTATTTCAGCCACACCTGTTACTGACAGGTATAAAAATCGAGCACACAGCCATGCAATCTCAATAGACAAACATTGGCAGTAGAATGGCCTTACTGAAGAGCTCAGTGCCTTTCAACGTGGTACCGTCATAGGATGCCACCTTTCCAACAAGATCGTCAAATTTCTGCTCTGCTAGAGCTGCCCTGGTCAACTGTCAACTGTGCTGTTATTGTGAAGTGGAAACGTCTAGGGACAACACCGGTTCAGCCGTGAAGCGGTAGGCCACACAAACTCACAGAACTGGACCGCCGAGTGCTGAAACACATAGCGGGTAAAAATCATCTGTCCTCAGATGCAACACTCACTACCGAGTTCCAAACTGCCTCTTGAAGCAACGTCAGCACAATAACTGTTCGTCGGGAGCTTCATGAAACGGTTTTCCATTGCCGAGCAGCCCCACACAAGCCTAAGATCACCATGCGCAATGCCAAGCGTCGGCTGGAGTGGTGTAAAGCTTGCTGCCATTGACTCTATAGCAGTGGAAAAGCATTCACTATCTGGCAGTCCGACAGACGAATCTGGGTTTGACGGATGCCAGGAAAAGCAACCCCAATAGATAGCGCCAACTGTAAAATTTGGTGGAGGAGGAATAATGGTCTGGGGTTGTTTTCATGGTTCAGGCAAAGCCCCTAAGTTCCAGTGAAGGAAAATATTAATACTACAGCATACAATGACATTCTAGATGGTTCTGTGCCTTCAACTTTTTGGCAACAGTTTGGGGAAGATAATTTCCTGTTTCAGCATGACAATGCCCCAATGCACAAAGCGAAGTCCATACAGAAATGGTTTATCGAGATCGGTGTGGAAGAACTTGACTGGCCTGCACAGAGCCCTGACCTCAACTCCATAAACACCTTTGGATTCATTTAAACGCTGACTTCGAGCCAGGCCTAATCGGCCATCATCAGTGCCCAATCTCACTTATGCTCGTGGCTGAATGGAAGCAAGCTCCCGCAGCAATTTTCCAACATCTAGTGGAAAGCCTTTCCAGAGGAGTGGAAGCTGTTATAGCAGCAAAGGGGGAAATACTCCATATTAATGCCCATGAATTTGGAATGAGATGTTCGACAGGCAGGTGTCCACATACTTTTGGTGATGTAGTGTATTTCATTATAATTTATACAGGTGATTCCATCGTCTAGATGGTTCTGATGTTTAAACAATGAGTTTGTAAATGAGTGGGTCAGTAAGCAACAACGATGGGCCATTTAACAAGATGTGAGACCCAGTTCATAGCATGGAACAGGTAATACGGTGAAAGAGTATAACATCTGAACTCTATGACCTCCCTGCTGTCAAATGTTGATGCTGTTGCACTTTTTCAATATACTATTCAGCTTTGACATTTGGATATTTTGATCCGTATAACCCACCTTTCATTTGAAACAAGGTAGCCATTTAAGTTCAAAGACGCTGGATCTGAATACAAGCCTTGTCTAAATTTTACCTTGAGACTGTCCTCCTTTTGACTTTGGGCAGTCTGAGCATTGATGATGAAGGCGGACTTTGAGGTTTTTTAAATCAGTGAACAAAGTGCTTTATGGCACAGGATATCTAGGCAACTGGAGAGTAGAGAGACTTGTGTCAATAGAGGGGATGGAGGGAGAGAGAGAGATGATGGGATGATACAATCATATGGTTGCCATCTTCCAATGGTGGCATTTCTGCAAAAATACACAAGAAGTAGTACATCAATCAGAACATCCTGAACATCCTCAGTATAAATTGGATGTATTGTCACATTACATGTACATGAAAGATTGAACAAAATTGTTTGATGCCAGGCTCTTTCATCAGGTCCAATCGTTTGATTTCCAAGAGATCAGCGTCTCAGAGTAAGAGTGCTGATCTAGGATCAGTTTTCCCTTTCAGATCATAATGAATAAGATTACATGGACAGGAGGGACCTGATCCTAGATCAGCACTCCTATCTCTGTGACGCTTTGTGAATGTGGGCCCGGTATCCTTTTGAGCCTGCCAAGCACTCATTTAGCAAACACACTGACTTGCCTTAAAATTAACATTAAACATGAAATGAATTGTAGCTCCATTTTAACTTCATTGTCCCATATTTTGAGTTTATCGTGTTTTAAAGGAATAACACCATTTTGACAGGAATTCATTTTTTAATCTGAAAGCTCTTGGCTAAGGTGCGAGGAAGCATAGCAAGGCTATTCTATTAAAGTACAGTCTTTTTTCCAATTTCATGCCTCATGCTCAACGTACAAATAAAAGAAGCTGAACGCATATATGAAATATAGAAAGTTGCCTTCACAAGTTTGACAAGAAAAGCGTTCCGCAGAAGTATTTGATCAGTATTATGTAATGTCCATTGTGAGATGAGATGACATTTTTGTGTGCAGATCCTTTACATGAAATCTTACTTATTCATTTTGTGCCCGTTTGGAATGCAGTGGTTTGAAGAATCTGAGAGGGGATAAAATGCCATGGATGCAGTGGCGGTTCTAGCTGGTATGGCTCCCTGGGCGAACCCCTCCTTCAGCGCCATTCTGCACTTACTGTAATTTTTATTCAGACATTTGGAACAACACAAATAAATAATCATAACATTTAAAACTGTATAAATACAAAAATAAATACAAAAATTTGACTCATAAATATCAAAAAGAAATAACAAAGACAAATAGAAAGACATTTGTGTTGATTTGGCACTCGAGCATCAATACATTACCCATCCCCCAACACTGTCAACCAAGAGTCAAGACTAAACCAATTCACCTTGGTGGTGTGCAGGCAGGTTTTATATTATTCTTAACGATTTTGCACAAACCAGAAAACAATGCAACAATATGTCTGTGAAACTATGTATTCACCAGTATTATGAATGAATTGTGGTTTATTTGGTAGCATTTCGTAGTGTGACTGATTTTACTAATTGCATTTGTACTGTACAAAGTTAGAGGTGTGCTATTGGGCTTCCAGTGGGGAGACCTGAGGTCAACCTACCCCCGCCTCCCTCCCCATCTCATACTTCTGAGTGGGAGACCTTCCCAGGCAGTAGCCTGCCTAGCTCACAAACTAGAATCAGGGCGCCCACTCCGACAAGGTTAATTGACCCACAGTCCCACATGGTGACATGATATCATTGACGTGACGTGCAAATGAGCGATAAAAAAACGATTGCGCAAATGTCACCATTCCATTTTTTTTGCTGCAAGATGCCGCACTGGGCGGCTGCCCATGTCGCCTATACCTAAATCCGCGACTGCATGGATGTATTAGTACAGTAGTATCATTATATTCTACTGTAGTATCATTATATTCTACAGTAGTATCATTATATACTACAGAAGTATCATTATGTCCTACCAGTGGAGGCTGCTGACAGCTCATAATAATGTCTGGAATGGAGTAAATGGAATGGTATCAAACACAGGTTTTTTTATGTGTTTGTTACCATTTCATTCACTCCATTACAGACATAACACTGTTCCAGCCATAAGACTCCGTTCCAGCCATAATACTCCATTCCAGCCATAATACTCCATTTTAGTCATTATTATGAGCCATCCTGAATTATTGGGCTATATGAAAGACAAAAGACTTGCTGCTTTTAATCAAGTAGAGTCCTTGGTCAATTGTATTACAATGATGTGTTATGCTCTTGATCAGTGGTAGGGTATTAAGCTACACTATATTTACAAAAGTATGTAGACACCAATTAAAATTGGTGGATTTGGTTATTTCAGCCACACCCGTTGCTGACAGGTATTTCAAATCGAGCACACAGCCATGCAATCTCCATAAACAAACTTTGGCAGAAGAATGGCCTCACTGAAGAGCTCAGTGACTTTCAACATGGCACCATCGTAGAATGCCACCTTTCCAAGAAGTCAGTATGTCAAATTTCTACCCTGATAGAGCTGCCCTGGTCAACTTTAAGTGCTGTTATTGTGAAGTGGTAGGCCACACTACTAGGAGCAACAACATCTCAGCCACAAAGTGGTAGGCTACACAAGCTCACAGAATGGGACCGCCAAGTCCTGAAGTGCATAAAAATTGTCTGTCCTTGGTTGCAACACTCACAACCGAGTTCCAAGCTCTTGAAGCATTGTCAGCACAAGAATTGTTCATCGGGAGCTTCATGAAATGGGTTTCCGTGGCCGAGTAGCCCCACACACTCGCCGCCATTGGACTCTGAGCAGTGGAAAAGCATTTTCTGGAGTGATGAATCACATTTCAACATCTGGACTAATTTGCGTTTGGTGGATGTCAGGAGAACTCTACCTGCCCCAATGCATAGTGGCAACTGTAAAGTTTGGTGGAGGAGTAATAATGGTCTGGGGCTGTTTTTCATGGTTTGGGCTAGGCCCTTTAGTCCCCAATGCTTTTGTGGCTAATTGGAAGCTAGTCCCCACAGCAATGTTCTAACATCTAGTGGAAATCCTTCCCAGAAGAGTGGAGGCTGTTATAGCAGCAAAGGGGGGACCGTGAGATGTTCGACGAGGAGGTGTCCACATATTTTTGGTAATGTAGTGTACTTACCATCTACAATTCTTTTTATTCAGCACTTCAAAAATAACAGTTATGAAATGTAACCGAGTTCCAAGCTACCCTGCTAAATTTGTAGTATTAGTGATATACAACATTTCATAATTTTATTTTAAAAACAAAAAAAATACCAAAAGAAAATCAATAATTTTATGCAAAATCCTTGTCTTGTGTTTTTGGTATTGGATTAAATGGTAGTTCAAAATACTAAATGGTGAGCCTATCGTTCATTATCTTATATTTTTTCTGGATTTTCCATATCTATCCCCATCACTAGTAAATTTCAATGTCCGCACAAACATAATACATCTATCTAGTTCATGTTTTTTCAAACCATTTACCACACTGCTGAATTTCGTATTTACTGTTGAACAATCATTCAGACAAAACACTAAAATATCTTGTGTGGCCTGCCACTTCGCAGCTGAGACATTGACATATCTTGACAACCTTAGGGTATAATGCCATGTCATCTTATAACTGTACATCAAACATCGTGATCATAAACGTTGACACTGTAAATGACATGCGTTTTATGATATGGAAATGTGTAGTGCACGTTTCGATTTACGGGTGTTTGGCTTGCTTGTATGACACCAAAGCGGTATTTATTATAATCCTCAACGTCTCATCTTTCAAAATACAGAGTCCTCTTAATTGACAGAATTTCCTTCACTCAGACAACAAAAAAATTGCAGAAGTTGACAATTAGTGGGAGGAATGAGGACAACTTCTTGTCGTGCGCAGTGCTAAAGTTTAGAATGTCTGCCAATTAAAACCCATACAGAAGTGTGAAACACAAAGCCTGAGCTCTGACATTTATATCATGTTACTGTACAGCCACTGTATTCCAGTTTAACCATTTATCATTGCCCAAATCTGCCATTTTCAACCTGTATACGGGTACGAGTGTAAAGGGTTACCATTTTGGATAGTAGTACAATAGTAGTATGTTATAATGTAGTTGTTGTGTAGTAGTACAGTCCCACCATGTCTTGACAACTAAAATATATATTGTAACATCCTTTAAAAGTATAAATCTTTTTGTTTATTGTCAGAACCAGCCTTCTGTATATGTCTAGTATATTAAACATCAGTCTCCCTGTTTCAGCATGGGGTCTATTTTTCAACAGTTTGATTATAAACAACATATGTTTTGAGTATAAACATGTGAAATGAGGATGTTAAGATAGCCAATGTATTGTCATGTCATACCCATCAAAAACCAAGGGTGGGTCAAAATGATTGCCAAGATGTGGTATGGAAAACCTTTAGTATTAAGACACTGGGGAGGTATGTTAGAATGTTTATATAAAACAACTTTGCCATTAAGAAGTTTCAGTAGATTAGGAACTGATTCCATTGTTAAGTTATGCCACACAATTAAATTACTTCTTATTGACATTCAACCCTTGAATGAATAAAAAAAGACAAATGAAAGCATGCTTTAAGCAAATCGTTTTGTTTTATGGAACTGTAAAACAAAATCGATATATACACTGATACTTAATGATTATGAAAAACACCAATAAATATAATCAAATCAGCAACAGCTAAATCTTTCAGAAAAGTGACCATGCCTGTTATCTGTATGGAGTAATGTTAATACAGATTGAATGATTGTTCAACAGTAAATAGGATACTCAGCAGTGTGGTACAGTTTCTGAAAAAACATCAACTAGATAGTTGTATTATGTTTGTGCAGACATTGAAATGTACTTGTGATGGGGATAGATATGGAAAATCCATCAAATACTGTGTATAAGATAATGAATGATAGGCTCACCATTTAGTATTTTTAACTACCAGATACACATTTCAAAACTGTTCTTTTTGAAGTGCTGAATAGAAAGAATATTAGGTGGTAAATATCATTTTTCATTCAGTATTTGACTATAACTTGACATGCACAAGTTCTTTTTCAATACTTTGTATCCAATGGCAGGTTGTGAGCATATTGAGAAAGATGTTTTAGTTTTATTATCCTTATATAGTATTGTGACGACCCTGGGTTTATAAGCGCGGAAATCGACTCTGCCGCTTGAGCATGCTTTTGCGGCACAGTCGATAGCGCGCCGGACTTCGGGCTTGAAGGTCGAGGGTTCGAGACCTGCTCCCTGCTGTTTCATTACAGTATATATGTTCGACAAATCATCAGAAATAGGGGTATTGTAAAACAGTTGGCTACTTCCCCCCCATGCAACACTGTAAAAGATCACCTTTGTTTTTTTGTGACTTGTCAACTGATACAGTATTGCCTGTTTCGCTGCTTACAGTGTATCATTGAAATTCAGATAATTATTATATATAACCCAGGTATTTCAGTAGTGCATTGTACACTACACTATAATCCCAACGGTAACACATAGAGTGGCTCTTTCCCCTTTGTCCTACTGGAGCACTTTGTCCTACTGGAGCACTTTGTCCTACTGGAGCACTTTGTCCTACTGAAGCACTGATGGAGAATGATAATTCAGTCACAGCCATACATGATTTGGTTCCCTTGAGCAAGGCACTTTAACCTAATTGCTTCTGTTAGTTGCTCTGGATAAGAGCGACTTAAATGACTAAAATGTAATTGTAAAATGTAAACATATATTGGTGTTATTTTGATACATTTATGGGATATAAAATATAGAAATGTAGTGTTCTTCAGTTATCAAACTACACACGTTAACTAGGCACTACATAATTATGGTTCAGTTGTAATCAGTTTTGAGTAGTTTGATAAAGTGATAGGTAATTGTATTGTTGACATGACAAGAAAATCAAAAGTAAAGTGAATATTACATTTTAAAAAGCAGTTTTGAAACATGATCCATTTTGATGATCTGTTTTGATTTTGTGCTTAGAGTTCTGAAAATGTACCACATACTTGTGAACATTGCAACAAATTGATTGAAAAAGGAAACTAACTTGAAAACTTTGTGAAGTCCGGACAATGGCTTGTTGACTCCCTATTGGGACAGGTGTGAATTCTCTAGAGGCTTACCAGTGTGAATACAATGAAGAGCCCATCAACCATTAGTTGAAAGCCTTCGTGAAGGTTTGTAAGAGAGATTTGTGCCTACAGGAACAGTCATGAAATATATATAGTGTCGTTTAAAAGAAATGATAAACTGATATCACAATAGGCCTTGCTCATATCGATATGAAAAAAATATCAACAACATATTTAAATAGTGAAATCGGTGCCTAAAATCTACATATTGAGAAGTAATTGTATTGATCGTAACATGCTTGTATGCTTAGCGTTGTTTTTCTTGAGTGCTTGTTTTTTTTAAAACAACAGTACTGAATGGGGAATTGTAGCAAATACAATTATATGTATGTTTGAATTACCGATGATATATAGAGGTCAGAGAAATTAAATAACACGATATGCCTCGCTCATATCGATATTGAAAGATATCAAAAACATATTGAAATAGCGACATTAGTGCCCACTAATATCTAGGATGTAAAATATCATCCTTAATCCTAGAAAACTAATGTCTGTAGCATCAGTGAATATAATATTTCTGTGTGTGAGAGATCGTTCTTGAGCTTAAAAAGCTAATCTAATAATAAAATGTAATACATTCACAGTACTCAAATGCCCCCATTTACAAAGGATCTAGAGAGTTGCCGGGTGATAGCGAATCAACAATGTTTATGCAGTTGAAAAGTATATACGCTACCGTTCAAAAGTTTGGGGTCATTTAGAAATGTCCTTGTTTTTGAAAGAAAAGCAACATTTTTGTCCATTAAAATAACATAGAATATATCAGAAATACAGTGTAGACATTGTTAATGTTGTAAATGACTATTGTAGCTGGAAACGACAGATTTTTAATGGAATACCTACATAGGCGTACAGAGGCAAACTGGCTCTAACCAGAATAGAAAGAGGAGTGGGAGGCCCCGGTGCACAACTGAGCAAGAGGACAAGTACATTAAAGTGTCTACTTTGAGAAACAGACACCTCACAAGTCCTCAACTGGCAGCTTCATTAAATAGTACCCACAAAACACCAGTCTCAATGTCAACATTGAAGAGGCGACTCCAGGATGTTGGCCTTCTAGGCAGAGTTGCAAAGAAAAAGCCATATCTCAGACTGGCCAATAAAAAGAAAAGATTAAGATGGGCAAAAGAACACAGACACTGAACAGAGGAACTCTGTCACCAGCACAAGTATTTATACTCTCCTATTAGGCTGAGTCTCCTCCTTTCACATTTCGACAGCCAATACATCGTTGTTGCTAGTCAGGAAGTTAAGTGATGTGTGTAATATAACTGTTCCTTCTCCCTTCATCTGACCTGACCTCAGCCCACATTCCCCACTAATCTACAGCTATCCAACCTGATCAGTGACCCCACAATATACATTCCTCATACATAACTTCTAGTATAGCAAGTATTTCAAACTAGAACCCAAAAATAGAATGTATAAGCTGGAAGTAAAAGCCTAAGATTTCTTGTCCATTAGTATACTCCAATTATGGGAAATATGGTAGGGTTAGGGAAAAATAATATATATATATGGTATGACATAAAACAATTTAAACAGTAGAAAACTGTAACTCTACTTGGCTTCTTCCAACTCCTCAGGCTCCAAAACCTGTCCTAATTAGTGCTACTGACACCAACTTTACTAATAAGCCTTAATACGCTATTCTTACAGGTAAACCATATGAGTACACCAGGTGTCACAATAGCATCCAGAAAAGTTTTATATTATAGATATTTACCATAATGAACAGTTTCCATACATTCCTCTACAATAATAAGCATTTTTTATGCATCTTTCATAAATCATCCAAAATAAGTTCAATACATGTTCTTTCTTACATCGAAATGTCTCTAACAATCTCATTAGACTACACTATAACAAGTGTGGGCTCAGTTTTAATCCGCTTAATGGATTTATGTTGATTTACCGCAGTATTTTTTAATCCTGGTCCTTGGGATGCAGTTTTTGCCCAAGCACTACACACCAGATTCCACTAACCAAAGGTTTGGTAATGAGTTTATTAGTGGAATCATATGTGTTAATGCTAGGGCAAAAACTGTGTATCCCTTTGGATCCCAGGACCAGGATTAAGAACATTGATTTTTGCCATTAAAGATCTTGGACATGAATACTGATATAGAATGTGGCAATCAGAGTTGGGGCTATATGTGATATATCAGAGTGGGACTATACAGTGCATTCGGAAATTATTCAGACCCCTTCCCTTTTTCCACATTTTGTTAAGTTTCGGGCTTATTCTAAAATTGATTGATACACACACACACACACACACACACACACACACCACACACACACACACACACACACACACACACACACACACACACACACACACACACACACACACACACACACACACACACACACAAAATACCCCATAATGACAAAGCACATTTATTAAAAATTTAAACAGAAATACCTTATTTACTCAAGTGTTCAGACCCTTTGCTATGAGACTTGAAATTGAGCTCAGGTGCATCTTGTTTCCAGTGATCATCCTTGAGATCTTTTTACAACTTGGAGTCCACCTGTGGAAAGGCACACACCTGCCTGTACAATGTCCCACAGTTGACAGTGCATGTCAAAGCAAAACCGGGAAAAAACATTTGATACAGGATTGCAGAGGGACAGATTTTTTTTATTTTTCCTTTATTTAACTAGGCAAGTCAGTTAAGAACAAATTCTTATTTTCGATGACGGCCTAGGAACAGTGGGTTAACTGCCTTGTTCAGGGGCAGAACGACAGATGTTTACCTTGTCAGCTCGGGGATTCAATCTTGCAACCTTTCGGTTACTAGTCCAAAGCTCTAACCACTAGGCTACCTGCCGCCCCAGATCTGGGGAAGGCTACCAAAAAATGTCTGCAGCATTGAAGGTCCTCAAGAACACAGTTGCCTCCATCATTATTAAATGGAAGAAGTTTGGAACCACCAAGACTCTTCCTAGAGCTGGCTGCCTGGCCAAACTGAGCAATCGGGGGAGAAGGGCCATGGTCAGGGAGGTGTTCAAGAACCCGATTGGAGCTCTGACAGAGCTCCAGACTTGCTGTGTGGGGATGGGAGAACACAACCATCTCTGCAGCACTCCACCAATCAGGCCTTTATGGTAGAGTGGCCAGAAGGAAGCCACTCCTCAGTAAAAGGCACATGACAGCTCGCTTGGAGTTTGCCAAAAGGCACCTAAAGAACTCTCAGACCATGAAAAACAACATTCTGTGGTCTGACGAAACCAAGATTGAACTCTTTGGCCTGAATGCCAAGTGTCACGTCTGGAGGAAATCTGGCACCATCCCTACGGTGAAGCATGGTGGTGGCAGCATCATGCTGTGGGGATGTTTTTCTGCGGCAGGGACTGGGAGACTAGTCAGGATCGAAGGAAAGATGAACGGAGCAAAGTACAGAGAGATCCTTGATGAAAAAACTGCTACAGAGTGCTCAGGACCTCAGAGTGGGGCAACAGTTCACCTTCCAACAGGACAACGAACCCAAGCACACAGCCGTTCAAGTCTCTGAATGTCCTTAAATAGCCCAGCCAGAGTCAATCTTGAACCCGATCGAATATCTCTGGAGAGACCTGAAAATAGCTGTGCAGCGACTCGCCCCGTCCAACCTGACAGAGCTTGAGATGATCTGCAGAAAACAATGTTAGAAACTCTCCAAATACAGGTGTGCCAAGCTTGTAGCGTCATAACCAAGAAGAATCAAGTATGTAATTGCTGCCAAAGGTGCTTCAACAAAGTACTAAGTAAAGGGTCTGAATACGTATGTAAATGTATATTTCTAATTATTTATATATATTTTTTCTGACAACCAGTTTTTACTTTGTCACTATGGGGTATTGTGTGTAGATTGAAAAAACAATTTAATTAATTTTAGAATAAGGCTGTAATGTAACAAAATGTGGAAGAAATCAAGGGGTCTGAATACTTTCTGAATGCACTGTATGTGCAGGGACACCAAATGCAAATTCTAAGAAATTAGAATGTCCCAAAGAACTTGAGCCAACATTGTCCTTCCCTTTCATATTTCATTTTTTTTATAAATACAGTCAATAATAAGCCATCAATGTGGGGTGAGTGTATCTGCAAATAAAGTTCATTAATTCGATATCTCAACACTTCTGTTTGGACTCTACTAAGTACATGGCCACTATACTGTAATGTACTGTACATTATTCTATATCCTGACACCCCACTATACAGTAGCCACAGGTTATTTCAGGATCTACTCTTTTGTCCCAGTGGTAAAGCATCAATCAATGTTTGTTGTCCTGATGTACACATCTCACAATTATCCGGGAGGTTTTGAAAGTAGAGGGTCATGCAAGTTCTTTTCAAACTCATTACTAATACGTTCTAATTTACATAATGAATACATAGAGGGGACTTTAATCCTAGGATTAAAGATGAGGAACAATAAGCTGTCCCTGGGTTCCTAGTCAAAAGTAGCCTGGAGATGGCTGCTATAGCTACACAGATTCTGAAGTGAGTTATTCCCTGGTTCATCACAGTCTAACAAAAGTACAAAAAAGATCCATTGTCATATGCCCCAAAAAGTCATTAGTATTCATCAAGTACTGTTCAATGACATTTGAATAAAAAGCCCATTGTAGATTCAGAAGCAAAGGGCGGAAAAAAGCACGATTCACATTCTATTCAAGGGTAACTTTAACTAAATATTTGTAGGTTTGTTCCCATCTCCATGCATTAAGCTTTAACAGAGAAATAATCAAATTCAGTCCCCCAAGTTCCACTTCAAACTACAGTGAACAAAAATATAAAATGCAACATGCAACAATTTCAAAGATTTTACTGATTTACAGTTCATAGAAGGAAATCCGTCAGTTGAAATAAATAAATTTGGCCCTAATTTATGGATTTCACATGACTGAGCAGGGGTACAGCCATTGGTGGGCCTATGAGGTCACAGGCCCACCCACTTGAGAGCCACGACCAGCCAATCAGACTGAGTTTTTCCCCCTCAGATGTTCCCGCAGGTGAAGAAGCTGAATGTGGAGGTCCTGGGCTGCGGTTGTGAGGCCGGTTGGACTTACTGCCAAATTCTCTAAAACGATGTTAGAGGTGGTTTGTGGTAGAGAAATGAACAAATTATCTGGCAATAGCTCTGTTGGACATTCCTGCCGTCAGCATGCCAATAGCACGCTCCCTCAAAACTTGAGACATCTATTGTGTTGTGTGACAAACTGCACATTTTAGAGTGTCCTTTTATTGTCACCAGCACAAAGTGGCACCTGTGTAATGATCATGCTGTTTAATCAGCTTCTTGATATGCCACACCTGTCATGTGGTTGGATTATCTTGGCACAGAAGAAATGCTCACTTACAGGGATATAAACAAATGTGAACAAAATGAGAGAAATTAGCTTTTTGTGTGTATGGAAAGCAGTCTTTATGAACTTTTCAGGAACTAATTATAATGTAGATTAGCATACCAATTAAGGTTACTGCTTTCTCCACCAGTTTCCCTTAAAAAGTGAAGTGCTCAAAAACTTGTGCGTTCCAAATATTAGGATTTTAATATTTTAAGATCATAGTTTGACACATTTCATAAATATGTTTCGCTCAAATTCAGAGCAAAGTGCCACAGACAACACCACACATTGATATCAGCACTGTATAAACATTGTGTATAAACAGCATCCCTGTCAACATATTCTGAATGCAATTGAATGAATCTATTGAGAGTTATTTAAAACATGACAACAGAAGAGCGAGTAGCAGAAACAGCTGAACCCTAATTGAACAAGTGCTCCATTAGACGCACGGACAAAACTGAAGGACTATCACAGACATACTTCACCATCCAGGGCTCTGTTCAGAGGGTGTATCATTATTATTATTCATTTAACCTGGCAAGTCAGTTAAGAACAAATTCTTATTTACAATGATGGCCTACCAGAAGGCAAAAGGCCTCCTGCGAGGATGGAGGCTGGGATTAAAAATGCAAAATAAATAAAAATACAGGACAAAACACACATCACGACAAGAGAGACATCACAACACTACATAAAGAGAGACCTAAGACGACAACATAGCATGGCAGCAAAACATGAAAACAGCATATATTTCATTTGGAAATATATGTTCTAGAACAGATATGATTGTCTGAGGTAGAAGAATAGGGGACTGTGAATTGGCTCTGTCCTTTCAATCGGTAACATTCAGAACATTTCACCTCAGGAATTCCCCCCAGGCCTCCTCCAGGAGGGCCATTCCTGTATAATGTTGCCACCTAGTGGTGTATTGAGTGTTCCACTACACCTTGGAGAAGGCCATTCAGCAGTGATCTAGTCAGGACAACACAGGACACTACTATGAAGATGAAGCAGTTTACCAGGCCCTGAAGAGACACAAGCATTAGTTAACACCACAAATATCTGATGGCATGTCACACCGAAAACAGTGTCAAATTAGGCTGGCTCACTTTAGGGCAGGTTTAACGCAAACTCGGCCCCCCCAACGACTGAACATTTAGTTTTTTTCCCTAGTACTACACTGCCGATTCAAATAACCAACACATCATCAAGATTTGATTGTTTCAATCAGCTGTGTAGTGCTAGGGCAAAAAACAAAATGGGACCCCAGGACCCTGGTTGCACGTTTTGGTTTTTGCCCTAGCACTACCCAGCCGAAGGTATCGATGAGCTAGCGGAATTGTGTTGATAAAGTGATAAAGGGAGCATAATCAAAGAGAAGTGATGCAAAATATCTGGCCTGGAGCGAGCTAATCAGAACTGAATTAGATGATAGTATTCTGAATCAGCTGGTGTCAAAAGGGATGGGATGGGCCGATAGTACATTTGCAAAATCAGCACAGCGAAATTAGGGCAGAAAATCAAAGGGGAGTCTGTCTGCAAAAGTTCATACTTAAATTTCAGCAGTTGTCAAGTGTGCCTTGTTCCCAGGAGCTGAGGCAGTTTCTTAGACTAATCGATTCCTACAAATTTGAGATACTTACCTTGACTTCTTTGAAAACCAGACTTCCCCACAGAGCTGCGACTAGACCATAACCCTTAGGACTGAGGAAAACCTTTTGAATTATGTTGATTGAATGACAGGGTGACATACACCTTATGTTTGCGAAGGACCGTTGTTAGGTTCTCTACTTAGCATTACCAGGAATGGTAACACATTCTCAAAAGAATGGGCGAATAGCACAAATTCTATTCTGTAAGAGGACAAGATGGAACCTCAATGTCAAAACCTAAACACAGACACAAGCTGTGTGCTACGCCAAGTATGAGTCATCTAGCAGAGACAATGGGAAAGGTGACCACGGCACTAAGGTAGTGGTTAGCCAGAAACCAGTCCTTGGCCAATGTCCACATCAGACCTGACAAAATGCCTGAACACAGGAGAAAGAGATTCAGAAACACCCTCCTTTACAAAATAAAATCATATTGTACATTATGTTATCAAACCCGGCCCAAGTCTCTAACCCAGCACAATTCTTTAACCCAGCCCTTGACCCACTCCCCTCATGGATAAAAACAAATTTGACCGGTGATGTGAAAGAATTATGACAGAAACCCCCATGATTGCATCAATCCAATACTTAAAAATACAGGAGGGTGAGTGAGCAATTTAGGGCACAGTTCAGGAAGAAGGGGAGAAAATTAGAATGCCCGGGGGGGGGTATCATTTTGAGTGGAGAGACTGAGCACCTGGCAGGATGGCTCTGGACAACACCCTGTGTCTGTTCCTCATGGCGGCACAGTAGATGGAGAAATACGCTGTGCTGGTTAGGAAAACGCCACAGCACATTGCAAACACATAGTCAAGATCTAGGAAAATAAAAGCACATTGGGTTCATGATAAAGTATTTGTTAACTTAACACATTGTTGTCGAGACCTATCCCTCTTCAGCATTACACATAGGCTACGGAGTTCAATGTGCGGCTGGCTACTGTCTGTAGGACCCACTCTCCTAGTACCTCCTCACCGTGTAGACTGGCTCCATAGAGGATGCTGTCATGGACCGAGGTATGGCTTTTGATGTAGAGGATTGGAACAAAGGACATCCCATAAAACAGCCCTGAAACAATGGCCAATAAGCAGCCTCTACAGAAGTAAAAAAGGAAAGAGGTGAGTTTCTAGGACCGCATGGGAAATTGCAAGACGTGTAACTAAGTTAGCTGCAATTGTCCATGTCTTCTTGAGTAAGCCCAGTGTCAGTCCCTTGTCAAGTCAAAAGAAAAAATATCTGTCCAAATCAATTGACTTTAATCATGACCTCTGCAAAATCTTGTATAGGCCTGCTTCAGTCCCAGCGTATGATAGCAGGAGTGTTTTAGGAGTGTATTCACACACAGCGTTTTGTCTTTGGTCCCATGACATCCACCCATGATACTGAAAACCCATAGCTACCAGAGTTCACCCTCTCAAGTACAGATAAAATCGTCAGTACAGTACATAAGATAATCACCACAGCAGTCACCCACTGTCATCTCAACGCAAACTTTAAGATACATCTCTGGAGTTTTGACAAGTCTGTTCTGTGGTGGCAGGTGCATTGATCATTCAACTCACCCTACAGTGCTGTTTGTGCAGCACTGACATTTCTAGAGATCAGTTAAAATCATGTCATGACATACTTTTTAGATAGACCGGTCATTAGCTGCTAATGTATGTGTGGTAATGTCTTGGGCATTATATCAGGCGTTATCTTGCTGTGAAGTTGCTGTGTATGGCATGTAATTTGTGGTATGCTGTCATATCATCGTTGCTGCGGTCTGACGTGTCCAAAGTAATTGCCTCCTGGGATAAATCGTTTTATAAATTTAACTGACTTGATACTTCTTTGCTCGCTTTGAGGACAACACAGTGCCACTGACACGGTCCGCTACCAAAACCTGCGGGCTCTCCTTCACTGCAGCCAACGTGAGTAAAACATTTAAACGTGTTAACCCTCGCAAGGCTGCCGGCCCAGACGGTATCCCCAGCCGCGTCCTCAGAGCATGCGCAGACCAGCTGGCTGGTGTGTTTACAGACATATTCAATCAATCCTTATCCCAGTCTGCTGTTCCCACATGCTTCAAGAGGGCCACCATTGTTCCTGTTCCCAAGAAAGCGAAGGTAACTGAGCTACCGTAATTTCCGGACTATTAAGCGCACCTGAATATAAGCCGCACCCACTGAATTAAAAAAAATATATTATTTTCAACATAAATAAGCCGCACGTCTATAAGCCGCAGGTGCCTACCGGTACATTGAAACAAATGAACTTTACACAGGCTTTATCGAAACACGGCTTGTAACAAAAATAAATAGGCTTTAACGAAACACGGCTTGTAACAAAAGTAAATAGGCTTTAATGAAACACGGCTTGTAACAAAAAATTAAAAACTTGCAGTAAACAGTAGCCTACCAAGAAAGTTATTGCTCCAGACCAAGCTCCCGTGCAGCAGCTCTATTTCCTTTTCCAACAGCCAGGTCAATCACCTTCAACTTGAAAGCTGCATCATATGCATTTCTCCGTGTCTTTGCCATGATGAGGGTGACAAAATGACTACCGTAATCAGAATGATGGGAAGTTTGAGCGCGCTCGATTTAATCTAAACAGTAAACAAAAAAGTTGTTTGACCTTAACCCGTTCGGCAATTTCATTGGTCTAATGAAAGCTTCATGCCGCCAAAAAACTGAGCACGTCACAGAATGTGTTTTTTTTTTTAAATGTATTTGAACGCGGGAAAAATCCATATATTAGCCTCGTCATTGTTTAAGCCGCGAGGTTCAAAGCGTGGGAAAAAAGTAGCGGCTTATAGTCCGGAAATTACGGTAAATGACTATCACCCCGTAGCCCTCACTTCCGTCATCATGAAGTGCTTTGAGAGACTAGTCAAGGACCATATCACCTCCACCCTACCTGACACCCTAGACCCACTCCAATTTGCTTACCGCCCCAATACGTCCACAGACGACGCAATCACACTGCACACTGCCCTAACCCATCTGGACAAGAGGAATACCTATGTAAGAATGCTGTTCATCGATTACAGCTCAGCATTTAACACCATAGTACCCTCCAAACTCGTCATTAAGCTCGAGACCCTGGGTCTCGACCCTGCCCTGTGCAACTGGGTCCTGGACTTCCTGACGGGCCGCCCCCAGGTGGTGAGGGTAGGTAACAACATCTCCACCCCGCTGATCCTCAACACTGGGGCTCCACAAGGGTGTGCGTTCTCAGCCTTCTCCTGTACTCCCTGTTCACCCATGACTGCGTGGCCATGCACGCCTCCAACTCAATCATCAAGTTTGCAGACAACACTACAGTGGTAGGCTTGATTACTAACAACGACGAGACGGCTTACAGGGAGGAGGTGAGGGCCCTCGGAGAGTGATGTCAGGAAAATAACTTCACACTCAATGTCAACAAAACAAAGGAGATGATTGTGGACTTCAGGAAACAGCAGCCCTTTATCCACATCGACGGGACAGTAGCGGGGAAGGTGGAAAGTTTTAAGTTCCTCGGCGTACACATCACTGACAAACTGAAATGGTCCACCCACACAGACAGCGTGGTGAAGAAGGCGCATCAGCGCCTCTTCAACCTCAGGAGGCTGAAGAAATTTGGCTTGTCACCAAAAACACTCACAAATTTTTACAGATGTACAATCGAGAGCATCCTGTCGGGCTGTATCACCGCCTGGTACCGCAACTGCTCCGCCCACAACCGTAAGGCTCTCCAGAGGGTAGTGAGGTCTGCACAACGCATCACCGGGGGCAAACTACCTGCCCTCCAGGAAACCTACACCACCCGATGTCACAGGAAGGCCAAAAAGATCATCAAGGACAACAACCACCCGAGCCCCCAAAAAATGGTGTTAATATATGTATCACTAGCCACTTTAAACAATGCCACTTTATATAATGTTTACATACCCTACATTACTCATCTCATATGTATATACTGTACTCTATACCATCTACTGCATCTTGCCTATGCCGTTCGGCCATCGCTCATTCATATATTTTTATGTACATATTCTTATTAATTCCTTTACACTTGTGTGTATAAGGTAGTTGTTGTGAAATTGTTAGATATTACTGCATGGTCGGAACTAGAAGCACAAACATTTCGTTACACTCGCATTAACATCTGCTAACCATGTGTATGTGACAAATAAAAATTGATTTGATTTACTGCATGACTATTACTATTACTGAGTAAAAGTATTTAGACTTCCCAAATGTCAAGCAGACTTACCCTGTGAAATCAGTATGGGTGTTGATTCCGAATGTTCTCCAACATCAGTCTTCACAAACGAAAAGATGATTCCACTGGAAACTAAACAAGACTTTGTATATGCCATATGATTGTCATGAGAGCTTCAAAGTATTAAAGTGATGCTCCAGAGCTTTTGTATAATTTTTCCAGTAATTTTGAATGTGGTGCTCACGAGCCAAAACCGGTCCCAGTTTGTGTACTAAGTCATCCAATTGAGTACTACGTCATCCATGTCCTATGACAGGGTTACCCAACTGGTGGCCCACGGCTTCGGCCCGCAGGTGGTTTTATTTGTCCCCTCAAGTTCTGAGCAAAACACCAGGAAATCAGCTCAAAGTTATTTTAATTTAGGAAATATGTTCCCATGTATTCCCACACAAAATAGCGAGACATGAAATGCCTTGAGAAAGTATTCACACCCCTTGACTTTTTCCGTGTTGTGTTACACAACACCCCATAATGTCAAAGTGGAATCATGTAAAAAAAATGTTTAGTAAAACATTAAGAGCTGAAATGTCTTGAGTCAAAAAGAATTTAACCCCTTTGTTATGGCAAGCCAAAATACGTTCCGGACTAAAAATGTGCTTAACAAGTCACATAATAATTTGCATGTGTGCAATAATAGTGTTTAACATGACTTTTAAATGCAGTGCCGGTCCTGGCCGTTCTGCCACCCTAGGTGAGACAAAAAAAAATGTATCCAAAAGAAGTGGGTCAGTGCTTACTGGGGTGTAGCCTACCATGTCGGCCCCACAGTGGAATTTTAGGAATTCCCATCCATGTGGTAGACCCACCGTTTGTAAAACAGGCCGTTGCATTGGCTTTATTAGTCCTGATTCCTGTGACTAATCAATTTGGTATTTAAACTCTAAATATCAGCTACTCAACATCTGGAGGAGTTATCCTGAGCTTATTTGCAATGTGTTTACACAGTGGTAAATACAGAAGTATTTAATTTTTCGCTATGAACAGCTTGTAAAACATTGACTAATACAAACTTGAAACCACAATTTAGCCCACATGGGATGAAACTCCTGGACAGCAGTTGTTAGTAGCTTGATTGTCCGTTCCATATTGTCCATTTTACTTTGACCTTAGGATATATTGTTTGTTAATATGTCAGCGCATGTTTCATTTGACTGTGCGCCATTTAGGTTAGGCTATTTGATCAGAGAAATCTGCATGATGTAGCCTACTTCAATAAATGTGGCAAAGCAATTAACTTTTTGTCCTGAATACAAAGTGTTATGTTTCCGGCAAATCTAATACAACACATTACTGAGTACCACATTACTGTGGATTTTTTCAGGATAAAAAAGTAACGGAATGGAGCTAAGCACAGGCAAAATCCTAGAGGAAAACATGGTTCAGTCTGCTTTCCACCAGACACTGGGAGATGAATTCAGTTTTCAGCAGGACAATAACCCGAAACATGGCCAAATCTACACAGGAGTTGCTTACCAAGAAGACACTGAATATTCCTGAGTGTCCAAGTTACAGTCCTGATTTAAATCTGCTTGGAAATCTATGGCAAGACCTGAAAATGGTTGTCTAGCAATGATCAACCACCAATTTGACAGAGCTAAGAATTTTGAAAATAATAAAAATTGGAAAATGTTGCACAATCCAGGTGTGGAAAGCTCTAAAGACTCACAGCTGTAATCTCTGCCAAAGGGGCTTCTACAAAGTATTGACTCAGGGTTGTGAATACTTAGGTAAATTAGATTTCTGTATTTAAATTTCAATAGATTTTCCAAAGTTTCAAAAAACCTGTTTTCACTTTGTCATTATGGGGTATTGTGTGTAGATCAGTGAGAGAAAAAAAGTAATTTAATCAATTTTGAATTCAGGCTGTAACAACAAAATGTGGAATAAGTCAAGGGGTATGCATGCTTTCTGAAGGTACTGTATGTGATCGTATACAAGGTTTGAAATTATTATGTTTAGGTCAAATATTACATCTGTTTGGGCTTCTTGTGGTCATTTTGCAATCTAAAATGTATTTGTAATTATATTCCGGCCCCGACCATCCGTTCAGGAAAAAAAAAAGGTGAAAGCAACAGAAAGCATGAAACTTGCAGAAGCCCAGGTAATGGTCCAGAGTCTTGCACCTAGTGTCAATATTTCTGAAACTCCCATTCCCTGTTGTCTAGGGGGCACACCTGCCTGGTCTTCAACCAACGGGAGATACAGTGGAAATGGAATGCATGATTGCAGACTCCCTAGGCTACGGTGCACTCCTCTGACATGGCAGAGGCCTGGTTAGCCTGGCACTCTATGCAGAGATCCATCATGTGATTGCTACAGATGGCACAGTTGTCCACCACAATGTCCCAGGCCCAAAGTGCCACTTCATTCCACTTCTTCACTTCAAAACGTTTCTTGCTTGCTCCACTATTCATGGCGCTTGGGGTATCAACATCCATTACTGCCGCCATTCTACCCATGCTGGCTTTCGTGGGCTACCTGAAACATGAAATATACAGGCTGTCGCCAATTTATTGATGGGCAATTTGCCTAAATGGGTAATGGAACACTTCAACCACTACATTTTTGTTCAACACCGTAGTTTTTTGTTGTTGTTGTGACATCATTACATCCAGCTGTTTCCATCGACACAAGAGTCAAATTTTGAATGAAAACGCACTCTAGCAGGCAATTGTCGCATCTATTTTCCATATGTTGACAAAATAATAACAAAATCACTGGACAAGTGAATGGAAACATAGCTAGTGATAATTTCAATGGACATCAAGCAATATGCATTGTTGATTTTAGGACTGCGGATCTAGGATTGAACTTTTAGATAATAAAGAATACAATTAAATGGACAGGAAGGGGACCTGAGCCTAGATCAGCACTCCTACTCTTTATGAATACAGGGTCTGGCTCCCTCGTGTGCTTAGGGTCAGAAAACTTCAGTCAGAGGTATTTTAACACTTACAAACGCTCGACTACAGGAAATCCTGCTTGGTCACAGAGATTGTTGCTAGTGCTAGTCTACATCATTTAAGTATATCTAATCTGCTTAAACCAACACTTCCTGGCAGGTGTGATGATGCTGACGGACTGTTTCCTGTTTTTACATTCTGCCCTACCTTGCACATCCCAAGGAAACTTTCCTTTTCCCTTCTGTCTTATTGTTCTGCAGCGCTGACATCACAATAGAGAAGGTATTTCTGACCTTCTATATTGTTATCCTAGTACCACTGACCAGGTTCAACAGTTTTTCCACATACTAGACAATAGGCTAGACCAGACAAACAGACACACACACACACACACTTTATCACATCGCTGTGTAAAACTACACCAGCAGATGTCGCCTGATGGATGTTACTTTTACACACATTCAAACCACTGACCAATGCAATATGATATGCTGTTAATATAGGTAATATGGATTGTTTGGGCTATTATTGTCATACATGTATGATAGAGGGGGCTATATCCTTCATTTATTCATGTCCTGACATGATTATGTTATCTGTTTTGACAGTTGTCCCTACTAATTCTCTATAGCAACAAAGCCACCCTTCCTCTGTTGCGATGACACATTGACCTAAACAAGGATTACCACAGCCCCTCTCATCGCGTTCTGATTTTGGACATCACTTTTTTTCAGTTGAAAATTACTTTCGGAAGTTATGCGCCGGCAGCGCCGCCGCTGTCTTTATCCTTATTTGAGCTCCGGGCAAAGACAAACAGATAGCCTAACCATGTCGGATCACAAGTTCTAATGGAGACGTTAATACGTCCTGGAGACATCAAAAAGTCTCTCATTCTTTGGTCGTGTTCGTTTTTTCTGAGGATATCTAACTGCGTTCGGAGGTATCCCCCGTCGAAAAGGAATTTGATCATCGTGGGTGCATGTTGTGTGTACCTGTTTTTCGTGGTTTCCCAGGTTGGACATTCGTTGCTGCACCAGGATAGACGGTTGGGCAGACACGGGTACAAGAAGAGTCTGGGACTATACACTCTGAGGTTCGACCTGGGACCAACCGGTGCTAACGACGACTCTGTATTACCCTCAGTGGTTCCAACGCGGTCCAATGTGGTGTACATAACACTAAAGTCAAGGCGCATTAAGCCATCTATTATGAGGGGAACAGTGAGACCGAAACTAAGGAGAAAAGCGAGGAGAACTAAACCCAATGAGGGATTTACGCAAAATAAAATTGGCACATTGAAGAGGGAGGAATGGAGACAAAAGCGCACTAACCGAATCGACATAACTTGGAAACAAATTAACACCATAAATCATGCAACACGAGATGTGAGCTCGAATTTAAAGATGCAAACAGAACCTCACGTCAGTTCTATCCGAATATACAGTGAGAGGGCACCGCCGTGGTTCAGCAAAGAGGACATTAGTGCCATGCGCTTTCTAGCTGACGGTAAAGTTTCGCGTATTCATGAAGTGTCCCAAAAGGAATTTATCCCCCTCTTGCTTTTTGAAAGCACATCATATTTGTCCTTGATCCATTCTGACAAACAAAACGATGTCAAGGACCATAAAGTGTGTATAGGACAATGTGGAGTTATCAAAAGTCCAGTGGACACGAGCGAGGTTTTCGCTTTCCATTTGGATAGGGTCTTGGGACTGAACCGGAGCGTTGCCGCTGTCAGCAGGAAGTTTCCGTTTGTACAAGGTAGGCCCATTGTCCACCGACTAGGGTTGAAAAGCTACCGGAAATGTTCCAAAATTACCGTCACCTTCTGTAATTTTGGTTATTAACAGAATATATGGTAATTTTGGTCATTTATACTTCAATAACAAAAAGTATTAATGTATAATATTAAGGTATTATATATGTCCTTATTGTCCATGGATTTGTTGTAGATAGACCATATGGTTCCAGAGAAAATAGTTTAATTAATGAAAAAAGCATCTAATCAACAATGGCATTATTTTCCGTTTAACTGTGCAACTCTTCCAACTATTGACTGTGTTCACAACTGCCACTCGTTTGAAGTCAGAACATGACGACAAATACATATTGACATAGTAAAATAAATAAAAGTATAAAAGGACATTTCATGCTAAAACCCTCATATTTAACACCAATTGTATTCACTATGTTTATGGTTTATATTTAGGATAATGTTTTACAGATTTGTCATTCTATTTTTTTAAATCATATTTATTTATTTCATATTTTACATGACATGCGATAAGGCTAATGAGAGGGCCAGAGATTATAGACACCTGTAATAATCTGAAGTACTAAAAAGGGCCACTAGATGTCTTGTGATAGATTATTATACATTCTGTCCCTGCAGCAGTGAAGCATCGCTTACCCCTGTTTAAAGATTTTGCAAATGAGCTAAAGGCTCCCCTCATTCAGCCATGCCAGTGCTACCATGTAGACGGTATGGAGAAAGTGAGGCTCGAATGCACACTGCCGATGAATGGCAGCTTTTGAATAAACTGCCGGTTTTTCGGTGGATCAGCAGAACAAAGTGTACCAGGCTGAGGGTGTGGTGGCTCAGTTGTTGAATGTGGTCATAATACTGCAGATGTATCATATTGATTTGCTGCAGGAGCTAAATAATACCGTGGAGGTGGGGATGCCGGTTTAAGAGCTTCTCTACGAAATCTGCATTGCGGCTAATTTTGTGCTGCGTCTGTCCTGGCTGTATGGAAAAGTATGGGGGCACTGGTGGTGTCTCAGCGCCACCTCTGCTTGATGTTGTCCCAGATTCCTGAGAGGGACAGGTGGATGTACTTGGAGGAGCCAGTTTCGCCAACAAGGTTGTTTGGCTCAGCTATGGAGTCTTTCTAGGCCCGTTTCGAGAAGGAACAAAACAGGACTTCACATCTACGGGTCCCTTTCCCACGAAAATACTTTGTCGGGGGTGGTTCGGCAGTTTCCGAGGCATGAAGGAAAGGGTCCAGGCCAGAGGCTGATTGCCCCAGGCCAGGGGTGGCTTCAAGGTCAGTTTCTGACCGTCTTGGTTCTTCTGGGCAGTGGTGGATGTCTTGGCACAGTCACCACATTGGGTTTAAGGATAGCGGGATGAAAGCAGACTATTCTGTGGCGCAGGGGAAGAAGCAGCCCTCGCTGGAGGAGGGGGCATGTTCTCGGGGCCCTCCTACCCAAGCGTTTACTGTAGCAACACTGCTCCCAATGGGGGCAAGTTACTGTTTGCCGAAATCCCCGATCCCGGTGTGGGGCAGGTATTAGAACAGCGGTACCACATTGCTTCTACACAAGGTTTCTCTGTGTTCAGGGGTATAGAGACTGGTATTGTCCAAGTGTGGGCATAATAAACACAGTTCCTTCCCCACATTCAGACTCACGGTTGTCAAGGGAGGTGGATATGGAAACAAGCGTGACAGAAAAACCAAATTATCCCAGTCCTTAGGGTGGCGCTCTGCCCCTTCAGAAGATAATGTGGGGAGACTGTCAGCATGCTCCGTCCAGTGGCAGGTATGTGCAGTTTCACCATGGGTGATGAGGACTGTGATGAGGGCGTACGGTCTGCAATTTGTTGTGCGTCCTCCTCCTTTTGGTGGCGTCATTACGTCAATGGTCCTCGAGGTGCTAGCGCTTGTCTTGAGAGAGGAGATTTACTCTTTCCTTCAAAAGCAGGCTATTCGGGTGGTCCCCGTGTCAGAAGTACACGGGGGCCACCCGTGTACTAGTGTACTAGTACTTCTTAGTTCCCAAGAGGGATGGAACGTTGCATCCCATCCTGGACTTGCATGTTTTAAACAAGCACCTCAAGGTTTGCAAGTTCAAAATGCTCAGACTTCGCCGGCTATTGCAGTCGGTGCGTCCCAGCGATTGGTTCAGGTCCATGGATCTGAAGGAATGCGTATTTTCATGTGGCTATACATCCTCCCCACAGAAAGTTTTGAAGGTTTCATTTAGATGGTGTGGCCTATGAGTTTCTGGTGCTGCCTTTCGGGCTCTCCCTATTACCCGCACCTTTTCTATGGTGGTGGAAGCGGCTTTGACACTTGTGCGGTGCAGGGAATCAGAGTATTGGCCTATCTGGACAATTGGCTGGTTATATCGGATTCGAGGGAACAGGTGGAGCTCCACAATTCCACGCTGGTTTCCCATATTCAGTCTCTGGAGTTCATAGTGGATCACAAGAAAAGTTGTTTTGCTCAAGCTCCCCTGCGCATTCAGTTTCTGGGTCTAGTTCTGGACTCGGCTCTGAATCATGTGTTTTTGTCCCAACAGAGGAGGGTCGCATTCAGAGTCTGTCTGGCATGGTTTCAGTTGGAGCACTCGGTGCCTTTTTGTTTGTGCCTGCGGTTATTTGGTTTTCTATAGCTACACCGAAAGAGGGATTTGGTCAACAGTGCAAAGTGCAATGCATATCAATTACCTAGAGCTACTGACTGTCGCTGGGCTGCGGCGTTTCCTTACGATGTTGGAGGGCCAGCATGTGTTGGTAAGGTCCGAAAACAGAACAGCGGTAGCGTACATCAACAGGCAGGGGCATATGCGGTCTCGCTCATTCCTAAACCTGGCCCTCTATCTGCTCGAATGGAGCAGTGCGCATTTCCTGTCACTCGGTGACATACTGTATCTTCCCAGATCTCTCAATGTGGGTGCGGATCTACTTTATGGAGGTGGGTGGGCGGGGTGGGGGGGGGGGGGGGGGGGGGGGGGGATGGTCCTCCTATCTCTGCGGAGTGGAGCCTGCACCCCTCGGTGGTTGCCCATATATATGGGACCGGTTCAGCAGGGCTGATGTAGGTCTTTACGAATCGTGAGAAAACATGCATTGTCATCTTTTCTTCTTAATGGGGGATCTGGGCACTCCGTTGGGAACGAATGCTTTGATGTATCAGTGGCCTCAGACCATGCTCTATGCGTTTCCTCCGATGGACCTGATTCAGGCCACCTTGGAGTGGCTCCACGTTGGCCCAGACAACTCTGGTTTCTGGATGTCATCAGCCTGTTGGGCGGGAATCTGTGGAGGATTCTGTGTCGTTGGGATCTATTGTCCTAGGCGCACAGGAGAGTTTGGCACCCATGACTAAAGATATAGGATCTATGGGTTTGTTCCCGAAAGGTTGAATTTGATGGCTAGGGATTAGAGGGCGCATGCGCCAATGATACAGTCGGCACATGCTCCCTCTACGAAAGGGTTGTGTATGTATAAGGGGTGCTTGTCTGAGGGTTGGTGTCAGGTTAAAGGAATTTCTCCTTTTCAGAGCTCTTTGATGGAATTAACTTATCATCACTCTTTGATTATTTGAATCCGTTGTGTAGTGCTAGGGCAAAAACAAAAGCGTGCACCCCTTGGGGTCCCCAGGACCGATTTTGGGAAAGGCTGGTCTAAGCCTATGGCACTGACCTGGGACCAAGCTTTGTGTGAGCCTCCTATTGAACCATTGGAGTCTGTGGACCTGAAGGTCCTTTCCTACAAGACTGCTCTGCTCATGTCCTTGGCCAAGCACGTTGGAGATCACCACACGCTGTCAGCTAGGGGCTAGGGCGCTTTCTAAGCAGCACCTTTCTCATTGGATTGTAGAGGCCATCTCCCTGGCATATCACAGCAAAGGACAAGGGTTGCCTAGAGGTGTGTGTTCACTCCAGTAGGGGTGTGGCGGCTTCTTGGGCATTGTTCAGGGGCATGACATTTGGTGACATCTGTGCTGCAGCGAGTTGGGGGTTCCTCACAATCCTTTGTGAGGTTTTATTGCTTGGATGTAACTGCTCCCAGTGTGCCTCATAGTGTTATGGCTGGGTCCTGTAGTGGGTGTTAGGCAGCACACATGTTGCGCATCTTTCCGGCTTGCCACAGTTCCCAGGGGGTTTGAGCCTTGGGCTGCCTTGGGTGTGGCAGCGCGTAAAGTGTGCATTATCAGGGTTACCACAGTTTCTTGTGGATTTGAGCCTTGACATCGTGCAGTTTCCAGGTTCCTGCAGGTTCCTGCCGTGGTTCATCGACGCTATGCAGCATGCATGTGCCAAGTCACAATAGGTGTTCTGTTGTTTTGGACTTGCGGTTCCTTGTCTGAGTTCTGACATTTCAGGCTCGCAAGGTAAGTATTGTTCTTGGAACAGTGGGGTCTATGGATATGGGCTGCAGTGGCAGCGTGTCAGTGTGCATAGCCAAGTTGCAGCAGGTTATGGTTCCCTATATAGGGCTCTGACAGTTCAGGCCTCATGAGGCTCTGACAGTTCAGGCTTCTCGGGTAAGTATTAAGGAAAAAGGTGGCTTCTGTAACCCATTTTTGGAGCTGGTGGAACCTGTGTGCTTGGGTAACCGTGGGCCTCCTAGTTTGGTACCCTCTGACCCGGGTTGGGGTGTGATTGTATGTCCCCATAGTATGTTATACCGAGTGACCGATTCAAAGGTAACGTACAGTAATGAAAATAACTACTGTTCCCTGAAGGAGGGAACCAGGTATAATATATTTTGGCCTCGCGCCATCAGGGCTCGTTGAAGAGCAGTACTGAATTGAGGAAATTAATGCGGCCCCAGGAAGGCGAAGCTTCTGAGGGCGGGCTCGCCATCCATTGGCCCTTTGGACGTGATTTCAGTTTTCAGGTGAATATGATTGGTGATTGACTTCCCATATTATGTTATACCTCATTCCCTCCTTCATGGAACAGTAGTTTTATTCATCACTGTACGTTTTATTTGTCACATGCACCAGTACAGTGAAATGCTTAACTTGCAAGCCCTTCCCAACAGTACAGTATTCAATATTAAAATAGTATCATTTTATTTGTATTTAATTTTACGACTAGACAAATTTACACGTCAATGTTAAGGTGACATTTTAATAGCATGTAGGCTACGTCACGTCTATCTCTTCCCAAATCAGCATTCCAGGAATGTTGTAGCCAATGTAATATTATAAGGCCAAGCATATTTGTGAGCAGAAGTATCAGCCCTGGAGCTATGACGCCTGTGAGTGCTAGCTCCTTTAGCCAGCTGAGCCTGCAGCCGTCTGAGTCCTCATAAGTCTGTGGGAGAGATTGAGAAACAGAGGTGCAAATGCATAACGCCATGATATCAAGCCTCAAAGCGTAGGATCTTTAATCATAGCTTTGCACTGGCTATGTTTGGGCGTCAGTTGACGTTCTTTGTACGGCTGCCCTTGACCCGAATTATATCTGTAGCCCTCATACTTATATTTGTTTCCCTGTTGCGTTTTTTTGGTGTCTGGTCCTCCTCAACAGGAATACACTCATGAGCCTTTGTCTTCCTCCTCCTCAGTGTTGTATGCTAATGCTAGTGTAGCAGTCGTGAATCAGTGAACTATGCATGTGTGATGACTAACCTTTCCTGGGACGTGAAGATGCTCTTTAGCTTAATGGACTGAGTCTAGAGTTAGCTCAAAGAGCCAACACAGACTTTGCACATACGGCCCATGTTCGAAGCCCGGGCGGTCACACTAACATTACCTCTGGATCCCCCTCATCCCACAGATGGCCAGCCCTGTCCCGTGGTGCTGTGGGATGGTTTTCTCTCTCCAGGGGACAATGCAGAGTCCACTGTGAGGATGACATGGGGGGAGTACCAGAGCTCCCTCAAACAGAGGTGCTGGAACAGGAACGTCACGCCCAAGCCTAACTCTGGCTGCTCCAGCATTCACCATTATGAGTGGAGCAAACTAGCCCTGTTTGATTTCCTGTTGCAGGTACTGTACGATCACACGTGTTTGGTCTTTAAAATGAACTACAGTGTTAAATGTCTTCAGAAGGAAACTAGGACGCTGTTGGGTTGAGAGAATTGGCAATGGCATCACTCTTTTGAGGTAATAGCTTAAGTGAATAATGTTTGTCTCTTCAGATATACAGCCGATTGGACCGGAACTGCTGTGGGTTCAGGCCTCGTCAAGAGGACGTGTGTGTGGAGCAGGGCCACCACCTGGAATGTGGGGACATGGACAGTTTGACGCTGGCCAACATCATCCACAGGGGTCACGACCCCAGGCACTTGGTCTTCACTGAAAACAAGGGCTTTTTCGACCGCGACGAGGACAACTTGGACTACAGACTACTGCAGGGAATCAAGGAGTGAGTCCACGTCGAAATACAGTACCAGTCAAAAGTTTGGATACACCTACTCATTCAAGGGTTTTTCTTTATTTTTACTATTTTCAACATTGTAGAATAATAATGAAGACATCAAAACTATGAAATAACACATGGAATCATGTAGTAACCCCAAAAAAGTGTTAAACAAGTCAAAATATTTAGATTCTTCAAAGTAGCCACCATTGCCTTGATGACAGCTTTGCACACTCCTGCCATTCTCTCAACCAGCTTTAGCTGGAATGCTTTTCCAACAGTCTTGAAGGAGTTCCCACATATGCTGAGCACTTGTTGGTTGCATTTCCTTCACTCTGTGGTCCAACTCATCCCAAACCATCTGAATTGGGTTGAGGTTGGGTGATTGTGGAGGCCAGGACATCTGTTGCAGCACTCCATCACTCTCCTTCTTGGTCAAATAGCCCTTACACAGCCTAACGGTGTGTCGGGACATTGTCCTTTTGAAAAACAAATGATAGTCTCACTAAGCGCAAACCAGATGGGATGGCATATCGCTGCAGAATGCTGTGGTAGCCATGCTGGTTAAGTGTGCCTAGAATTCTAAATAAATCACTTACAGTGTCACCAGAAAAGCACCATCATACCACCTCCTCCATGTTTCACAGTGGGAACTACATATGCAGAGATCATCCGTTCACCTACACAGCAGTTTGAACCAAAAATCACAAATTTGGACTCATCAGACCAAAGGACAGATTTCCAATAATGTCCATTGCTTGTGTTTCTTGGCCTAAGCAAGTCTCTTCTTATTATTGGTGTCCTTTTAGTTGTGATTTCTTTGCAGCAGTTCTCCCGAGTGGCGCAGTGGTCTCAGGCACTGCATCAGAGGCATCATCACAGTCCCTGGTTCAAATCCAGACTGTGTCACATCCGGCCATGATTGGGAGTCCCATAGGGCGGCGCACAATTGGCCCAGCGTCGTCTGGGTTTGGCTGGGGTAGGCCGTCAGTGTAAATAAAAATTAGTTCTTAACTGACTTGCCTAGTTAAATAAGGTTCATGCAGTCTCTACTGAACAGTTTATGTTGAGATGTGTCTGTTACTTGAATTCTGTGAAGTATATATTAGGGCTGCAATTTCTGAGGCTGGTAACTCTAATGAACGTATCCTCTGCAGCAGAGGTAACACTGGGTCTTCCTTTCCTGTGGCGGTCCTCATGAGAGCCAGTTTCATCATAGCGCTTGATGGTTTTTGTGACTGCACTTGAAGAAATGTTCAAAGTTCTTGACATTTTCTGGATTGACTGACCTTCATGTCTTAAAGTAATGATGGACTGTTGTTTCTCTTTGCTTATTTGAGCTGTTCTTGACATAATATGGACTTGGTCTTTTACCAAATAGGGCTATCTTCTGTATACCATCCCTACCTTGTCACAACACAACTGATTGGCTCAAAAGCATTAAGAAGGAAAGAAATTCCACAAATGTTATTTTAACACGGCACACCTGTTAATTGAAATGCATTCCAGGTGACTACCTCATGAAGCTGGTTGAGAGAATGCCAAGAGTGTGCAAAGCTGTCATCAAGGCAAAGGGTGGCTATTTGAAGAATCTGAAATGTAAAATGTATTTTGATTTGTTTAACACTTTTTTGGTTACTACATGATTCCATATGTGTTCTTTCATAGTTTTGATGTCCTCGCTATTATTCTACAATGTAGAAAATAGTAAAAATAAAGAAAAACCCTTGAATGAGTTGGTGTGTTCAAACTTTTGACTGGTACTGTATATAGACAGCATAGTGAATTGATAATTAGTCGGATAATACAGTGATTCTTCTGAATATTACTATGGTCTTTGCAATATGACTGTATTATCTTACAGCAATATTACTGTACAGTGTGCAGAATTTTTTTATTCTCAACTTTCAATCAGCAACTGTCTACAATGTACCCCTGCATACAATTTGTGGTTGATTCAGCTCTTAGTCTAGAGATTCCTCCCTGTTGACTTCACACTGTGGGAAAATACTGCATTCTAACACGTAATCACCAAGTGCATGCCTTTGTTAGGAAGTATATTATACCCACCCATAGGCATGGTGACACACCCAGGGACATTCCCTGTGTTTCATCTTCATTTTGTGATGAATAAATCAGTGGAACAAACCACTGGGAGGACCTAGTGGGGGGGACTTTGTTCTGGCACTGACAGTTGTCACCTCTCCTCTTACATAGCTTGTAGTGATCTTCTTCAAAGCAGAGGCTTTCAACTGGATTTCACATTAGTTAAAGATTAGAAGGCTCCGGCCTGGATAATGTACTCTAGGCATGGGCAGAATTAGATTATATTACCTTGAATTACATTATGCCACTGTAGAATTTATGAATTTTGGGAGTACATCTTTTTTAATTAAGGAATACATTATTTCTTGCATTTGCATATAAATGTACAGTATATGCATATGGATCAAACAGTTGTGGTCATAGTTTGTTAAACAGTTACTGACTATCCAAATAAAGTGCTACCATCTAACCAAATAGTGTTGCCAACTATCCAAGTAAATGAAATGACCAACCTCTTCTCCACCCAGGCTCCCAGAACAGGCAGTGGCCGTGTTGATGAGCCAGAGGCTGAGGGAGAAGCTACTCCAGTCGTTGTTCCTGGATCAGCTGTACTGGGAGAGCCAGGGAGGACGGCAGGGCATCGAGAAGCTCATCGACGTCATCGAGAGACGGGCCCAGGTTCTCCTAACATACATCAATGCCCACGGCATCAAAGTGGTGCCCATGAATGTATGACGTCACAGGATTTGGAAAAGGAGAGAAAATGGAGAGTAGATATAGACATGGAATTTGATCTTCCACAAAGACCAAGCCGTTTGTAATTTTTTAAGTTCACTTTCCGAAAGCCATAAAAACAACTTCCATTCCTCGAATCAAAATATTTGCCAGTGAAAGAACTACTAGGGTCTCGAGGGCTTTCACTCCAACAGGACGTACTGTATTTGCTGATTTGGTATCAAGCCAGAATCTCACAGCTCTGAATTGTCAAGCTGAAACATTACTCTTGGTATTCATTATACAAAGTGGCTACAGTTCTGTATTCAATAACCCAACAGTCTTACTGTAGTCGTCTGCTTTGTTATTATAATATTTAACGTTACTCATCTACAGTATAACTAATACAGTAAACAATAATTTTTAGCATTTCTTTGGGCCTTATTCATGTACCATAGCGCTCCTCCGACTTCACCTTACAGTAGCCTACAACTCTTTGATGGTTTAACATCTGTCTAACTTGCCATAAGAAAAGGACATTAGTTTGAAATTATTTTGATATTATACAAAGTGTTTCATTTGTACCGCTTAAGATGTTAGTCCTCCAACATTACCAATTTCATTGTTTATATTTATTTTAATATTATTTCAAATGTTGATAAAAAAATAAATGTAAATGAAAATAAATGTACTTTTACTTGAAATACATCAGACTTTGACCCAGAAACAAATTAGCATAACATATACAGTAGGCTGCCCCCTCTCTGGTCTTTCAACCATTACATCATCAGCCTTAAAAGTGTCAGACAAATCAAGGACAGAAATAGTTGGTGCCTATGAAACATGAGCCAAAGCACTGTGTCTGTTTTGCAAGGCTGGTATAAACAGGGTCTTGCGATTGAGCCTATATAGACTTTGAAGCTTTGTGGGGTCATTTTCCGTGTCAGTGCCGGGAGTAAGAGCGGTTGTTGTTTTAACTCCTTTGAACCCTCATTAACACAGCCCTCATCAACACAGCCCTCATTAACACAGCCCTCATTAACACAGCCCTCATTAACACAGCCCTCATTAACACAGCCCTCAGTGTGTGTTTTTCATGGAGGGCCCCACTCTTTTCCAGTTAGTTTCAATGAGTCTAAGCCAGTTCTTCTTCCAGGCTCACACGCATACATATCTATACCTCCATTGACAGTTTTCCCCTGCCTCTTTCTGCATATGGGCGGCAGGTAAGAACAGTGGTTAGAGCAGCAAGTAGGCCAGCAGGTAGCCAGTGGTTAGAGCGTTGGGCTAGTAACCGAAAGGTTGCTAGATCGAATCCCCGAGCTGACAAGGAATAATCTGTCCGTCTGCCCCTGAACAAAGCAGTTAACACACTGTTCCTAGGCCGTCATTGTAAATAAGAATTTGTTCTTAACTCACTTGCCTAGTTAAATAATTTTTAAAAAAAATTGAACATTTTGGGGATCTTTTATTTCTGCTCATGAAACATGGGACCAACAATTTACATGTTGCGTTTATATTTTTGTTCAGTATAGTTTTTATAGGCCAAAACATTCGGACGCTACAGACATTTTCGTGAGAAGACCGATTTTCGGGATGTCTCATGGTCAGACAAACATCGCTGTAGCTCGGCCACCAAGGATTGAGACACAGCCCATGCAAAAATATCTTTAGCTTTATCTGACAGATTTTGATGGGGATATTTTTATGTTACTTATATACACTACCGTTCAAAAGTTTGGGGTCACTTGGAAATGTCCTTGTTTTTGAAAGAAAAGCAAATGTTTTGTCCATTAAAATAACATCAAATTGATCAGAAAATCAGTGTAGACATTGTTAATGTTGTAAATTACTATTGTAGCTGGAAATGGCAGGTTTTTTGGGGGGAATATCTATATAGACGTACAGAAGCCCATTATCAGCAACCATCACTCGTGTGTTCCAATGGCACATAGTGTTAGTTAATCCAAATTGATCATTTTAAAAGGCTAATTGATCATTAGAAAACCCTTTTGCAATTATGTTAGTACAGCTGAAAACTGTTCTGATTAAAGAAACAATTAAACTGGCCTTCATTAGACTAGTTGAGTATCTGGAGCATCAGCATTTATGGGTTCGATTACAGCCTCAAAATGGCCAGAAACAAAGACTTTCATCTGAAACTCGTCAGTCTATTCTTGTTCTGAGAAATGAAGGCTATTCCATGCGAGAAATTGGCAAGAAATTGAAGATCTCGTACAACGCTGTGTACTACTCCCTTCACAGAACAGTGCAAACTGTCTCTAACCAGAATAGAAAGAGGAGTGGGAGGCCCCGGTGCACAGCTGAGCAAGAGGACAAGTACATTAGTGTCTAGAAGGCCAGAATCCCAGAGGTGCCTCTTCATTGTTGACGTTGAGACTGTGTTTTGCAGATATTATTTAATGAAGCTGCCAGTTGAGGACTTGTGAGGCATCTGTTTCGCAAACTAGACACTCTAATGTACTTGTCCCCTTGCTCAGTTGTGCACCGGGCCTCCCACTCTTTCTATTCTGGTTAGAGCCAAACAGGATGCATCTTTTGGAATATTTGTATTCTGTACAGGCTGCCTTCTTTTCACTCTGTCATTTAGATTAGTATTGTGGAGTAACTGCAATGTTGTTGATCCACCCTCAGTTTTCTCCTATCACAGCCATTAACTGTTTTAAGTCACCATTGGCCTCATGGTGAAACCCTGAGTGGTTTCCTTCCTCTCCAGCAACTGAGTTAGGAAGTATGCCTGTATCTTTGTACTGACTGTGTGTATTGAAACACCATCCAAGTTAAATGTTTTAAATGTTTTCTATTTATTTAACCAGGATAAAAAACATTGGAACCTAGGTCTCATTTGCAAATGTTCCTTGGGAACAATACAGAAAATAAAATAATACACAATTTAAAACACCAAATTAAATAAATAGCAAATATAATATACACAATAAACAATCAAACAAAACAAACACTTATCAATCTAAAAATCCCTAGCCTTTCTCCTAAACTGACCCAGAAACAACAACACATCCAAATGAACTGTTACTTGGAGATTATTCCACATGATAGGGGCCTGTTAGAAAAAAGCAGATTTACCCAACTCTGTGGATACACGTGGAATCTCCAGCATTAACCAACCCTGTGATCTAGTGTTGTAATCCGAATTTCTACATTTCAACAATGATAAGTAAATTGGTAGTTTATTGACTAAGCCTTCATAAAAAAAAACTGAATAATGAAGTGACTTATGTGTTTTTAGAGAGGTCCAACCAACTTTATGATAAAGGATGTAGTGGTGAGTGTCAAAACTGTCATTTGTTATAAAATGAAGTGCGCTATGATAAATTGTGTCCAAGGGCTTGAAAAGACTGGTATCTGCATTCATGTATATAATATCGCCATAATCTATAACAGGAATGAATGTAGACTGAATGATCTGTTTTCTACTATTTAATGAAAGGCAAGCCCTATTCCTACAGAAGAAGCTTAATTTTGTTCTTCATTTCTTAACTAACTCGTCAACATGCTTTTTAAAAGATAGCATTTCATTAATCCAGATGCCCAGATATTTATAGGCAGGGACACGATCAATGGGGGAACAATCTAAAGTACTCATGCACAAATCATCAGTTACATTATTACATGATTTGGAAAATAACATGTACATGTATTAGGTTTTACCAGCATTTAGTACCAACTTCAGGTCAACAAGGCTTTCTATAAGGTAGTAAAATCAGATTGAAGAGTCAGCAGAGCCTGAGCTGCCGTAGGGGCAGTAGCGTATACAACAGTGTCATCTGCGTACAGATGAAAGTTACAGTTTTGTACAGATAGACCAATGCTGTTAATATAAATAGTGAAAAGAACTGGACCAAGAATCGAACCCTGTGGGACACCTTTTGTTATGTCTAGAAATCCTGTTTTAACGCCGTCAGTAAGTACACACTGTGGTCTGTCGTTTAAATAACTAGCATATCAGCTACAAGCAGCCCGATCTAAACCAAGTGTGGAGCATTTCTGAATAAGTAAGATGTGATCCACGGTGTCGAAAGCCTTGGACAGGTCAATGAAGAGGGCAATGTCAGAAACAGTTTGATGTGTGAGGATGGTTGGGATAACATGGGTAGAGTGCGCGTTATATCCCAGTCAGTTTCTCAGAGCAGCCTTAAAATAAGCCCCGGGATAGTTTGGATGAATTCCATTCCTTTGCTATCAATAAAGACAACACTGACAGAGTTACAGTAACTCTTTAGCCAGATCTGAAGTGATAGCAACCAACTGAATCTGCCGTATCCATGTCTCATCGTGGGTATGGGACCCGCTATAATGGGACGCTTGTTTAGGTATTGCAGTTTTGCAATTCGTTCCGGTGTTCGTACACCCTGAGGAAGACAGCAGGGACAGTGGCTCAAAACAATTTGAGAGTTTGTCACGACTCTACCAGAAAAAAATGGAAACCTGGGGTGCAGGTCTCTTCCTCCTCCTGGATCCTATTACACTCCATTCACGCCCGTCAGGGGTAGAGTTGATAGCATCCGACTTTTGGCTAGGTTCAGAAGCTCGTAAGGTGGGGAAATGCTAAAGATCCATAAAAGTTCCATTACAGTCGTGTCTTTGAAGAGAGGCATCAACAAATGCGGTTAAACGTGAGGCGTCCTTATTCAAACATAGACGCTCATCTAGATGTTGAATTTCCTTAAGTAAAGTAATGATCCTCTTCTTGGCAGCATTTAGTTTGTGGTATTTGACACAGGTGAAGTTTTCAGAAACATCCTTAAATCAAATAAAATGTTACATGTCACATGCACCGAATACAACAGGTGTAGACCTTACAGTGAAATGCTTACTTACAAGCCCTTAACCAACAATGCAGTTTAAAAAAATACCTACAAAAAATAAGAATAAGAAATAAAAGTAATAAAAAGAGCAGCAGTAAAATAACAATAGCGAGGCTATATACATGCGGTACCGGTGCAGAGTCAATGTGCGGGGGCACAGGTTAGTCGAGGTAATTGAGGTAATATGTACATGTAGGTAGAGTTAAAGTGACTATGCATAGATAATAACAGAGAGTAGCAGCAGCGTAAAAGAGGGGGGCAATGCAAATAGTCTGGTTAGCCATTTGATTAGGTGTTCAGGAGTCTTATGGCTTGGGGGTGGAAGCTGTTTAGAAGCCTCTTGGACCTAGACTTGGCGCTCCAGTACCGCGTGCTGTGTGGAGCAGAGAGAATAGTCTATAACTAGGGTGGCTGGAGTATTTGACTGTGATTTAATGGCCTTATGGTCGGCAATAGAGTCAAAGGAGTTTTCACTGCTTTCTGTAGAAGCAAGAGAACACCCTTTCCTCAATTCAGCCATTTGCTTGCTAGCCAAATAGGCTACTAATTAATAACTTCACCATGCTCAAAGGGATATTCAATGTCTGCTTTTTTTTCATTTTTACTCATCTACCAGTAGGTGCCCTTCTTTGCGAGACATTGGAAAACCTCCCTGGTCTTTGTGGTTGAAATTCACAGCTCAACTGAGGGACCTTAAAAAATAATTGTATGTGTGGGGTACAGAGATGAGGTAGTCATTCAAAAATCAAGATAAACACTATTATTGCACACAGAGTGAGTCCATGCTACTTATTATGTGACTTGTGAAGCACATTTCTACTCCTGAAGTTATTTAGGCTTGCCATAACAAAGTTTGCGTTTTTAATGAATTAGTAAAAACTTTGAAATACATAATTCCACATTGATTTTCTGGGTGTTGTGTAGGCCAGTGACACAAAATCTACATGAAATGCATTTTAAATTCAGGCTGTAACACAACAACATTTGTGAAAAGTAATAGGGTGTGAGTATTTCCTGAAGGTCCACTTTTTCATACTAAAATAACGCAGAAACACATACATACAGACATAGATAGATACATAGATAGACAGATAGGCCCATGCTCACATGCACAGGCTGTGTCGAGTCAATAGAGGGAGGAGGAAATACCTGCTTGTTTAATCATGCCCCTTCATGTGAGTAACTCTAATGGCCTACAGCTAGCGGTCTAAGGCACTGCATCTCAGTGCAAGTGGCGTCACTACAGTCCCTGGTTCGAATCCAGACTGGTAACAGGATTAATAATAAACAATATAGCAGTTGGCCCCATTGCTGACTTTTCTTTCTTGCCTCTCTATATCCCCATTGCCTCAAGTTCACACTCAAATGTGCTGAATTTGCATGACTGTTATGGGTCCAATTGGGTTGCCAATTATTTCTCTCTCTCTGTGTGGTGTGTGTGTGTGTGTGTGTGTGTGTGTGTGTGTGTGTGTGTGTGTGTGTGTGTGGTGTGTGTGTGTGTGTGTGTGTGTGTGTGTGTGTGTGTGTGTGTGTGTGTGTGTGTGAGAACAGTATTTGGGAGAGCACAGTTCATGTGAGTTCCAGACAGCTGGGCTCACCCAGCACAGACTTTACATCCAAACAGAGAGGTTCTTTCTTCTCTCTATATTCAGCCCAGTACTGATAATCACTGCATTAAACCATGATGTCAATTTTCTCCATTCACAGCTCTCTCAACTCAGCCAATGACCCTCACTGAACCCACAGGGGGAAAAAACACAATTTTGTGTTTCAGTGTAAGCCCGATGGATAGTTTTGTTCTATACTTTAATAGTTTGGGATTGTTTTTCAAAACCAGCATCGTCCTTAGCTAAATGTTGTTAAATTATCATAATTGTGCAGAATATGAACCTGCAATGTATGCTTGTGTGGAGTATAATTATCCTCATGATTATGTTAAATTGAACCATGGTGTTGTGTGTATTCAGCTTATTTTTGTATTGAGATATACCATGGGAAACAGCATCTTATGAATGCCAAAGGTGTAACTTCCAAAGTTAGTGACACTGCATTTGTTTCAGAAGTTAAATGACTATACCATAAAAGACAAAATATGCACTAATTGTCCCATCCCTGTGGTTAGGAACACTAGCTGCCTACTCAGACAGTGACCTAGTTAATTCTTCAACCATGTAGAATCATAGTGCTAGCTGGAATTTTGCACCGCCTTGACTTTCCTTCCAACGCCAAAACGGTTTTGAGTGCCTTGACAACATCACACCTGGGTGGCAGACAGACAGCACATGAAAAGTGGGGCGACCTCAACGGAGAGATGGAGAGATAAAAGGCCAACATAGATGGGACTCTCGTTCTTCTTCAAAATACAGAAAGGTAGACACAACAGAATGTCCTCCCAAGTTGCTTCCCATCAGCTAGAGGAAGCGGTGTTCTTGATAAGGACTCACATCCACTTGTGAGGGAAATAATAAGAATGTCAACAAGTGCCAAAGAAAATGTTGCATTAAACTCCTGCTCATTCCAGAGGCCTTTACTTTTGAAATAATATATAGACCCGGAATTTGAATCCTCGATAATATATCTTTGTGATGTTACTCTCTGTTATGCTCTATTTCGTGGAGTTTGGCGTGAAGATATGGTTTCTGCATGTACACACAGCTCTTGCTCTGGGCATACAGCCAGGTTCTTTTCGTTTATTTTTTTTCACTTTGTCAAGGCCACAGCTGTCTTGTCTGAAAGGGATGTGTCCTCCTAACATTTAACTATTCCCTCACTGCTCTGGCCAGAACGTCGAACTTCAGTGTAGGGGAGAGTGGGGTAAGTTGAGACATTTGTACATTCAGCATCACTCTGTCAAGGTAAATATAATATTCATTCTAGCAAATATATATACATATATTTCAGGATGTTGTGTTTTCCTGGAAATAATCAGAATGAATGTAAACACTACAGTTTTGGAAACAGCTTATCCAAAAAATGTGGGCTCTTGGCACAACTAACCCTGGGTATGGGGTAAATTTTGCAGAGGGATAGGGTAAGTTGATCCACCAAAACATTTCTGTACTGAATATAATTTTTATTTCTCATTATTTAAACACAATAACTTGGTCTTTTAATAATTTTAAGAATATTTTAACACAGGCTTAACAACTAAACAAACACTTTGTTCTTTTAAAAAGCCTTTTAACATAGGCCAGGCCCTAGTGTTACCTCATATCCCAGCAATAATGCCTTGCATTACGCCTGGGAAGAAACACTTCAATTTGCTCAATTTGACATTTGACAACTTACTCCAAGGTAAACCTTTTAGCCCACACAGCTACAAGAAGGGACTTTGATGCTAGGTTTAGGACCTCATATTGGAGCTTATAGAGACCCAAACGGGTGTATAGAACAATCTTAAAATTTGATATTTTGGTTTAGATACAAACATCATGAAACCTCTAACACAATAAATACATTTTACTTTGTGAAAAAACACTTTTTGGACCTAACTTGCTTACCACTTTTTTTCCATGTGGTTTCTTCCTTCACAGACTCCATGAAATGATGACCTCTTCCAAAATATTTGGTCAAATTATTAATTTTGTGTATGGTTCCCCAGAAACAAGGGGTGGCTCAACTTACCCCATTCTCCCCTACCATAACGTGAAATTAAGAAGAGACAGTCATGTTCACTTTGTGACTGACCTTGACCCATAATTACATTTCCAATTGTAGACACAAAGAGGTATGCCTATAGGCCTAAGGTTTTCTGTCAGGTTAGAATGCAAGCAAATGAAAAGGTTTAGCCAGAGGCGTTCTGTGCACACCCGAAGTCAATAATCTTTTAAAGCCGATTTAATGAAAGCTTTGGGTCGCTAACTAAACACTTTGCCTGAGAACCTTTCTGAAACAACAAACAGGGATTTCCAGCACAGGTTTTAGATGGGAGTGATACAGAAATTTGGCACAGATCTTATGATCACTGGACCCCCAAAAGGCCTGTTGCACTGTACTCGTTCTCTTCTTCTGTCTTTCTCTCGCACACACTCACACACCACATTTACATTTGAGTAATTTAGCAGACACTCTTATCCAGCGCGACTTACAGTAGTGAGTGCATACATTCCATACTTTTTTTCTTCTCCGTACTGGTCCCCCGTGGGAATCGAACACCACAACCCTGGCGTTGCAAGCGCCATGCTCTACCAACTGAACGCACGCACACATCACTCCTGCTTTTCAGGTCACTCCTCTCACTGATAAACTGACCTGCATGAAACTGTATGCAACCTAGCAAGACCATGTAACACTTAGTTCCTAGGGTTCACGCTCTTTCACATGGAGTGATGAAAGAAGTTAAAAGGCAGTGTGAACCCAGACCTAACACAAGCGGCCCATATTCCCATCCATAAATAAGTGAGGCACCACCGCCATGCACTGGCATGCCAAACATGTGCCCTGGGGATATCTAGGGCAATATAACAATTGCCCTGGGGATATCTAGGGCAATATGACATCTGCCCTGGGGATATCTAGGGAAATCGGACAGTTGTCTGTCTATTATGTCATCATCTGTAAATAGATACCTTGTGATGGGAAAAGGAGACAGAAGAATGCCAGCAAAAAAAATCTAATGAGACCATTGAGAATGAGCGCTCATATGATTGAAGAGACATGTTGCCAACCTATCACGAGGGAAATGTCCAGAAGGGTTTACAGATGTAGGATCTTAATTTGAGCCAGTTTTCTACAGCAGGAAAATAATCCTGCAGCAACAGGAAATGTTCATTATTATGTGGATTATAATTAATATAAATTTTTGTAGGGGTTGATACATTTTTCATTAGGGCAAATCAAAGTGGAAATTGCATACTTTAGAATAATTTTTAACACTCAAATACACTTCAAGTTTAAGCAACAAGATTGATCAAATTAAGATCCTGCATCTGTAGTCAATTGGTTGGTTTTTGTGGCTTCAAACAGCTTTCTCGACAGAGGCAAGATCAAAAAGAAAAGGACTATTTGAGCTAGCCAGAGTTTAGGTATTTTATTCATAATTAATTTATATGAGTTTCGTTTTTTGGGGGCCATTCTGAAATGGCAGACTAAACCCTAATCTCAAACCACAATTACAGCTCTCAGGAGCTGAATGATTATCCTTTAACATCAAGTCATTCTAGGAAGTAAGGAGAGAAAAAACTCAGATTGCTCTTTTTCTCTTTGTGTTTGTCTTTTCCTTTTTGACCATTTACTATACTGATACAGTGGATAGATAGATTTCAATGGGGCTGCAATAATCCTCCAATGATTTCTCCATGGAAAAATATCTGCTAAAATACTCACCACCAGGAAATCCAACGAATGGGAAGAAAAGGGGCATAATGAGAGCAAAACAAGAGCTCTTGGATCCATTTGGTCTTGCAGTCTGCACCTTATGACCAGGCCAACGACAGACATTTTGTTAAACTGACAACATACTCTACTATTAGCACTAAGGGGACACACATGCAGAGAAACCACAGGATGAGGCCTAAATAGACTGCTAAAGACAGTGTTAAAAACAGCTTCAGTTCCTCCTGGGTCAAATCATTCCTACAATCTTAAAAATGAAGGTTCTTAAATGATTCTTCGTTGGCTTGTAAAGGTTATTTTTGTGGAAAATATAGTTCTTAAGAATGTGAAGTTTCCTGACCTCTGTATTGGTGTGTTGAGATACGATTCTGTCATTTAGCACCAAATATTTTCCGTATTAGGCTACATCATGTTCTGAATTATGATGTTAAGAGGTAGTCCTATAATAGGCTAATGTAATTGATGGCTTCACTTTGGGCAGGCTATTCCATCTGCATGTGTAGCACATGGGGATGTGTGAAACTTACTCCTCAGCCTGAAGTGTCTGTGGCACTTCGGGAGGGTCCTGGGTTCAAGCCTCATTGGAGGAAGTGATAATTTCTAAGTAAGCAGCGTGATGTCTTTTAAACATATTAACGTTTAGGCCAGGGGTACTCAAATATTATTCGAGAAGGTCCGGTCACACAAATTTCCTATGTGTCAAAGGTCCGGATAGTTATTTTCTTTCTTCGGCGTAATAACATCCTACTCAAGTGATACATTTTTGTGTGCGAGCATGCTAGTACTTTCTCGTTTCACCACAATGGGAACGAGAAAGCATTCTCACACACGTATCACTCGAGTCCAACATGTTGCGGATAAAGTTCAGAATTACACAATTTCATGTGCACAACATCAAAATACCTTTATACTGAGATATTTGCCATTTCTAAAAGGACATATTTGGGTGTTTTTGGACACCACAACGAGGATCAGGAAGTGTATTGCGGGTGCGGTACGTTTTTTTTTTAAGTGTCTGGACCCTTCTATAACATGCCATTTACATTAACAATAGAGATTTGATAAAAAAAATTGTGAACCAATTATTTAATAAACTAGCAAAATACTGTATAATAAACATCAATCAGATTTTAAGAACAGTGACTGAATAAAAGCCACCACCAACATAAGCATATAATGTCTCTGTTATTTTACAATAATTTGCATTAAATTATATTTAAAGATTGCGTGAGGTCATACACATCAACCTTTTCTCCATGTCCTCCTCCTGCTCCTCTTCCTCCTTGACTTTCTATATTTGTCCTGAAATATAGTGGAATAGCCTAGCCTGCTAACCTGACTGTAGAGGGGAGTGCAGACCCACTAGATTTTGGTGGCCATCCTTCCACCAAATCCAGATAATATAATATATTACCACAGAGTTTCCAAACCCAGTTGCCCAACATCACAATCATTCTGGGAACGCTTCGCAAAGCAGACTCGACAGACAAGCTCGGGGTTTGGGAATCCAATGAGAAAAGTTTTTTCCCCTTAATTCTTCCTTAGTACTAATTCTTCAGACTATTACTGTACTGGCATTGTATCCCTGTGGGACACTTAGGAAACAGGGATGTGTGTCCTCTACAACTTTACTAAGAAAGTCATGAATCCACTCCAATGGTAGTGCCCAGGCCTTTTATGGTCTACCCTAAGCTCCATTTTTTATCTAATTTCATGTAATTCAAAAAATGTTGACATGGGTCAGAGACCAAAAAATATGTTTTACAGCAAATTTCCTGAAATTCCACACATATTGTCATAGGGTGGAGATCATTTTTTTATTATAAAAATATATAATTTCCTGCAATTCTACACAATTTTCCATAATAATATGATATCTGAGAGTGACTAACAAATTCAGTGTGGGCACCCTGGAGGTCAGGGCCCCTTGACCATGATTACTACAACTTTAGATAGCTGGCTAGACTCATCTAAAAAATGGGCTGATATGGGCTAATTGAGTGATTATCAGTGACAGACATAGGGGCTCTTGAGTGGCACAGTGGTCTAAGGCACTGCATCTCAGTGCTACAGGCGTCACTACAGAACCTGGTTCGATTCCAGGCTGTATCACAACTGGCTGTGATTGGGAGTCCCATAGGGCGGCGCACAATTGACCCGTGTGTCATCCGGGTTAGGGTTTGGCCGGGGTAGGCTGTCTTTGTAAATAAGAATTTGTTCTTAACTGACTTGCCTAGTTAAAAGACAAAAGCAAAAAACTGCTGATGTACAACCAAATGTCAATATTCTAACTCTCATCAGTAAGTTGAGACCCCGACTGAGTTCAACATCAATAATAATGCGTTTTAAAAAATGGGTCGAGGGCCCATTTTATGCCCATGCTCGGCCCTGTTAGTAGCCATTGATGGCAGTATTTTAGCATGACAGTCCAGAAGTTAAGGGAAAGGCGAGGTTAAGGCGAGGTTAAGGCGAGGTTATTGATGTTGAACTCAGAACATTCAATGTGTCTATTTAGGAGCCTTGGCCTTGGCTAGCTCTCTTTGGGAGAGAAATGGACCATATATCAAACTCAAGAGACAGCTGCTAGGCTAGCTAGCTGCCACAGCCTATTAAAATGTGCGAAGGGACTGCTACTGAGTGACAAATGCAGTCAAAATGTCAGTGGGAGAATAAAACAAAGTTGTAGAGGGGGAGCACAGTGAGGCATACATGAGTATTGAAGGATGGAGATTGAGGGAGACAATGGAGATATTGTTTCCTAAATTACAAGTAGCATGAGTTGGAATGTAAGGAAGCTTGCTATGACATTGATTTTCTTTCCCTTGTGTGTTCACTAGAGAAGGACATTGGAGCAGAGCAGAATCAAGTTTGTCATAAAATTACTTTTATCTTCAGATAGAGTATAGTGTGTGAAGAGCAAATTCCTTTTATGGGTTAATTAGGGGATAGGCTATTACGGGTTACTTTTTAACCCAAATATACGGTTGTGTAACTTTTTGGCCTTGGAGATATTGACTATGTAGTATGTCACTAGCGGAGCTGGTAAAACAATATTAAGTTTTGTTTCACCAGATATTGTGCTAAAAAAGTTATTGTTCAAGTGAAGTTGGGTGTGTCCAGGCTCCTCTGTAAAACCATTCCAATCCAGGAATAATTCATATTAAATGAAACCGTTGAGAACATACTAAGCAATAGCTACAAAACATACATTATGTTTTTGATTGTGCTTCTCTGGGTAAGAAAGAACACTGTTACATTTGGACCATTTTGTTGATGCCTTAACCATACACGCCAACAGTTAATTCCAATGTCCTTCTCAACCTCCTTAACTACTAGCTAATGTCTGGTGGACAAATAGGGAAAGAACCTGGCACCACAGCAAACCAGGGCAACACTCCAAACAAAATGTTCCATGGCGAATGGAGCTCTTCCTATAACAGGAATCCAAACAGGAATGGCCTGGTCAGGCCCAACATGCAGCCAGAATGGGCAGAGAGGAAATGACTAGAGACAAGAAAGGGCAGGGTGGGTAACTTATGTCCATGCCTGGACACAGGCACCATCTGAGCGACAGGGTTAGCACATTATAACGTGACATTTTCAGTTTATTTTCTGCTACCCTCATTGACCCCAAAGTGGAGTTTTTGGATCTTAAAAATAGCCGTCTCCTAGTTTCCTATGATGATGTGGCGCCACATTACAGCTGTTGATGAGGCGCTGGACTTTAAATATCTGCTCTTAGCCAACCACAAAGCTTAAAATAGCCTCTTGACCTCTGGAGATTGATCAATATCGCTCTCTGGTGTCTTGGCATTCCACTGAACATATGGACACTATTTGAAGGATCACGCCGTACTGTATGGCTGCCGTCTTGCGAGCTCTGACCCAACTTTGCTATTTTGTTATTCTTTTGGCGTTTATCTTTACTTTTTGGCACAAAATGTATCCACCATAATTTCTGATGATTGACACAAACCTTTGAACAACTTCTGAACATCAGATTGCCAGTTACTAACCCCAATTCCAGCTTCAACTCAACTTCCAACCCAATTTTTGGGCTATCCAAGAGGAAAAGCAAATGAATAGGCAGGAGAGCGGGAGCCCTGGTGAGATTAAGGTGAAGAGAAAACTGGCCACCACTTCCCTTCATTCTATTGGCCAATGTACAGGTCACTTGATAATAAGATGAATGACCTCCGATCACGGATTTGCTATCAACGGGACTCTCGTAACTGCAATATTCTCTGCTTTTTTGAAACATAGCTTTCAGTCAAGATACCTCCCCCATGGCTATCCAACTTGATAGATTCAATATTCACAGAGCAGACAAGACATTGGATTCAGGGAAATAGAGAGGGGGAGGAGTATGCCTCTTCAGCAACCACAAATGGTGTGCTGGCTCTAGTTGAATACCTGATGGTCAAATGCCAACCCTTCTACCTCCCAAGTGTGTGTTCAGCTGTAATTGTAACTGCAGTATATATTCCACCTCAGGAAAAGAAAAACAACAAGCTGGCACTGAACAAATTGTAAGAGGCTATAAACAAGCAGGAAACCATACACCTGGAGGCTGCTTTCCTTCTTGCTTTCCTTGTTGCATCATTAAGACAAGTAATGCCCAACTTCCATCAATGCATTTTCTTTGCCACTGGGGGCGATAAAGTCCTAGACCAGTTTCTCTACCCCAGTGTTCGGGAAACTCTGCTCTACCCACAAGCAAGCATACAAGGCCCTCCCGCACCCCCATTACTCCTGCTTCCTTTCTACGAGCAGAAGATCAAACAGGAAGTACTCATTACGTTCTCCGTTGAGGATTGGTCCTCCAAATCGGAGGCTATGCTACAAGACTGCTTTGCTAGCACTGACTGGAATATGTCCCGAGACTCCGCCGATAGCATGGACGAGCTAACCACCTCCGTCACCGGCTGCTTTAGGGAATGCATCGCCGACGTTGTCCCCACAATGAAGGTTTTCTGCTTCCCCAATCAAAAGCCCTGGATTAACACTGAGGTTTGTGCTAAGCTAAAGGACAGGACTACCGCACACAGGGCTATTGCAGTCAACCCCGAGGCTACAGCTGAGGACAGGAACAAGTACAAGAAGTCCCGCTATGACCACGACAGAGTCATCAAATGAGCAAAAGGACAATATAGGAACAAGGTGGAATCCTACTACACAGACTTACTTTCTCGTGTTCTTTGAATTTTTATTTCTCAGCTCTTTTTGTTCTACCTGACAATTTTTTTCTACTACAAGCAAGAAAAGCATTTCACTGTGCTTGTTGACGTGACAATAAAAACTTGAAACGAATTAGTCCAATGCTAAGAGTATGGGAGGTTTGTGAACTGTTGTTCTCTAATGACTTGCTACTATTATACACCATTAGACACCATGTCAAACTGTATTATTCTTAGCAGTATGCATTTGATTTGAACATGGTGAGTTTTGGCTAGAAGGGATACATATTGTCAGAATTGGCCAGAATTTACTTTTCGTGGCAGCCAGCAAGAGAGAGAGAAACAGAGAGAGAGAGAAAGAAAACAAGAGAGAGAGAGAGAGCAAGAGAGAGAGAGAAAGCGAGAGAGAGAGGGAGAGAGAGAGAGAACATGATGAAAGAGAGAACTCTGCTGTCATCTTGTGTTCTGTTGAAGGACTTGTATCTTCTCCCATTTACTCTTGTCTATGTCCTCACCAAGACTTTGGCTGCATCTCAAAAGTCTAAAGTGGCTATCTCTCCTCATCTTTCCCTCACTGATAATTGGAAAATGCCCCGTAGTTGTCTACCACATCGCTTTAACCTATCCTGTGTCTGAAATAATGTGAAGAGGGAGAGAAGTCAAAGTTACTGATTTGGATTGAAAGACATTGTTAATTTGACGTGTTCTTGGCCAAACATATCCCCAAGGCAGGAAAGCACACACAAAATATTCTGACACAAAATCATTGTCAGCATTTCCCAACAACAGCATGTTATTCATAGAGGAAAATCCAAGGACAGCTGTGTGTTGAAAGAGAGAATGCATTTTACATTAAATAAAATATATTTTTCAGCTAGCTACTCTTATCCGGTCTAAATCGTCATAGTGATGGAGCATTTTGCACTTGTGGGATTGTTTCCATGGCGACCACCTAGATGTGGGAAGTCGTGCCTCGATTTGAACACTCACAGTCAAGACTTTTCCAGCATGGAGAATAACACTCACTATGAATCCACACTGAAGATGTTGACACACAACAAAACAAATAGCCTATCTCACAGTAAGCCTCCTTTCACACATATTCTAAATACCAAAAACACCCAACAAGACAAAATGAATAGAATTCTCCCTCAAACAAGAACTCATTTGTATTGACAAATATGAGAAACAGAGACCTACTCAATGTATGTACAGTGTATATCAATCATTGAAAAACAGGGGACATGCATTCAATGAATGTCTTAAATCAATGGAGTTCCATCCTATAGTGTAAACCTATGCAGTTTTGTGGCACTTCATGATTGCTAGCCAATTGGGAGGCGAGGGACTGGCGATGACGTGACGGTGACCTCCACATGTGATACGCTCCAATCTCCCAGGACTGACTCCTTTTGTGCCATAAACTGACAGTGACAAACTGACAAAAACTGAATCCTTCAATTCACGTTTCTATACCTCGATCTCGGAGCTTTTCTTCATTCTTTCTCTCTGTGGAATTAGGGAGAAAAATGGATGCATTCAGTCGGTGCACTTTTATATCACCTTTGCTAAGATATGTCTCATTCAAATCATTCCATTGAGTCCTATTATCTCATCTTTTCCATTAAAGGGTTTAGTTCTCGTGGTCTGGGGTGTTTGAGTGGTCTAAGCCACTGTGTTCAGTTCTATATAGGCACACTACAATATTGTATGTTTCAGAGCTGCATATTATATTCTCAATAAGTTCTCAAATGTTTGCTTCAGTCCAACGTAGAACTTCCGTCGTGATTTGTTGAAATAAAGGCAACATTTGATAGGTAGCATCATCATCCTTTATTGTTGGATCAGTAGAAATGACAGTCTTTGATGGTAATATGGTGTGACATACAATGGTTGAAGTTTTATGTAGCTACTGTTTTACTCAGTCAAATTTATGCAGAACTTGGTTTTGAATTGATGACCTTGTAGTGTCAGACGGCTGTCTTGAAAAGTGCATCCTGTCACAAGAACTGAATTAATGAGACGGGACAGTCAGCCAGCGCCGTCATTACTGTTCGATTTCAGCCCTGAATTAGCATATTTGGTCATTTTCACAGTAGTACAATGCCAGGCAAAGATTGTATGATTGACATGGAAAATAACTGATATTGACCATCCTTTATTGGTAGCTTAGCTTGTTATCAGGCTTATATTGGTTAATATCATTGTTAGTGGTTAATATCATTGTTAGTTAGGAACCTATCGCCTTTTACAAGGACCAAGTCTGAATCTTGATGGACAAATGTATGCGTCAGTTACATTATTTATGGAGAAATTGACAGAAACATCAGCTATTGAGGGCCACACTTGAAAACAATGCTCCAGACAGCCTTCCATTTTGACCCAATCACCGGGGTGACATTCATGGAAATGTATCTCTCTAATCTCAAAGTTGGCCTCTGAATAAATAGTAGCCCTCAAAGTAGCACTCTTAAAGTAGCCCTCTGAATAAAATATTAACAACTGAATCATCATTGGAGTGCAGATTCAATGGCCTCCAAAATACAAAAGATCACACGAAATAGTAATTTATTACCTTGTCTATCAAAGCACCCCCACCACCACCTCCCTCTCCCCTCCAAACCCAGCCAACCTGTTTTCCTTAGAGTCAAGTGGCCGAATTCTGATGAATGAACTGACATTTGGACAGGACAAAGCCAATAGCTAAGCCCCTCCCCTCCTTCTAGGGGAGAGTAGAGAATAATAACATTCAGCTCTCCGATAGAGGAGGATAATTTTTTTTGCCACAATGTGGTGTATTGAACATGACACTCAGCATAGCATAGACCCAGGATTTCGAGGTAAGGAACTCAAGCCAAGATTGCTTACTCCCACGGTTCCCAACGCCAGGTGATATCATGTTGTATTTTCATGATCCAGATTCAGCTGTTGGCTGAGTATGTTGAATGGATCAGGAATTGATTCCATCCATATAGTCATACCATTGCTTCCTTATCATTATGACACAGGGAAAAGAGCATTGCCTCTCTCTTTTTGAAGTATTAAACATCACACAAAAAGTTTTGAAGTTCAAACAGTTACAGATGTTGGATCTTAATTTTACCAGTATTGTCACTGTAGGGTAGAGACCAAGACGCAGCGGGAAAATATATACTCATCTTCTTTTTATTTAGGTGAAGAAGGAAAAACACATATACAAACCGAACTTGACAGTCTTGTCAAGCAAACAGCTAAACAAGAACAATCTCCCACAAAAACCCATGAAAAACAAACCTCTAAATATAGGACCCTCAATCAGAGGCAACAATAACCAGCTGCTTCCAATTGAAGGTCCAACCCCAATTAACTAAACAAAGAACTACAATAGACTAGGTAGAACATAGAATAATACTAACATAGAACATAGACTAACAAACCCCGAACCACATAAACCAAACACCCCTCTACCTAAATACATAGCCCAAACCACATAAAACAAACACCCCCTGCCATGTCCTGACCAAACTATAATGACAAATAACCCCTATTACTGGTCAGGACGTGACAGTCACAGCAAAATAATCCTGTAGAAACAGGATTTGAACGTTTATTCCATAATGTTGCTTGATCGGTGGTTAGGATATTAGATGGCCAAAAGTAAGCTACATGAAAAGTGCAATACTGTTAATATAACCTGTGTTACTGTGGGTTTTCAGTGAATTTATGTTAATCACAAAGCTCATCTGCATTTCCTGTGGTGCAGGAAAATTATCAGCAACAAAAGAGTGATCAAATTAAGATCCTACATCATTTGTATGAGAAATTGTCACCCATTCTTTTATTATTGTATGTGAGAAAAAAAATTGCTGTCTGCATGATGTCATTATGACATCAATTTGATTTCGTCAAGAAATGCATTGCTGTCATCTTGTGAACAACAGTCAGTTTGAAAAGGATTACCTTTGGATAATGACTCATGAAGGATCTAAAAATGTATGTGGAACATTGTGTAAAGCCAGTGGATAAATGATTAATGTATTAAAGAGCTACCACTCATCAACACAGACAGAGGTAAGAAATGAGGAGAGAGCGAGCGCAGTGAGTGAGTGTGTGTGTATGTATGGTGGGCAGAGGAAGAGAGAGAGGGGAAAGGTGGAGGGGGAGAGAGAGAAAGATAGTGAGAGAGAAAATAAGAACGAGAGTGAGAGAGGCCGGATTCAATCCGTATCGCCAAAGTATCGTGGAAGACCCAATATACATTTTAAAAGGCAATTAAGCCGAAATATGCAGCGTTTACTGTGTATGCAGTCCCTGCAACCGCGGGAACATAGCCCTTAAATGTCAAATTGCAAAAAAGCGAATCTTCAGTGCTACTGATTGAATAGAGCCCCTAGATCAGATCACACACATAACTTGCTTACTTCATAAAACTTCCAGCCAGCGTTTGATACACTCTAAACCACTGGAGGGCAATGTTGTCCTGTATTTCATACCCTACAGCTGGTTACTCTGGTAACACATGGGGAGTTGGGGAGCTATCACAATTGACATGTTTTCAAAGATTTACACATGCAATTCAACTGAATATATCACTACAGTTAAGAGAGGTAACGAGACACACCTTCAATAAGAAAAAAAAAACCCACTGAGCCTAGGGTACACCTTGTCAAATACCACAATAACAGAATAATGCAAATTTCATCTATAGGTAAATGTGCAAGACGCTTTGACGATAAAAACAGTTAAATTCATTTACTATACATAGATGTATTGATGTGCCACACAGTATTCATTTCTAGTGAAGATTTAAAGCTGAGAGAACAGAGAGTGGGACTAGGCTATGGGTGTTGAAGGGAGTGTGATAAGGTCTAGACATAACTCTCAACTGAACAGCATCCTGAATGTATTTTTTCAGAAACAGGGAAGAAGGGGAGAAAACTGGGCCGTGTATCCTGTTAAAAGTCACGTATTATCATTGGAATGAAGGCAGAGGAAATTTGCTTGAAATGAATAATGTCACACAGTGGCTGTTAAAACGCTAAGAGCTGTGGGTCATATCAAAGTTTAATTCCTGCATGCCACAGCATACGTAATGAGACAAGCTCGCCTCGTTTACTAATACATTATACAAAAGAAAAATGCTGCCACTCCCTGGGGAAATGTTTTTTTTTCAAATATGAAAAAATCAGATCTAAACATAGAGATAACAGGAGAACTAACATTGCCACTGAGTATTAAAATAACTTGAAATATGACAGAAAGGGGCAAGCAAATCATATCCTGTTTCTCAAGGAAAGTGAATCCAACTTTGGTGTGTAGAATCAAGCCCACTAATTGCACCCTGTGATGTGACATTAAGAAGCTCTTCTCTTTTAGCTCTGTTACTCTATGGATGAGTGAAGCAGTTCAGTGTCCCTTTGCTGAAAACTCTATAGCTATTGAAAAACCCCTTTTTCCAGACTGGTAAAGTATGTCTATTCCAGACTCTGGCTTAGATGAGGGGAAAAACAATGAGTCATACACAGACAGCAACAAGAATATCTCCCACTTCCACACAAACCCTATAAGCCCACAATAGTGAAGTGGGAAGGATAAGGGAAGCAAGCCATACTGGCAAAACTAGGCCTTATAGGCACTAGGACTCCTTAACGCACAAAAAAGCACATCCTCATCTGGAGAGGTGGCTATCTCCAACCCCCCCCCCCCCCCCTCTGACACTTGTCATTCTGAGTGCATTCCCCACTGGGTGACCAGAGGCATAAATAAACCCAGCAATTATCCATCCGTGGTCCCCATACTTCTCAGTCTCCTTCCACACAGTGGATTAGGGGTGGGTGGTGAATAGAGGCGGAGGTGAGAGGCGTATAGAGGCAGATAGGCTGTTACACAATGGTATCCTGGGTAATTACTGCCACTCTGCTTACAATAGGCGAGGCCCAACAGAGACTCACGACAGTCCATCTTTATCCCTGGCTGTCACCATCATCATCCTCGCCACCGCCTGTGCCATCGGGGCTCAGCTGGCCAGTAGGTTTTCCGATAACCCCCCGTGGGTGTTCCCAGATACCCAGAGCCTTGGGTGATGAGAGGGGGAGGGAGGAGGAAATCTTTCCCTAGGGAGTTGTGAGGGGATACAAATCAACTACTGCTGAAAATGTCCTGCATCCACATTCACACACGGGCATACACGTGTGCAAGCATGCATACATATACATGCACACATGCATGCACACACAGGAATATGTACAGACATACCACAGGAGGTCAGTGGCACCTTAATTGGGGAGGACACGCTCGTGGTAATGCTTGGAGCAGAATCAGTTGAATGGTATCAATGCCATTCCATTCGCTACCTTCCATCCAATATTATGAACTGTCCTCCCGTCAGCAGTCTCCACTGACACACACACCCCCTGTCTATCTCTCATCCACTATAGCAGTGTGTTTGCTGATAAATGGCTGCCTTGCTCATGCATGATGCTGATTGAATTCCACCCTCTCCTCCCCCGCCTCAACACACACACACACACACACACACCCTTAGCCTCCAACCCCAGCAAGTCAACTCCCATTGGAGAGAGCGAAGGGAGAGGGAGAGAGAGAGAGGCAGAGTAGATGTGAGAAACCAGCTCAAACCCATGCAAGAATAGAGGGAGAATGTACTCCCCTCCGTAAATTCAGAATCCCCTTCTACTTTGTCAGCAGGAAAGGAAAAAACACCCAACCCAAACATGCTCAAATCTTTAAAATAATGGCAGTAGTAGAAAACAAGGTATTCGGTCCCCAGGTGCATCGAGGGCCACAAATACTTAGGAGTCCCAGTCAGGTTCCCACTTTGGCCACTTAGGTAATTTCTGCACTTCATAGCGTACCGCCCAAGGGGACGAGCTGATCAACTGAATCCCTTCCTGGTTCCCTTCTATGGTATTATGTCGGTCCGCAAACATACGTTAGAGGTGCATGCCACCTCCCATTGTACGGGGTAGTATACAATATATATTTTTTAAACTTGTATTTAACAAAAGGTAAAGAAAAAAAATCAATTTACTCCTTTAGTCAGATTCAAATATCAACTCCAATCCCTACAGGCTCTGGGGCATCTTCGGACACTACTCCTTGCAATGTTTCAGCCGTGAAGTCCTGTAGACCCAAGAACCTTTCAGTCGCAGATATAATCCAGTCCAGTTTCTTAGACTACTTGTTAGTTTGGGCAGTACAATTAATCACATGCACAATAAAAACGCCACAAAATCCACCTTCACAATCAGCATATCAGTTTCCCTCAACTATGGAATGACACTCTGAATCTCCACCTCCATATCTTCAGCTCCACTCACTCCTTCAACTATTTTGTGTTCCTCCATGTAGTTGACCTGTTGTACAGACCTGACTTCAAACTCCTTTACCCTAACCAGGCACTCTGGGGAATTGGGAATGTGATTTCCAGCAGAATTGCAACACCTTACATCCTCATATTCTTCAACAAAAATTCCTTCGGCACACAGTTGATACATGGCCATACATGCCGTTTGCAATTCCAGAAAAACAACTGCTACGACATGAAAGCTCTCACCGCATATCTCACATATTCCAGCTTCACATACTCTTCGGCATGCTCCAACTACTCCTGGTATGTTCCTGGTAAACCATAAGGCCTCAACATCCAAGGCGATGCCAGAGATGACACCTTTTAACAGTGCTCTGCTCCAAAAATTGATTGTTGATTGTTTGTTAGTAGAATTTGTATAGCATAGTTAGTAGAGCCATAATGCCTTTTCCTTGTGCTCTTCTGACACACAAGAAATCACAGCAAAACCCCTTCTGGTCACTGACTGACTCAACATTTCCTACATCCTTTACCATCCTCGATACTTCAAATGGATTTCCCAAAAGAACATTGTTATTGAATCTTAAAATTCTCCTTGAGCAATGTCTTCCATTGTTTTCACTATTTTTGCTCAACAAGCCGTCAGATTCAAGTTTGTCCATCCACCTTCCATATTCCTCCATTCCGGAAACTGTCATCCTTCTTTTCCTCTCGTTTTCTCCTGGTTCACTTATGGGTCCGGCTTACTAAAGCTTACTACAAGCTCTACGCAGACGCAAGATTCGGAGTGTTGCAATGTTGTTTTTCGTCACAAAAGGGGCAGCTTCTTGTAATACAATGTGCTGGTATTTTTTGTGTTTGTGCTTTTCTAACTAATTTCTGTGTTCTATTCATGTACTTTTCTAAGTTCATGCAAGTGACTGACTGAACGAAAACTCACTTTCAGTAGCTGCAATTTGGCAGTACGCCCAGACCTTTGTTTTGAGAACAAAAGACATCTCAATTTTAAGGTCTCAGCTTAGAGAGAAGAAGCCTTGTGAGGTATTGGTCGGTAATGATGAATTAACTATGCTAAATCATGCAAATATAACTTCTGTGTATAGCCGTATATATAAGACAACTGCTGGGACTGCCACAGCAGAGCTCCTGATTGACATGTGTACTATGGTGCATTGAGTTGGTTGGAACCTCTCCAGCGTGCTTAAGGATGATTCATTTAAGATTAACTTCAGGTGTGCCTGTTGGTAATTTCCACAACATGGTGGTGAATTTCCATGACAACAATTTGGCATTCAACATACTTTTTTACTACCTGGAAAATGAGGCGCACTGTATCATTCCTTCCGCAGTCGTGGGGGCAGTGTTGTGGATTGGTTCCTTTATCTGATCTATAGACTACAGTATATAGGCTATTCATCAAAGTAGCCTATTTTGCATTGATAACCAAATATAATCTCAGCAGCTGTTCAAACAGTAAACCAAACAACAAGAATTCATCCCAAAATGTATTTTGTTTAGAAGTAATAACTAGTGATTCCAGGCTATTGTGAAATGACAGAACCTGCTGTAGCGAACTAGCTAGCCATGTACTTTGTTCTCTGTGACCAAAACATTATAAAGTTCTATTTTTAGCTGATTTGGGGATGAATATGCAAGCAGCATATCAAACTGGGAGAATGTTTTAGGTTACACCGGCAAGTAGAACAATATTTGCCAGGATATTTTTTTTATTATAAATCTGATTATTTCACATAGAGATGTGTCTTTTATCAGCTCGCTTGCTCTGAGGTGGGAGGGGTGGAAACACTTGAGATGTGTCCTTAAAAACGTGAGCCAATTTGCCAATTTCAAGCACTTCTGGTCTTAGCGGCAGCACACAGTAGCCTGTAACCAATGTTTTATAAAAAATATCAAGAGCAGCAAAACAGTCAACAGACATTCCCTTTTTTTATATATATACACTGCTCAAAAAAATAAAGGGAACACTTAAACAACACAATGTAACTCCAAGTCAATCACACTTCTGTGAAATCAAATTGTCCACTTAGGAAGCAACACTGATTGACAATACATTTCACATGCTGTTGTGCAAATGGAATAGACAACAGGTGGAAATTATAGGCAATTAGCAAGACACCCCCAATGAAGGAGTGGTTCTGCAGGTGGGGACCACAGACCACTTCTCAGTTCCTATGCTTCCTGGCTGATGTTTTGGTCACTTTTGAATGCTGGCGGTGCTTTCACTCTAGTGGTAGCATGAGACGGAGTCTACAACCCACACAAGTGGCTCAGGTAGTGCAGCTCATCCAGGATGGCACATCAATGCGAGCTGTGGCAAGAAGGTTTGCTGTGTCTGTCAGCGTAGTGTCCAGAGCATGGAGGCGCTACCAGGAGACAGGCCAGTACATCAGGAGACGTGGAGGAGGCCGTAGGAGGGCAACAACCCAGCAGCAGGACCGCTACCTCCGCCTTTGTGCAAGGAGGAGCAGGAGAAGCACTGCCAGAGCCCTGCAAAATGACCTCCAGCAGGCCACAAATGTGCATGTGTCTGCTCAAACGGTCAGAAACAGACTCCATGAGGGTGGAATGAGGGCCCGACGTCCACAGGTGGGGGTTGTGCTTACAGCCCAACACCGTGCAGGACGTTTGGCATTTGCCAGAGAACACCAAGATTGGCAAATTCTCCACTGGCGCCCTGTGCTCTTCACAGATGAAAGCAGGTTCACACTGAGCACGTGACAGACGTGACAGAGTCTGGAGACGCCGTGGAGAACGTTCTGCTGCCTGCAACATCCTCCAGCATGACCGGTTTGGCGGTGGGTCAGTCATGGTGTGGGGTGGCATTTCTTTGGGGGGCCGCACAGCCCTCCATGTGCTCGCCAGAGGTAGCCTGACTGCCATTAGGTACCGAGATGAGATCCTCAGACCCCTTGTGAGACCATATGCTGGTGCGGTTGGCCCTGGGTTCCTCCTAATGCAAGACAATGCTAGACCTCATGTGGCTGGAGTGTGTCAGCAGTTCCTGCAAGAGGAAGGCATTGATGCTATGGACTGGCCCGCCCATTCCCCAGACCTGAATCCAATTGAGCACATCTGGGACATCATGTCTCGCTCCATCCACCAACGCCACGTTGCACCACAGACTGTCCAGGAGTTGGCGGATGCTTTGGTCCAGTACTGGGAGGAGATCCCTAGGGAGACCATCTGCCACCACATCAGGAGCATGCCCAGGCGTTGTATGGAGGTCATACAGGCACGTGGAGGCCACACACACTACTGAGCCTCATTTTGACTTGTTTTAAGGACATTACATCAAAGTTGGATCAGCCTGTAGTGTGGTTTTCCACTTTAATTTTGAGTGTGACTCCAAATCCAGACCTCCATGGGTTGATAAATTGTATTTCCATTGATTATTTTTGTGTGATTTTGTTGTCAGCACATTCAACTATGTAAAGAAAAAAGTATTTAATAAGATTGTTTCTTTCATTCAGATCTAGGATGTGTTGTTTAAGTGTTCCCTTTATTTTTTTGAGCAGTATATATATATACAGTTGAAGTCGGAACATTACACATTAGCCAAATACATTTAAACTCAGTTCCACAATTCCTGACATTCAATCCTGTCTTAGGTCAGTTAGGATCAGCACTTTGTTTTAAGAATGTGAAATTTCAGAATAATAGCAGAGAGAATAATTTATTTCAGCTTTTACTTCTTTCATCACATTCCCAGTGGGTCAGAAGTTTATATACACTCAATTAGTATTTGGTAGCATTGCCTTTAAATTGCTTAACTTGGGTCAAACATTTTGGGTAGCCTTCCACAAGCTTCCCACAATAAGTTGGGTGAATTTGGGCCCATTCCTCCTGACAGCGCTGTGTAACTGAGTCAGGTTTGTAGGCCTCCTTGCTCGCACACGCTTTTTCAGTTCTACCCACAATTTTTCTATGAGATTGAGGTCAGGGCTTTGTCATGGCCACTCCAATACCTTGACTTTGTTGTCCTCAAGCCATTTTGCCACAAGTTTGGAAGTATGCTTTGGGTCATTGTCCATTTGGAAGACCCATTTGCGACCGAGCTTTAACTTCCTGACTGATGTCTTGAGATGTTGCTTCAATATATCCACATCAATTTCCCTCCTCATGATGCCATCTATCTTGGAAGTGCACCAGTCCCTCCTGCATCAAAGCACCGCCACAACATGATACTGCCACCCCCGTGCTTCATGGTTGGGATGTTGTTCTTCGGCTTGCAAGCCTCCCCATTTTTCCTCCAAACATAACGATGGTCATTATGGCCAAACAGTTCTATTTTTGTTTCATTATACCAGAGGACATTTCCCCAAAAAGTACAATCTTTGTCCCCATGTGCAGTTGCAAACTGTAGTCTGGATTTTTTATGGCGGTTTTGGAGGAGTGACTTCCTTGATGAGAGGCCTTTCAGGTTATGTCGATAGACTCGTTTTACTGTGGATATAGATACTTTTGTACCTGTTTCCTCCAGCATCTTCACAACGTCCTTTGCTGTTGTTCTGGGATTGATTTGCACTTTTCGCACCAAGGTATGTTAATCTCTAGGAGACAGAACGTGTCTCCTTCCTGAGCGGTATGACGGCTGCTTGGTCCCGTGGTGTTTATACTTGCGTACTATTGTTTGTACAGATGAATGTGGTACCTTCAGGCGTTTGGAAAATGCTCCCAAGAATGAACCAGACTTATGGAGGTCTACAATTTCTTTCTGAGGTCTTGGCTGATTTCTTTTGATTTTCCCATGATGTGAAGCAAAGAGGCACTGAGTTTGAAGGTAGGCCTTGAAATACATCCACAGGTACACCTCCAATTGACTGAAATGATGTCAATTAGCCTATCAGAAGCTTCTAAAGCCATGACATCATTATCTGGAATTTTCCAAGCTGTTTAAAAGCACAGTCAATTTAGTGTATGTAAACTTCTGGCCCACTGGAATTGTGATACAATGAATTATAAGTGAAATAATCTGTCTAAACAGTTGTTGGAAAAATTACTTGTGTCATGCACAAAGTAGATGTCCTAACCGACTTGCCAAAACTATAGTTTGTTAACAAGAAATTTGTGGAGTGGTTGAAAAACGAGTTTTAGTGTAAGTGTATGTAAAGTTGTTACTTATATTGGAACAAATTTTTGCCTATGCAGCTCCTGTGAAAAGTTGGGACTCATTAGGTCTACTGTATGTGCAATGCCCATTGCATGAAAGGTGTAAGTGACTGTAGGAAGTCTGTTCAGGAACATCAAGTTATTACAATAGACTGCAAAAAATAGGAAAATAAATTAATCTTCCACTTTCATTTGTTGGACCTAACTCAAATTGCAGGAATTCCGATCTCTGTCCTTGGTGCTGAATCCACATTTTCCTGTTTGTTTGTTTACCTTTCACATGGCAAGTCACTAACAGGCCATATCAGATGATGGTAAGCTAATCTTATTATAACGTTGGGCAATGTCCAATTGTCCATGGCTCAAACATGCATTGCATTTTCGAAATGTGAATGCAATGTGTGTAGACAAATATTTTTGTGTTGAAGCCAATAAACATTTTACTATATTGGCTACTTGTTTGTTATTGTCATGTCTCCTCCCACTCCCCCTCTCCGGCGCTCAAAGTCGCCGGTCTACTAACCACCGGTCCTGGCAACCTATCATTACGCACACCTGGAAACCGTCATTATGCACAATTGCGCCCCATCATGAGGCGCACCTGGACTCCATCACTACCCTGATTACTTCACCTTTATCTAGCACTCCTTTGTTATCACCCAAGAGGCAATTTTGTGTCGGTTTCCATGTTAGGTGCTGCTCTTGTTTTGTATCGTTCCATGTTCTTCTTCTTTAAACTCACTAGCTGCACTTGCTTCCTGACATGCTTGGGCGCCAGGTGGTTGTGTATATCGATGACACCCTGATCTACTCTGCCACCTTGGAGGAGCACATCGGTCACGTCTGGGTTGTCCTGGGACGCCTCCTGGATAACCATCTGTATGTCAAAGCGGAGAAGTGCCTGTTCCATCAGGTTGCCATCTCCTTCTTGGGATATCGGATCAGCCCGCAGGGAGTGGTTATGGAGGAAAGGAAGGTAGATGAGGTCAGGTCATGGCCAGTCCCAACCACCATAAAGTGATTACAATGGTTTTTGGGGTTTGCCAACTTTTACTGCCATTTCATCAGGAACTTCAGCTCCATTGTCTCTCCTCAAAAGGTCGTCCTTGTAAGTTGCCATGGAATCCTGCAGCTGATGAGGCCTTACGCCTGCTGAAGGGGCAATTTACCTCCACCCCATTGCTGAAATACCGAGACCCTACGCTGCCCTTTGTGGCGGGCATGGGGGGCCATCCTGTCACAATGTCAAGGTAATCCACAAAAACTGTATCCATGTGCATTCTACTCTAAAAAACTGTCCCCTACAGAGAGGAACAATGACGTCCATGATCGGAGCTTCTGGCGGTGAAGTTGGCATTAGAGGAATGCAGACACTGGCTGGAGGGCGCCATGGACCCGTTTCTCATCCTCACTGACCATCTGAACTTGGAGTACATACGGTTCAAAGAACATCAAAGCCGATGCCCAGTCCCGTCTCCACAATTCGGGGGAGGTCCCTCTCCTGAGTGGTCCCATCATACCGCTCTGAATCATTGCCCCTGTACTCTTGGACATGGACGTGGACATCTGCCAGGCTCTGGAGATGGAACGCGCACCAGCTACCTATCCTCCGGAGCGCACCTACGTTCCCAAAGGAGGTAAGGGATCGGCTTTTGACCTGGGCACACACATCCCTTGCTGCTGGACATACAGGTATGACCTGCACCACTCAATCCATCTCAGTTAAGTACTGGTGGCCCACCTCGGCGCAGGACGTCGCCCGCTACGTCAACTCCTGCTCTGAATGTACCCAAACCAAGTCTCCATGGAACGCTCCAGAAGGGAAACTTCTTTGCTTCTATTGACCCGTCTGTCAATAGATTTTTGTCACTGATCTTCCCCTGTCTGATGGTTTCACCACTGTTATGGTTGTTTTGGACAGATTCTCCAAATCCTGCCGTTTTATCCCTCTCTCTGGTCTCCCTACCACTCTCCAGGTCACTGAGGCACTGTTCCAGCAGGTCTTCAAGCACTATGGCCTTCTGGAGGATATCGTCTTTGATCGTAGCCCCCAATTCACATTTTGGGTACCGGCCTCAATCTAACCGGCAGGGGGAGAGGCTGAACCAGGAGCTGGCGAGGTTTCGGAGGAGTCACTGCCAGGACCGGCAGGAGGAGTGGGCCCGATTTCCTTCCTTGGGCTGAATACACCCAGAATTCATTGCGACACTTCTCCAGCGGCCTGATTCCCTTCCAGTGTGTTCTGGGTTATCAGCTGGCCCTTGCTCCATGAACTCCGAGCCAGAACGAAGCTCCTGCGATGGACGAGTGGTTCAGGCATGCAGAAGAGGTATGGAACAATGCCCACGTGATACATCGTCAGAAAAAGCAGGTGGATCACCACTTCAGTGAGGCTCCCATGTTCCATCCCGGTGATCGGGTCTGGTTCTCCACCAGGAACCTCCCGCTCCACTTGCCCTGTAAGAAGCTGAGTCCCCGGTTTGTGGGGCCATTCAATGTCCTCTATAGGGTCAATGGGGTAACTTACAGATATACATCTCTCCACTAACTACCAGATCTCACCATCTTTTCATGTTTCCCCTCTTCAAGCTGGTGGTTCCTGGTCCCCTTGCTGATGCCATCCCCCTCAACACCCCTCCACCTCCCTTGGACATCAAGGGGAGCCCCGCCTGTGCCATCGTGGGGGCCGGCTCCAGTACCTGGTGTACAGGGTGGGGTACGGTCCAGAGGAGTGGTGCTGGGTTCCGGTGGACGACATTTTAGCAACATCATCCGAGAATTCCACCTTGGCTGTCCTGACTGGCCCACTCGTCGCCATCCTCCCGGCCGACATTGTTCTGCGGGGGGGGGGTTACTGTCACGTCTACTCCCCCTCAGGCGCTCGACGTCGCCAGTCTAATAACCACCGGTCCTGGCAACCTATCATTACGCACACCTGCGCCCCATCATCAGTTACACCTCGACTCCGTCACTACCCTGATTACTTCCCCTTTATCTAGCAGTCCTTTGTTATTACCCACCAGGCAATATAGTTTTGTTTCAATGTTAGACGCTGCCCTTGTTTTGTATCGTTCCATGTTCTTCGTCATTAAACTCACTAACTGCACATGCTTCCTGCATCTACGTTTGTTATAACTAGGCCTATTGTAGGGTTAGTGTATACTATTTAAAACCTATATTCAATGGATAGATAGCCTTTAGGCCTACGTGTGCACACATTGCCTTATGCTCATGGAACGAGATGTGATTAATGATATTATGCTTTTGACCCAATTAAATAATGTTGTTGGTTTAAAAAAACTGATTGCTCTTGCCAGTATCACTCTAATGAAAAAGAGTGTTCGGGCTTTCACACTAAATTTGATTAAAAACCTAACTTATTAGAAAGATTCACCATCTGTGAGTTTTTGGTGAGAACGTACATGGATCAAATGCAATGCTATTTCTGTAGAAGTGCAAATCTGATCTGTTAGATAAACATTGTGGAACTAACACTACATTTGCAAGCATTAAAATGCTGAGTGGACATTCCCCCTTTCTCTTTATAGTAGATATTTATTCAGCTCCTGTGAAATGTTTGGTTGTGAGTAAAACCCTCCATAGTCTTAGTTGCCTTGTCTGTAATGTATATGCCCACGAGTAAGCAGTTATGGTGCCTGTAACTATATTTGGACAGCCTATTTAAAACCAGTTGTTTGGTTTTATTAGAATTATGCACCGTCTTTGTAGGCCTAAGATTCACAATTGCATTTTGTTAGTTGAAATATAGCCCCCGATGTGCTTGATCAAAAGACCAATTAATGCAAAAAATCACATTGGGCTGCCTAAACACCCAAAGTAGCCTGACATCACATGAGTGGCTACTGGCTCTAGAGATTCATTGAGTGGGTGTCAACCGAATCAGTTAAAGTTACTTAAGGCTGGGATCTAAGTGAATACTAAATCTCAGCCCACTCACTTTAAAAGCAGAAGTGGAAATGCATTGGAACTAGAGTCCCTTCCACCGTGACGCTGGAGCTAGAGTCCTTTCCACCGTGACGCTGGAGCTAGAGTCCCTTCCACCGTGACGCTGGAGCCAGAGTCCCTTCCACCGTGACGCTGGAGCCAGAGTCCCTTCCACCGTGACGCTGGAGCCAGAGTCCCTTCCACCGTGACGCTGGAGCCAGAGTCCCTTCCACCGTGATGCGGGAGCTAGCGTCCCTTCCACCGTGACGCTGGAGCTAGAGTCCCTTCCACCGTGATGCGGGAGCTAGCGTCCCTTCCACCGTGACGCTGGAGCTAGAGTCCCTTCCACCGTGACGCTGGAGCTAGAGTCCCTTCCACCGTGACGCTGGAGCCAGAGTCCTTTCCACCGTGACGCTGGAGCCAGAGTCCCTTCCACCGTGACGCTGGAGCCAGAGTCCCTTCCACCGTGACGCTGGAGCCAGAGTCCCTTCCACCGTGACGCTGGAGCCAGAGTCCCTTCCACCGTGACACTGGAGCTGAAAGACAAAAATACAGTACAAGTGCCATATTGGATTATGCATAATACGGTGATATCCTTATCTATATTGCAGTGTTTCACTCTAATGCTCTGTTCACCGATGCCGTTTCGCAGAACTCCCTCCCCCTTTCTTCCCCATCTTTTCAAACACTTTGCTATCTCTTCAATAAAAGCTTCCAAAATTACAAAAGAAGTGGGACAAAAAAAAAAAGTTCAGTCATTGCGAAAACATGAGAATATATGCCAGAACCAGCGCAAAGTAACACAACCCAACCAATTGGCCATTTGAAATGACTGGAAACCCCTTTTGCAGTTAGTGTAATCAAAGCATATTGTATGCTGTGCTGTTTGTAGTCTCTTGTGACAGACTCTAGCCAGCAAGCACTCAGGATTTGGTTCTGAGTGCAAAAATTATGCTGTATGAATGATGTGCATTTTACTCCATAACTGTCATAACACCAGAGAAATGGAAAGCAACTATTCTCATGAAAGGGAATGGAGTGAAACAAATCTTCTTGTCAAATCACATAATTTAATAGTGCACTTTACATCTACGTTTGCTCTGTTTAGTTTCTTGTTCTGTCCCCACAATACTGTATTTATCGAATGATAAATGTCCTAAAGAGTATTTTATTCCAGATTGTACATGCAAAATAAATACTGTATGCATCGATAGCTGTATCGCTGCTTAGGAGCAAGCATCCTCTCCTCAAAGTTGTCATCTCCAAGACTTCCTCTCCTACCTCCTGAGCACTCACAGCTACTTCCCAGCCTTGTATTATGCACAGTAGAATATACTGAAACAGTTGTAGTGTAGTGGGCTTATCTTCTCTACGTGTTCTTCCTGTTGTCTATTGCTGCAGCAGCCCCTGAAAAATGTGAATAATAATAATAAAAAAGTAGTGCAGTGGGCATTTACCAGTCCTATATTAGCGGCCCGATATATAGACGTCTGTAACGCGGGTAAATCCCCCCCCCCCCCAAATTGCAGCACCCCCACCCGAACGTCTTCCAGGGGTATGGCAAATGGGATACGAAAGCAGAGAGTAGACAACCTTACATTTGATTTGTTATTGTCTGATGTTGAAAGACAACACCAAACCGAAGTCATTCTCAAGTTTTAGTAATAACTGTATGGCGCATGAACCATTAATGAAACTATAGGCATTAACTTTCTGACAGCTGGTATTCCAATGGTCCCCTGGCATCCCACCTGTCATGGAGCATAGCCAAGGCAAAGATTACATTTCCACTGTCTCAGGACACTGCCAAAAAGAGAATGAGATTCAATTAGGGCTTGATAGAGGTCCTCTGTGGAGCTCCGACCAGGTGTACACAGCAGACAAGAGCTCGAGCCAGTTAGTATCACACAAACATAACACGCACACACGACTGCCCACACACACACACCAACTCAGACACATTTAAATATCAGAGTGAAATTAAATACTGTTGGGGATTTGGGACAGCGAACCAGTAGAAATATGGCAAGGCACAGATCATGAATATATATACAGAGATATTTCAGGCTTTGTGATGTAAAAGTCATTCCATTGTTCTTGCAGTAGCTGTCACGCCTTTATGGGTAACTTCTGAACCGAAGCGGCGTACACAATGCTGAGCATGAGCTAATCTGACAGTGAAAGTGGTTCTGTGAGTCGTTCCATGTCACCCAGGGCTGATCTTTTTCTCTTTGCTCTTAGTAGAGAAACATAAACGTGTGACTGACAGATTACAACTGAACGGATAGTTGAACGAACAGCCATTCGAGATCACCACCTGTCTGTGTGATGCATACCACACCTACAGAATTTCAGATCACCAGCTGTCTGTGTAATGCATACCACACCTACAGAATTTCAGATCACTAGCTGTCTGTGTAATGCATACCACACCTACAGAATTTCAGATCACCAGCTGTCTGTGTAATGCATACCACACCTACAGAATTTCAGATCACCAAAAGTCTGTGTAATGCATACCACACCCATTTCAAATCACCACCTGTCTGTGTGATGCCTACCACACCTATTTCAGCCATTTCTCAAAACTGTGTGTGTGTCTTTTTGTGTTTGTGTGCACACACACACACCATACAGTTTGGTAATGCTAATCCATCTGATTGGTAACATTTGTCCCAAGTCAGAGAAAGAAAGACACAAACCAGAAATGTTGACCAACTGACAAAAGGAGAAACACAACACCACAAGCAATACATCAGTGTGGTACTTAACCACAGTGCAAATCCTCCCCATGACCTCATCTCCTACCAATAGCTCCAACACAGGGCCGCACATAAACCTGAGCTCCAACCACACAGGAGAGAGCCAGGGATAATACTGCCTCGCTATTGGACAACCATAATCCCACTTGGCAGAGCAGAGGTGGAATCCAAAAGGATACAGGCAGTCACCGAGGCTGTTGCTGCTATTGTCAAGGTATTAAGTTCTTATGCAGTACCTCAAATGTTGGTGTCTTGAACAGGGGGAGGAGAGTGAAGGTTGTTGGAGCATTTCACTGTCTGAGGAAGTGCTGTGAGGGAAAAGCTCTGGGGATATGGGATCAGTACTGCCAGATGTCTTGGATTGAAATGAGGACATTTGAGGGTATGATAGTAAAATACATGTTGGTAGCACTTCATTTTACAGCACTGTTTCCCCAGTTATTTACCTAGTTATACAATAGGGAATGAAGTGGTATTTGCTGGTACTTCGTATGATTGAACACAATTACCAGGTACCTCATGGGGCCTAGTGGTGCTTGATGGATGGAATGAATCCCAAAGAAACCAAATAAAACTTAAATTATTACCAAATCAAGGCACTGTAAACGCACCAACATACACCAATATACATGAACATACACCAACACACACTACTATACATGAACATAAACAGCATACAAAACATACACTATACTGTATTAACATACACCAACATTCATTCATATATATATATATATATATATATATATATATATATATATATATATATATATGAATGTTGGTGTATGTTAATACAGTATATGTTAATACATATTTATATACACTGCTCAAAAAAATAAAGGGAACACTTAAACAACACAATGTAACTCCAAGTCAATCACACTTCTGTGAAATCAAACTGTCCACTTAGGAAGCAACACTGATTGACAAAAAATGTCACATGCTGTTGTGCAAATGGAATAGACAACAGGTGGAAATTATAGGCAATTAGCAAGACACCCCCAATAAAGGAGTGGTTCTGCAGGTGGGGACCACAGACCACTTCTCAGTTCCTATGCTTCCTGGCTGATGTTTAGGTCACTTGAATGCTGCCGGTGCTTTCACTCTAGTGGTAGCATGAGGCGGAGTCTACAACCCACACAAGTGGCTCAGGTAGTGCAGCTCATCCAGGATGGCACATCAATGCGAGCTGTGGCAAGAAGGTTTGCTGTGTTTGTCAGCGTAGAGTCCAGAGCATGGAGGCGCTACCAGGAGACAGGCCAGTACATCAGGAGACGTGGAGGAGGCCGTAAGAGGGCAACAACCCAGCAGCAGGACCGGTACCTCCGCCTTTGTGCAAGGAGGAGCAGGAGAAGCACTGCCAGAGCCCTGCAAAATGACCTCCAGCAGGCCACAAATGTGCATGTGTCTGCTCAAACGGTCAGAAACAGACTCCATGAGGGTGGTATGAGGGCCCGACGTCCACAGGTGGGGTTGTGCTTACTACAGCCCAACACTGTGCAGGACGTTTGGCATTTGCCAGAGAACACCAAGATTGGCAAATTCGCCACTGGCGCCCTGTGCTCTTCACAGATGAAAGCAGGTTCACACTGAGCACGTGACAGACGTGACAGAGTCTGGAGACGCCGTGGAGAACGTTCTGCTGCCTGCAACATCCTCCAGCATGATCGGTTTGGCGGTGGGTCAGTCATGGTGTGGGGTGGCATTTCTTTGGGAGGCCGCACAGCCCTCCATGTGCTCGCCAGAGGTAGCCTGACTGCCATTAAGTACCGAGATGAGATCCTTAGACCCTTTGTGAGACCATATGCTGGTGCGGTTGGCCCTGGGTTCCTCCTAATGCAAGACAATGCTAGACCTCATGTGGCTGGAGTGTGTCAGCAGTTCCTGCAAGAGAAAGGCATTGATGCTATGGACTGGCCCGCCCGTTCCCCAGACCTGAATCCAATTGAGCACATCTGGGACATCATGTCTCGCTCCATCCACCAACGCCACGTTGCACCACAGACTGTCCAGGAGTTGGCGGATGCTTTAGTCCAGGTCTAGGAGGAGATCCCTCAGGAGACCATCCGCCACCTCATCAGGAGCATGCCCAGGCATTGTAGGGAGGTCATACAGGCACGTGGAGGCCACACACACTACTGAGCCTCATTTTGACTTGTTTTAAGGACATTACATCAAAGTTGGATCAGCCTGTAGTGTGGTTTTCCTCTTTAATTTTGAGTCTGACTCCAAATCCAGACCTCCATGGGTTGATAAATTGGATTTCCATTGATTATTTTTGTGTGATTTTGTTGTCAGCATATTCAACTATGTAAAGTAAAAAGTATTTAATAAGATTAATTCATTCATTTAGATCTAGGATGTGTTATTTTAGTGTTCCCTTTATTTTTTTGAGCAGTATATATAGATATATACACACACACATATATACACACACACACCAACATACACCAACATTCATTTATATACACCAACATACACTATATTAACATACACCAACATTCATTTATATACACTAACATACACCAACATGGACCAACAAACATTGACATACACCAACAAAACCAACATACACCAACACACATTAACATACACTCCCATACATGAACACACACTAACAAATAACCAACACACACTGAAGTACACCAACGTACATTAACATATACCATCAAGTAACCAACAAATAACCAACATGCACCGACATGCATTGACATGCACCAACCCACATGAACATACACCAACAAACACCACAATACATTAATGTTTGTTGATGCATGTTGGTAAATGTTAACATAAACCAACATGCACCAACCCACATTACCATGCACCGTCATGCACCATCATGCACCGTCATGCATTAACATTCAGCAACCTACATACATTACCCATATTGCTAGCCTATTCAACCACTCTTTCTTATTGTCTGAGATCCCCAAAGATTGGAAAGCTGCCACGGTCATCCCCTTCTTCAAAGGGGGAGACACTCTAGACCCAAACTGTTATAGACCTATATCCATCCTGCCCTGCCTTTCTAAAATCTTCAAAAGGCAAGTTAACAAACAGATTACCGACCATTTCAAATCCCACTGTACCTTCTCCACTATGCAATTTGGTTTCCGAGCTGGTCATGGGTGCACCTCAGCCACGCTCAAGGTCCTAAACGATATCATAACCGCCATCGATAAAAGACAGTACAGTGCAGCCACCTTCATCGACCTGGCCAAGGCTTTCGACTTTGTCAATCACCGCATTCTTAATCGGCAGACTCAAATGACTGCCTTGTCTGGTTCACCAACTACTTCTCAGATAGAGTTCAGTGTGTCAAATTGGAGGGCCTGTTGTCCGGACCTCTGGCAGTCTATGGGGTGCCACAGGGTTAAATTCTCGGGCCAAATATTTTCATTCATTCATTCATTCATACATTCATACATTCATACATACATACATATATCAATGTCACTCTTGCTGCTGGTGATTCTCTGATCCACCTCGACGCAGACGACACCATTCTGTATACATCTGGCCCTTCTTTGGACACTGTGCTAACAAACCTCCAAACAAGCTTCAACGCCATATAACACTCCTTCTGTGGCCTCCAACTGCTTTTAAATGCTAGTAAAACTAAGTGCATGCTTTTCAACCGATTGCTGCCCGCACCCTCCCGCCCGACTAGCACCACTACTCTGGACGGTTCTGACCTAGAATATGTGGACAACTTCAAATACCTGGGTGTCTGGTGAGACTGTATACTCTCCTTCCAGACTCACATTAAGCATCTCCAATCCAAAATTAAATCTAGAATTGGCTTCCTATTTTGCGACAAAGCCTCCTTCACTCATGCTGCCAAACATACCCTCGTTTAACTGACTATCCTACCGATCCTTGACTTCGGTGATGTCATTTACAAAATAGCCCCCACTCTACTCAGCAAATTGGATGTAGTCTATCACAGTGCCATCCGTTTTTTCACCAAAGCCCCATATACTACCCACCACTGCGACCCGTGTGCTCTCGTTGGCTGGCCCTCACTACATAATCGTTGCCAAATCCACTGGCTCCAGGTCATCTATAAGTCTTTGCTAGGTAAAGCCCCACCTTATCTCAGCTCACTGGTCAGCATAGCAACACCCACCCGCAACACGCGCTCCAGCAGGTATATTTCACTGGTCATCCCCAAAGCCAGCACTTACTTTGGCCGCCTTTCCTTCCAGTTCTCTGCTGCCAATGACTGGAATGAATTGCAAGACCACTGAAGCTGGAGTCTTACATCTCCATCTCTAACTTTAAGCATCAGCTGTCAGAGCAGCTTACCGATCACTGTACAGTGAGGGAAAAAAGTATTTGATCTCCTGCTGATTTTGTTTGCCCACTGACAAAGAAATGATCAGTCTATAATTTTAATGGTAGGTTTATTTGAACAGTGAGAGTGACACGCCCTGACCTGAGAGAGACGGTTTATTTCTCTATTTTGTTAGATCAGGGTGTGGGGTGGGCATTCTATGTTTTGTATTTCTTTGTTTTGGGCCGAGTATGGTTCCTAATCAGAGGCAGCTGTCCATCATTGTCTCTGATTAGGAATCATATTTAGGCAGCCTTTTCCCACCTGTGTTTGTGGGTAAGTGTTTTCTGTTTTGTGTTTTCTGTACCTGACAGAACTGTGCGCTTTCGTTCCACTTTGTTATTTTTGTTCGAGTGCTTGTTTGATTCAAATAAATATCATGAACACGTACCACGCTGCATCTTGGTCACCTCTTTATGACGATCGTTACAGAACTACCCACCATAACTGGATCAAGCAGCATGCCCGGGAGGAGATGGATTCCTGGTCTCTGGAGGAGTTGCGAGAGTTATAGACTGGACTTGGGGGAAAGTATTGGAGAGATACAGAAGCCTGCTGGGGAAGCAGGTGAAGGCAGCGAGAGAGGAACTAGCACAGAAGGACGGAAGCACGAGAGGCAGCCCCAAAAACATTTTTTTTTGGGGGGGGGGCACACGGGTAGATTGGCGGAGTCAGGGTTGAGACCTGAGCCAACTCCCCATGCTTATCGTGGTGAGCATGTGCCTGCTCCTCGCACTCTCCCTCCAGTGAGTCTGTTCAGCCTGGTACGCCCTGTGCCTGCTCCACGTACCAGGCTGTCAGTACGTCTCCTCAGTCCAGTGAGACCCATTCTGGCGCCACATAAGAAGCCTCCAGTGATGATCCATGGTCCGAAGCCTCCAGTGATAATCCATGGCACGAAGCCTCCAGTGATGATCCATGGCCCGGAGCCTGTAGGGATGATCCATGGCATGGAGCCTCCAGTGATGATCCATGGCCCGGTGCCTGTAGGGATGATCCATGGCCCGGAGCCTGTAGGGATGATCCATGGCACGAAGCCTCCAGTGATAATCCATGGCCCAGAGTCTGCAGCCCAGAGCCTCCGGCGGCGGCCTGCAGCCCAGAGCCTCTGGCAATGATCCACGGTCTGGTTCCTCCGGTGACACAGAAGCGGGGGGGGGGGGAAATCAGCGGGCGGAGTGGGGGCTATGCCCCGAACCAGAACCGCCACCAAGAATAGACCCGAACCCTCTCCTATAGGTTCAGCTTTGCGGCCGGGAGTCCGCACCTTTGGGGGGGGGGGGGGTACTGTCACGCCCTGACCTGAGAGAGACGGTTTATTTCTCTATTTTGTTAGGTCAGGGTGTGGGGTGGGCATTCTATGTTTTGTATTTATTTGTTTTGGGCCGAGTATGGTTCCTAATCAGAGGCCGCTGTCTATCGTTGTCTCTGATTAGGAATCATACTTAGGCAGCCTTTTCCCACCTGTGTTTGTGGGTAAGTGTTTTCTGTTTTGTGTTTTCTGTACCTGACAGAACTGTGAGCTTTTGTTCCCCTTTATTTTTGTTCGAGTGTTTGTTTGATTCAAATTAATATCATGAACACGTACCACGCTGCATCTTGGTCACCTCTCTACGACGATCGTTACAGAGAGACAGAATAACAACAAAAGAATCCAGAAAAACGCCTGTCAAAATGTTATAAATTGATTTGCATTTTAATGAGAGAAATAAGTATTTGACCCCCTCTCAATCAGAAAGATTTCTGGCTCCCAGGTGTCTTTTATACAGGTAACAAGCTGAGCTTGTTACCTGTATAAAATACTAATCTCAGCTTGTTACCTGTATAAAAGACACCTGTCCACAGAAGCAATCAATCAGATTCCAAACTCTCCACCATGGCCAAGACCAAAGAGCTCTCCCAGGATTTCAGGGACAAGATTGTAGACATACACAAGGTTGGAATGGGCTACAAGACCATCGTCAAGCAGCTTGGTGAGAAGGTGACAACAGTTGGTGCGATTATTTGCAAATGGAAGAAACACAAAAGAACTGTCAATATCCCTCGGCCTGGGGCTCCATGCAAGATCTCACCTCGTGGAGTTGCAATGATCATGAGAACGGTGAGGAATCAGCCCAGAACTACACGGGAGGATCTTGTCAATGATCTCAAGACAGCTGGGACCATAGTCACCAAGAAAACAATTCGTAACACACTACGCCATGAAGGACTGAAATCTTGCATCGCCCGCAAGGTCCTCCTGCTCAAGAAAGCACATATACATGCCCGTCTGAAGTTTGCAAATTAACATCTGAATGACTCAGAGGACATCTGGGTGAAAGTGTTGTGGTCAGATGAGACAAAAATGGAGCTCTTTGGCATCAACTCAACTCGGCGTGTTTGGAGGAGGAGGAATGCTGCCTATGACCCCAAGAACACCATCCCCACCGTCAAACATGGAGGTGGAAACATTATGCTTTGGGGGTGTTTTTCTGCTAAGGGGACAGGACAACTTCACCACATCAAAGGGACGATGGACGGGGCCATGTACCATCAAATCTTGGGTGAGAACCTCCTTCCCTCAGCCAGGGCATTGAAAATGGGTCGTGGATGTGTATTCCAGCATGACATTGACCTAAAACACACGGCCAAGGCAACAAAGGAGTGGCTCAAGAAGAAGCACATCAAGGTCCTGGAGTGGCCTAGCCAGTCTCCAGACCTTAATCCCATAGAAAATCTGTGGAGGGAGCTGAAGGTTTGAGCTGCCAAATGTCAGCCTTGAAACCTTAATGACTTGGAGAAGATCTGAAAAGAGGAGTGGGACAAATCCCTCCTGAGATGTGTGCAAATCTGGTGGCCAACTACAAGAAACGTCTTACCTCTGTGATTGCCAACAAGAATTTTGCCACCAAGTACTAAGTCATGTTTTTCAGAGGGGTCAAATACTTATTTCCCGCTTTAAAATGCAAATCAATTTATAAAATTTTTGACATGCATTTTTATGGATTTTTTTGTTGTTATTCTGTCTCTCACTGTTCAAATAAACCTACCATTAAAATTATAGACTGATCATTTCTTTGTCAGTGGGCAAACGTACAAAATCAGCAGGGGATCAAATACTTTTTCCCTCTCACTGTGCCTGTACACAGCCAATCTGTAAATAGCACACCAAACTACCTCATCCCCATATTATTACTTACCCTCTTGTTCTTTTGCATCCCAGTATCTCTACTAGCACATCATCATCATCTGCACATCTATCACTCCAGTGTTAATGCTAAATTGTAATTATTTCGCCTATATGGCCTATTTATTGACTACCTCCCTACATTTGCACACACTGTACATAGATTTTAAAAAATATATATATATTGTGTTTGACTGTACGTTTGTTTATGTGTAACTCTGTGTTGTTGTTTTTGTCGCACTGCTTTGCTTTATCTTGGCCAGGCCGCATTTGTAAATGAGAACTTGTTCTCAACTGGCCGACCTGGTTAAATAAAGGTGAAATAAAAAAATTAAAACATGAACATACACCAACACTACATAAACATTCACCAACTGGCAAGTGTAGAGAGCATAGGGATATTGTTATCCACGTCGGCACCAACGATGTTAGGATGAATCAGTCAGAGGTCACCAAGCGCAACATAGTTTCAGCGTGTAAATCAGCTAGAAAGATGTGTTGGCATCGAGTAACTGTCTCTGGCCCCCTCCCAGTTAGGGGGAGTGATGAGCTCTACAGCAGAGTCTCACAACTCAATCGCTGGTTGAAAACTGTTTTCTGCCCCTCCCAAAAGAAAGAATTTGTAGATAATTGGCCCTCTTTCTGGGACTCACCCACAAACAGGACCAAGACTGGCCTATTGAGGAGTGACAGACTCCATCCTAGCTGGAGGGGTGCTCTTATCTTATCTACGAACATAGACAGGGCTCTAACTCCCCTAGCTCCACAATGAGATAGCCAGCCTGCCAGCTTAGTGGAGTCTGCCACTAGCACAGTCAGTGTAGTCAGTTCAGCTATCCCCATTGAGACCGATCTGTGCCTCGACCAAGGTTGGGTAAACTAAACATGGCGGTGTTCGCCTTAGCAATCTCACTGGAATAAAGACCTCCTGGGCCATATACAGCGTTCCTCACTGAGTTCCTATCAGACCTTGTAGTCATGGCAGATAATATTCACATTTTTGGTGACTTTAATATTCACATGGAAAGGTCCACAGACCCACTCCAAAAGGCTTTCAGAGCCATCATCGACTCAGTGGGTTTTGTCCAACATGTCTCCGGACCTACTCACTGCCACAGTCATACTCTGGACCTAGTTTTGTCCCAGGGAATAAATGTTGTGGATCTTAATGTTTTTCCTCATAATCCTGGACTATCGGACCATCATTTTATTGCATTTGCAACAAATAATCTGCTCAGACCCCAACCAAGAATCATCAAAAGTCGTGCTATAAATTCTGGGACAACCCAAAGATTCCTAGATGCCCTTCCAGACTCCCTCCGCCTACCCAAGGACGTCGGAGTACAAAAATCAGTTAACCACCTAACTGAGGAACTCAATTCAACCTTGCGCAATACCCTAGATGCAGTCGCACCCCTAAAAACCAAAAACATTTGTTATAAGAAACTAGCTCCCTGGTATACAGAAAATACCCGAGCTCTGAAGCAAGCTTCCAGAAAATTGGAATGGAAATGGCGCCACACCAAACTGGAAGTCTTCCGACTAGCTTGGAAAGACAGTACCGCGCAGTATCGAAGAGCCCTCACTGCTGCTTGATCATCCTATTTTTCCAACTTAATTGAGGAAAATAAGAACAATCCAAAATGTATTTTTGATACTGTCGCAAAGCTAACTAAAAAGTAGCATTCCCCAAGAGAGGATGGCTTTCACTTCAGCAGTGATAAATTCATGAACTTCTTTGAGGAAAAGATCATGATCATTAGAAAGCAAATTACAGACTCCTCTTTAAAGCTTAGTTGTCCTGAGTCTGCACAACTGCCAGGACCTAGGATCAAGGGAGACACTCAAGTGTTTTAGTATTATACCTCTTGACACAATTATGAAAATAATCATGGCCTCTAAACCGTCAAGCTGCATACTGGACCCTATTCCAACTAAACTACTGAAAGAGCGGCTTCCTGTGCTTTGCCCTCCTATGTTGAACATAATAAACGGCTCTCTATCCACCGAATGTGTACCAAACTCACTAAAAGTGGCAGTAATAAAGCCTCTCTTGAAAAAGCCAAACCTTGACCCAGAAAATATTTTTAAAAACTATCGGCCTATATCGAATCTCCCATTCCTCTCAACATTTTTTGAAAAAGCTGTTGTGCAGCAACTCACTGCCCTCCTGAAGACAAACAATGTATACGAAACACTTCAGTCTGGTTTTAGACCCCATCATAGCACTGAGACTGCACTTGTGAAGATGGTAAATGACCTTTTAATGGCGTCAGACCGAGGCTCTGCATCTGTCGTCTTGCTCCTAGACCTTAGTGCTGCTTTTGATACCATCGATCACCACATTCTTTTGGGGAGATTGGAAACCCAAATTGGTCTACATGGACAAGTTCTGGCCTGGTTTCGATCTTATCTGTCAGGAAAGATATCAGTTTGTCTCTGTGGATGGTTTGTCCTCTGACAAATCAACTGTAAATGTCGGTGTTCCTCAAGGTTCCGTTTTAGGACCACTATTGTTTTCACTATATAGTTTACCTCTTGGTGATGTCATTCTGAAACATAATGTTCACTTTCACTGCTATGCGGATGACACACAGCTGTACATTTTGATGAAACATGGTGAAGCCCCAAAATTGCCCTTGCTGTGTTTCAGACATAAGGAAGTGGATGGCTGCAAATGTTCTACTTTTAAACTCAGACAAAACAGAGATGCTTGTTCTAGGTACCAAGAAACAAAGAGATCTTCTGTTGAATCTGACAATTAATCTTGATGTTGTACAGTCGTCTCAAATAAAACTGTGTAGGACCTCGGCGTTACTCTGGACCCTGATCTCTCTTTTGACGAACATATCAAGATTGTTTCAAGGACAGCTTTTTTCCATCTACGTAACATTGCAAAAATCAGAAACCTTGTCCAAAAATGATGCAGAAAAATTAATCCATGCTTTCGTCACTTCTAGGTTAGACTACTGCAATGCTCTACTTTCCGGCTACCCGGATAAAGCACTAAATAAACTTCAGTTAGTGCTAAACGCGGCTGCTAGAATCTTGACTAGAACCCCAAAATTTGATCATATTACTCCAGTGCTAACGTCTCTACACTGGCTTCCTGTTAGGCAAGGGCTGATTTCAAGGTTTTACTGCTAACCTACACGGCTGTAACTTAACAAAATGTGGAAAAAGTCAAGTGGTCTGATTACTTTCAAAATGCACTGTATACCAATAGACTAACACACACCTGCATACATTAACATACACCAGAAAAAGGAAAATATAGGCACTTTTCAAGAAATTGTCAAGCCTAGACATACTGCTTAGCTCAAAATGAAACCATGGACATGTTGGATTAAATACACAGTTGTTGATTATTCCAGTACTTGAAATTCCGTAAACAATCTATAGTTAATGTGTGTTGCAGGTTGTGGAAGCAGCTGTTCCTCTCACTCAAGTGTTCCGATACGTTCATATAAAAAAAAGGTGATATTTATTCTCCTGGTGACACATCTTTACGTCTCCATAACAACGGCAGAGATACGATTCACAGTCCAAAGCTAGATATACATGAGAAATAGGCATTCATAATTTGGTGACTAAGACTTGATGTCTGGCTATACGTCTCAATATAACTAGGCCATTCTGCCTATATTTAAATTTCATTGGAAATGGTCTGATTTAATGTGAACCCTTGCATTCTGCCTAGCTAACAGCTAAAATGCTTTTCTCTCTTCAATCCTTATCTTAAGGAAGGTTACCTTACCTTGTAAACAGTCTATGGACAAGGTATGAGTGACTGCAATCCATGCTTGATTCCCCCCCCATTTTTCAGGGCATCGTTTCCAAATCAGTGTCTCAAATTGATTGTGTAGCTCAATAAAGTCACTTATAGATGATTTGGACATGATGGGCCAAAAATGATAAAGGTACCATATTTGTATGGGATTTGTGCCTCAAATACATACAGCGTAAGGAAACCAACAGATACATTTTGTAATTTGGGTGAACTATCCCTTTTACATTAGAAAATAATGGAAATGTCATCACTTGACATGGATATATTGCTGATCTAGATTGGAAGTGAAGCTAATCAAGGCTAGTGATATTATCATTTGAATCACCACCACTGTGGTAAATGAATCCTTTTTACTACTGGCATAGGTCATCAGAACCTACTGGCAATTTAAGTGGTTCTTCAAGACGGATCTAAGTTTGTGACATGGCAAATGTACTATTGTACTGTAATCTGATGTAGGTGGAATACTCAGTTATATATAATTAAAGTGATAACACAAATAACATCACCATTGTTAAATAAGTGTCCATGCCGAGAGAGTTCAGTGAGTTAATCCAATAATGTGCTCTGAGCCAAAGCTTCACAATGAGACAGGGAGGATATGCCAAGCAGTTGCCATACCGAGCGGTGATGCAGCCAGTCAAGATACACTCAATTGTGTGGCTGTAGAACTTTGAGGATCTGAGGGTCCATGACAAATCTTTTCAGCCTCCTAAGGGGGAGAGTTGTTGTGCCCTCTTCAAATCAAATTATATTGGTCACATACACATATTTAGCAGATGTTATTGTGGGTTATTGCGGGTGTAGCAAAATGCTAGCGCCAACAATGCAGTAGTATCTAACAATTCACAGCAAAACACACAAATCTAAAAGTAAAATAATGGAATTAAGAAATATAGAAATACTAGGATGTCGGAATGGCATTGACTAAAATACAGTAGAATACAGTATATACGTACGTATGAAATTAGTAAAGTAGTATAGTAAACCCTATTAAAGTGACTAGTGTGCCGTTATTAAAGTGACCAGTGATTCCATGTCTATGTACATAGGGAAGCAGCCTCTAAGGTGCAGGGTTGAGTAACCGGGTGGTAGCCGGCTAGTGATGGCTATTTAACAGTCTGAGGGCCTTGAGATAGAAGTTGTTTTTCAGTCCATCGGTCCCAGCTTTGATGCACCTGTACTGACCTCGCCTTCTGGATGATAGCGGGGCAAACAGGCCGTGGCTTGGGTGATTGATGATCTTTTTGGCCTTCCTGTGACATCTGGTGCTGTGGACTTCTACATTTACATTTTACATTTACGTCATTTAGCAGACGCTCTTATCCAGAGCGACTTACAAATTACATTCACCCTCAAGCCGATATCATGACGGCCCTCAAGGAACTACACTGGACTTTGTGCAAACTGAAAATCACATATCCTAAGGCTGAATTTTTGTAGCTGGGGATTTTAACAAAGCAAATTTAAGGAAAACACTACCGAAGTTTTATCAACACATTGCCTGTAGTACTCACGCATCAAAAACTCTCAACCATTGTTACTTCCTCTTCTGAGATGGCTACAAGACCCTCCCTCGCACCTCCCTTCGGCAAATCCGATCACAACTTCATCCTGCTCCTCCCTTCCTATAGGCAGAAACTCAAACAGGAAGTACCCGTGCTAAGGCCTATTCAAAGCTGGTCTGACCAATCGGATGGCAGCATTCGTGCAAAAAACTGAAAGCGCGAACCCCCGCATTTAACCACAGCAAGGTGACGGAGAATACGGTTGAATACAAACAGTGTAGTTTTTCCCTCCGTAAGGCAATCAAACATGCAAAACATCAGTACAGAGACAAAATGGAGTTTCAATTTAATAACTCCTACATGAGATGTGTGTATGTGGCAGGGTCTACAGACAATCACGGATAACATAGGGAAAACCAAAGGTAAAGGTAACTTAACTAAATGTCTATCGCCCCGTAGCACTCACTTCTGAGAGGCTAGTTAAGGATCATATCACCTCCACCTTACCATAGACCCACTTAAATTTGCATAATGCCCCGATAGAGCCACAGAAGAAGCAATTGCCATCGCACTGCACACTGCCCTATCCCATCTGGACAAGAGGAATACCTATGTACCTTCACAACTGTGTTTGTGTTTGAACCATGATAATTCCTTAGTGATGTGGACAACGAGGAACTTGAAGCTCTCGAGCTGCTCCACTATAGCCCCGTCGATGTGGATGGGGGTGAGCTTGGCCCTTCGTTTCCTGTAGTCCACAATCAGCTCCATTGTCTTGCTGACGCTGAGGGAGAGGTTGTTGTCATGGCACCACACTACTAGGTATATGACCTCCTCCCTACAGGCTGTCACATCGTCGTCGGTGATCAGGCCTACCACCGTCGTGTCGTCTGCAAACTTAATGATGCTGTTGGAGTTGTGCACAGCCACACAGTCATTGGTGAACAGGGAGTACAGGAGAGGACTAAGCACACACCCCCGTGTGGCGCCCGTGTTGAGGGTCAGCATGGTGGATGTGTTTTTGCCTACCCTCACCACCTGGGGGAGGCCCGTCAGGATGTTCAGGATCCAGTTCAAGAGAGAAGTGTTTAATCCCAGGGTCCTTAGCTTAGTGATGATCTTGGAGGGCACTATGGTGTTGAATGCGGAGCTGTAGTCAAACCTGCCTTTATGGACTCAAACTTTGGAGGGTGGGACATCTAGGAACACAAGTAACCTCACAAACAAAAGCTATTCAATAACTTATACTGTAAGATTTCAGTCAGCGGAAGTCATTCTAAAACTTTACATTTAGCATACCTCAGAGAAAAAGGAGTCACCCAAAACTAATTCACATTAATTAGTCAGAGCAAAGGACAATCCTTGAGTATTTAGAATTTCATTCTGACCTTGGGAACCCAACGAACAATTTAAAATTTAGTCTAGTGCCTTTTCCTTAATGGGTCACATAAGCCTCTTTGAATAAGCTTTAAAGTGTATTTCCATGTTTTGCAAGATCCCAGTTATACTGGTATATACAGTGGGTTCATGTCTGTAAACTGAGCTGATATTAACTATTTCAAGAACCTACAAGATGTTTTGAGACAATAAGCCCTGGAGGATCTCTGAAGACTATACATCAGATCTCAAGGCATGCATCACTTTAACTTAGGACATAATTAAAAGTAAGCAGAAAGGTCATTTTGGTGATTTACCTTTGTGCTCCCCTCTGTGTGGCCATGGCAAGGCAGTTAGCAGCAGCAAGTGAAGCAGTAAAATCAGATGAGGGCAAGCACAAGGTATTTAGCTGTCACCAACAAAGAGTAGGCAGGAGTGATTATCATATTCTGTGGCAGGTTCCAGGTAGGATCATGATGTACCAGCCATTCATTTTAAACAGCATGATTGCAGAAAATACAATGGGTATCCTTACGAAACATAATACAAGTAATCTTTTTGCCTATAGTTCGAAAAAGGTTAGCTGACAATATACAAGTATCTGCCAAAATAAAGGAAACACCAACATAGTGTCTTAATAGGGCATTGGGCCACCACGAGCCAGAACAGCTTCAGTACACCTTGGCAAAGCATTTCGCTACACCCGCAATAACATCTGCATGTGACAAAATGTGATTTGATTCTGTGTCTGGAAGTCTATTGGAGGGATGCAACACTATTCTTCCACGAGAAACTCCATAATTTTGTGTTTTGTTGATGGTGGTGGAAAACGATGTCTCAGCGTCACTCCAGAAGTGTTCAATTGGGTTGATATCTGATGATTGAGACACACACGTACACACTAAACCCCCTTATGCTACTATGAGACCCCTCTTTCAAAGTCACTGTGGTCTCTTCTAGCAGCTGGGTATTTTTATTCATGACCCTAAGCATGACGGGATGTTATTGCTTAATTAACTCCGGAACCACACCTGTGTGGAAGCCCCTGCTTTCAATACACTTTGCATCCCTCATTTCCTGAAGTGTTTACTTCATTATGGCAGTTACCTGTACATTTATGAACTTCATTTTGATAAGGGTGTATCTTTCAGTGGAATATTATTCTGGATGTGTATTTATTGATTACTCTGATATCTTGTGTTCCCTGAGAAAGAAACCACATACATGTAACTGACAGAGATGGGCCAGGGCAGGGCCCAGCACAGCATGTTCAAAATGTTAACAATGTTTCCCTTGTTCCTGGTTCCTAGTTACCACTTTGTATGTGACAGTGCTTTCCTCTTGGTTTTAAACAACAGTTGATGGTATCTCGACATGATTGCATACTCTTTCACAATGAGCCCATTCAAATGTATTCCTTGTTCCCACTGTTAATGACTTTCAAATAAGTTATTATCGTGACAAAGGATATTTGCATATATGCAAATGTTACAACATTTCATTACATAGACATCTGTAACAGGCCAAATGTAACAACCACAGGTACTAGGACAGGGCAGGGTCAATGTAGACCTGAACTGGGTACCAGGATGGAATGCATGCAACACAGGGATATTGAGAATATATATAATTAGGATTAAAATAGCACAACAGGGCCATACCGGGTGGGCATGTAAAAGAGCACAAAGTTTAATCACAGTGAGTCTCAGGTCTTCAATACAAAGGTAATATCAGTGTTCACATGCAACATTCATTTATAAAAAAAAATATCAAATGTATCACAAAAGTCACAGCAAATTTTAAAGCAAACTTCACACAAACTTCAAGTAAGAATAAATATCAACGGTCTCCCCTACATCATAAAAAAAAAATATTCAAAAATCCATCCCACCTCTTCAGTCACAGTTCAAATCACATACCTACACAGGCTCAAGGGCCTGTGAGGACGGAGCATTTACCGGCACAATTCCTTGTAACGCCTCTGCTGAGTCCCAATTAACAAAGATGCACTCACAACAATGCCTATTTTCTCAGATTCTCTCTGTTTGCGCTGTGCAGTTGACAACCAATGCAATGAAAGCTACAAAGTTCATCTTCTTAACATGCAACATATCAGGATCCCTCTGTTGACAAGGAATATTATCTGGTGTCTCTACTCCTACTACCATTACTTCTTCAACTTCACTCCTTTCTTCTGCTCTTCCCACCGCCTCCAGATAGTAGACACGCTGGACAGCCCTTGATCTGGCCACCTCCGCCTCCTTCACCCTAAAAGGGCACTTAAGGAATTTGGGCGCATGTTCACCACCACAATTGCAGTATTTAGGCTCAGCTGGCATTCGAAACTCCTCCCGTCTACATACACTTGACACATGGCCAAATAATTTGCATTCATCACGCTGCATGGGTTTGGGCACGAAGGCTCTCACAGAAAACACAAATGCACCTGAGAAGGGAGAGACTCTTCTTCAAAAAAACAATAAAATGGATGGAGTGGGATTTCTTACTCCATCCATCATGCAAGTCAGTCATTGTGCACCAACCACTTGATCCAATTCTTCACACATATCCTTTGCATTCACTTCTAGCGCCACCCCAGAGATAAACCCCCCCCCCCCCCCCACACACACACACACACCAATCTGATATCTTCTTGAGGCACAGAGAAATCTCCCTAGAAACACAAAAACACTAAATAAGCGAACTTTGTTATTTCTCACTGACGCCACGATTTTCATAGACTTTAAAACGGATCTCGAAGGAAACTCCATCGATCTAAAACCCTAACTCCGACAACAAAATAATCAAAACTAGGCTTGGATTTACTAGATTCTACTACCACTTTACTTATCTTATTTCCATTTGTATATTCCACTGTAATACACTCCTTCTCACTCTCCTCTCCACTCTGATTCAAACAGAACATCCGCTTCCGCCATCTTCCCTCATCCGATGTCACCAATTAAGGGTACATTTTTTCTGAGGGTTGGGTATGGATACGTATACGTGTCCGCTTTTTCCAATCATGCCCAATTTCCCAGAGACAACACGGATTACCCTGCCCCCTGCCATGTGGAACATTTTGTCAAGTCTACACCAGCAGCATGTGGTGCAATGCACAATTCGCGCAGCCCCCCCCCCCCCCCCCCCCCTCTCTGCGGATGACTTTGTCAACAATTTTGAAAAGAAGGTTGACGACATCCGATCCTCGTTTGTTATGTCAAACGACACCGCTGGTCCTGCTCACATTGCCCTACCCTATGCTTTGACCTCTTTCTCCCCTCTCTCTCCAGATGAAATCTTGCGACATGTGATGGCCGGCCGCCCAACAACCTGCCCGCTTGACCCTATCCCCTCCTCTCTTCTCCAGATCATTTCCGGAGACCTTCTCCCTTACCTCACCTCGCTCATCAACTCATCCTTGACCGCTGGCTACGTCCCTTCCGTCTTCAAGAGAGCGAGAGTTGCACCCCTTCTCAAAAAACCTACTCTCGATCCCTCCGATGTCACCAACTACAGACCAGTATCCCTTCTTTCTTTCCTCTCCAAAACTCTTGAGCGTGCCGTCCTTGGCCAGCTCTCTTGCTATCTCTCTCAGAATGACCTTCTTGATCCAAATCAGTCAGGTTTCAAGACTGGTCATTCAACTGACACTGCTCTTCTCTGTGTCACGGAGGCTCTCCACACTGCTAGAGCTAACGCTCTCTCCTCTGCTCTCATCCTTCTTTCTAGACCTATCTGCTGCCTTTGATACTGTGAACCATCAGATCCTCCTCTCCACCCTCTCTGAGTTGGGCATCTCCGGCGCGGCTCACTCTTGGATTGCGTCCTACCTGACAGGTCGCTCCTACCAGGTGGTGTGGCGAGAATCCGTCTCCGCTCTCACCACTGGTGTCCCCCAGAGCTCAGTTCTAGGCCCTCTCCTATTCTCGCTATACACCAAGTCATTTGGCTCTGTCATATCCTCACATGGTATCTCCTATCATTGCTACGCAGACGACACACAATTCATCTTCTCCTTTCCCCCTTCTGATAACCAGGTGGCGAATCGCATCTCTGCATGTCTGGCAGACATATCAGTGTGGATGACGGATTACCACCTCAAGCTGAACCTCGGCAAGACGGAGCTGCTCTTCCTCCCGGGGAAGGACTGCCCGTTCCATGATCTCGCCATCACGGTTGACAACTCCATTGTGTCCTCCTCCCAGAGTGCTAAGAGCCTTGGCGTGACCCTGGACAACACCCTGTCGTTCTCCGCTAACATCAAGGCGGTGATCTGATCCTGTAGGTTCATGCTCTACAACATTCGCAGAGTACGACCCTGCCTCACACAGGAAGCGGCGCAGGTCCTAACCCAGGCACTTGTCATCTCCCGTCTGGATTACTGCAACTCGCTGTTGGCGGGGCTCCCTGCCTGTGCCATTAAACCCCTACAACTCATCCAGAACGCTGCAGCCTGTCTGGTGTTCAACCTTCCCAAGTTCTCTCACGTCACCCCGCTCCTCCGCACACTCCACTGGCTTCCAGTTGAAGCTCGCATCTGCTACAAGACCATGGTGCTTGCCTACGGAGCTGTGAGGGGAACGGCACCTCCATACCTTCAGGCTCTGATCAGTCCCTACACCCAAAGAAGGACACTGCGTTCATCCACCTCTGGCCTGCTCGCCTCCCTACCTCTGCGGAAGCACAGTTCCCGCTCAGCCCAGTCAAAACTGTTCACTGCTCTGGCACCCCAATGGTGGAACAAGCTCCCTCATGACGCCAGGACAGCGGAGTCAATCACCACCTTCCGGAGACACCTGAAACCCCACCTCTTTAAGGGAAACCTGGGATAGGATTAAGTAATCCTTCTAACCCCCCCCCCCCCCCAAAAAAAGATATAGATGTACTATTGTAAAGTGGTTGTTGCACTGGATATCATAAGGTGAATGCACCAATATGTAAGTCGCTCTGGATAAGAGCGTCTGCTAAATGACGGAAATGTAAATGTAAATGAAATGGGCTTCCATAAAGTTGGTGAAAACTTCAAATGCATTTCAACAATTTTGTCAGATTGCCAGGAATGGATTACATCCCATGCTACCACTTTTGCTGGCTGTAAACCATTAAACCTGTGACTGGTTTTTGGAGTATAGCTAGTAGGTACTTAAGCATTAATGCCTGAGGGTGTGTGGTATATGGCCAATATACCTCAGCTAAGGGCTGTTCTTACGCACAAAGCAACACGGAGGGCCTGGATACAGCCTTTACCTATGGTATATTGGCCCTATACCACAAACCCCCAAGGACACCACACAAAAAGGTATGACCACTCTGACATATTTTTCAAAGCAGCCGCATACCACCAGACAAAATGTCGATAGGCACAGTATCTGTATCAGCTGGGAATGACAATGAAAGGTGAACATTGTTATATTAGCAGAGCACTGCTATGGTATTATGTAAAGTGTTGATTATTCTACATGGACCTCTTACTACATTTAAAAATTATCAAAATACTTATGTTAGAATATCTACACAAGTTCAGCAATTGCACTGTTCTCATGTAACTCTGTAGGCTACTGACAGATTCAAAGCTTCCCCCTGCATCTCACCATACATCTGCCTGTAGTTATTGAACCTGCATGAGGTTGGTTTGTTGTGATTGAGTGGGCAGCTGCGGGCAAGGTTCTGACAGATGGGTGGTGGAGCAGGTTAGCGTTGACAGCATTAGTTTTGGAACCGGGCTGCATCCCGGGAGTGAGCCAGGGGTGTATTCATTACGGAAACTGTCATGAATAAACGGACACAAACAGAGCAAAGTGAGAGTTTCTATTGGACAAATTCAAGTAGGTCCCTCCCTGTTTTGTTCTTTTTGCTTCTGTTTTAGAAAGGTTTTTAGAGGGGATGGTGTTTCCCTGGGCATTTCTTCCCTGGTCTTGTCCAGGACGGGGGTCGCAGTCAGACCCAAAGATAATTGAGTCCCCTCATTGATAAACCCAAGAAACACCCACATCAAAGTACAAACCCCAAGGCAACTCACATTTGGCTCCAGTCATGGCCACTAGTGTTTCTTAATTGGGGCAATCAGCAGTTGCTACATACATTTTTTGAGTTATAAAATGAATGATATGTACCCATTGATTATTGAAGAATAGAACTTAAAAATGCCTAATGAGTAGAGTTCCACTGTCGTACCGCATCAGAACCCAAAATGTAAGCTTGTTTTACTCAAATCGGGCGGCAGGTAGCCTAGTGGTTAGAGCATTGGACTAGCAACTGAAAGGTTGCAAGATCGAATCCCCGAGCTGACAAGGTCAAAATCTGTCGTTCTGAACATGGCAGTTAACCCACTGTTCCTTAACCGACTGCTGTCATTGAACAGAAGAATTTGTTCTTAACTGACTTGCCTAGTAAAATAAAATGTAAACAAACACTATAAAGCCTCAAAACATGGTTCATGTTCTGGACCTGTTAGTTGTTTAGCACCCCCTAGTGGCAGTTTAAGTGCACCAGGGTAGAATTTACCTGTTTGTGTCATGTGACGTGAAGTAATGTGTAAGATGTGCAAGTGGGACAATCCTTCTTTATAAACTTTATAAAATGCAATGTCTGTAAGTACATTTATATATGACCACAGGATAAATGTTAATCACATATCATTTTCATGTTTCTGTAAAAGATGAAGAATTGACTTAGCCGTTAGTGACTTTGCATTAGCTTCAGTGCCATTTTTCCCTAGGGACAACTAGCTTAGCAATATCAAGCATACAGTTGCATTCTAGTAACTTTATTTTATATTTGACTCTAGATTGAGTACTCTTATTCCTTATTTCGTACATTGATGCAGTTATTGTGTAAGACATTCTGTGCTCTATACTACTGTAACTGAAAACATGTACTTTTGTGTTTGTTGCAGTTTCACACTATGATTCAAGTAAACTTCCAAAATGACACCCTGTTTCTCACTGAGTTATTTGAATGAGTGTTTAGCTAGCTGGATAAGGGCTACTGTACATTTAGCGAGTCCAGGATAGTTAACTATCATTTTGATATCATGGATGGTCAGTCCTTGCATCCATAGTTCTGTCTATGAAATTGAGTGGTTACATTTCTCCAGCCCTAAGCTTTTTACATAAAAAAAGGATGGGGAAGCTGCTTTGTTATTGTTGTTTCTTCGATGGGGTTTAACGGCAGTTGGCATCCAATGTTAATGGTGCATTACCACCACCAGCTGGACGGGGTATTGAATAAGACTGAAATTGTTTCACTCCAAAAGCCTGTGATGGGGCTACATTCACCGACAGGATTTCTTGCACCGCCTCTGCTGTGAAATCACGAAGACCCCAAAAAATGTTAAGCACCATTCACAATGATTCCAATTTTTTTACTTTTTCATCCGCTTGTGCTTCCCCGCCACTCGTTCCTTCCAATATATATATTTAACATATTTTAAATGTAACCTTTATTTAACTGGGCAAGTCAGTTAAGTACAAATTCTTATTTACTATGACGGACAACGCTGGGCCAATTGTTTACCATTGCAATAAATAATACATAGTCCACTTTTTAACATGTAGCATTACTCTATCCATTGGTTGATGAGAAACTTTCACTCGTCTTGGTGGCTCTACTACCATTGCTTCTTCCCCGCCACTCGTTTCTTCCAATTTTCTCACCACCTCCAAATAGGAGACGCTGGACACTCCTTACCCTTGCCACCTTATTCTCCTTCACCCTAACAGGGAACTCCACGATTTCAGGCACAAGTTCACCTCCACAGTTGCTTCTACTGCTGATTGCCCTGTTTCTTGCTTTGCTCTTAGGAGCAGGGCACCATTGAAAGGAGTGATGTCTGTGGTAGCATTAAGTGTGGAGGTGAAATAGTTGAAGATTCCTAGTGTTTGTGATGCCTGCCGTTTGGTGCGACGCAGACCCGGTGGTGAAACAGAGGAGTCACTGTCAGTCATTTTGCGTCTTTACCCGACAAAGTTATGTTAGGATATATCAGATATCCTGTTGGAACTTTTGTGCAGAATCCACTGCACTGTTTCAGGTGCAATGTTTATGGTCATGTCGCAGCAGTTTGCAGGAGCGAGATTCCAAGATGTGGGAAGTGTTCAACAGGGTATGGCATAGAGGTTTGTGTAGTTTCGGTGGATAAAGTTGTGTCAACTGTAGGGGTGCTCGTGTTGTTGGGGATTGGAAGTGTCCGGTGCGAGAGAGGCAGGTTGAGGTGGGCCACCCACTGGGGAGCCAGGCCCAGCCAATCAGAATATGTTTTTCCACACAAAAGGGCTTTATTACAGACAGGAATACTCCTCCGTTTCATCAGCTGTCCGGGTGGCTAATCTCAGATGATCTCGCAGGTGAAGAAGCCGGATGTGGAGGTCCTGGGCTGGCATGGTTACATGTGGTCTGCGGTTGTGAGGCCGGTTGGACGTACTGCCAAATTCTCTAAAATGACGTTGGAGGTGGCTTATGGTAGAAAAATGTACATTAAATTCTCTGGCAACAGCTCTGGTGGACATTTCTCCAGTCAGCATGCCAATTGCTTGCTCCCTGAACTTGAGATATCTGTGGTGTTGTGTTGTGATAAAACGGCATAATTTAGTGGCCTTTTATTGTCCCCAGCACAAGGTGCACCTGTGTAACAATCATGCTGTTTAATCAGCTTCTTGTCAGGTGGATGGATTATCTTGTCAAAGGAGAAATGCTCACTAATGGGGATGTAAACAAATTTGTGCACAATTTGTTTAATACGTTTTTTTTGTGTGTATGGACAATTTCTGTCATCTTTTATTTCAGCTCATGAAACATGTGACCAATACTTTTTACATGTTGCATTTATTTGTTCAGTAAGTAGTGGGTTTTTAATGAGTGCAGGGTTAGTTGGAAGGGTCTTTTTAATTTTTTTATTTTCCCATTTTGATCACAATATATAATGGATTTGTGTTATAGTCCAGTTGGGGGCAGTAAAGCAACATATTGGATGCCAACTGCCGAGAAACTCCAAAGATTTCCCCTGTTCTGTATCCTCATGCCAGTGAGGTCTGATCGCTGAAGTAGACAAACTGAGAGACTTGGCGGCTCAGCTAAACTCTTCGGCGCAACAGAACAGAGCTTTGGGGGCCAATTTCTTTGCCACAGTGAAAGGAATGTGCAAACTGAAAGACAATGAAGGTACAGAACCATAGATGCGTTGGCTAGTTGCCTTCCTGAATATTTTGTTTATTTCGACATAATTTAAAATGAGATGTGATATAAACTTGTGGTCTCCTATGCTGCTTTGATTAATCTTAAAGTAACTGTCCAGTGTTTGCAGATTTCTATGAAATATGTCCCATAATTAATTACAATACGAGTGAAGTAGTTTTCCTTCCAAAAAATGCTCAAGTATGGAATGGTGTTGGCATACCCAAACAGAATGGTGTTGGCATATACCAGTCTTAAAATAATATTAATGCAAGTAGACCGCTGATTGGCCAGCTCATCCTCCTCAGGAGGATGTCTTCCTCAATGAGGAAATGGCAAGTATTTTTGAAACTGTCTGTTTGAGATACAAGTTTGAGATTGTTTTTGAAGTTTTCTTTTCTCTCCAATTTATGCTTTGGCCACATACGAGTAAATGATGAGTCAACAATATTATGAGTATGAGTTAACAGAATATAAATATTTAAATGCTCATATACACCAGACAGTTACTTTAAAATGTATGCTTGTTCAAATCACATAATTCAAAATTTTACATTTGCTGCATACGAGTTTGACTTTTCAAGCTGAAGTGGTCAAACTGAAGGAAGTGGATGAAGGTACTGTACAATATAAAAGTTAGATGGCTGAAGGTTAAATCTATGTGGTAGTAATCAGGTTGTCTAGCTAGTCTGCAATGTTGGCTAATTGCTTTTCCGAATATTTGTTTTACTTCGGCATACTTTAAAATGAGATATGATATAGAATCTTTAAGTCTTATACTGCTGAATAATCTGAATGTACACTTTCTTAAAATTCACAGAAATCAAAGTTTAATTGACTGCCAAAGAGGTTGAATTTCAAACTCCAGTGCTAGCCTCCCTACACTGGCTTCCTGTTAAGGCAAGGGCTGATTTCAAGGTTTTACTGCTAACCTACAAAGCATTACATGGGCTTACTCCTACCTATCTTTCCGATTTGGTCCTGCCGTACATACCTACATGTACGCTACGGTCACAAGACGCGGGCCTCCTAATTGTTCCTAGAATTTCTAAGCAAACAGCTGGAGGCAGGGCTTTCTCCTATAGAGCTCAATTTTTATGGAATAGTATGCCTACCCATGTGAGAGACGCAGACTCAGTCTCAACCTTTAAGTCTTTACTGAAGACATATCTCTTCAGTAGGTCCTATGATTAAGTGTAGTCTGGTCCAGGGGTGTGAAGGTGAACGGAAAGGCTGGAGCAACGAACCGCCCTTGCTGTCTCTGCCTGGCCGATTTCCCCTCTTTCCACTGGGATTCTCTGCCTCTACCCCTATTACGGGGGCTGAGTCACTGGCTTACTGGTGTTCTTCCATGCCGTCCCTGGGAGGGGTGCGTCACTTGAGTGGGTTGAGTCACTGACGTGGTCTTCCTGTCTGGGTTGGCGCCCCCCTTGGGCTGTGCCATGGCGGAGATCTTTGTGGGCTATACTCGGCCTTGTCCCGGGATGGTATGTTGGTGGTTGGAGATATCCCTCCAGTGGTATGGAGGCTGTGCTTTGGCAAAGTGGGTGGGGTTATATCCTACCTGTTTGGCCCTGTCCGGGGGTTTCATCGGATGGGGCCACAGTGTCTCCTGACCCCTCCTGTCTCAGCCTCCAGTATTTATGCTGCAGTAGTTTATGTGTCGGGGAGCTAGGGTCAGTCTGTCACATCTGGAGTATTTATTTTGTTTTTTCCGGTGTCCTGTGTGAATTTAAATATGCTCTCTCTAATTCTCTCTTTCTCTTTCTTTCTTTCTCTCTCTCGGAGGACCTGAGCCCTAGGACCATGCCTCAGGACTACCTGGCTTGATGACTCCTTGCTGTCCCCAGTTCACCTGGCCATGCTGCTGCTCCAGTTCCAACTGTTCTGCCTGCAGCTATGGAACCCTGACCTGTTCACCGGACGTGCTACCTGTCCCAGACCTGCTTTTTTCAACTCTCTAGAGACAGCAGGAGCGGTAGAGATACTCTCAAAGATCGGCTATGAAAAAGCCAACTGACACTTACTCTTGTGTTACTGACTTGTTGCACCCTCGACAACTACTATGATTATTATTATTTGACCATGCTGGTCATTTATGAACATTTGAACATCTAGGCCATGTGCTGTTATAATCTCCACCCGGCACAGCCAGAAGAAGACTGGCCACCCCTCATAGCCTGGTTCCTCTCTAGGTTTCTTCCTAGGTTTTGGCCTTTCTAGGGAGTTTTTCCTAGCCACCGTGCTTCTACACCTGCATTGCTTGCTGTTTGGGGTTTTAGGCTGGGTTTCTGTACAGTATTTTGAGATATCAGCTGATGTAAGAAGGGCTATATAAATACATTTGAATAAAAGTCAGATGACTTGAGCATAATTATATTACATGTGATATGTATATAATGTATGTTGAGAAATTAACATATTAATGAAAATGTTACTTACAGATATTAACACTGCACTTAAATGTTCCCTACATTTTGCTCAATCTCAAGATATACTTTGTATTCACGTTAATCAAGGTTAAACTGCATGGCACAGAAGTAATGCTGCGTTCAAGTGCTCAGTGGAACTTCCTATTTCCTAGTCAGAAATACGACTTTGTTTCATTCATATGGTCTTTGGTCAGAACAATTGTTCAATCAATAAGATTTTAGCTAGCTTGACAAGGAAGCTAATGTTGCTAATAATACACTTAGCTAGCTTGCTTAACATATACAATATGGTCAAACCAACTACATTATCCATATTGATAAGGTGGTTGTCAAACTGAATTGTCGTCTTTTGGTGTAAAATGTCAGTGGTGAAACATCACAACTTGGCAACTCAGGCAACAAAAATCTCAGGTTGCCACTTGTAATTGCGATTTGGAGGGTTGTTCCAGTGAAACTTCTCAGGGAGTGGTAAATCTAAATGCAGAGGCTATGCTGCCGGGACCCAGTCATAAATGGTAGATCTGAATGCAGAGGCTGTGCTGCTGGGACCAGTCATAAGTGACCGGAACCACATTCAGCGCATGTGCAAATTACATTTCAATATTAATACTGACATTAAAAACATACTGTGTGTAGAATTAACTGTTTGCGTGTGTTTTGGACTGAGCTGGAGGAAGCAATTAGCGTTAGCCTATTACCTTTAGCTAATAGCAATTAGCATTAGACAATTATTGTATTTTGTCATAATACTTTCCCCTCTGTTACAGGTATCTTCACAGATCCAGCGAAGGGAGTCTACTACTTCACATTATGTACGTTTGTCTACAATGACCACAAGGGAGCTGATGGTGACAATGCGGCCATTTTGAATCTGAATAATGGGGACAGGGTCTGTGTGGAACTGTGGGAACAGTGCCAGGTGTAAGACAACAATGATGGGCACACTACTATTTCCTGTAAAATAGATGTTATAACCTGTAAATGAGAATTACCTCCCTGCCATGAAATGCACACTAGGGGTGTGTCCCAATAATCTCCTTTCTCCTGAAGTGTGTACTCTTTCACTAAAAGCCTTGGATTGGTGGAGGCATGGGCTAGTGGTAATTTCCAACATATTTCTTATTCCAGTCATCTGTAATTTCCTCTAAATTAGTAACGGGAAGTGAATAAGTGCACACTTTGGGAGGAATGAGAGCTAATTGGGACAGAGCCTCTGTTTGTAATGAACCAGGCGTTCTCTTGACAGGGAGTGAATTTAGTGAGAATTAACTCCACTGTATACCTATGCTGAATCCCAAACCAGCCCTGTTTTCTCATGGACTGCTCTGCAAGTTGTATTTTCTCTTTTTAAAGTTTTCATATGCACAATATTTCTGACCTTTTTTGTGATTTGTTTATGGAAAATCTAGAAAAAGCCTGGATTATAATTTATGAATTTCTCATGCCTCCATGTTATTATTCTATGCTGTTAATTTAGTTTAATGTTTTTTTTTTTTTTTTAATGACTACAGTAGATTAACTGTAGACATTGTTTTTGAACCGTTGGTTGAACTTCAGTATGCCAATGCAATTCATTAGACATTTTCAGACTCTGACTGTCATGTGGTCCTCAGTGTTCTCTGTATAATAATATACTTTCCATCTCCTCTAAAATAAGGTGTATCTTTGCCTTGAGCCACCAGGTATATTTTTAGAGTGAATAGGATGACCTTCATTTACTCTTGGGTACTGTCCTAGAATCCAGAAAAGTAATTTAAAATATTACGTTTTGAGCCACAAAGATGCAGCCACTTTTTCCTGCAAAGGTTGTTCAGAGTGTTGTTTTATCTAGACTTACTCAAAAACACTGACAGTTTGGATGGATTAATTATTAATGAAATATTTAGTGAGTTCAGGAGATCTTTTTGAACCTTATGCAGTGTAATTTTTTTTACTAAATGTTCCAATAGAAATGGAGCCAAATAAATAAACAGAAGATGATGGGCCAATTTTAACGTCCGCTACATAAAGTGGTCAGGGTGTACAACAACATCCTATTGTACTGGGCCCAGTTTCCCAATAGCATCTTAAAGCTAAGTTGGTTAGAACCTTGGTAGGAGCATTGTTAACTCCAAGCTGTTTCCCAAACCACCGTTGCTAAAGTTGCTCTTGAAAATGCTCGTTATTTAACCATTGCCTCAGACCAGTCGTTAGATGCTTTTTTTTGCCGTTCCGCGTCACTGTATACACAAAATCAAGATCGTTCTGTGACCGCAGATAACTTCAGAACGAATGTGACTACAAATTTGCCAATTTTGTTGCAATTGTTAATAACAAGCGAAAATATATAAAGATGCTTCAAATGAAAACCTTGATAACATAATTACAGTTAGGCTACATAGACCTATACATTTTTGAGGTTTAAAGTATTTGTACGCTACTGTCTGTAATTTCTGCCTCAATGCATTTCATGATGAGTAACGTGTGCAATGATGTGCCTAAACTTGATTTAGTGCATAATTATTGGGTAAGCATTAAAATAAATCACCTCAATATTGTAGCAGTAGGTGATAAACTCTTTAGGAGCTGATCCGTCATTAGTATTGTGGAATAATTCTAATGTTAAGGTAAGATTTGAAAGGGAGGATGCTGATCTGAGAGCAGTGCTGCCTTTCTTCTGATCCTTTCAGTTATCGACACAAGCCTCAACACACATATTGAACGTTCTCTGCGTGGTGTTTTGGGAAACGGATGTTACATCTTTGGCCGTTGTAGGAAAGATGCATCGTTAAAACACTCGTAACCCAAAGTTTCATCACTATCAGGAAACTAGGAACCAATAGGATGCTCGAGGGGTGGGGGGCATTCATGAAGGAACCAATAGGAGGCTTGAGCGTGTGCGTTCCTCCCCGAATTGTGGGCTGCAGTTGCACACAATTGCACAAACATTCAGTGTAAAATAAAAATGTTGTGGTTGAAGTGTTTCCATTACCCATTTAGGGAAATTAACAAATTGTATGTCCTCCCACCTGTCTGTTTCATGTCTCAGGTAGCTCGCAAAAGCCAGCCTGGATAGAATGAAATACATGACTAATATGTGCAATATTCTAATTATTCTCATGTGCCAATGTATCGCCATGATCCGTGCCATGGTGAAACTTGCACTCTTGTATATCTGAAATAATTGGATGGTGAAACTTGCCAGCCAACCAAAAAAGCAAGGCGAAGCAATTCAGGTATTCTTGAAAGTAAGAACAATCCTTGTCCTGCAAATCATTTTTTGTTGTTGATTTTGCAAGCAGTATGCATTTACAATTATATGTGAAGTGAGCGTGATTACATCACGTGCCCTGCATACCTTCAAAAGTATTTGGCAATAATTTTTTTATTAAACGTTTCCACCGTCATTTGTCTCAAAGTAAAGATTGACATAAGAAAAATCCACCCCTGTCGAACTGATAAAAATGTTGTCCATCTTTAGAAAATGGAACCTAGATCTACCGTTTCAATTACACGTGGCAATTTTTTGTTGTTGTTACAACATTGCTTTTGTTGAATAAACCTGGGTTGCCTACTGCCAACATTTTTGCCTGATTATGCTTCCCTGGTTGCCTCCAGTGCTGCATCAGACATACCTCTGGCACAGTGGAGCTGCTGAGGGGAGGACAGCTCATGATAATGTCTGGAATGGAATGGTATATGTGTTTGATACCATTCCATTGACTCCATTGCAGTCATTATTATGACCTATCCACCCCTCAGCAGCCTCCGCTGCTCTGGCACCACCAAGTCATCTCCCATGGGTCTCAATTAGGCTCAACACTTGATGAAAGTGATTGACACTTGATGTAAATGTAAAAATGTAATGAAAGTAAAGACATAGAGAGAATCTCAATTGCATACTCCTTGTGTCCTCGCTCCTCGCCTCCTACTCATAACCTACTGGATGAGAAAGCCAGAGGCCCCTCTCCTCCTCCAATGAATTTTGAGAAGGAGAGAGGATGCGAGGAGTATCAAATTGAGATTCTCCCATAGTCTATGTCTAGACAGGCATCCCAATTCAGATATTTTTTTTCACTAATTGGTCTTTTGATTTGATGTGAATAGATACATAAATTAAATAAAGGTTAAATAAATAAACAAAATAAAATAAATGTGAAAAGATCTGATGTGATTGGTCAAAAGACCAAAAAAAGGTCAGAATTAGTCTGCCTGTGTAAACATTGGCATAGAGGCAAGACTGTGTTTACACTCTTTTAGTGACACTGAGGTCCAATGTAGATAAAGTAATTAGAATAGTGCCTCATCTGCTTCCCCAACAAAGGCCGTGTGGCCAAATACTTGAGAGATTGATGGAATGCTGCCTCTGGTATAAAACCATGATGAATATGGCACAGTGCTGCACCGACATGACAACTCCTTAAATGTCAGAATATAACAAAGATGAATCCTCCCCACCATTGAATGGTCATTAAATACCAATTGCATGTGCATAGCCCACCATGCCTAGGCTAGTTTCTGTACAGAAAGAATGTGGTTTGTGAGCCAGTGCAATTTTGACAGTATTTCTCAGGGAAGACTAGAGGAGAGGAGGTTATTAGTTGAATAGAATAAGATAAACACATTAACGAGCTTGTTAAAACAGATGGTGATCAAACAAGACTGGACCAGTGGAGGCTCCTCAGGGGAGGAAAGGATGGACAATCCTCCTCATTGAATTTCAGAAAAATGTAAATAGTGAAACATTACAAAAGGTACCCTTTTTAGATAAAACTATACTAAATAGATTCACGTCACCAAATAATTAATTAAAACACTGTTTTGCAATAAAGGTCTACAGTAGCCTCGAGCACTCTGTAGGGTAGCACAATGGTGTTGAAGTCGGAAGTTTACATACTTTGGTTGGAGTCATTAAAACTCGTTTTTCAACCACTCCACAAATTTCTTGTTAACAAACTATAGTTTTGGCAAGTCGGTTAATCTACTTTGTGCATGACACAAGTAATTTTTCCAACAAATGTTTACAAACAGATTATTTCACTTATAATCCACTGTATCACAATTCCAGTGGGTCAGAAGTTTACATACACTATTCTTGATACGCACAGGAAACTGTTGAGCGTGAAAAACCCAGCAGCATTGCAGTTCTTGACACAAACCAGTGTGCCTGCCACCTAGTATCATACCCCGTTCAAAGGCACTTAAATATTTTGTCTTGCCCATTCACCCTCTGCATGGTACACATACACAATCCATGTCTCAATTGTCTCAAGGTTTAAAAATCATTCTTTAACCTGTTTCCTCCCCTTCATCTACACTGATTGAAGTGGATTTAACAGGTGACATCAATAAGGGATCATAGCTTTCACCTGGATTCACCTGGTCAGTCTATGTAATGGAAAGAGCAGGTGTTCTTAATGTTTGTACCCTCAGTGTACATTTCTGTAGACAGTCCTTAGGTAGCCAGGCACAGGGCCAGAATAACCGGCTCTGACTTATTGAGTCTTTGACAATTTCAGATTTTCTAAAAACACAAACTGAGCCTGTTGATTTCACTTCATAAGCAAGACATGCATGTTCCAAGAAGTGCATTTCAAACTTAACTGACGATATCCAGTCAGCATCCACATCTGCTCCCTTTTATTCAATGTCACCCATCTTCCTGAAACATCTGCTCATCTCACCTTCCAATTTCCAGCATCGATGTGGCTGAGCTCAGACCAGATGACACACACACACATCCTCTCCCCCTCTCTCAGCTGGGCTTTGTTTACTTGCCTCCTCACTGATCCAGGAGCCATTTCAGGGTGAGAGACAGCTGAAACTGAGCCCAGATTGAGAGCTCCCTGATGGTGAGACAGACAAATAGTGTCCCTATCCATGATTAAATACCCAGCTTCCTGAGTGATGGGCTCTGGTTTACTCAGGAGAGGATGCTGGGGGGCCTTCAGAAGAGGTGCCCATTTTAAATGCCTGATTGGGTCTGATGTGTACAGCGGTGGCATCGTTTGCCTGTCCTATTCCATTAGGATGGGGGTAGAAACACATTCAAAATAAACATACTGATGCAGGCAAACACACACACACACACACACACACAGCCATCACAGAGAGCCAGCTTCTTTCCTGGTGCAAGAGGTGAATGATCTGAATAGGGAGCTGATGGAGACATGAAGCTAGAGATGTATTGTGAGGTGAGGGGGAAGGGAGGGAAGAGGAGAGCCGAGACATAAGACTTAGCTTGTTAGCAGGTGTCCAGGCTGCCAGAGTGATGGACAAATGGGGAAACAACCAGATAAACACATCAGACCACAGGAAAGTGATTGTTATTTATTTCACTCATTCCTTTGTTTTGAATGAGATCTGGTGAATATTCTGTAGCTGTATAGATCCAAGCTATCCAAAGACACACACAATCAGCCGAATACCTACAGTTGGGCTAGCAGCGGGAAACATTCCCCTAAAGGGCCTTTTTATAGGTCATTTTAGTATTATAAGTATGATATTTTTATAGATGTTCCTTTGATATGTACAGCAGAGAACAACAGTTAGCTTACTGTGCATTATAGTCCAATGTAAATTACAGATAAAACCTTACTGTTATTCTTCTGTTATTGGCCCGATGGCCTTCTCGAGGATGACATGATGAGTGCATTGGAGGAGAGTCTGAGGCAGCTCCATGCATCTCCACTCAAATCAAATCAAATTTTATATCTCTCACTCTCTCCCTCCTCTCCTCCGCGCTCTTTCATGTTTTGAGCCAAATCCAATGTAACAGCGGCAAAGCTGCGAACAGTAGGGGCATCTGGCCTTCCCTTCTGCACATCTCTCCTCTCCTTTCTCTCTCCTTCTCTCCACCTCTCTCTCTCTGTTTCTCCACTTTCCTTTCTCTGCAGTCACCCTCTCATTTTCTCCCTTTTCTCTTCCTCTCTCTTGCCCTCTTCCTCTCCTTTCTTTCTTTCTGTCTGCTGTTCTCTCCCTCTCCTCTCTCCCTCCTCGCATGGGTTTAGAAGCGCCTGGCTGAACGGCCCAAAAAAACGACAGAGGACTGCTCGACCGCACCCTGGTTGAGGGAAACTGCAAAATGCAAAACACTAATAACGTCCCCCTGAATATTTCAGACACAATTTATTTTTAATCCGCCGGCTGGAAATCAGAGTGATTCCGTTCCATGTTGAGGCTCTGGGGCGTTTTGTAGGCTCATACTTTTTTAATGGCCACGTCGGGCCAAAGGGGAATGGGGGGACTATCCCCTAACTTGAAACGTAGACCTACTACAGGACATGGGGATGCACAATCAAAGGACGAAGTAGACAGGAGCCTTTTTTATATATAAACTGATAGTGCTACTTTCAAAAACATATGCCCTGCAGTTGCATAAGAGCACTCACTTAGATGGAAATAAAAGACATTGAAAGGTAATCTCATATTTTATATATAAATGACAGCAGTGCATAATTGAGCGGCGCCGAGAGAGGGGGGGAGGCGTGCCCCCGAGCATTAAGCGTGTTGTTCAAAGCCGAGTTTCCATTGTGTCCTTAAAACATTGATTTGGTAAGTACAGAGAGTAAATTAGGCAAACATGCAAGTACAGTCCACACACACACACACACACACACACACACACACACACACACACACACACACACACACACACACACACACACACACACACACACACACACACACACACACACACACATACACAGACACCATCCCTCACTAACCTGTGTGATTACCCAACTCCCTCATTGGGACCACACCCCACTGGGCAAAAACTGGTTGAATCAAAGTTGTTTCCACGTCATTTCAACACAAAAACCCAATATGATGATGATGTTGAATACTTTTTGGATTGGAAAAAAAGTAATCAACGTAAGGGAATTTAATATTTATTTCACCCAACTTTGAACCTAAATCCAATGACATAGTGAAATGTTTTGTTGAATTCATGTTAGTTGACAACTCAACCAAATGTAAATCAAAACTAGACGTAGGAACTGACGTCTGTGCCCAGTTGGATGCATGGCTCACATATACAATTGCATCTAATATTATACAGTTTAAATTCTACCATGGAGTGTCAAGCCCTGATCATAACACCCTGGAGTCCTATTTGCATTCTGGCTGAACCCACCAGAAATAATGTTAACAACTGTCCCATTGTAACCTACCAGTGTGACATTAATCCTAATACTGTATTTGAGAGCATAGGAACAGACATATCGAGGGCAATCGGGGTAGTCACTCGTGTTTTCCCAGTGTTACTGGTCTCATGATGTTCTTTCAATTTAATTATCTAAATTGACCCAGTACTGTTGAGACAGACAGGGAGTCTTTCATGATTAGTGTTCTTTTTAATAGAATAATAATATGTACTACACATCTACTGTACCTCATGTTACCAAGAGCCTAGGAATTGGGTTTTATATTAAGTAAGCTTTATTTGATACAAGCCACTATCCTCTGTGAGACATCAAAGATTTTTATTCCATTTCTTTTTGTTATTATCATTAGTGACAAAGCTAGAATTTGAGGAAAATTCAGGGGAAGAGATTACAATGTTCCTGTCTGTTGATCCAGTGTGGAAAGAAAATTGTACAATTTGAACCAAACTTGATCTCATAGGTGCATTGTGTACCAAATGTCCTCACATCTCTTTGTTCCTGTCCTTCAATGGCAAACACTGTGAGTTATCTTTTAGACTACATTTGAAGTGCTTTGTCTTGTCATGCATGCATAAGTACTAGAGAATCGGTACTGTGAAGGTGCAGCTTCACTTCCTGTTGAATCTGAATGATCTCACAAATGTTGGTAGCCAATCAGGTTAGGGACTTTGAACACCCAAGTATTTAAATCGCCAAAGGGCTGACAAAACATCAGTTTCATTTGCCGCTGGATATTGTGTAGTATGTTAACCCCCAGTCGGGTGGACAGTCTGCCTATCTGAGGGTCCAGTCGGGTGGACAGTCTGCCTATCTGAGAGCCCAGTTGGGTGGACAGTCTGCCTATCTGACAGCCCCGTGGGAGGTAAACAGTCTACCTATCTGAGAGCCCAGTTGGGTGGACAGTCTGCCTATCTGAGAACCCCGGGGAAGGTGGACAGTCTGCCTATCTGAGATCCCTGGGGGAGGTGGACAGTCTGCCTATCTGAGGGCCCAGTCGGGTGGACAGTCTGCCTATCTGAGGGTCCAGTTGGGTGGACAGTCTGCCTATCTGAGATCCCTGGGGGAGGTGGACAGTCTGCCTATCTGAGAGCCCCGGGGAAGGTGGACAGTCTGCCTATCTGAGAGCCCCGGGGAAGGTGGACAGTCTGCCTATCTGAGATCCCTGGGGGAGGTGGACAGTCTGCCTATCTGAGAACCCCGGGGAAGGTGGACAGTCTGCCTATCTGAGAACCCAGTTGGGTGGACAGTCTGCCTATCTGAGAGCCCCAGGGGAGGTGGACAGTCTGCCTATCTGAGAGCCTCGTCGGAGGTGGAGCGGTAAATCTGATCACGGACGGACGGACGGACGGACGGACGTGATCAGATATTATAACATGAATGAAAATGACATATATGGATGTTGCCCAAAAAAATATTGGTAAATGTTCAATTAATATGGAAATGACTAAAAGTAACTCCACTACATGTAACTGTTATTCTTAGAGGTAAACAGTCTACCTATCTGAGAGCCCAGTCGGGTGGACAGTCTGCCTATCCAACTGGGCTCTCAGATAGGTAGACTGTTTACCTCCCACGGGGCTGTCAGATAGGCAGACTGTCCACCCGACTGGACCCTCAGATAGGCAGACTGTCCACCCGACTGGGCCCTCAGATAGGCAGACTGTCAACCCGACTGGACCCTCAGATAGGCAGACTGTCCACCCGACTGGGCCCTCAGATAGGCAGACTGTCAACCCGACTGGACCCTCAGATAGGCAGACTGTCCACCCGACTGGGCCCTCAGATAGGCAGACTGTCCACTCGACTGGGCCCTCAGATAGGCAGACTGTCCACCCGACTGGACCCTCAGATAGGCAGACTGTCCACTCGACTGGGCTCTCAGATAGGCAGACTGTCAACCTGACTGGACCCTCAGATAGGCAGACTGTCCACTCGACTGGGCTCTCAGATAGGCAGACTGTCAACCTGACTGGACCCTCAGATAGGCAGACTGTCCACCCGACTGGGCTCTCAGATAGGCAGACTGTCCACTCGACTGGGCTCTCAGATAGGCAGACTGTCCACCCGACTGGGCTCTCAGATAGGCAGACTGTCCACTCGACTGGGCTCTCAGATAGGCAGACTGTCCACCCGACTGGGCTCTCAGATAGGCAAACTGTCAACCCGACTGGGCTCTCAGATAGGCAGACTGTCCACCCGACTGGGCTCTCAGATAGGCAGACTGTCCACCCGACTGGGCTCTCAGATAGGCAAACTGTCAACCCGACTGGGCTCTCAGATAGGCAGACTGTCCACTCGACTGGGCTCTCAGATAGGCAGACTGTCCACCCGACTGGGCTCTCAGATAGGCAAACTGTCAACCCGACTGGGCTCTCAGATAGGCAGACTGTCCACCCGACTGGGCTCTCAGATAGGCAGACTGTCCACCCGACTGGGCTCTCAGATAGGTAGACTGTTTACCTCCCACGGGGCTGTCAGATAGGCAGACTGTCCACTCGACTGGGCTCTCAGATAGGCAGACTGTCAACTTGACTGGGCTCTCAGATAGGCAGACTGTCCACCCGACTGGGCTCTCAGATAGGCAGACTGTCAACCTGACTGGGCTCTCAGATAGGCAGACTGTCCACTCGACTGGGCTCTCAGATAGGCAGACTGTCCACCCGACTGGGCTCTCAGATAGGCAGACTGTCAACCTGACTGGGCTCTCAGATAGGCAGACTGTCCACTCGACTGGGCTCTCAGATAGGCAGACTGTCCACCCGACTGGGCTCTCAGATAGGTAGACTGTTTACCTCCCACGGGGCTGTCAGATAGGCAGACTGTCCACTCGACTGGGCTCTCAGATAGGCAGACTGTCAACCTGACTGGGCTCTCAGATAGGCAGACTGTCCACTCGACTGGGCTCTCAGATAGGCAAACTGTCAACCTGACTGGACCCTCAGATAGGCAGACTGTCAACCTGACTGGGCTCTCAGATAGGCAGACTGTCCACCCGACTGTCAACATGTGTTGTCCTTCTTCCTTTTCTGTATCAATATCCATGTTAATTTATATCCATGTTCATTTATTGCCATGTTTATTTATATCCATGTTTATTTATGTCCATATTTATTTATATTCATGTCATACGATGCTGTCCCCATTCCAGGCCAATGCATGGAACAGGGATGCTCTATTTCTGTCCCCCACGATGAAATCTCCGTCCATTAGTACATTAGTGACACGCAATGTCTGACACCACTCGCCAGATTTTGACGAAACGTTGGTGAATGATGCGTTTTGGCATTGAGATCTTTCATTTACAAAATTACACTGAGTGGCCCAAGGGGAGTGCTAAAGTAATCAACTGATATTCCATATCTCCTGTCCCGTTTGAGCTTGAATTGTTTATACTGCATCGTTCAGGGGGCTTGACATGTTTACTCTTGCCTTGTTAAAAATGGACATTGTAGGGGAAAAACGGTAAAATGATCATTCTTTAATTCATACATCTGAGAGGAGAGGAGAGGGGGAGAGATAGAGAAATAGAGAAAAATCGGAAGTTTTGAGAAGTGTGTTTACACTGTTCTGGCATAAATCTAACATTTGAAAAGTGGTGGACTACTGTTCACTACCAGTGATTCACATGCAGACAGCTGACCTCACCTTAAGAAACATAAACAAGTGTGTTTAGCCTGAGATGTTATAATAAATTAATTTGTTGAAAGTGCTCCATATGGATGCTGGCCATTGTTGACTCCAATGCTTCCCACAGTTGTGTCAAGTTGGTTGGATGTCCATTGGGTGGTGGACCATTCTTGATACACACGGGAAACTGTTGAGCGTGAAAAACCAAGCAGTGTTGCAGTTCTTGACACATTCTAACCGGTGTGCCTGGCACCTACTACCATACCACGTTCAAAGGCACTTCAATCTTTTGTCTTGCCCATTCACCCTCTGAATGGCACACATGCACAATCCAATTGTCGCAAGGCTTAAAAATTATTCTTTAACCTGCCTTCTCCCATTCATCTACACTGATTGAAGTGGATTTAACAAATGACATCAATAAGGGATCATAGCTTTCACCAGGATTTACCTGGTCAGTCTATGTCATGGACAGAGCAGGTGTTCCTAATGTTTTGTACACTCATTATATAGGATGCGCCTTTACTAGAATACATTATATACATATAAAGTGGGTAAAACAGTACGCTAACATTAAAATCAAATCTTACACATGGTTAGCAAATGTTATTGCAAGTGTAGCGAAATGCTTGTGCTTCTAGTTCCGACAGTGCAGCCATATCTATCAAGTAATATCTAACATTTCCACAACAAATACCTAATACACACAAATCTAAGTTAAGGAATGGAATAAGAATATAATAATATAAATATATGGATGAGTAATGTCAGAGCGGCATAGGCTAAGATGCAATAGACAGTATAGAATACAGTACATACATATGAGATAAGTAATGCAAGATATGTAAACATTATTAAAGTGACCAGTGTTCAATGACTATGTATTGAGGTCAGCAGTCTAAGGTGCAGGGTAGAGTACCAGGTGGTAGAATACCATTGCATGGTACGGGGCGGAGGCTGGCTAGTGGTGATTATTTAATGGCCTGGAGATAAACGCGGGGGCGTGCTCCCTCTGCTGTCTCCTGAAGTCCACGATTAGCTCCTTCGTTTCATTGAGGGAGAGGTTATTTTCCTGGCACCACTCCAGCAGGGATCTCACCTCCTCCCTGTAGGCTATCTCATCATTGTTGGTAATCAGGCCTTCCACTGTTGTGTCGTCTGCAAACTTGATGATTGAGTTGGAGACGTGCGTGGCCACACAGTTATGGGTGAACAGTAAGTACAGGAGGGGGCTGAGCATGCACCCTTGTGGGGCCCCTGTGTGAGGATCAGCTTAGCGGAGGTGTTGTTGCCTACCTTCTTTCACCACCTGGGGTCGGCCGGTCAGGAAGTACAGGACCCAGTTGCACAGGGTGGGGCTCAGACCCAGGGCCCTGAGCTTAATGATGAGCTTGGGGGGTACTATGGTGTTGAAGGCTGGGCTGTAGTCAATGAACAGCATTCTTGCATAGGTACAGTATCTCTCTTGTCCAGATGGGATAGGGCAGTGTGTGCAGTGCGATGGTGATTGCATCATCCGTGGATCTGTTGGGGCAGTATGCAAATTGTAGTGGGTCTAGAGCGTCGGTTAAGGTGGTGGTAATATTATCCTTAACCAGCCTCTCAAATCAAGTCTTGATGACAGAAGTGAGTGCTACGGTGAGATAGTTATTTAGTTTGGTTACTTTTGTTCCTGTACCCAAGAAAGTAATATTGGACATCTTGAAGTAAGTGGGAAACACAGACTGAGATAGGGAGAGACTGAATATGTCCATAAACACTCCAGCCAGCTGGTCTGCACATGCTCTGAGGACACGGCCAGGGATGCCGTCTGGGCCGGCAGCCGTTGCGAGGGTTAACACGCTTAAATGTCTGACTCACTTTGGCCACAGAGAACGAGAGGACACAGGTCCTAAGGTAACGAGAAATTATATTTTCTTGGGGAGAATCTTTCACATCTGTGAAGCTGAATTATTTACACCACAAGAACATATTTTTTTGCTCCGTGGGCAATGTTTACAATATTAATATGATTAAGCCATACTTATCTGGCATACCGGGGACAAAAGCTTTTTCATTCAATAAAACAACATCATAATATATATGGCTATATATACTGTATGTCATATTATTAAGTATGATACACATTTCATACATGTGGAAATACTACAGATGACAAATGTTACCCAGAAGCTATCTCTCATGTACGATGGCTGAAATCGAAGGGGAGGCTCCTTATTGTCAACAGTTTTCTGTTGTTTGTGACAACATGTCAAAACATCTCTAGTCCAGTGTTTGTTATGAGAGCCTATTGCATTACACTGGAGTTTCAACAAGTAATACGACTTGATTAGTTAACAATGACTTTAGGGAGGGGACAGGGATCATTGATGAGCCAGTTCTGTAATACCCACTGTAACATTCCTTTGGTTAGGATTAGATCCCAGAGAATCAAAAATCTTTTCCTATACGGTATTCAATTTGTAACATTTAGGCAATGCATTAGAACAATTCCCATTACAAACATGAATAGGGCACATCATGCGGTCAGAGTGGACAGACACACACACACACACACACACACACACACACACACACACACACACACACACACACACACACACACACACACACACACACACACACACACACACACACACACACACACACACACACACACGCTCTCTCCCCCTGTTCGCCACCAGCAATCTTTACCCATCCGACCGTATAATGACAGCAATGATTGCAAAGACTGCAAGGGATCAAAGGTACAGGAGAAAGGGGAAAAAAGCAAAGAAATTCAGTACTCTAGAGGAACTTCACCAATTAACTTTCTTCAGGGTTGGTGGCAACGGTTAGTCCTGATGTAGGTAAAGTAAAGGAGGGGTAGAGGTTAAGAGAGAGAAAGAGGTGGAGGGGTAGAGGTTAGAGAGAGATATAAAGAGAGGTGGAGGGGTAGAGGTTAGAGAGAGAGAGGTGGAGGGGTAGGGACAAGAGAGAGAGGTGGAGGGAAAGAGATGAAAGAGAGAGAGAGACAGAAAGAGAGAGGGATAGAGGTTATTTATATATATATATATATATATATATATATATATATAGAGAGAGAGAGAGAGAGAGAGAGAGAGAGAGAGAGAGAGAGAGAGAGATGGCATGAGGGTCTGCTATACATATGGATTGAAAGCTGTGTTGGGGGAAAACATATACCGTAAATTCCGGACTATAAGCCGCAAATTTTTTCCCACGCTTTGAACCCCACGGCTTAAACAATGACGCGGCTAATATATGGATTTTTCCCGCTTAAATTTTTTTTTCTCCAAAAAAACACATTCTGTGACGTGCTCAGTTTTTGGGCAGCATGAAGCTTTCATTAGACCAATGAAATTGCCGAACGGGTTAACCTGTTTGGGATAGGGGGCAGTAGTTTCACGGCCGGATAAAAAATGTACCCGATTTAATCTGGTTACTACTCCTGCCCAGAAACTAGAATATGCATATAATTATTGGCTTTGGATAGAAAACACTCTAAAGTTTCTAAAACTGTTTGAATGGTGTCTGTGAGTATAACAGAACTCATATGGCAGGCCAAAATCTGAGAAGATTCTATACAGGAAGTGCCCTGTCTGACAATTTGTTCTCCTTCTAGGGCATCTCTATCAAAAATACAGCATCTCTGCTGTAACGTGACATTTTCTAAGGCTTCCATTGGCTCTAGGAAGGCGCCAGAAAGTTGAATGAGAGCTCTCCAGTCTCTGGGCGAAAAACAGCAGGGGTTTTTGTGAGTGGTCCTTCTGAGAACAATGACACTGAGGCGCGCGTGCACAAGACGACTCCATTTTTTTCTTTCAGTGTTTGAATGAACACAACGTCGCCCGGTTGGAATATTATCGCTATTTTATGAAAAAAATAGCATAAAAATGTATTTTAAACAGCGTTTGACATGCTTCGAAGTACGGTAATGGAATATTTTGAATTTTTTTGTCACGAAATGCGCCGGCGCGTCACCCTTCGGATAGTGACTTGAGCGCACGAACAAAACTGAGCTATTTGGATATAACTATGGATTATTTCGAACCAAAACAACATTTGTTGTTAAAGTAGAAGTCCTGGGAGTGCATTCTGACGAAGAACAGCAAAGGTAATCCAATTTTTCTTATAGTAAATCTGAGTTTGGTGAGGGCCAAACTTGGTGGGTGTCAAATTAGCTAGAATATTGCAAAATGTGCTTTCACCGAAAAGCTATTTTAAAATCTGACACCGCGATTGCATAAAGGAGTTCTGTATCTATAATTCTTAACATAATTGTTATGTTTTTTTGTGAATGTTTATCGTGAGTAATTTAGTAAATTCACCGGAAGTTTGCGGTGGGTATGCTAGTTCTGAACATCACATGCTAATGTAAAAAGCTGGTTTTTGATATAAATATGAACTTGATTGAACAAAACATGCATGTATTGTATAACATAATGTCCTAGGAGTGTCATCTGATGAAGATCATCAAAGGTTAGTGCTGCATTTAGCTGTGGTTTTGGTTTTTGTGACACATATGCTTGCTTTGAAAATGGCTGTGTGATTATTTTTGGAAGGGTACTCTCCTGACATAATCTAATGTTTTGCTTTTGTTGTAAAGCCTTTTTGAAATCGGACAATGTGGTTAGATAAAGGAGAGTCTTGTCTTTAAAATGGTGTAAAATAGTCATATGTTTGAAAAATGGACGTTTTTGCATTTTTGAGGTATTTGTAATTCACACCACTCTATACCATTGGATGTTGGTGAGGCGTTCCACTAGCAGAACGTCTGTCCCTAACAGGTTAAGAACAAATTCTTATTTACAATGACAGCCTTCACCGGCCAAACCCGGATGACGCTGGACAAATTGTGTGCCACCCTATGGGACTCACAATCATGGCCAGTTGTGATACAGCCTGGATTCAAACCAGGCTGTCTGTAGTGACGCCTCTAGAACTGAGATGCAGTGCCTTAGACCACTGCACCACTCGGGAGCGGTAGGCCCTCCTTGGTTGGGGACAGAAGCACCAGATCATCAGCAAACAGTAAACATTCGATTTCAGATTCTAGTAGGGTGAGGCCGGGTGCTACAGACTCTTCTAGAGCCCTCGCCAATTAGTTGATATATATATGTTGAAGAGGGTGGGGCTCAAGCTGCATTCCTGTCTCACCCCACGGCCCTGTGGAAAGAAATGTGTATTTTTTTGCCAATTTTAACTGCACACTTTTTGTTTGTTTACATGGATTTTATAATAGATATAGATATATACAGTTGAAGTCGGAAGTTTACATACACCTTAGCCAAATACATCTAAACTCAGTTTTTCACAATTCCTGACATTTAATCCTAGTAAAAATTCCCTGTCTTAGGTCAGTTAGGATCACCACTTTATTTTAAGAATGTGAAATGAAAAATAGTAGAGAGAATGATTTATTTCAGCTTTTATTTCTTTCATCACATTCCCAGTGGGTCAGAAGTTTACATACACTCAATTAGTATTTGGTAACATTGCGTTTAAATTGTTTAACTTGGGTCATGTAACGGCCATTGTCAAAATTAGACCAAGGTGCAGCGGAGGATGTGTTGACAAAAATAAACCAAAGACGACAGCAAAACAGTCCTGTCAGGAAAACACACTAACAGAATACAATCACCCATAAAACCCAAAGGAAAAACAGGCTACTTATGTGTGACTCCCAATCAGCAACAACGAACTACAGCTGTGCCTGATTGGGAGCCACACACGGCCAAACCAAAGAAACAAACCAACATAGAAAAATAAACATAGAACGCCCACCCAATGTAACAAACTGGCCTAACCAAAATAAAGAACAAAAAACCCCTCTCTATGGCCAGGGCGTTACAGTACCCCCCCAAAGGTGCGGACTCCGGCTGCAAAACCTGACTCTGAAGGGGAGGGTCCGGGTGGGCCCTCCTACGGCGGCGGCTCAGGTGCAGGACGTGGCCTCCGCTCCACCCTCGGCTTCGCCCACTTAGGTGGCGCCCCTGGCTGCGCCGGAGGACTGGTGGGCGACCCTGGCTGCGCCCGGCTGGCGGGCGACCCTGGCTGCGCCCGGCTGGCGACCGACCCTGGCTGCGCCCGGCTGGCGGGCGTCCCTGGCTGCGCCCGGCTGGCGGGCGTCCCTGGCTGCACCCGGCTGGCGGGATCATTATCTGGAATTTTCCAAGTTGTTTAAAGGCACAGTCATCTCAGTGTATGTAAACTTCTGACCCACTGGAATTGTGATACAGGGAATTATAAGTGAAATAATCTTTCTGTAAACAATTGTTGGAACAATGACTTGCGTCATGCACAAAGTAGATTAACCGACTTGCCAAAACTATAGTTTGTTAACAAAAAATTTGTGGAGTGGTTGAAAACTAGTTTTAATGACTCCAACCTAAGTTTATGTAAACTTCCGACTTCAACTGTATGTTTATTTATTTTCCCTTTTGTACTTTAACTATTTTCACATCGTTACAACACTGTATATAGCCATAATATGACATTTGCAACGTTTCTATTCCTTCAGAACTTTTGTGAGTGTAATGTTTACTGTTCATTTTGTATTGTTTATTTAACTTTTGTTTACTATCTATTTCACTTGCTTTGGCAATGTAAACATATGTTTCCCATGCCAATAAAGTCATTTGGATTGAATTTAAATTGAGAGAGAGAGAGAGACAAAGAAAGAGAGGTGATAAAGAGGGAGAGGTGGAGGGGTAGAGGTAATAGAGAGAGAGCGAGAGAGAGAGAGGGGGGTAGAGGTTATAGAGAGAGAGAGAGGTGGAGAGGTAGAGATGATAAAGATAGAGAGAGAGAGAGGTGATAGAGAGAGGTGCTGTCTGGACTAGATGGAGGGAGAGAGAATGAGAGAGAAAGAGATGAGAGTAGAGATGGAGCGAGAGTGAAAGAGAGGACTGTAGGGAACTCAGTGTGGGCAGTCGTTTAGAAGAGAAGCACTACCGAGCAGCACCTGTCGCCACAGTCTGTTCTGTCCCCTTCCTGGCCCCGTAGGACAAGGTGGCTTCAAAGCTATTGTTCTGAACACTCCCAGCAGAAGTGTTGAGCTGTGAATAACACACTCTCTAGCTATCTGATCTGTCTACGCTATCTGTCCAAGTTTGACTGTTTTCTTTGTCACTAGGAAAGCTTAATTATGCACAAAATGTATTCCAATCGAAAATATTTAGGTACTTTAAGAGATGTAGCATATTTTAAATTGCATATTGAAGTTGATGGGCCTCTGTTTAGCTTTTGTAGTATCCCCTTGGATCGTGCTATTTGGCATTGACACACTTATTAATTAATTAATTAATTAATAACTTATTCATTCCACAAACAAGTAAAGGAACCTTCATTGCAGTACATACAGTATTTAGAAAACCACGTTTGACCTCGAGGTTGTTTATGAGCATCCCATTCGTACTTGTCCCTCCTATCAGATCGCTTCGTGGAGAAAACAGAGTGTACCAAAAACACGTCTTCAGTAAACTATTACGGAGAAAAGACAGGTACAGTTTATCTGAAGCAATGAGCGTAAACAAAACATCCAGTCAGGCCCTGAGGGCCTGTTGATTAATAGGTCTTGACACCTCCGACGGGGCTGATAGATCAGAATGGCCAATAGATGAGTGCTGGAGACATTGCATGCCTTATTACAGCCCGATACAGCAGCACGCCATGGCTATTCATCACACGCCGGAGGGGACAACGTAAAGGGTTATTTGGAACCACGGCAATCTAGCAATGCCATGTTCCCCATAAAGTGTTTTCATAACTTTGCGGTTTGATGTTCTGCATTGTCATTGTTGTCTTGTGTTATGAAGTGAACGTGCGGTGCAGGTAGTATGTTTGTGTAGGAGGGGTTTAGAATTTCTATGTGTATTCCATAATTCCAAAGGTAATATTAAGGTGAACATGGCTTGCAGTAGTTGTTTATTTGTCCTGTTGATAAGAATGTGTATGCTAATACCGTGTGTGGGTAGATATTACTGTGTCGCGTGTGATAGGGAGCAATGTTCCCTCTAATTGTTTTTAGCACTGAGCAAATTTTAGGTCTGCTGAGCGCAAAACTTGAATGTTGTGAAAATGTGTAACTTCTGGCATGCGTTTACTGTGAACACTGAGGCTGTACCCGCTTTAAGTTACACTTTTAACAGTGGCCATGTAGGCTATTGTGGCTATTTGATCATAATGTAGACCTATCAGAGTGGCCTACCATTAAAAGAAAACGATGGAAAAAATGCATCCCATAACATTTCAACATGGATATAGCTGTTTTATCATTCAACCTATAGTAGCAGCCAATATGTGGTATTCCATGTAGGACTACATTCCATGAGACTTTTGAAAAAAAAAAAGTTGGGATTTACATTAACCTGTTTATCCACTTGTCTTTCAGACAAGGATGTGACTGAAATTGTTCTGTTGTTTGATGCAAGAAACCACTTTGCAAAATAAAATGCATTACTATTCCTATACCATTATTACAGAGAATCAGACAAATTATGCTACCTTCTGCCTATTGGCTACTTACCTTATTCAAACCTGTCTCAAAATACAACACTGCCCCTTACAGAAAAAAAGCTCTTCACCTGACTTGCTTTTCAAAGATGGTTAGAAATACACAACTTTTGTGCTCTTTTAAGAAGCAACCACTCCCCCATTGCTGACTAGAAATTAGCTATAACTGGGCTAATAACTCACTTACTAGCAAAGAATATAAACAAATGTACACACCTGGATACATGCAGCTCTTGCTTTGATCTCAAAACAAGCACATTTACTCATGACCATTCATGCTGTAAACACAGTCCAGTTCAAAGTTAATGGCACAGATCCATATATGGCAATGGTCTATCTGCAGCTCTAATTGGTTATGGTGCCGGTCTGTGTAGAGTGTTGGTCCTGCCCTGAGTCCTGCCTTTCAATGCAATAGAATCCTACTCCAATGCGCTCTTCCTACAAGAAAATATCTTGCATAGTTTGTTTTGTTTCGGTATGTTGTATTGAAAGTGACTAATATTACATTGATTTGATTACAATTCACACAGTAGAGGGAAACGTTGATCCTGTTAGCTAAAGGGGAAAACTATAAAGTTGAGTGAATTTCAATCTTGTGCTTCTCTGCACGGGCTGATATTTCTTCTGCGTGGCAGTCCCGGGGAGCTGAGTGCCCGCACGTAGCTTTTAAAGGGAACATTGATAGGAGATACTGCAGGTTCAGTGTTTGTAATAAGGGCAGGATTCAATTTGCTCATGTATGCAAAAATATGTTTTAATGATTTTTTATGATTTATCGGACAGATTTATCTTCACAGGCTGAAATTGGACATTTGCCATAGTGTGACTATGATAACATGCAAAAGACTATAATAGCATATATTTTCTTCCGATTACAAAAAAAAACCATTGGCTTTCATATAGATCTAATTCAACCTCTTAGTTTGCGTTAGCAATGTTCACAACCAAAAAATAAAGATTAACCACCAGTCTGTGACAATTTGCCACTACAGTGACAAACAAAACAAGACAATAGGATTTTACAAAACTTTCCCCTAAACCTCTCCAAAAAGCTAATCCTTTGTGTTTGTATTGACATGGCCATTTTGGGGCACCAGACAGCATTGGCTGTCAGCATGGAGCCTTCAACACAGAGATTAATAATGTCCCCCATTAATAAAGGAGAAGGTGCTATTAGGTTGAACATCATGGGGCCTGTGGTCCAGCTGAGAGAGGAAGACACAGCGCTGTGAAGACACAGCGTTCCTAAGATTCCAGCTGGGTGTTGGGTAGCTAGGTAGGAGGGAGACAATTGAGCCACTGGAGGAAAAGACCCAACTGAACACGGTGCTTTAATAGCAGAACGTAAATATGTGTCTCTCTCTGGACGGATGTGTTCCAAGGTTAAATTTTAGACACCGTAGTAGGAGGAGGTAGTGTCTTGTGCTTAGGAGGTCCAGTGAGTATCAGACTTAGTTTCTCCTGACAAAGTTGTTAGAACGTAAACTGAGCTGTTGGGGATGTTTCAGAAAACAAGAAGTGAAGATATCACTTCAATAATCTGATTAAAACAGGGCTGATATTTCAAACCTCAGCATTAACTTGTATTACCATAATACCCTCGGCACCAGCAACACACATATAGCTAGTGGAAAATTGATACATTCACATTTTTTCATTATTTTCAGAACAATGTTGTAGACTCTTCAACAATGTAGTAGACCCCGCAACAATTCTAATCAACCACAATAGGAATTAGTAATGCATGCAGTAAAGCTAATGGTATATCAGCATATAATGACAACAAATCCACACTGTGTTAGTATATTAGCACACAGACGGCTGGAGGCGTAGGCTGTGTTTGTATGAAAACAATCCCACGGCACATGCCGCAACTTTAACCCACAGTAGATTAATTAGATCATGTTGAAGTAAATCAATGGTCTTCTCCATAGGAAATATTTTATCAAGGCGAACATTGGAAGAGGCATGAAACCATGAAGAGAATTCTTGCCCACCATCCGTGGTAACAGTGTCAATACCAACTCCCTGCCAAGCATTGGCCTTATGCTTCGTCCTGGCTCATAGAACTGCCTCCAAACCAGCCATATGTCAACTGCTATCAGGAGGGAGGATGCTCAGTGCTAAGCTTGGAAAAACAAGAAGGCCTACAGGTATATTGAAAAATGTAGAAATGTAAGAGTAAAAGAGAAAGGTGTGAGAGATGTTGACAGCTTTAGGATTATTAGCAGTGATTTGCTTGCCTTTTAATTTTTTTTTATAAACGTGTAGGCCTAAACAAGCAAGGAATGCACACAAACACACCCGTATGGACGTAAATGTAACACACACACCCACACACACACACACACACACACACACACACACACACACACACACTCCCTCTATGGGCGGGTAGCCAATATGAATAGCCAAGGGGCCCTGGCCATCTGCATTCATAAATCAAAGGCTACACTCCGATGAAAGATTGAATCTCTGTATTCCTCCCTGGACATGGAAAATCCATCTTCCCAGATAACGAGTCCATCTCCCTCGACGCTCTGGACAATGCCAGCGCCATCTGCAGGAGTGACATCCGGAAGGAGATGGATCTTTGGAAGCGGCATGTAGAAAAGGAAAACACCAGTGTTATTCAAAGTTGTTCAGCGGGACCCCAATTTTTACACCCACATTTCTGGGGACCCAATTTTTTCTCCAAGAATTTCTTGTGACCCCACACCACCCCAAATCTAATGACAACCTTAAAATTGGTAAATCTAGATTTTTACACCAACAAATAACCTTCAATTCATTGCATATTCTAAATGAAAACAAACCACTAAGTACATTGACTTAATAACACTTTATTTTTCAAATGTTCTTTCTCAGAAATATTTGTATACTGTGCAGTACAATAAACTGTAATCTACATTTCTTTACATTTTGGCGACCTCACTGCCGTTTCCCCGCGAACCCAACTTTGAATACCCCTGATTTACATTGTCAACAGGTTGCGATGACTCACCGTAAACCTCATGTTTGATGACTATTGGATTTTTTATTCTTAACTTGTATTATTTCTTATTGTTGTTGCATTGTCGAGAAGGACCTTACAAATAAGCATTTATTTGGACAGAATATACCAGGTGTATCCTGTACATACGAAAACTCAAAAACATTTCTGTTTCAAATGTCAGCGAGTGTGACAGTGGGGGGGTGTAGATTTGTGTGTGTTTGTCTTTAACAACGGTGTAAATTCAGGTGTTGTTCACTGTATCAAGTGCCCCCAAGATTAGTTGTCGTGAAGAAAACAGTCACACTAAAATGTTGAACCTTTATTCAGCTAGCCAGGTAAGCCATTGAGACAAATTATATTTCACAATTAAGAGCTGAGATTAGTTTTCCAAAGCCTTGTAGCTAACATGGTACCTTTGTTTTCTCAACATTTCCCTTGGGTATCATCTCTGAGTACAAATATAGCACATAAACTTGCATTAAGATAAGACACTTGAAAACCAGCCAACACAATGACACTGGAGTGAATCCATCACAGCACACATGGAGATCTCCTTAACGCCCCCATGGGCCCATGCAGACTGTAAAAGGGAAAATGACATTGGGAGTGCACATTCACATGCTGAATGATATCTGTTGGTGTTTTCTGTCCTCCAGAGCAGAGTATAGGCAGCTGAGCATTGCCTCCATCAGCTCACTGCCATATATCCCAAGACATTACAAGACAAACCATTAGTTTATTGCTCAGCCAGCAATGGCAAGTAAGTAAGCATGAACAATGCGAAACATTGAAGGAGAAAGCAACATTCCCCCTTTCCTCTATATTGAGAGAAATAATATATTGTTTGTTAGCAGCCGGGCCCAAGTTCACTTTTCTTCTGGTTGGATTGTAATTTTCTGGTCATGTTTGTCTTTTCAGGAGTTCTTTCCATGCCAAACACTTTGACGTTGTTCCCAGTATGATGGCCCTTACTTCAAACTACACATTAGATAATTGCCAAGGCTAGACATTTGATTGAGTATCCATAGAGAACATCTGAAAATACAGCTCTCTAGTCAGATCATTAGTCTAAAAGCTACACCATTTTACATTTTTAGTCATTTAGCAGACACTCTTATCCAGAGCGACTGCATACATTTCATACATTATAATTTTTTTTGTACTGGCCCCCCGTGGGAATCAAACCCACAACCCTGGCGTTGTACACACCATGCTGGCATTGCAAACACCATGCTCTACCAACTGAGCCACAGGCCGTCAAGTTCCTATGTCACATTTTTGGGGGAAGTGTAGCCTAAAATGATATGCACCTCATAAAGAATATCAGCACTTGGGGGTTTGGAGATAAGAGTCACTTTGAGAGTGTCTGTTTGAGAGTGAAAGCTTGTCATGAGCTGTTACCATGGAAATACTCAAGCCAGGCTGTAAAAGAAGCCCTTAATGCACACTGAATCCCCCCTTACCATCTACAATAACATGCTTTACTTTACATTCATTCCTGAAATGAAGATAGTAGAATGCATGTCAGAACTACTGTAGTTGCATCAGCACCAACGTATGCAGAGAAATGGCATGGTGTACTAGGACATGAGAACCCAGCTAACTGTTGCCATGACAACTCAGCCAGGGGATAATTGTTTTACAGCATAAAAAACACAACCAAATGTTGCTGCTTCTGAAATATGTTTGTGCCTCTCTGTCAGAGATTGCAAGACTGTCCCAAATCTCAAAAGGTAACAAAAGGTTTGAGGACGACGATGAATGTATAAGTTTATCAGCCCAAGAGAAAGCATTACATCACATGACAACTCTACCCACCAAATACTTATGGCATAAATCTCTAAGATGAACGATTAGACAGTGGTGGACATATTGTGTGCCATTGTCAGTTGTACATAATAGGGACATGGCCAAACTTGGCAAAGATCTACTGAAAATGTCACATCTGCATTGAAAGTGTCATCGCTTACAGAGGTATTTGCCAAATATGTTTCATCTTTCTTGAACGTCTCTTGGTGTTTTTCTAGTGCCACAGTAAAAAGAGTCCAAACAAACTCATCTTATCTGTCCTACAAAAGAAGAATGCAGCCCATGATATCAATATTTATTCAGAAACATTGTCAACTATCTTTGCATATCAGACAGAAGTTCGACCTTTTCAGATCCAAAGAAAGTGCAGGCTTCTGAGTTGCCTTGTGGGATGGTCTGGAATCAACATTGAAATGGAAAAGAACTCTAAGTTGCATATATTATTACTAAAATATAACCACCCTTTGTAGTCCTATTTATATGTTTCAATGGTTTCTAGCTCACAAACAATTTTAAATCCTCAAATTGGAATTGCTCTTCTTTTCAAAGAGATATTACAAAGTGTAATATATAGTGTACATAAAGATATTACAAGTCATAAAATATGGGCATATTTCTGGGGATGTTAAAAATCTACTGCTGCATTTGGATCACATGAATAATTCCACCTGGCCTCAAGGCAATTTGTAAGATTTGATACGTAAATCTGTTCCCCTTCAATCTTCCATTTAGTATGATACATTAGGTTACGCTAGGTTACATTATGAATGGAATAGGGGTTGTACAATATCATATGAATTACAGGACGTATAGTATCATACGTCTTACTCGGGCGTACAATAGCATACGAATTGGATGAAGTAACTTATCATACGGTCGCAGTATATGACACCAATCCTCCTGACCAACCTCCCTCCTATCGTTTCTGTGTTAAGTAATCTGCATAGTTACAATGTGTAATCATTGATGTCCCAGGAGCGGTAAACACTGTTGAAGTGTATAATTGTACTACATACAGTGGGGCAAAAAAGTATTTAGTCAGCCACCAATTGTGCAAGTTCTCCCACTTAAAAAGATGAGAGAGGCCTGTAATTACAGTTATTTTTCTCCTCCACTACACAATAAGCAAGTAAATAGTTAGCTAGCTATGTTACTTCAGCTGCATTGCATGGCAAGGCAAGCTTACACAATTGTACATTCAATTTGCAGTAAATGCTTTAGCTAGCTAGATTCTTTACATTCACTGTTTCAGCCTGGTTTGCTGGTTCTCTCAGGAGTCCCTAAAACGTTAAACAACACGAATTACAATGTCATACTCATGTTATAACACCAGCTAGCTAGCTGACTAATGTTAGCTAGTCAGCTAACTTGCTAAATAGTGATTTTGGTAAATTAACTTATGACAAAAAAATATGCACAATCGTTTGTCTCTACATTAAATAACATATTCCTCTCAATTGTAATTTTTTAGCTTGACTCGTTAAGACGTTATAATTACTTACATTTGCTTCCCCCATAATGTTTTGTCAGCCATCTTTGCTGAAGAAAGTCACCAGGTGGCTCGCGTCAAATTCGTCATTGGAACCACTCAATATGATTGGTTATATAAAAACCTTGGAACCCAAATGCATAATGAGTGCTCTAACTCCCCCTTGTGGTGGTCTGGAGCAATGAAGCCGTGACGCTGGGTACCTCTAAGCCCGCGGTGTAAGCTCGCAACTTTTAAAGGAGGAACCACTGTAAGTAACCTTCTGTCTTTAGTAACCTACTGTCTTAAGTAACCTTCTGTCTTTCATAACCATACCAAACGTAACAATCAAACTTATCGAAAGTGTAAAGGTTTATGTAAAATACCAAACGTCAGTCCAGTGAGTCCAGTCTGTGAATACAGCGGTGTTGGGAAAATGTATCATCATGTTGTAATGCTAATTAGCTTACATATTTTTGATGACACAAGCTAATTGACTGATTGATTGACCAGTATGAGTACATGCCACAGAAGGCAGGTGTACTCTCTTGGCCAATTAGTTAGTGGAGCAGATAATGGTCCAAACACACCAAGAGGGTACGACAATGCCTATCCACCTTTAGGAGAAAGAAAATATTTGGCATGGGACCGCAAATTCTCAAAAGGTTCTATAGCTACACCATCTAGAGCCTCCTGACTGGTTCTATCACCGCTTGGTATAGCAACTGTTCGGCATCCGACCGCACGGTGCCACAGAGGGTAGTGCGTATGGCACAGTACATCACTGGGGCCAAACTTCCTGCCATCCAGGACCTCTGTACCAGGCGGTGTCAAAGGAATTCCATAAAATTGTCAAAGACTCCAGCCAACCTAGTCATAGACTGTTCTCTCTGCTACCGCACGGCAAGAGGTACCGGAGCGCCATGTCTAGGTCTAAAAGGCCCCTTAACAGCTTCTACCTCCAAGCCATAAGACTGCTAAAAAGTTAATCAAATGGCTACCTGGACTATTTCCACTGACCCCCTTGTTTACGCTGCTGCTGCTCTCTGTTTATTATCTATACCCCCCTACCTACATCTACATATTACTTCAATTACCTCAAATAACCTGTACCCCCGCACATTGACTCTGTACCAGTACCCCCTGTATATAGCCTAGTTATTGTTATTTTATAGTGTTTTTTTTTTAAATAGAAAATATTTTCTTACTTAAAAAAAACATCTGCATTGTTGGTTAAGGGCTTGTAAGTAAGCTCATGTGACAAATAACATTTGGTTTTATTAGATTTTATCAGCTTGCATGCATACATTCTTGAGATTTACTGTTCTGTTAGAATACAAAGCATGGCATTCAAACAAGAATGGATTAATTAGACATTGTACTACAATATATAGTATTACTTGAGTGGCAAATAACCATAGCTGTCCACATGATGTTTTAGAACATCCCAATCATACAAGTCCATATTATGTAATTAAACAAATGATGATCAGTGCTTGGATTGACATGACAAATGTATCCCCCAGTCCAGCAAAATCTTTGAAGGACTAATTGCAAAGATCATTGACCTGTTATTTCAACAGTAGCCTAGTTTGGATTGGCTTTTGACAGGGTTACCCTCTGTGGACACTAATCTAACACAAGTGCCAAACCATGTAGTCAAAATGTATTGCCCTAGCTGCCTATCAATGAGTACCATTGATTAGAGGGCCTCAAAGGATCAAGATGATGAAACCAGAATATGTGATACAATATTTGTGTTTTTCAGTGTTTCAAGCCAAGTGGCCATTTTTAATAATTACTTTTGTCATATTCCTCGAGTTAACTACAGTAGCTAACTACTGAATGTAGCTAGCTACTGGATGTAGCTTTAGCAGAGATATTAGAGAAACGAGGAGATAGGAATTCCATTGGGCCATGAACGGAGGAATGTATGTATAACGCCTCACCCAGCAGACAGTCGACCAATCGCTGTCACGTCCTGACCAGTAAAAGGGGTTATTTGTCATTGTAGTTTGGTCAGGGCGTGGCAGGGGGTGTTTGTTTTGTGTGTTTTGGTGTTTTTGGTTTAGGTTCTATGTTTTCTATTTCTATGTTTAAATCTAGTTTTCTATTTCTATGTTGGGTTTTTGGTAGGACCTCCAATTAGAGGCAGCTGGTTGTCGTTGTCTCTAATTGGAGGCCATATTTAGTTGAGGTTTGTTTCACTTGTGTTTTGTGGGTGGTTATTTCCTGTATAGTCTGTGCACCTTATGGGACTGTTTCGTCGTTTGTTTCTTTTGTTTAAGTGTTATTTCTAATAAATTAAGAAGATGAGCACTTTACCCGCTGCGCCTTGGTCCAATCCTTACAACGCTTATGACAATCGCGTTCATGTTATCACGCTGCATCATGCAGTTGCTAAGAGAATTGTAACACAATCCCTTCTCAAGGTCAGAGTATGAGTCGAAAAACCTGCCTATTTTCCTGTAAAGTATGTAATGTTACGATTCCAAAGCTATACGATATTACAGAGAACAAGTTGGCTATCTCACATCTCAGAAAAGATTTGTAATGTTCTACTTGTTGATTAATTTCATGCTAATGGTGGGTTTTTGAGCTAGCGCCCAATTGATTCCCACTCACTCCTTGAAGGCGAGCTTTTCTTGTCCCAGAATCTCCCAGAATGCACCGCACGGTCCATTGACTATGCATGGGCAACATACACAATGGGCATTAATACAATTACAATAGAGTAATTGTATTAATGTATCTCTGGCTTCAGATAGCTATGTACTTTAGTTAGCTACTGCATGTAGTTGTAGTTATCTATGTAGCTAGCTACATAGCTAACTCATGCTACATACAGTACAGTAGCTACAGCAACTTCATAGTTAGCTCAGGCTATGTACAGTATCTAGCTTCATGTTAGCTCAGGCATCGCTTCAAGATAATGGAAAGACAACAAACAAGCAAACTAATTTCAGACCATGAAACCTTATGCTACCAATTGCTGTAGGTGATGGTGGAGTTATACAAAGTTAGCCTGAAGCATTATGTAAGAGTGTGCTCCTCTTAAATTGGTATCTGACTATACCTTGGAAAAAACAACAACATGAAAATGCACCTTAGTGCTTTAACATGCATTTACACTGATTGGGCACATCGTATACCATGGGGAAATACACTGAGGTTTTACCTCTTCAAAATACTATCTCACAGGTTTGGGAGAGTGTTTGTGATAGCTGCATTTCAATGAGACCAAGGTGTCAGTGTCAGGCCTTGGTTAATAAAGGCAAAGATGAAACGCTGGCTGTGATATTGACGACTCCTATGTGAGCTGGCAGATTCAGGCCCTGTGTACCTTGTCATCATTACTCACTGCCGGGGGAGGATTTTATCAATGCATACATTGACAGCTAGCAGTCTGGGAACCTGGAGGAAGGGGATATCTCATCACCGTCTGATCACTCACATGGATGAACATTCATTTTGGTGAAGCACAACCATACGCTGTGATTGGCTTAGCCAATGGACCATAAACACTCTTGATTACACAAAGGTTGTCGTGGAGATTAGTGGATTGATGGGGGCATTTCTTAGATGGTATAATGATTATGTTGATAATTAGTCTGAAGGAGTTGAGGGAAACTGGAAAAAGTTGTCTCACTTTCAAATAGTCAACCTTCAGTGTTTTTCAAGCCAAGTTGAAAGGGTGTTGAGATGTGAGGGAAAAAAGCTGTGTTAGTGAGTTTGTAAAAAATAACATTAATGACTGTAGCAAGCCATGCGGAAGTTGCGTTTGACTACAGCTGTTTTGCCTCCAGCTATTTATCTTCCTTTATTTCATACCAACTGAAAGACATCGTACATACATCAAGCCAGGAAATGGGAATCATAAAGTACAGTGACTACTGTAACTAAAATGATATAGAAACCTTGAAGGCCAAAAAGATAATCAAGGACAACAACCACACGAGCTACTGCCTGTTCACCCCGTTACCACACAGAAGGTGAGGTCAGTACATGTGCATCAAAGCTGGGACCAAGAGACTGAAAAATAGCTTCTATCTCAAGGTCATCAGACTGTTAAACAGCCATCACTAACACAGAGAGGCTGCTGCCTACATACAGACTTGAAATCATTGGCCACAACAAATGGATCACTAGTCACTTTATTAATGCCACTTCAATAATGATGTTTACATATCTTGCATTACTCATCCCATATGTATATACTGTATTTTATACCATCTATTGCATCTTGCCTATGCTACTCGGTCATTGCTCATCCATATATTTATATGTACATATTCTTATTCAATCCCTTTACTTCGATTTGTGTAGTAATAGGTAGTTGTTGTGGAATTGTTAGATTACTAGATTATACTGCTGTACTGTCGGAACTAGAAGCACAAGCATTTCGCTACACTCGCAATAACATCTGCTAACCATGTGTATGTGACCAATAAACTTTTATTTGATTTGAAACATATGAGCATTTTTTCTTAAGAAACCTCCTAGGTTGACTCTGACATGTCAAACTGCTCATATTAAGGAAAGGGGGATACGTAGTCAGTTGTAAAACTGAATGCATTCAACTGAAAGGTGTCTTCTGCATTTAACCCAACCCCTCTGAATCAGAGAGGTGCGGGGGACTGCCTTAATCAACATCCATGTCATCGGCGCCTGGGGAACAGTGGGTTAACTGCCTTGCTCAGGGGCAGAATGACATATTTTTCATCCAGGAGCTATTATGATTATATCAGTGTGTTGATCAAATGGGTTACATTTCTCTCTGCTTCTTAACAGCTTCTTAACAGCTTCTACCCCCAAGCCATAAGACTCCTGAACAGCTAATCAAAGGGCTACCCAGAGCCCTCTTTTACACTGCTGCTACTCTCTGTTTATTATCTATGCATAGTCACTTTAACTCTAACTACATGTACATATTACCTCAATTACCTCGACTAACCGGTGCCCCCGCACATTGACTCTGTACCTTAGCCTCGCTATTGTTATTTTACTGCTTCTGTTTAATTATTTGTTACCTTTATTTTGTATTTTTTACTTATCTATTATTATTATTATTTTTTTTTACTTAACACTTCTTTTTCTTAAAACTGCATTGTTAAGGGCTTGTAAGTAAACATTTCACTGTAAGGTTTACACCTGTTGTATTCGGCGCATGTGACAAATACAATTTGATTTGATTTGATTACCTCAACCTAAAATCGTAAGATCATCATGTGCAACGAACATTGATAACATTTGAGTTCCATTAAGGAGCTTGCAATAATAGCACGTTGTGGCATGTGTTTATGCAGCATAATATTAGCTCGAGTTCCAGCTCACTGATGTCCAGTTAGTTAAAATATGAACTGTAAATATTACGTTCGACACGATGTGTTGTCAATCTCTGGGCGCACAGTCCAATTTATATTAATCACCTTTAAATGGAGGCTGAGAGATGCTACATGATTTTAATATTATGTAATTAACTCTGAGGTTTAATGGAACATTAATGTCTCAAGAATTTGCTGAGGAACATATGGCCTGGATGGGAAGAAGGGATAGGGGGGTTATCTCCGAAGACCAGAGGGCAGCCTGTCGTTCTCATGGAGATGTGTGAAATTCATTAACACTAAACAGAGGGCTGACTGTCTCTTCTCGCAGTTTCTTTATCACTAAGGCGTTTTCCACTTCGTAATGGACCGACTGACCCCATTGAGGCTCATCCATGAGTTATCATTTTTACAATGGAAGAGATGACTGGGCTGTATTTCATCAAAAAGGCTAAAATAGTGACGTTATCAGTACGCTTGACTTATATAGTTAAAAAGTAATTAAGCAATTAACATTCTGGCATCCTAAATTAATGTATTCTTCACTGACAAAAACATGTAATTACTGAAGTCGTTGATCATTTGAAATGCTTAAACTGCAAATAACTCTTTCAGGGAATGCTTTATTAGTATGTAAGATTTGATATGCTGTTGAATAAACTGTTTTAGATGGTCTTGACAGAAGCAGAAGTTTAAAAGACACCAAGAAGACAGTGTGGTAAAGTTAAGATACAACACCCAGAATGATAACAAGAGATTAGCCACTTTTTATTTAGAAAGAGTCCCAAAAATAAACAAGTTAGCACACATTCCATATACAAAATGTCAGTGAGAATAGTCTGGATATGTGATGATGAGGTTGATTAGATAACATACTGTTGTATTGTTCACCACAAAAAATCTACAGTGATACCAATAGTACATTGCTCCCTTTACATATGTGAGAGGAGGTTATCGCATGTTAGATCAGGTTATTCAAATGCATTAGTAACATTGGGCTTTCTGAAACTGTCTGTGTGTGCCTAAATCAGAGGTGTGTGTCTGTAAAAGCTGTTTCAAAGCTCCTACCTAAAAAAGCTTCTAGGGGTTGTGTTGTATCCAAAAATGTAACGTTTCCTTGGAAACGTATCCTACAAATAACTGATATTGAAAATCTGTCACCGCCAAATGATCCGCATTAATAAGTACTGCATGTAATTGTAAAAAAATAAAATAATAATAATTAGTGAAGGGTTGTACAATTTTAGAAGGTATTATTTATACTTGTCATATAAAATATAAAATATATATATATTATGTCTAGTATCCTATTTCCAGTCTCAAACATTTAGTCTCACAACTTCAACATTAAAATGGAAACGCATATAGTCAACATTTTAAAAGCAAAATGAAATGAAATAATATGTATTTGAGGCAACGACATGCAACTAGTGCTATTTTACACTCACGCTAATACAAAGTCTGTGGAGTTAACTTGAAAGCTGAAGAGAAAAAAAGCTGTTGAAATATCACTGTCTTAGCCGTAGAACTGTACAAAACGTCTTAGCCATAAAACTGTTACAAAACGTACAGAATGTATTGACTACATTCGCTTGGATGACAGTGACTGATTATATTAGGACTATATTCATACCTACTGGCACTACATTTTGGCACTCTTTACCTATTTGGCATTTTTAAACGACCATTTTGACCATTATGTATGTTTCTTTTCCTCTCACAGCAAAACATATAATACAATAGAGTGGGATGTCATGGACTGGACCGCTACCCTGGTCCTTGACAGAAAGAAATACAAACAGCAAAATACTTCAAAACAAACAAATAACATTAAAAAAAATACATAATTGTGCCAACCACTTGAACAAGTAAAAGGCATAGGTAAATTATTGATTTTAAATGTCAAGCATTGCTAAGTATTTTATATCAACAGCAAATGTTAAAGAATAAGATTTACAGGAAAGTTTATAATAGTAATAAATTACATGATTTAAACATTTCACCCCCATAAGCAACATATTGGGCTTTTAAATATGGAACTAGAAGATGTTAAGCTATTGTTATTTCACTATACTCACACATTAATATGTTTATATTCAACCAGTATGTAAGCAGGATTATTTAAAAGCCATTTTGTGAAAATACATACAAATATTTTTTTCCATATAGTTTTTCTTCAATTTTCAAAAAAAAAAAAAAGACATTTCACATCTCAATGCAAATTAAGTCAACTATGCTTGAAGGATCTCGGGGTTGGCGGTGGAGGCTACAGAAACAATAGTACTTTTGAGATGACAGACCTCCCATTAGCAGCTGTTACAGTCAATAAAGCCTCCTAATACTCAAACAGAGATAGTAAATGATGATGTCACCGGTTTACAAAAAAAACGACCTCCCTTTTTATTCCGAGATTAAATTCCATCGAGAGGGAGAGTATTTTGTTTAGTGAGAAATAAAGAGCGAAAAAAAGGAAACGTCTTCATGCCACCATAATGTGAGGACCCTCAGACCATTCAACGAAGACTGAGAAAAAGAAAGTGCGAAGAAAGAGGGGCGGGGGAAAAGACAAAAACTGTTCTATTGAAACCAGTGTAAGGCACTCGAAAGGTTCTTATCGATCAGGAGAGATCTGTCAAGCTGACGTTCATTCCCATGCCAGGTCTCACGTAAGGTACTGCATGCACTGCTTTCGGAAACTCTGGAGTCATCACACGGCCGTTCTCCCCAGTACTCCCCGTTATAGACAGCCTCGCTTTGCTCCTCATCGCGTCCGTGAAGGTCACCTAACACACACACCCACACATGTGCAAACATACACACACAAGCAAACACACATACATGCATACACACACATGCGTACAAGCAACACACACAAACACACACGGTTCCCAGCACACGTGCATACACACACAATAATACCTGGTTAGTTCCAGACAGCCCTTCCAACCTAGTAAACTTAAAATTTTAAATGTACAAATATGAGAATGCAGATGCGAACCAAATATGACTGATTTCCATGGCTCTAACAAAATGATGGATGCAAATGCCCATGTATAGCTTGATGTGCATGATCATCACAAGCAGTATCACTGAATGTGTAACTGGGACATACAGGTAGGTTAGGAGCATGGCCATCAACAGTCATACATGATCATGATGTTAAATAGTAAGGAAACTTAAAATTAACCAAAAGACTGTCAACTCTAAAAACAGGGTAGTCTTTCTCTCGTTACCAAATCATAACACTAATACATACGATCTGATTTGGCCAACCTCTTCATTCAATATTCAACATTCAGGGATGGGACAGATGAAGCCAAAAGCGTGCATTGGGGGAATTTATATGAAGACCTCGTTCCTACCCCCTAAATTTTTACACTTTCGATCCCATATACGTTGTAACCTTCCTTATAAGTTGCAAAATTCTGTGAATTC